>NC_090648.1:189932497-190585497 GCF_040937935.1 Hyperolius riggenbachi | reverse complement strand
CTCCTATGGACTATATACCCCAACCCCTTATATCCTTCCCTTATTCCCACAATCCCCCCTCCCCATGTTAATGTTTTGTTTTGCTTTGGCAATGCTAAATGTATTTGGTCCTGCTAATAAAGCTTTTTTGGATTTGGATTTGGAGAGAGGGAGGGAGAGTGAAAGAGGGAAAGGGGAGGGGTGTATACTTTAGAGGGAGAGGGGTAGATATAGAGAAAGGTGGAGGAAGGCTGAGAGGGGGGGAGAGGGGGAGGAAGAGAGAGATGTGGAGGGGGAGGTAGAGGTAGAGAGAGAGAGAGAGGTAGAGGGGAGAGGGAGAGAGAGGGGGTAGAGGAAGGGAGAGGGGGGGGGGGGAGAGAGAGAGAGAGAGGGGAAGAGAGGGAGAGAGGGAGAGAGAGAGAGATGGGATGAGATGAGATGGCGAGGGAAGGAGGGATGTGGAATAAGGAGAGAAAGAGATGGAGGAATGAACATGAGGGCAGGTGGAGGTGGAAAGGAGTTGAAAAGAGAGGGTGTGTGTGTGTGTGTGTGTGTGTGTGTGTGTGTGTGTGTGTGTGTGTGTGTGTGTGTGTGTGTGTGTGTGTGTGTGTGTGTGTGTGTGTGTGTGTGTGTGTGTGTGTGTGTGTGTGTGTGTGTGTGTGTGTGTCAGTGTGAGTGTATGTTTAATGTAATGTGAGTGTGTCAGTGTCTGTGTGTATTGATTCATCTCTTATTAAATAATACACAGGGTGTGTGTGTGTGTGTGTGTGTGTGTGTGTGTGTGTGTGTGTGTGTGTGTGTGTGTGTGTGTGTGTGTGTGTGTGTGTGTGTGTGTGTGTGTGTGTGTGTGTGTGTGTGTGTGTGTGTGTGTGTGTGTGTGTGCGCGCGCGTGTGTGTGTCAGTGTGAGTGTATGTTTAATATGAGTGTGTCAGTGTGAGTGTATGTTTAATGTAATGTGAGTGTGTCAGTGTCTGTGTGTATTGATTCATCTCTTATTAAATAATACACGGTGTGTGTGTGTGTGTGTGTGTGTGTGTGTGTGTGTGTGTGTGTGTGTGTGTGTGTGTGTGTGTGTGTGTGTGTGTGTGTGTGTGTGTGTGTGTGTGTGTGTGTGTGTGTGTGTGTATTAGTGTGCGTGTATGTGTTGGTGTAAGTATGTCAGTGTGTGTGTTTGTGTGTCAATGTGTGTGTGTTTGTGTGAATGTGTTATTATGAGTGTGTCAGTGTGTATGTGTTGTATGTGTGCGTGCGTGTGTGCCTGTGTGTGTGTGTGCCTGTGTGTGTGTGCCTGTGTGTGTGTGTGCGTGTGCGCGTGTGTGTGTGCCTGTGTGTGTGCGCATGTGTGTGTGCGCGTGTGTGTGTGTGCGCGTGTCTGTGTGCGCACGTGTGTGCGCGTGTGTGTGTGTGCGCGTGTCTGTGTGCGCACGTGTGTGCGCGTGCGTGTGTGTGCCTGTGCGTGTGTGTGCCTGTGTGTGAGTGTGTGTCTATGTTTTATACATGTACATGTATTTTTTGTGTGCCTGCTAGTCAATACTATTTGAATACTTATTAGTGTGTTTTATTTACTGTGTTTATTTGGTAAATGTCCCCTGTGATACTGATAGGCTCTCTATATTTCTATATTAATATGAGTAAAACCCTGGTAGCGGCCTTGCCTGGAAGCTCTCTATAGACCTGTCAGCAGTGCACATTCGCATGCTAAAGCTTCCTATCCCTTTAAAAAATAAGAGCTGTGATTCCTGCAATCACTGGTGTTACAGTAAAAGCATATTGATCCAGAGCCCATATTGCATGAACAGGAGGACTCAGGCAGCAAACCTAATCAACTTATTTCAGTGTAAGCATTTAACCATTTATAAATGTTTTATTTCTGCAGAACCACTAACACCTGCTGCCTAATAAATACCATGTAATGTAATCTATCCACACCCCGGCTAAATGATAAGCAGCATCCATAGCGTTCTGGTTTTAATTAGAGCCTAAGATGTTGCTGAGGCAAGAAGGCCCAGGCGAAGGAGGCTCAGGCAGCCTTATGCAGAGATAGCTGACATCAACTTCCGCAGCAAGTCCAGATCGAACCTTTCGATTGTAACTGAAACAATTTGCATACTGATTCTCTTTCATTGCCTTCCAGATCCATAACAAGGCAGCCAGCTATTCACATGCAAGAAGCATCCTTTAATGCAAGCCAAGAGCTGCACAGAGACACTGGCTGGGAAATAGCCCACTGCTGCCGTTGATTTTCTATATATTTTGCTGGATCCAGGCTGCAAAGGAAATGCAGGGGACATGGATGTATGGCTGGAGAGCAGGATATGGATGCTGATGAGGGGACGTGTTTTCAGCTCATCTGGAACAAGATGTTGTTTTGAAATGGATACTGCACAAATTTACTGAAGAGGGAGATGAGCCACCAGCTGCAAAGGGGATGATGATGATGATGCTACAATTGTGACCCAGGCCAGCCGAGGAGGGAGAACTCTATTCTTCTCCATGACATTTTTTTTTACTTTGCTTTTTTTGCCATGAATAAAGTGAATCTCTATTTTCCTGATGTTTGGTGTTTTAAGTGGACTGGACACGTCTCCAGGCACTGGCCTCTATCATTTGAAATTATGCAGATAGATTTTTTTTTCTCTCCCTCTCTCTCTCTTCCTAGGGGCAAATCTAGGATGCAAACCTGCCTGGGATGTCAAAGAGGCAACCTGCCATGAAATCTGCTAATGTGCTGCGGATCAGGGGGTAAGCAGATCTAAGTGGAGAGAGCTAGCGCTGGGAATTCAACCCACACCGCCCAGGAGCTGTGGGCTGCATACAGGCACTCCGCAGGCTCGCCAGGGCGGAGGACAGGTGACATTTGGCACCAAGCTGAGGGTAGTGGCCGAGCAAATAAGGTTTAATGTTCCACACAGGTCAGCAAACAGCCTCGTCATAAGATCACATCATAGCTGCCCCGCTATATCATCTGTGCAGTGGGGGTCATCCTCTGTACGCAGCTCATGTAGCTGCCGGACAAGCCTCTTACAGCAGATGTGCAATAAGAATAGTGGACTAGTGCAGCAGATGTGTAAGGCTAGAGGACTATTACAGCAGGTGTGTAAGAAAAGTGGACTGTTTTAGCAGATATGTAAGGATTTTGGACTATTGTAGCAGATGTGTAAGAATACTGGACTATTATAGGCAATGGGTATGAACAGAGGACTATTATAACAGATATGTAAGAATAGTGGACTATTACAGCAAAGTGTTTAAGAACAGAGGACTATCTCAGCAGATGTGTAAGCATAGAGGATTATTACAGCAGATGTGTAATATTGGATTATTACCGAATATATGTAAATAGAGGATTATTAAAGCAGCTATGTAAGAATAGTGGGCTATTACAGCAGATATGTAAGAACAGTGGACTATTACAGCAAAGTGTGTAAGAACAGAGGACTATCTCAGCAGATGCATAGAGGATTATTACAGCAGATGTGTAATATTGGATTATTACCGAATATATGTAAATAGAGGATTATTAAAGCAGCTATGTAAGAATAGAGGATTATTATTACAGCAGATATGTACGAATAGTGGCCCACTACAGCAAGGTGTGTAAGAACAGAGGATTATCTCATCAGATGTGTAAGAATAGAGGATTATTACAGCTGATGTGTAATATTGGATTATTACAGCTGACATGTAAGAATAGAGGATATTGCAGATATGTAGGAATAAAGGACTATCACAGCAGATGTGTAAGAATAAAGGACTATTACAGCAGATATGTGAAAATATTGCATTATTACTGAAAATATGTAAGAATATTAGACTTTTACAGCAGGTATGTGAAAATATAGGATTATTACCGTGGATATGTAAAAATAAAGGACTATTACAGCTGCAAAAATAGGAAAATGCTATATTTCTTCTAAGCCTGCTACACACATCTGCATATACTGATTTCTGAACCGAAATATGCATCACCGAATGTATCAAACAAACGTGCATACGTGTGACAGCGAGTGTAGTGATTGAAGGGAAAAAAGGAAAAAAAAAAAAAAATATATATATATATATATATATATATATATATATATATATATATATATATATATATATATATATATATATATATATATATATATATATAGTGCAGAGAGTAGTGCCTTGCGTGTGTATAGCGGTGGCTGGCAGGACCTTGCAGTGAAGGAGGGAGGTGGTCCCTGTGTACAGCACAGAGTATACTCCACAGGAACAGCCTATATCTGTGAGGATGAGGAGGACGCATTTGTGCAATTAGTCAGGGTTATGATCTGAGCACCTTGGTGCTGGTGGCTGCGCTATAGCCATATATCAGCAGCACGTATACAGGGAATTCAGGGTGTTCTCACACACAACTCAGTATGTATACATATATACACACATATATATATAGATAGATACATAAGAAGTCCATCCATCCTAGGCAAGAGTGTCACGTCGCATTGCTTGAAGATGCAATGTAAAATGCCTCTGAATAAATAGTGGTTAGAATGTTAGACGTATAGTGATAATAGAATGTGCTTCACTGCAGGGAGGTTAGACTAGAGTAGCAGCGTTGCATCTGTAGTTGCGTCTGTGAGGGCAATACTCTGCTCATTGCATACTAATATAGGCTGCGTTTGCTCAGTGTACCATCGCAACCTTTTTACAGATACACACAGTCCTAATCTGGCCTCACCTAATACTATTATTATTTTCTTTATCTACACTATTTTACTAATGCTATTTTCAGTTTTTTATTTTCCAAATATACATTGGGTAAATGTACTATCCCATATTTATATACATTCTAAACTGAATAGGATTATCCTCATTCATCGATTATAATTTTGACTTGATAAGGCAGCTCTCTTGATTCCAGAAAACCCAAGCAGAGGTAACTCTTTGTTTACCAGCCCCGAAATTTAATCCCAGCGTAGGTGTTTAATAATGCTATTGTAATGCAAATGGCAGGTTGTAATAATTTGGAAGCGGAAGTGACGTTTGACCTGTATTCGTGCCATATATTCATTGAACCAAGCAAATGGGGGTTAATTTAGTAGATGACTAATAGCAGTAGTAGCCTGTGCTCATATCCCCAATCAGAGTAATAAATGAGAGAAATATTCAGTATATTTCTATATCCGTTATCAGATTGATATGTGCACTAGAGACACTTTGGGGGAAATGTACTCTAGATAAATGTCTGCTACCTGTGCACGGATCTTGCCATTCCAGCTACTATTTATTAGTTATGCCAAATGTACTTTAGTGCGTTATTTTGTTTGGGATTTTTTTTCTGTCCAGTAGTCCTGTACATAAATGATTTGCCGTTATCACCGATCAGAATTTGTGTAGTAACCTGACATAGTAATCGATAGGTTGTCCAGGCAGCTCCACGCTGTAGATGAATTCAGGGATTTAAAGTATATGCATTCATTGAGTTGCTGGAGGATGGGGATACGATATACATAAAATGACTGCCAACTGCGCAGCTCCCACTCTTCACCGTCACCGATTCAAATTAGGGGCATTTAGCACCTTGGTGATTAGCGCTACCTGCAAAATACTTGTTCTAGTAGAAAACATACAGGTAACGGCTACAAATAATGACTCGGCTTTAAATAAATCAGCAGGGGCACAGAGGGATAAAAGTAATTGACTTCATTTCACTGTTTTAATGGGTTAACATGAGAAATCGATATGTAAATGTGTTGTTGAATGCAGGAGGGATGGAAAAAAACTCTCTTCGGGGTCTGAAAGTGTACGATGAATCAGTGTGGGCATTATGTAATTTAGTTATGTTATGTTAGGTCAATTAAGAATCTGATAATCCATGAGATGGATTACTAGGTGGTAGGAGACATCGTGGCATATGACTGATGACAGTCAATAATAATTACCTATAAACTGGATTTATCAGAGGGCTACTTTGGTCAGAATTCTGACATTTACTAGTACATGAGCTCTTCTGGGGGGATGGGGACAATGGGGGGGGGGGGGGGGGATAGGGAGAGAGAGAAATTGGGGGAAATTATGATGGGGGGTGATGAGAGAGGAGGGAGAAGAGGGTAGAGAGTGAGAGAAGAGAGATACATTCAATAAATAGATAATGGATAGCTAGATAAATGTGAGATAGATAGAAAGATAGATATATAGATAGATGGATGGATGGATGGATGGATGGATGGATGGATGGATGGATGGATGGATGGATGGATGGATGGATGGATGGATGGATGGATGGATGGATGGATGGATGGATGGATGGATAGATAGATAGATAGATAGATAGATCGATCGACAGATAGATATATGTAGGCGAGAGAGAGTGTGTGTGACAGGTAGGCGATAGATAGATAGATAGATAGATAGATAGATAGATAGATAGATAGATAGATAGAAGATAGATAGATAGATAGATAGATAGATAGATAGATAGATAGATAGATAGATAGATAGATGACAGGCTAGAGACAAAGATGCATAAATACAAATAATAAAAGTGGGCAGTGGATAGATGAATAAATGTATAGAATGTGATAACTAGCTAGAAAATGACAGCATACATCTGGAACCACAGTGGGACTATTTAGTGATGAACTGAAATGTGTTTTTCAATCTCAGTTATTGGCGACATAAAGCTTATCCGCAAAGAATCAGGATTTTATAAACATGATGATAATTTTGGAACAGGATAAGGTACACGTTTCAATGGGGATAATTTTGCTTTGACAATAAAGAAGCCTTGTTTCATTTAACCATAGAAGACAATAAATCTAATTCGCCGATTGATTTTCCTAGACTGAATGGAGTGTTACCGTGCTGTAGTAAAAAGGGTTCTTTTGGGGCCTCTGTATCAGCGCCATTTTTGTCACACATCATAGGCAGGCAGTTGTGTGTCTATGTGTTATATGGCCAATGTATCAGTAATAACCGAAAAGAAATCACATAGCTTCTAATTCGTCGTTTTATTGTGCTAAATGTACAGCCAGGTTTCTTTGAAAACAAAAATACAGAAATGTCTATTTAAACAGGGGCGCGCTATTAAAACAAGCTATTTGGTCAGTGAAGTCCATGTAAAATTACTGGAAGAGTCAGGCCAATATAACATTGTCTCCTGGCTGCAGCTCTCATGAGTCCCCCACCTCCCTAATCGATAAACATATTAGGATGAGTTTTCACGTTGAACCTTATTTTAAAATGCTTTTTATAATTGCGTGTTCTGTCGAAATAAAAAGAAAAAAAATGTTTCTCTTGACTTTGCAAGTGTTAATTGCTAAAGGCAGATTTCCTGGCTCTTAAATGTGTTTACCTTAGTAAATCACTGACTATAAATGGATTTGGATGTAGCCTGTGTGGTTGAAATAGCAATGAAATCGATGCACGGTGACACTGCATTTGCCTTTGCTAGAAACTAAATCAGTTCCTCTGTGTGTTGGAGGTTTTGTGGAAGGTGTTTGCCATTCTTATCCCTCCCTATCTTCACCCAGATTACAAAATATTGGAGGACCCGGGACACGGCAGATTAAGTGGACAATTGTTCTGAGTGTCATTTGGAAATTTTTAACTTTTTGGTACACTGGGTCAATCCTTTCATATTTAAACAATGATACAGTCACTTGTTTAACAAGTAAACTTCATGAAGTCTCCTGGCAACCAATACTTTCAGCCGTCACTTGCCTGTGACCAGGTAAAAGAAAACTCACTAACACTAGCTTCTACTGCCATGCAAATTCATCCCAACTCATCCCAATGGCTGGAAGGCAGCAGATATTGTTTAGTATATATATATATATATATATATATATATATATATATTTATATATATATATATATATATATATATATATATATATATATATTCATTTTGTATGCTACGTCATAGATGTAAAATAAAAAAGTTACTAACAGTTAATAACAGTAAATATTTACGTTGCCGCATTATAAAACATTTGTATTTTGGACCCTGCGGTTAGCAGTTCTATTGTGAAGAATATGCCGTTTGAAAGAGAAAGTATGTAGTCAATCTCTATGTAAACCTGTATGTATAAAAGTGAAATGAGAAAAAAATTCAGCAAAGCTTTTCTCAGATATTATCGGCAATAAAGTGACAGTCTTTTTTTCTTTTTGAAATATTGCTACTTGGAAAGCATAATCATAACACCGAAGTAAGCACAGAGTAATTATTGCTAATCATAATGAGTGAGCAAGACCCGAAGGATAAAGCGGGTAACTATGAAATGGGGCATTTCTGTGTTATTGTTTTGAGTACACCTGCATTGGAGAGTGTATTCGCTTACAGGTGCTTTTTCCCCTATTTTGATATATTGTTATGTTCATGTTTTCTTTTTGTGCATTATTTGCATTTATAAAAAATTTAAAAAACAGGTATTGATCTTGTTTTTGTTTTGTATTCCATCATTAACATCATTAATACAGGCTATCAATAACTCTGTCGTTTGCAGCATAGCTCACGGTATTGATCCGAGCAGCTATTCATCTTTGCCATACAAGACATGGAATAATCTTCGCATTACAGTAGCCTGGATTTGCTTTTAATTCATATTTAAAGCTGCAACTGGCCCCGTGGAGCTCTCTGTGCAAAGACTAGAGGCGCCTAATTAATAATAACTCAGAAACTAAGGAAGGCTTCACTTTGTAAATAATTAATACCGGCATCTATGTCTCTTTCGATATTACTACTTTAAAGTTTTCAACTTACTAGAGACAAAGCTGCTCTGTAGTTTAGATGGGCAGGAAGAACAATCTGCTGTGATGATTAGTGTGTGTATGTGTTAGTATGAGTGTGTCAGTGTGTGCGTGTGCGTGTGCGTGAGTGTGTGTGTGTGTGTGTGTGTAGGGGATGGAGGGGGAAAGGAGTTGAAAAGAGAGGGAAGGTGTGGGTGTTTGTGTAGTTAGGTGTGTGGTGTAGGTAGACAGTGTAAGAGACAGAGAGAGAGAGAGATGTGTGTAAAAAAAAGTGCGCGCGCGCGTGTGTGTGTGTGTGTGTGTGTGTGTGTGTGTGTGTGTGTGTGTGTGTGTGTGTGTGTGTGTGTGTGTGTGTGTGTGTGTGTGTGTGTGTGTGTGTGTGTGTGTGTGTGTGTGTGTGTGTGTGTGTGTGTGTGTGTGTGTGTGTGTGTGTGTGTGTGTGTCCGTCCGTCCAACAAATTGAATGTGAGCATTTTACTGACTCAGCCATCTTTGCAGCATGGCACCATTATGTAAATTGGGATTATTTTAACAGAGACAGGTATTAGAAAGAGAGTCAACACTATAGAAAGAAGAGGAGGCATAATATCTGTGATCAGTTTTTCTGCAGGGCGGAAATTCTCGGCTACAACAATGGGTCGGAATGGTATACAACGCTTATCAAACATCATTGTATCTCAGCAATGGCTGCCAGGGCCGCATTCTGCCTAGATTAGTAGGTGATGCTCTTTTTTGGTTAGTTTAGTGAACTAATCGTCAGATAGAAGGGACAGACACCCATATGAAGGCCGCTTGAATGAACCTTAACAAAAGTGTAATTTTCCCCTCTTGCAAAGCAGAAAGACAAGAGTGTGAATGAAAAATATCGACCACTATGAGAATATGAGCAGATGCTCCATCTACTAATACCTCCAAGTTAGCCAAGGCTGCCTCCATACTAGCATACTACCCTGGGCCTAGCATCATCGGCTATCCTCATCCCCCGTGTGCCATTGTCTGCAGTCAGGTGTACCAGTTCTGGGTCCGTGCGTGACTGGACATCCTTCTTCCTCCAATTATAGCTCATAGGAACAGTGCTTACTTTTTGGAATCTGCTTTCTAATTTGGTCTATGCTTGTTGCCATAACACTATATGCATTTGGGATATTTTGTCCTTGATTTATAATAAAGTTGTATGTAGGAGCAGTGTGGTTTGTCTGCCTTTGTGATGCATTCTTGCTAGATAACTCTTTTTTTAAAATCTGGTTGTTATGACTCGTTTTAACATCTCACTTTATGACTGAAATGTAAAAAAAATCATCAGGAAAAAAGTTTTCTTCCACCCCCTCCCCCCTTCCCCTCTCTGCCTCCTTCCATTATGTGACTGCAGTGACAGATGTAGATGTATTTGTAGATGGACAAGTTTGCAGCAAGCTCTGGAGAAATGCAACTGTCCAGCTGGCAGCTGTTGGCTTTTGGAGTCTTCACGCCTCACCTTTGACACTCTGCCTATTGGGGAAGAGCAGAGCCCTCCATCCACTGACCAGTGCAAGCTGTCACCACCAACACATGGACAGCAAGGGACGGGGGCGTCCGCATGCAGCCACTGGGTGCCCCGCACAAAGGACAGCACGCTGCCTGCAACGCAAAACCCCTCTCCTCGCAGGGCATCAACTCGCCAGTATTGATCTCCACGTGCACATTGTGCTCCCATATGCCTTGCGGCCAGCCAGGGGAACAGGGGAGGGAACAGGCATCTATGGCATAGTAATACTAGGAGAATACACATGCACACAAATACATCAAAATGTATGATAAACAAGAGAGAGAGATGGGAAAAGATGAGCCCTTGATGAATACAATGTATGCACGTATGCAAATTATATATATATATATATACATATATATATATATATATATATATATATATATATATATATATATATATATATATATATAATGTATTTATATATATATATATATATATATATATATAAATATAATGTATTTATATATATGTATATATATATATATATATATATATATATATATATATATATATATATATATATATATATATATGTTCACACTCATACACATATATAAAACACACACACATGTAACACATTAAAATCTAATATATATATATATATATATATATATATATATATATATATATATATATATATATATAGTCAAATTAGTTATGGACAGTTTCCGCTTTGAAATTTGCACCATTCATTAGCAGCACAAGCTAGATTGGAGATATTTGGTTGGTAAATCGCTCAATATATTTATTTACTGCACATAAGAAATAGGCCCCCTAAAGATGGCAGTAGATGATTAGACGTAAGACGTCAGACTATAAATATTCACTCTAGATAGATAGATAGATAGATAGATAGATAGATAGATAGATATAGAAATATCACATACACACATATATATATATATATATATATATATATATATATATATATATATATATATATATATATATATATATATAGTGTACGAGGTGTATTGTCCACTATGTACCCTAGATTCCACTGGCCACCATCACACCAGCACTTCCAGGTAATTGCGCACTGATACAAGGCGGATGATTGTATGACCGTCGCTAGTCAGAGTGTTTATTATTTTTCCCAGAAGAAATACAGAATAAATAAATAGAGCCAGTGTAGGTGAAATAATAATGTCCAATGCTGGCTTGGCCTGGCTGGGCAGGACTCGGTCATTGTTCTAGCAGAGTTCTCCATTTCTTGTGTTGCCAATTAGCTGCCCTCTCCCAGTACACTGCCTTTTCAGGCGGATGCGGCCAAATACTTTCTAATCAATACTAAAATAATCCCAGCTGAATTGGTAACCGTGTTGTTTGCTTAATTTTTTTACTTGTAGCAAACGGGATTAGCTATAAGCGTAAAAGCTTACAGCATTCTTGCTGGTAAAGTTAATGGCAGTTCGTGAGGTCATTGTCGTGCACAATGGCCAGTGCTGGAGTCAATAGTGAAGGGGTTAAATGTGCACTGACCATTGCTGACACAAGGAAAGGACATGTCCTCTGCTGGGATTCTCTGTGGCTTGGCGGTGCACAATAGGCACATCTGTCCAAGCTTTCAGCACAATCCTATGGTGGCTTCTTCTGCTAACACCTGCATGTCCCTGTCATTTACATCACTCACTAATCTGCCAATGATTCTAATTGTCCTTCCATCTAGCTGCACGTCTGAGTGGCCTAGACAGATGATAGATAGACAGATAGATAGATAGATAGATAGATAGATAGATAGATAGATAGATAGATAGATAGATAGATAGATAGATAGATGATCCATAGATCCATGTTACTCTGTTGTCAGATTCCCAATAATAAATGCTAGCAATGTTATTTTTCCTTTCAAATCTTACCTAGCCATTGATAAATGAAAAGAAGTGTAAATAATGGTAGGAACGTGGCTACGTTATTGTAGCTGGGCTCTTCCTGTGTTTCCAGATGATTAAGTGTTTTTTTCCTTTTAATTTCTGCCTTATTTTTTATCAGATCAGTGTGAGTGCTGTACTAGGCTGTGCTCATTTGTTGGCTGGTTAAATAGCAATGACATTTTTTCCTTTTACCTTTGACTGCAGGAAAACCCGGAAGTTAAAATTAAAATTCAATTTGAACAAGCTCTGTCTCTGTCACACCGGCATAATGCAAAGTCACTAGAAGGGGAGGAGCCTGGCTGTAATTAGGACAGTTCAGTCGTCTGGCTGACACGCTGGGGAGGTGCAGGCAGCAGAATGGAGGCAGGGAGTCCATTAACCAGGCTTTATGCAAGCACTGCTTATTGGCAACGGGAACCAATGTGCTTTGCTACAATGAAGCCCCATGCAAATGCGTTGCTGCTGGTATAATGATAGTGCAGGACAACGGAAGCAACCTGTGGCTCTCATGGGGGAACTCTGGCACGCTGGGACTTGTAGTCTCTCGCGTGCTTGGCACAGATAGCCAGTCATGTCACAGAAATGGACTGGTGACAATGTGACAAACCTCCTTTGTAACACAGTAGTGCGCTGCCTTCCATCCAACGGATCTCTTTAATGACTGACACTTATGAGTTATACAGGTTTTGTGGCGTGTTAGATGTAGTTTAGGCATATATATAAAGCTGCCCACTAATGATCTAATCTTTTTTTTGTCCAGTCTTATCATTTCCATGTAATATAAGGGACTACCTACAGTATATATTCACTCAGTTTCGCCTTCTACTATATAGGTATGGTGAGATTGTACAATCAAGATTGGATCATTAGTGGCCACCATAGAAGCCCCAAAACCTGCATAACTGGTGTCAGTAGGAATGATTGGGCAACCCTGATGCCATACACTATAATACAATCAGCCAACAATCAGCTATATGGTGGTGAGACCGGACGTGGAATTGATCATCCCTCCCGATCTGGGGCTCTCTCCATCACAAAGCCCGAGTCCCTGCGCGTCCCCTTTATGTGTAGTAGCCGGAGATGTGTGGCTGGGGCTGGCTGGAAGCTGCCTGGCGCTTACATGGTAAATAGAAGCCAGGAGAGTGGGCGTGACGTCACAAGCAGCCGTGCGCTGTCCAGTGCGCATGCTCCGTGCGACTCGGCAGCTGCAGGGGCAGCTCAGTGACTCTCTATACACATTGAACAGTGAGAGACATGGCAAGAGATGGCAAGGGGAATGAGCAGACTCCAATCACTGCTGCTGATGCTCTGATAAAGGGAGACGGGCCTTAAAGCTAAAGAGAAGAAAAAAAAATCATAGAAAATAAAATAAAATAAAAAAACCAAAGAAGTCTAATGAAACAGAAAGGAAGTGAGGAAGACTGGAAGTTCCATGCAAAGCATTCCTGGGACGTTTAACCAGCACGCCAGATAGATGTTTTGTCCACACGCCTGCACGTATAAACATGAACGCTCAGCTGACCATGGACAATATTGGGGATCTGCACGGGGTGAGCCATGATACTGCTGATCTTATGAGCGGCAGCCCACATCACAGAGGATCGTTGAACCATCGCAACAATCACTTGGCTGTTCATCCGCGATCAATGGGCATGGCATCAATACTGGACGGAGGAGAGTATCATCACCACCACCACCGACCCCCGGACCATGCCTTAACAGGGCCACTTCATCCCACCATGACCATGGCTTGTGACACCCCACCGGGCATGAGCATGAGCAGCACCTACACAACGCTGACCCCCCTGCAGCCCCTGCCACCCATCTCCACTGTATCGGACAAATTCCCCCATCACCACCACCACCATCATCACCACCCCCACCAGCGGATACCGGGCAATGTCAGCGGCAGCTTCACCCTCATGAGGGATGACAGGGGGCTGACATCTATGAACAATCTGTATAGCCCTTACCACAAGGATGTCACCGGTATGGGGCAAAGCTTGTCTCCGCTCTCCGGCGCCGGTCTGGGGGGCATCCACAATGCCCAGCAAGGCATGCCCCATTACGCTCACCCCAGTGCCACCATGCCTACCGAGAAAATGCTCACTCCTAATGGCTTTGAAGCCCACCACCCTGCCATGTTGTCAAGGCATGGAGAACAGCATCTAACCCCGCCATCTGCTGGCATGGTGCCTCTCAACGGGATCCCCCACCACCCGCATGCCCATTTAAATGCCCAGAGTCACGGACAGATTCTGGGCTCCACCAGGGAGCAAAATCCTGCATCTATGAATGGATCACAAGTCAACAATGGAAGTAATTCAGGGCAAATGGAAGAAATCAATACCAAAGAAGTAGCTCAGAGAATCACAACCGAGCTGAAGCGGTACAGCATCCCTCAGGCGATCTTTGCCCAGAGGGTACTGTGCCGCTCGCAAGGGACCCTCTCAGATCTGCTGAGGAACCCCAAACCTTGGAGCAAACTCAAATCCGGCCGGGAGACCTTTCGCAGGATGTGGAAATGGCTCCAGGAGCCAGAATTCCAGAGGATGTCAGCTCTCAGGCTAGCAGGTGAGTAGGCAAGCCCACATGTGATGTGAGCCCTGTATATGTTCCCATATAGACACATTTCCTACTATACATTCATCTCTGTAGATTTTCACCTCGGATCTTGATTGTATGTGTTCTACTGCCTTTGTGTTCACTCTGAACCCTCTCTACAGACCCTTGTCCTGTGCACTACGTCTTCTTCCCCCGCCAGCTACAGTGACATCAGTGTTGTCCCTTCATTCCTTTTGTGTAGGGTTCATAATTTTCGCCCATCTTCCTACAAAGGGACATATGCCATTGCTGGCATTGTAGGAAATGAACCATGCCGAGTGCCATTTCTCCCCTGTTCATCTCACCATAGCGTGTCCACACAATAAGATCCCATTCTCAATAGGAAGAAAGGCTTTCCTAAGCTCTGCACATCTCACACAAGCAGTCAAGTCAGTTGGATGTAACGAGTTCTAGAACGGACTTACAATAGAACTGAAATCCTCTCCCAACTTATTCATATATTTTGAGTCATAGTGGAAATCCCACGTGGAATTAAAATTAGGCCAAAAAGCACACCTCGTGCTTATCTACCACCCATTGTCTTGGCCAAACAATTAATATCGACTGATTGAAACCTATCTATTGATCGATAAATCAATACTCGCAGGAACGTTGAGTCAGTATTTCCTCCAGCATGTAAACAGACTGTGTCACCATGCAATCATGAATATGTTGCTCTACAAAGTCTACATATCTCTATTTTTTTTGGACCAGGTCTAATAAAATACATTGATATAAAGCATAGGTTGACAGATGCTGACTTGACAGGCAGAATGTGGCTCAGGATAGTTGTATTGGTGTCGTATTTAAATTATTTTGCTCTATCGATCTGTGTATTGATAGCTAGTAGGAAGGATGGCTGGGAGCCAGTTCCTGAAAGAAAACACTCCTTCTGCTAACTAGAGATGCATACTTACTACAGTACTGTCAGGAAAGAAGATTCAGAATTCATACTGTATTTTCTGACTCTTTTTATATTATTGGCCCTTAAAATGTGGTACGATCTGGTCATATTCATAAAAGAGACATATTCATTTGATGGACAGCACTTTGCATAGCCATATCTCTATTGAGAAAGGAGTTAAATACCAAATGTCCCTGATGACCAAAAACACGTGAGCCTATTGGATGTTGATAAATCAGGTACCCGATCAATAAGCCAGGTGCTCCAATCCATTCAGGTGTGTCCTTGGCTCGCCATACAGCATATAGTCGTGCAGTATTGTGTTGACGGTGTGTCATGTGATCAAATACAGAATAGATTGCAAGAGATCCTCTAGAGAAAGGTTCAGAAATTGATTCCTGGATAGGCCTGCAGGACTCCATAGTATAGCAGATAGTTTGCAAATGGAGGGAATGTAGGCCGTCTTCCACTCTCCCAATTCATAAGGCAAACCATGCAGGTGACACATAGGGCTACATACCTGCTGACGTCCTCTCAGGGTGCTATTCACTGAAGGCCACTAAAACATACATTCATCTAAAGCCACTCAGATATCACACATTGTTGGAACAATGATCAGACAGCATGCGAGGGGAAAGTGAAAACACAGTATTTTGTGTGGAGAAATCTGGATGTGGCATGTCAGTAATGTATACCCCTACCCCATCCAAGCTATGTAGCATGAGGTATATATGAGGTATAACGGAGTAACATGGGGAGGGGACGCTTCTCTGCTGCTGGGCCTGGTTGGCTTGCATCCACTGATAGATCAATTCCAGGGGGGGGGGGGGGGGGGGCAGCAATATCTAAGCAGAATGGAAGGGCGCCTTACCTAAACCTTGGAGGAAGTTGTGTCCAACAATACAGCAATAAGCAAACATGTCTCACCTGACAGGATGCCTCTGAGCTAAGTGTATTTTGAAATGTCCAAAGTAGACTATTGCTTCAGATATGATATGGCTTCATCTGGGTCAGGGATTTCCAGTACTGTATATGAAGGGAAACAATGTATCGCTCTACTTCTGGGCAGGTGTGACCAGCTGCTGGAGGACACATTTGGGGAATAGGGAAAGTTACAATGTTGCATAAAGATACAAATCCTTTCCTCAGCCATGTAACTGATTGCATAAGTCACGTGTTTAGTAAATACACGGCGATGTCAATTGCTGAAATTGTGTATATTTGTTACATAGGATTGCATGTATTAAGATTTAGAAGAACAACTAATTTTAGGAGTTTTTGCATTCAGATTCAGTGTGTAGTGTGCGGTTGAACGATTGAGAACTGCCAAGCCTGGTCCTCTGGAGTCCCACTGCCAATGAATGCCACTGTATGGTTAAATGGGTACGTGACCATTCCAGTCACATAGCACATAATCCCTCTGTCAGCCAGCATTGCTTGGCATCCAGTTTTTAGGAAACTTAGCATGCAGGGCAATGATTTGATTTTTTTTTTATAACTGATTCGGCGAGTTTAATAGAAAGCAGAGCCTTTATTTGAGGGTTTAATTAACTGGCAGGTCTTCATTAATTCGTCCCTGGAGAATGCCAGGCAGTCAATCCGAGGTGCTGTCACAGGCGATCTATTCCACAGACAAAAAAGGGAAGGGCCAATTCCAGTCTCCCCAGGCTGTGTGTGCCCTGCCTGTGTATCCCTATGTATGTGACTGGCCTATATGGTCTATTCCTAATACTGTACCCCATGCTGCAGCCACACTGTCTGCTGGGCAGGGCACAATGTACAGTACTGTGCCTGGATGCACACACTGAGGTGCAATGCGCAGGATGATGCCAGGCATGGCCACTGCACAGCACAACAGTGCCCTGCTTGCCACTATAATACAACACCCTGGCAGCATACAGGCAATGGAATATATATATATATATATATATATATATATATATATATATATATATATATATATATATATATATATATATATATATATATATATATATATCCCAGTGAGTGTCGATAACGATTGATAAGGCGACGCTTTCTTCGATCTGGAGTGTGTTTTGACTGCAATTTGGTCGAGCCAGAATCCCCATTTATTTCCATGGATCAATAATGGAAACAACCGTTTGAATTAGACCGTAGGATCCCCTTCTCGGCGTTATCTGAGCATTAATCTGCCAATCTGAAGTGTCTGTCTGACAGTGCAACTTGCTGAATACAAATGAATGGCAGAGGAGGCAGCACTGCTCGCACCTGCCTTGTGTTGTATGGTTGAATCCGCCATGGCAGATATTACCTGCTCTGTATCTGCCCTTGTGTATGCCCAGGAGCTTCCCTGACAAATGCCATATACTGTCATTACACCACATACTTTTATCCTATCAGGTTCGGCTCACATTGGGCTCGCTGCCCTTCACATCTGCTATTAATAGTGATGTCCTAATGCCATTATGTTTATTTTGTCGCAAAAAATGTCCTTGTTATTTTCTGCAGTCTATACTTTGTAATAATCACATGATTCAAACGAATTCTCTTTGAGCGGGCACTATTCTGGATTAGAACATATCATATACATGTTGCAGATCAAGTGTTCTGCGGTAATGGCACATATACACCATTAGTAAAATTGATAATAAAACGAAAAGTTTGCATATGTTGTTGAATCTTCCTAGATTTTTATCTGCTGGAAAACGGAATCGAGCAGAGAAATCAATATACATAAATAATTACGTACAAGCTCTGAAAGTCACCTAAATGTAAGAATGCAGTTTTCATTTGGGTGGAGAAAAAAAATAAAAAAACTTTTTAAAGGCATTGAATTTGCCCTCTTTAAAGGAATACTAATAATAATTATAATAATAGTAATAATAAACCTAATACTACTACTAATAATAATAACAATAATAATAATACTATTATTATTATTCTTATTATTCTTATTATTATTATTCTTATTCTTATTATTATTATTATTATTGAATAATATACGAAATTATGAATAACAAACATATGCTAATAATAGTAATAATAATAATAATAATAATAATAATAATAACAATAATAACAACAATACTACTACTACTACTACTACTACTACTACTAATAATAATAATAATAATAATAATAATAATAATAATAATAATAATGTAATGATAATAATAATTATTATTATTATTATTCGTATAATTATTATTTCAATATTTATTTATTTATTTATTTGCACATTTTAAAGCATACTATGAATCAATTCTGTAAAATTATTATTACTACTATTACACCTACTACCACCTTTTTTTTGTTTCACCTTAATCACATTTCAGCCATTACTTGTTTTTTTACATTCTTTATAATGCAGGAATGCTCTACCTGTACTGATTTTAGAGATTTTATTGCATTGATCAGGTAACTCTTTTCTTACGCATATGCAAATCACCTGCCTCTGTTTACTTCTTCAATTATTGCAAAGTAGTTTGATTTAATTCTAAACACATACACAAGAAAATAGTGTGCTATATAAATACTAAATAATAATAGTTACTTTTTATGCATTAGGAACGCATAAAATATGTACATTAGGTGGTAGATTGAAGTTGTTTATGTTTGGAAATAGTGTGACAGTAAGTGTGCCTTTGCCACACAAGCCTTGGCCTGCCACTATATCTTGGAAACCTCAGCAGATTAATGAAACAAGTAGAGTAGGCCTAGCACAGGTTTTTGAACTCAAACATCTATTGCATATGTGTTTTTTTTTTAGTAGTGTCAACCTGCCCGGAGACCAGCTCGTCATTTTACATTTGTTTCTGGGCCTCTATTTGGACTGAAATGATTTTCTGCCATAACAGGCCTCTGTTGGTGTCCAAAGGTTGCTTGTGCTCTCACATTCAATCCATGTTATGCTGTACATTTGGGACTTTCGCTCAATCCTCACAATGGGCATCAAACACACTCAGCTTAGCGTTCCACTCAATTGGATTTACTTTTGCAGTTTAATGTAGGCCTAACTCTTTCTAGGACTGGATACATTGGCTGATCAATACAAGTTCATTGTTCCAGAATTGCTCGATATTCACTAGGCTGACCCCAAATTCACAGATTATTGTAAGCTACCACTTTTATTTTGTTCATTTTTGTCCCATTTTTTTCTACATCAGCTTGCAGATAAATATGTTACTTCTGAAACCATAACATGCTTAAAATTTTAAAGTATCTAAAAACTCCCATTATTATTAGTAGTGTTGCTTCTACTGCTGCTGCTACTATTCCTATTAAAGCAGTAGTTGAAGACAGATTTTAGTATCCTTTGAACTATATTATTTAAGGGAAGGTAGGATTGGTGGTCAGCTGGCAAACATTTATTGACATCAGGTACAGTAAGGCACATTTTCTAAAGGAGATGCTTTGTTGTGAGGAGGCGGGAAGTATTTGCTACAGTCACTTCAACCACCCAATCAGGTACAAAAGAATTAGACAGGAAATTCTCTATACTGTACAAGAGTGGATGTAGGGAAATGTATTGCTCTCGTTCTCTACCTACAATTCTGCTATAGCACCACACACATACACACACACACACACACACACGCACACACATGCACACGCACACACACACACGCACACGCACTTTTTTATTGATGTAGTAATGTTTATTTTATTTTTTATTATATAATGATTGGTCAGGTGAAATGGTCCTCGGTCCAGAGTCAGAAAACAGATCTCAAGCAGTACATAAGTTAGTAATAATCAGAGCTCACTACATAAGTTAGTAATAATCAGAGCTCACTTAAAGTGGAAGTGAAAGTATCCGGCTATCTCATGGCTTTAATTGCATGAGATGCGGATTACAATAGTAAATAAAAAGATTTCTTTTTAAAGATGGAAGCATGTTTTGGACGATAGTTTGAAAGGGAACAGCCATTGGGTATTCAGTTTTATAATGGTAGGGTCTCCAGTAGTGTAGAGTAGTTTTCTGCAAGGTGTTTGTCTGCTGTGGCTTGCTACTCTGTGTGACACTTCATAATGCCCAGATACTATCATAATCATGTGTGGAAAACTGCAAGCTCTGCGAATGGTCACTGTGAATGGCTTGTTCACTAAGGGAAATGGCAAAGTGTAAAGTGCATTCGCCTCTAACAACAACCAGTCTGAATCTACCTTTACTGATGTGACTGCAGTGAGCTAAAAATAACTGTTAGCTGTGATTTATACACTTTACACAACATCATTGCACCTAACAATGGCTCGTTCAGTACGCACAATAAGGCCCAGTCCTGCCAGCTGTGGAGTCAGGGCCATCTTAGGCCTGGAACCCACTGAAATCAGCAAACGCAAAACGCAACCGCTAGCGTTTTGTCTGAGCGGTTTGTAAGCGGATTCATGCGCGTTTTTGGTCGTGTTTTCCAACATTGTATTTTTTTGCCCAGCGGGTGCGTAGCGTTTTGCGTTTTTATCCTGATTGGTCCTGTGAATTATTTTTCATTTTGTTACAGTGTGCTGAACCGCAAAACGCTAGCAAAACCGCTCAGTTTAGGTTTTGATGAGCGTTTCTGCTAGCGTTCCAATACTTTACATTGAAGCGCTAACGCTCCCAAAATGCTGCAGGTCCTGCGTTTGCGTTTCTGGGAAACGCAAACGCTCTTGTGGAAGTTGCCCCATCCATTAACATTAGCCCAGCGTTTTGGCGAACTGCTAGCGTATCGCAGTGCTGCCAAAACGCTGCCAAAAGCGCTCCTGTGGGTTCCAGCCCTTATTGTTTGGTAGCCCAATGTGTTTATTGGACCTCATTTATCATGGACAAGTAAACAGTAATGGCCAAGGCTTTAGTGTATTTATACTTATGGGTGTCTTAAAATTCATCCACCATAAATAACCTAGTAGTAATTTGTTGATAATCAGTAATTGTCTTTATTTAGTATTTATTTAACACCCTTTTTAAGATAAAGGTATGCCAAATCCACTATGCACAGTATAAGCTGCTGCTTTGTGCTGATATTAATAGTAAACAAGGTACAGTGTGTAGGAATGTTTGCTTGAATGTGTTTTGAACTGTTAACATGGTTTCTGAAGCTGTAAATTGATTTTCTTAACTCAGCATTTCCCAGCTACTGATAGCATATCACCAAATATTGAGTATGGGCTTAGGATGACTCATTTTTACACAAGTACAATATTTTTTGGAAATTTTTGCTACATAAGTACAGTAACACATGTAGATATGTAGTTGACCTAGCCAGTCATTTTTGGCAGGATTAGGCGATGGTGTCTTGTCTATAAATTCATTCATCATCCTACACAGGTGTGCTTGCTTGCAGGAATATATATTGGGTACACTGCAGTGTTTGGCAGACCACTACTGAAGGGTCCTGCTGAGAGTCAGTCTCCCTCTCTCTCTCTCTCTCTCTCTCTCTCTCTCTCTCTCTCTCTCTCTCTCTCTCCTCTCTCTCTCTCTCTCTCTCGCTCTCTCTCTCTTTCTCCTCTCTCCCCTCTCTCTCTCTCATGCATATCTGTACAGGGATTTCCTGATAGAAGTTGATAATGGGATCATGCTTTACACAACTATTATGTAAAGTTTTGTTCCAAGGGTGGGATAATACCTCCCTTGCTGCCCTCATCAAGGAAATATTTATCTATTAAGTAATTATGATTGAGTTAGCAAAGCATGTACCCGTTTATTTATTTGTTACTACTCCTAACTATATCGATAAGGTTGAACTAAGAGTAATGGCTGTAAACTGCCATAAGAAGCAATTAGAATTTCGCTTCCAACTTCCACTTATACAACTACAATAAACCTGGCTGCTGTAAGTTATTCTCTTTCAAGGCTTTTTTTTGGCCACACATGCAAGATTAAAGTTTATATCACACCCATTTTGGATTGGAATAATAATTGTGGATTCCTGAGGGTGAGCCTGTGTTCCAAGTTAAGGATAGTTGTCTTGTTGTCATTTACACTTTCAAGAGTATGCAAAGCTGCAGCTATTTCTATGATTAGGTTCTGTTATAATCAGCAGTAAATGCTGCATATCTCTTATTACTCTCAAGGGATTGTCATTACCAAGTGCATAGTGTAAAAAAAGAACGGAAGTATGATGTATTTTAGGAGAAATGAATTACATCCCTTGACCTGGCAGGACTCTTGTTGGCCCTCACAGTTTGTCAATGCAAGATCTTCCTAAATGGGTAAAAGCACCCTTGCCCTTCAGCTCAAGAGAGTTAGGCTTGAGCAGGGACAAGGTCCTCCAGCACCCAAGGCTGAGACGCCAAAGTACGCCCCTCCATCCCTTCCACCCCAGCTGTCACACACTGATTGCTATTAGACTAAAGACCCATACACACGGGGTACGGCCGTCGCCGCAACCACGTGGCATGCGCTTGTTGCGGCATCAGGTCGCCCGTGTGTATAACGCGCACGCCCGAACCGTCACCCGTCGGAGCTGTCGCCAGGCGATTGACATGTTCAATCGCCGGCTACAGCTGTCGCCGCAACTTCGCCGGAACTGTCGCTAGTCCCACTTGAGTATGCGGGCTAGCGACAGGAGACCTACGCAAGTGAATGGAGCATCCGGCCGGGGGATGCTCCATTCACAAACAGCTTCCACCGCGTCTCTGCCTTTCTGGCGAGACGTGTGGAAGGCTGTCGCTGGCAGGGACTGTTCACGTGCACGTATGCAATGGGGGACAATTGTCCCCCGTGTGTATGTAGCTTTTAAGACCCCCAGGGTCCCAATGTCTGGTTATCTGCCTTGCAGTCACTGCCATGTAACCCTTTTTCTTATTTCTCACTGCTTCAAACACTGCTTCAAACACAATAGGGGAATAATAGCTGAGTGAGTTGTGCTCCCCTTCCTACACTGCACCCTGAGGCTGGAGCCTCTCTCGCCTCTGCCTCAGCCCGGCCCTGGGCTTGAAACCCATCCAGGGCACTATGGGCATAGAATCGATACGTTTCCAGAACTTTATTAAACATAGCTTATTATTGTAATGTTGCAATTGTAAGTGAATAAAAAGTGAACTGAGCACTAAAGCCTGAATAAAAGGCAATCTTATAATGTTCTCTTGTGATCATGAGCTATTTCTTGAGCCTAGGAACCTGTTTCTACTGAAATAATGAAAGAATTAAGAGTACCAACAACGTTTTGTCCTGCTGGGTAGTAGGCATATAGGTAGGCATAAAACAAAATGTCCATTGGGAATTACACCCTTACCACTCCATTAACTGGAGATGAAAGTCAGTATTCT
Organism: Hyperolius riggenbachi; assembly: GCF_040937935.1. Lineage (NCBI taxonomy): Eukaryota > Metazoa > Chordata > Amphibia > Anura > Hyperoliidae > Hyperolius > Hyperolius riggenbachi. The sequence goes on along the minus strand of NC_090648.1, from coordinate 190,561,657 downwards.
CTTCCTTGATGGGGGAGGGGGGCAGAGAGGGTGAACCCGATCCCTTGCCACTCTTAAGTCATTAGACTTCACTTGATGACTTGACATTCACTTATCAGTGCTGACTCTTTCGATAACAGTTGAAGATTATGCACCTTCTTATTATTCATGTAAGAACATAATGGCCCATTTGGAATTAACTTTTTATCCTGAGTTTTCTCCTAAGAGATAATTTTTCACCTTGTATTTTAAATAATTTTTCAGCACTTTGCAATTGAAAAAGTACTAAAAAGTAGGTGAAAAATTCAGGTGCAAACCCAGAACGTTAAAGTTAAAGGGGGAAATTCCTGAAAGGTCTCCCTCTGCCACACACAATACAGTATAATAATATGGTAGGACATCATGCTGGGTACACATAATGCAATTTCCCGTCCAACCAACAACGGGATTGATCAGGAGCAGTTTGGATACAGATAATAATGAGGACAGCTGACATTGCTAATGAAAGGAAAGTGAAGCATTCGCACAGCAGGGCACAGAGCTGTGCTCATACCTGACTCTGTGAAGATCCCCAGAGCTTCTCCATGCTCTGTACACATGCTGCTGCTCCATGCTCTGTACACATGCTGCTGCTCCATGCTCTGTACACATGCTGCTGCTCCATGCTCTGTATGCACGCTGCTGCTCCATGCTCTGTACACATGCTGCTGCTCCACGCTCTGTACACATGCTGCTGCTCCATGCTCTGTACACATGCTGCTGCTCCATGCTCTGTACACATGCTGCTGCTCCATGCTCTGTACACATGCTGCTGCTCCATGCTCTGTACACATGCTGCTGCTCCATGCTCTGTATGCACGCTGCACCTCCATGCTCTGTACACATGTTTCTTCTCCATCCAAAGTCAACTGTAGCAGGGAAAGAAAGGGGGCAGTGCTGTGAGCTGCAGGATACCTGGTGTCTCAACTTGTGCCTGTCCCCAGACACTGCACCGGCCCTGGTATGGGGGGGGGGGGGGGATTCTGGGCAGCTGTAATCCCCCCCTGCATTTGCCTATGAAAATATTAATAATAATAATATTTTGAGTATTTTCTTGCTTGCTGGTGGCGGGAAAAGTATTTTGTTGACAAGCTGTGAAAATATCACCTAAGAGAAACCTCAGAAGAAAAAGTGAATTGCATATGGACCTATGTGCTCAGTGGGTAATAACTGGATGGGAAATCCCTACAATGTCATTTTAAAAAAAACATACTGATTAATGGAAGTCAGTTGGATGGAAAAGACCCTTGCATTGAGCAAAGTCTTATTGGGGCCTGTAATGGACTGGTATAGAATCAATCAGACCCCCTGTATACAGTCCACAGAAAAACGTTCAAACGTTATTTGTGGAAAACTTTTATTTTTTACTTTGTAATTGTTTAAGGGAGGTTTTTTAAGAAGAGCAGGAAGTAGAAGCTGGGACTTCAGAATAAAATCCCAGTAAAGCAGGTGGATGCTGTGAATAGCTAAAAAAAACTCCACCCCTGTAACATTACACTGAGTGCAAATTGTGAGAACTGACTGATAGATGTGCTGAAAATGGTCCGAAGTTCCTTAGGTCTTTATACTGACATCGTATAATGGTCTGGATATTTGGATCTTATACATAGGTGAGCTTCCCATTGCTTATCAACTCTTGAGCTGGGGATGTGAATTTCCTTTGGAAATGGTTATCTACAATCAACACTGGTGCTTGATGAGCTGCACCGTAGTTCCCTTTTATGTTAACATTTGTATAGCACTATTCTCCTGTCGGACACAAATCACTTGAGAGCTGCAGCCATTAAGGGCGTGCTCAATAGGCTACCCTGGAGCATTAGGTAGTGTTGCCCAGGGACTCCTTGCTGAATAGGCAACTGGCTGCAGCCAGGATGCCAATCATGGTCTACTTTGTCAAAGGCGGTGTCTTTAAAGAGAATCTGTACTCTAATATTCTTACACTAAAAAGCATACCATTCTATTCCTTATTTTCTCCTGTGACCCTCTGTGCTGTTTCTGCCACTCTCTGCTGCAATCCTGGCTTGTAATTAACAGTTTTAGGCAGTGTTTACAAACAAACTAACCAGCTTGTGATAGGCTCACATAAACAGAGTGTGTAAGTCATACAGAGTGTGCAGGGGGCCTGCAGAGGGTGTGTATCGCTTCTATCCAATCACAAGCAGCCCTGCACATTCCACACATTCAAGCCTTAGCCCGACAGACATGACAGAGGAAAGGAGATAAGATTTATTACAGAGACAGTGCAATTAGGAAAGGCTGCAGTAAGCCAGAGCACATTAGAACAGGCATAGGAACTTATAGGATAGAAGAACTAAGGCTGAAAAATTTGTTACAGAGTCTCTTTAAAGGACACCTGGTGTTAGAAGGAAACGGAGGCTGCCATATTTATTTCCTTTTAAACAATACCAGTTGCCTAGCTTACCTGATGACCTTTCAGGCATCAGATCAGACGATCACACACTTGAAACAAGAAAGTGGCTGATCCAGTCACACTTCAGTCAGAAGCATCTGATCTGCATGCTGGTTCAGGGCTTATGGCTGAATGTATTGGAGGCAGAGCTGGGACAAGGTCCTTCAGCACCCAAGGCTGAGACACCAAAGTGCGCCCCTCCATCCCTCCCCCCCAGCTGTCACACACTGATTGCTATTAGACTAAGAGGCACCCCAGGGCCCCCAACCTCCCTAATACCTTAATCTCTAGTTATCTGACTTGCAGTCACTGCCATGTATCCCCTTTTCCTATTTCTTTCTGCTTCAAACACAATTGGGAATGACAACTGAATGAATTGTGCGCCCCCTCCTACACTGCACCCTGAGGCTGGAGCCTCTCCAGCCTCTGCCTCGGCCCAGCCCTGTAATTTGGAGGCAGCGAATCAGCAGTACAGCCAGGAAATTTGCATTGTTTAAAAGGAAATAAATATGGCAGCCTCCATATTCCACTCATGGCAGGTGTCCTTTAACCAGCACACTGTTTATATCATTCATTAAATTATCAGGACTTTTTTCCACTTTTTAATCTTATCAAATAAATGTGGATTTACTTTTGCACATGGCTAGAAGACAGAAGACTCTGTGATTGTGGATCCATGTAGCTTATTTTTAATGCATGTACAGGAGGATCTTTGACAAGTCAAAAATAGAACCACTTTCTTGGTCCCTCAAGTCTGGGGAGCTGGGGAGGGCTCATAATAATTACAAGCCTCTGTTTGTATCGAACCTTCTATCACCTTAAAGATCTGTTACATATCTTGTTATTGCTATTGCTGATACCCGCTGCTAACTTTACTATTAATAGCAGCTGATATATTATACAGGTTTTGATGCACATATCATGCTGGGACCCTCTGAACAATCTTTAATATTAAAGTCAAAGATTGCTCAAGGCTGGCCTGCCCTCCATGTACAAGTGTGGCTGCACTGTGCAGGCACAGAATATAGCCCGTATTAGCACGAAGTCGCTTGTGCACAGTTTTATTTCTCTCTGCTCGAATGGCTCCATGCTACTTTGCAGGCACAAACCCACTGGTGCCTGCTCAGTGCAGCCGCACTCTTACATGGAGGAGACTGCGGCCACAAAGATAAGAAGGATCCTGACAAGAGCCGGATCATCTACAAGGCAATACTAAGCAGCTGTCTACGGCCTGGAGAGAGTCTAGGGGCCTGGTGGATGCTATCCCCACCAAATCTAACCACAAAAGTCAGGTGACCATCAGCCCTGGGCAAAAACTGCTATCTTGCCTAGGTCCCCATTTTATCCTTTTCTGATCCTGGCCAGAAGCATAAGGGTCGCAGAAGATCAGGGAAGCCTTTGTATCATCCCAAGGCTTACCCCTACTGAGTAGTACAACTTAAAAACAAATTACAGGTTTACTTGGATGGGACTAAGATGGAATGGGACCCTAGGCAATGTACCAGCTGTAGCTCCTCCTAGTTGACACCTGCCTATTTTGGTAAAATGGGATGGAGTCGGGATTACAGCCATGCCTATGTACACCCACTAGTCCTTAGGCTCTTGCCTAGAGTGCCTTGCACATGATTTGGCGTTATCTGTGTAATATGAACAACTAAAAAATAAAAAATAAACAATCTTATGCTAGGTACACACCATACAATTTTCTTCAGAATTACCCGCCAGATCGATTTTCGATCGATTTTCCAATCGATTTCCGTTCACTTCTATGGAAATCGATTGGACAATCGATCGGAAAATCAATTGGAGTTCAAATCGGACATGTTGGAAAAGATCAATCTGGCAGGTGAATCTGCCGGAAAATTGTATGGTTTGTACCTAGCATTAGCCACATCTCCAACCTGTTGCACATAATTCAATCCCCACTACTTCTCAATTTGTTTGGGAAACAAAAAGTGAGGGGTTAAATTTAGAACAAATCAGTCAAATCTGTTTCAAAATAAAGGTGTCCGTATCTGTAATATTTACATACAGCGCAGAAAAGTGAGGCCTCAGGCCTGTCATCAATTCACAAAGAAAGCATGTCAATCCAGAATACTGAGAGATAAACAAATATCTTTGTAACTTTTTTTGTGAAACTTAATTTTTTTTTAGAAAATTGTTAAGAGAATAATTTTTAGTAATAAACCTAATAAGTAATACAAAAAATATTTGTATATAGATTAACAATTTACTATGTTACCATTTAAGACATGCCTCAGGGACACGATGGAGGCCTTTTTCAGTAAAATGAAATTAATTTCAATATTCTTGCAGTAATATATGATAAAGAGTTACATAGCAATGCAAGGTCAAATTTTGTAGCAGCATGGAAATTTGTCTTAAAGTTAAACCAAAGTGAGAAAAAAAAGTCAGACACCTACGGTACCTATGGACGTGTTTTAGCCCAGACTATGATGTCATGATGCATTCTCGTCTGGGAGACCAGGTGATGTTTCTACTCTCTTCGGTACACACAACAAACATTCCACTGCGATGCACCTACCAGCAGTAAAGATGGTGCCATCTACAATGAATTTAAGAATGTTAATCAGGGTGATAGAAGATGTTACAGTGGGTAAACACTGACTAAATAATTTCTTAAGTAATATTGTAAAAAATAAAGCTAGTTTACTTATTGTGCTATATTTTGGAAAGTGCCTCTTTAAATTGTTAATTGTTTCTACCCCTCCCTGTGTTGCTAAGCTACTAGTATTGGCCAGGCCAACTGACATTAGAGTAGTGCTCATTAATCCTGTCACCAGTATCACATGACAAGAGCTGGTGGCAGTTGGCCAGTGACAGCAGAATAGTGAAAGGAAGGAGTAGGTACAATGTACAACTCAGGCCATAAACACAGGACCATTTTAAAGAGGAACTCCAGTGAAAATAATGTAATAAAAAAAAAGTGCTTCATTTTTACAATAATTATGTATAAATGATTTAATCGGTGTTTGCCCATTGTAAAATCTTTTAAATCCCTGATTTACATTCTGACATTTATCACATGGTGACATTTTTAATGATGGCAGGTGATGTAGCGGCTGCTTGCTTTTTTGGCAGTTGGAAACAGCTGTAAACAGCTATTTACCACAATGCAACAAGGTTCACATACAGGAAACTGCCAGGAGTACCATGGTCCTCAGAGTTTCTTGTGAGAGGGGTTTTCACCACAATGTCAGCCATACAGAGCCCCCTGGTGATCCGTTTGTGAAAAGGAATAGATTTCTCATGTATCAGCTACTGATTGGGATGAAGTTCAATTCTTGGTCACGGTTTCTTTTTAAGGACCATGGTGACTAAGGGTCAGCGTGACAACCAGTCTCCCAGCATATTTTTTTGAATACCATTTCTACTTGTATGTTTTTGTGAAGTTTATTGCAGTTAAAGTGTACATAAAATATATGCTAAAGTGGTTACTAATATTGACAATAAAATTTTTATCATCGAACTTCTGAGCGCCTTGGCCACATGTATTTAAATGTTTAGGGGTGCAGTTAGAGGCGGTGCCATTCCTCACATTTTAATTGGCTCGGGAGGGTAGTAGTAGTTTTTTTCGGTGAAGATGGGTGGCACACTGAAGAGAATAGCACCGTGGCTGTGGTGCTAAAATATGTTAACTTATACGCACTTCGATCTGCAGCAGCTGGGGGACCATGCAGTGCACCTTTTGAGCTATTTGTGCTTCAGGCGATGGCCTGGATAGTCTGTGGCGTAAAACAGCCCTGATCATCTTTGCGCTGTCATGAAATTGTGTTTTGGTTTTGATTTTTATATTTATATTTTAATACTTACTGGAAAAGCTTTATTATATGAAATAACAGATATGAATTTTGATAAGTGTGATGTGAGGCCAGCAAGGGGAGCTCCAATTTAGTCTTGCATTTCTCATTTCTTATTGCTGCGTGAACAGATTATGTTAACAATGCAGACCAATGAGTCATTTTTTCTTGTCTTGTTTCTTTCTTTTTCAACCAAGAACATTTTCACAATTCTGTTCATGTACCCTATTTTTATAGAGGTGCTTCGATGCATGCAACGTTTTTGCTTATTCAAGAAAAGCAAAAAAGGTTTTGCAACATAACATTTCAATATTACGCATATAATTATGCAATGTGATCCAAAACAAATCTGAAAAGTGCATGTAAAGCAAATTTGCATATTGAAATTTGCATATTGAAAATGCATTTTATTGTCCAGGGTTATTATATACAGTAGTATAATTACATTATATTAAAGAGACACTGCCGTGAAAAAAAAATTATGATATAATGATTTGTATGTGTGGTACAGCTAGGAAATAAAACATTAGGAGTAGAGATATAAGTCTAATATTGTTTCCAGTACAGGAAGAGTTAAGAAACTCCAGTTGTTATCTATGCAAACGAGCCATTGAGCTTCAAAACTTTCAAAGTCTTCTGAAGCTTATTATCTCAAGTGTCTGGCACTGTATTGGGTTTTTTTCCCCTGCAGAGGACAGTTCTAAAGTTCACTAACCTGCTCTATAAAATCATTTAGAATGCTGAGTAGTGTGTAAACTGCAAATATTAGAGAATGATGTTATAAAAAACTATGTCATTTAAAATAAAAATATGAGAATATTTTCTTTGCGACTAATGTGCTAGTAATTATCCGTACTACACAACCAATGCATTATATCATTTTTTTTTCACTTTATTGTCTCTTTAATAAGACTTATTAAAATAGACTTTCCTATATGGTCTAGCTTCCCTTATCTAGGTGACATATATGAATATATGGAACTGTAATTTTTGCTACAAGTCCATCTATTTTTTTAATGTATTTCAGTCTTGATCTTTCATTAGTTTGGCATACATTTGTTTTTTTCCTTCATTTCGTCCAGTAATTATTCCTAATTTTCAACTTCAACTTCAACTTCATCTCAAGATTTTAGTGAGAATTCAGTAAAGTAGTCATCAGTTATCACCCTAATCCCCTTACCAGAACTTACTACAATCTAGTGATGCTGCTTGTCATGCCTATTGCTGCAGATGTGTTGCTTTTTGAAGAAAAAAAAAAATCTTTGTCTTCCAGCCACCAGAGGGTGCAGAGAGTGTACATCGAGCAAAGAGAGACTTTCTGTCTGTTCCTTACAACAGAAAGACTGATACTCTTACTGATGGATGAAAGATTTAGAATGTTTTCTTCATAATTTAGGACATCCAGAATCAGTAGGCTTGCTTCTAAAATTAACACTAAAAGGAAGGAGGAAGTAAAAAATTGTGTGCACTGCAAACTCCAGCTCACCAAATCGAAGTTGCTTACGTATATTAAAGTAGGTGGCAGGGGAAGAGAAGAACAGTCAATAATACATTACATGCAGACGTTCATTCTCAGTACTTTGTAAAGTAGTCTACTTCTGCTCTCACTATGTTGCTAAATATGTTATTTCACAGCTATATGGAGTCTTCCTATCCTTTTTTCATATGGTTTTATGCATTTGAAGGAAACATGACATTAAAAAAACAATAACTGCACGAATATGCATAACAAATAATAGTAAGGACTTCTCCACAATATGTTTTCTTTTTACTGCCTGTAGCTTTCATAACTGAATAGAGAATGGGAATTTGCAATTTCTTTCACATGTAGCAACCTTTCTTTTATTTTTAGGTGCCCCCTTGGGTTGTAGCCGCCCAGTGCCCTTGCCTTTGTGGCTTTTCCAGAAAACCGGCCCAGTCCAGGCCCCTGTAGTCTATCTGGTCCCATGGATTCCCTCCTGTCCCCTCCGTTCTCCTGCAGTTTGGCCTGATATATTCCCCGATTGGCCCAGTCATGGGCCACTGCACATGCATGCTCCCGTACGCAAGCACCCCCTGATTGCAATCCACACATGCACACTTCACAAAGGCTGTAATTGCGCATACTCCTGGCCACGGGAACACGAGATGGTGTGCATGGCAAGGATCACGCCTCACAGCAGCACAACAAAATGGGCCAGACAAAATCTGACGGGCCAGATGGACTACAAAGGGCTTGAGGAAGCTTCAGGTACATACAAATCCTGTGGTATCTGGCTTTTAAGCCTCAGTTCAGAAATTGCACTTCATACAAATGAAAATAGAAAAAAAAAAGTGAGGCCGGACTTGGAACAATTATTAGATGACAAAATGTTTTTACAGGTTTGCTCTAATTCACAGAATTTGGGGAAATGTTCACTTTAAACAGAGATTTTTTTCCTTGTAAAAATAACAATGTGCACAGCAGCTACATTTGTTAGTGACAGCATGGCAGCTAGGATGACATCACATGTTGTGTTATGAACTCTGCCCCTATGATTAATAAGTGAGTGGAGCTATCGCTCCAAATGACCCCTCTGAGGTTCACTGAACTATATCTGGTCATTAGCTCACTTTCAGTCTTATGAATATCTAATGCAATGTGACATTAGGGTTTCTTTGTTAATGAATAAACTCGAGTGAATAGTGAACTATTGTCTGTACACCATGAGAACTGACTTAATCAACACGGTGCAGATAAGGGATGGCAGAGTTTTCCATCTGTAAACAATGACTGAAATATCACTAGGATTAAAAGAGCATCACTGTCCTACTTGTAGGGGTTATGCTGGGTACACACAATGCAATTTCCTGTCCTATTGGCGGTAATCGGATGATTATTTCTATCATGTCCGATCTCCTGTTAGATAATGGGATTGACCCAATTCTAGATTGAGCCAATTTGAAATTGTGTAACATAAAACTATCCTTTGAATGTACAGTATTCCCCTTGTCCTGGTGAGAAATAATTTGATGACAAGCATTTAGATATATATTTTGAAACAGACGTAAGCTCGAACATAGTACTGTATTAAATTAAAAGTATTAAACCCAAAAAGTGATTGGAGTTAGTGTGCCTTATGTCTTAAAGGACTACTACCATGAAAAATTGTAAAATTTAAAATGCATGGCAAGCATACATATAAAATGTACATTTGTTCCAGAGTAAATGCACTATGAATTTATTTTTCCCTATGTCAACAACTTTTAGAGTGGATAGTGAGAATCTGACAGATCTGACAGTTGAAGGACTAGTCCATCTCATTATTAGGGGGTTCTTTATTTTAAAAGCGCTTACTGAACAGCGGTGCTTAGTCCAATGGCCAGAATTGTGTGCAGGAAAGTAGGGAGGCTGGCTAGGATCTTTGTGCATTTCCTTTCTTGGGAGGGCTTTTGGAAACAGTAAAGGAAATATTGAGAAATCCCCCATAAGGAGAGGGACTAGTCCAAAAACTGTTATATCTATAAGATTTTTACTGCCTGACAACACAGGAGAAAAGAAATCGCTGGTACATTGTATTATGGGAGAAATACACTTATTATAAATATGCATACACAGGTATTTCAAATTGTAATTTTTTTCTGATTGTGGTCCTTTAAGCTTGGTACACACACTAGATGGTTCTCAGCTAAGACAGCCGTCCATCTCATCGGAGTGCTGGCCAAGTCTGAGTTGTTCTCTCTTCTTACCCCTCCCACTTTATGCCACTCCATTGTGTGCCTGCTCTTTATCCCCTCACCTCCTTCCATAGCAACAGAACATGTTGCTAGCTCACAGAACTGTACAAAACTCAGCCCAAACTCTTGCACAAGATATGGAGTCCCCATCTCTCCAGTGATGGTAAGTTTGTATGGTATGTGTACACAACTTTAGTTGGAAGAAATTCTAAAGCCCTGTACACACACCTGACTTAAGTTGGCTGAGGTGAACGATTACGACCCCCTCAGCCGAAAAAACAGGTTTGTGCATTGCAGGCCCCGACCGGCGAGCGATCTGCCTAGCAGATCTACTCACCCCCAGCAATGCATTCCCATACCCATCCCATTGTTTGCGTTGAAAATGTGTCTCCCATGATGAAGTGCATATGTGTGGTCGTGTCTTTCAAGCAGATTTGGGGAGGGGACATCATCATACTCTGGTCAGTACCACAAGCATACAAAGGGGACAGTGTGAAACTGGAGTTAAACACCCAACAGTTCTGCAATAAGCCGGACTCTCCAGGTTGAAGGAGATACAGTTGGCAAGTCGCTTAACCATTGTATTTACTGAAAGATGGTAATACAGGCAGTTGGGTTTATCACACAGATGCTAACATTAACCACTTTACCCCCACCCGTACGGATTTCTCCGTCCCTTTTTCCATCCTTTTACCACCAGGGACGGAGAAATCCGTACTTCCCGCGCTCCTGCCACTGCCCGTGCTCCCACTCTCATGCACGTCGCCGCCCGCTCGCCCGGAGATCAATGAACGGGAAAATCCATTCCCGTTTGTTGATCTAAGCTCCGCAATGATCCGCTGCTTCTCTGATAAGTAGCGCGATCATTGTGAAACAAAAAAAAAAGTTCCCAGCCTCTTTGTACTTCCTGCAAGCGTCCTTCCGGATGCTTGCAGGTCGCATAAACAAAATGTTACTGTGGCCATCTTGTGGCCAAATAGTAAAACTACACCCTAAAGCATTTTTCACATACAAATACATTACTTATACACAAAAAATTAACTCATTACCTCCCACACTCCCCATTATTATTTTTTTTGTAATTAAAAAAAAATTAAAAAATTTACAATTAAAAAAAATACATACATAGTTACCTTAGGGACTGAACTTTTTAAATATTTATGTCAGGAGGGTACAATACTGTTACTTTATAAACTATGGGCTTGCAATTAGGGATGGACGCAAAACTGAGTTCCAAGTAAACATGTCACAACAGAAATATGAAGGCTGGTAATCTCATTGTAATGCTTTCTGAGTCCCTGAGTAAAATCAGCATGCATACCAGGTTTTCAGACATCTCTGATGTGCATAACATTGTGAGTGACAAGTTTCCTTTTATGTAAAATTTAAAACTTTCCAAGTTGTGGATTTTGCTGCCCGGGGAGGCAGAGCTTTGTGCTGTAGCTCTGCCTCCATTAGCGTCAATCTTCGCTGATTGCCGCCCCTCTCCCCACCCCTCTTAGTGAAAGAAAACTGAGAGGGGCGAGGAGAGGTGGCGATCAGCGGAAATTGACGCGTGCAGAGGCAGAGCTACAGCACAAAGCTCTGCCTCTTACGGGAAGCGCTCCCTGCATTTTGCCCAGGGGATTTGGGGGGTTTAATGACATTGTTCTGCCGCAGGAATGCAGCATTTTAGCACTGCTGATATTGCTAAAGATAAATGTCTAATAAAAAGATGATTTTTAGAGGGCTTCAGACTCTTTAAATTATTCTATTCAGTTTTATAAACAGTATTTATGAGTATGCATGGCAAATTTCAACAATGCAGAAAATACCTTGTGGAAAATCAGCAGTTTTGTTTCCCCAAAAATAAGGCAGGGACACATATGCAATTGACTTTTTCTCCTGAGTTTTCTCCTTGGATAGAATTTTTCATCTTCTCTTTAAAATAACCTTCCACTACTTTGTCATTAAAAAAGTATCAAAAATAGGTGAAAATGCACTCTGGTAATTATTTTGAGTAATGTCTTACTTGTTGGTGGTTTAAAGGGCATTATATTGACAGGTTATAAAAAATAACACCTAGGAGAAAAACTCAGGAGAAAAAGTGAATTGAGTAAAAACCGGCTTAAATATGCATTAGGGCTTATTTTTAGGGGATGTCTTATTTTTCTATGAACAATCTAGATTTTGCCAGCTGCCTGGAACTAACAAAGTGTGTTGGTTGGCTACTTCCAATGGTGAGCCGTTAACGTTATCCTACACTGTGCTGCGCAATATTAAAACCAAAAAAGATCCAGTTAAAAGAGACTTAACTTTGAATAAATAAACCTGTGATAAGGCCTGCAAACAAAAAAAAATGTTCTTTTTACATTTGTGACATTTTTTCTGATGGAGGCAGCCATACTAGTTTTCCTTTTACGTACAGCATAAGGAGGCGCCCATAAAATATATATAAGTCTGATCATTCAATATATGCAGTATAAATTTGGATTTGCTAGGTAAGAAGAAGATACTCTTACCTGCTATGAAAATTGAAGACGATTTGTATAAAATATAATAATTTATTAATTTAGCAACTTGACAACGCGTTTCACGATAAACAATCGCTTCCTCAGGTCATGTAAAGTGCTCTATGGATGTAGCACAAGGTCTGGGCGCCATAACTAGCCATACTAGTTTTCCTTCCCAGGCCTGTAGGAATCTTCTATCTTTTAATGTTCACAAATGGTCCGTGTCTAATGCAGGCTATGTTTATGCTCTCTGATGGGTTACATGCTATACATAGAGATGGATTAAGATGTAATCGGTCTCTTGGCAAGGTAGTAGATTTAAAGCTCCCTTGTGGTCTTTTTGGAAACCTGAACTGGAGAGAGGTCAGAGAAGGTGGCTGGTGGGCCTTTTGACACCCACTAGACCCCAGGCACCTGCCTAGTGTGCCTGATGGATGATCCTCCTCTGGTCATACATTACATCGGTCCTGCATAAAGCTCCTAGGTGGCACACCATGAGATTTCTGCATCAACAGAGCCCTCAGTGGAGGCTCCAAAGATGCTTTTTACTATTTTACTATTACTGTTTCTTGGAAAAAGAATTTTGTTAATGTTTAGAACAACATGTGATGTAAAAAAAAAATATATATATATACATAGAAAATTAATTTACTTTAAGTGCAGGCCCACTTTAAAATGCCTACAGTATTGCATTTATCCCACAGTATAGAGTTAATTCAGCCATTTTGTGGTCAGTACTTCAGAGAACATATACTGAAGGATTCTGATTGGTCGCTCTGGACAACTGTTCCATTCCTGCACCTAATTTCCACTGGCTTTGCTTCAATTTATCTTGCACTAGGTTTGAAAAATCCACCCCTGAAAGCCTCTGAATCTTGGAGAAGCCAGTCTAGATGCATTAGCAAACATCTCATGTTTGCAGAATCCCCAGGGCATTTTATCAGGCAAATATTGGGTCAGCCCACAAAATAGCTGTCTCCGCTGGGTGCCTGTACACTTTTTTGTCAAGCCATAGCATGTTAATTCTAACACATATACAGCGTGGTCAATAAAACATTATGTTTCAGTTGATTATTGATGGAACTCTGTACACCAGTCACTGTACGGAAGTGTAATTCTAAATGTGTTAGCTCCTTTTGTGTATAAACAAGGCCGTCTGTAAATTCTGCAGTGTCAAATGTAGTTTGACAGCACGGCATGAGGACATTACAGGGGACCTGAGGTGAGCAGGAGGTGGGTCATCATAAATCTATTATAAACAACAGGAGAGAAAGGCTGCTATTCTATTTAGGAATATTGCCTCTCCCTGCAAGATATCTATACATAAAATTACAATGCTGGGATTTCTGCTCCGCAGTTTCATTTAAAGTGAACAGATATAATAATTCATTTGGTGAAATTACTATAAATAACGGTATCGGTCATCAGAGCCTGGAGATGGTTTCCCTGACAACCTGGCTTCCCTTTGTAGCACAGACACCATGCCCAGTGAGGACATGACTTCTCAGCTTAACACTCTCACTGCCAAGGGGGTCTACAGCACGCTACAGATAGATGACTGAAGCCAGGCATAACCAGATGTAATATGGTTTTTTCGAAAATGGCTGTTTGTATGTTTCTTATAAAACTGGATATAAATGTAAATGCAAATATCCCAGTGCAAATAAAGCCTTAGCATTGATCTTCTATCTATAAAAATGTTGACAGAACCTCTATCTCTGCTGTTCACAGTAGTGGTCACTAATGCCTAATACACACAGTATGATTTTCCGTGTGATAGATGGATCAGATAGATAAAATCCGTCATGTCCGATATTACTCCCGATCGTTTCCGCACTCGATTTCTCATAGCAGTGAATGGAAAAAACATAAGAAAAATGAATGGAGATAAGAGAATCGAGTGCAGAATCGTGTGCAGAATCGTGCGGGAAAAACGATTGGGTCGCAAAATCGCACTAAAAATCTTACCGTGTGTACCCAGCATTACATTTTCAGCTAGTGTACCTTTCATGAGTCATGCCCAATGTAGCCCATAGGCATCTGTAAGGCAAGAAGCACTTTTCTCATTCTAAATTGACATAAAGAGGCACTGTAGTGACAAATAGTAGAATGCAGTAATTTGGTCCTGATCCTGACCACTTTTAATGTAATTTTTCAGGTTCCAGCACCAAAAATATTTCATATATATATATATATATATATATATATATATATATATATATATATATATATATATATATATATATACTGTATTTTTTGGACTGTGAGATTTATAGTCCAAATGCAGGAAGTTCCTGACTTGTGAAAGCCTGCCAATACTAACCTCCAAACTATCGCAATGTCGGGGACTCCCTGTACTGTGCCCATGCAGAGGAAGACACAGGGGGACACAAGAGGGACACAAAAAGGCATAGAGGATGACAATGGCAGACACATGGAGGACACTGGGACAGAGGAGGACACGAGGGGGATAGAGAAGGACAAGTGGAGACACAAGAGGTACAAGGGGGGGGGGGGGGCAGGAGGTACAAGAGGGGGCATAATCCACAAGATGCCCCCTCACTATGGATGCACCAGGCTTAGTATATATTTTTTCCTGGTTTTTGTCCTGTAAACCTAGGTGCATCTTATAGTCAGGAGCGTCTTATAGTCCGAAAAATACGGTAACTGTATATTGGTATGCAGTCCTGCTCTCCCAGTAATGTTTTGCCTAGGCTGTTTGGCGATGTGGAATTCTTCTCCCACAACATTCTGGGAGACCAGACATTATTTTCACTGGCTTCAGAATTCTCAGAAAAAAAATTGCAGAGCTGCACATGACAGGACTAAAGATGTCACCACCAGTGATACATTTCAGAATGTAAACAAGGGTGAGGAAAGATTTTGCAATGGGCAAACACTGACTAAATAATTAATAAATGAATATTGTAAAAAAAAAGATAGCAATTTTATTGATCACGTTATTTACATTACAGTTCCTCTTTAACTGGAGTTGTTATATGAATTGCTTAGCTAGAATCATAAAGGGAGAACAATATCAACTTTTTATCGTACATTTTGTTAAGTTTTTTTTTTGTAAATATATATTTTTATTTGTACAGCACCATGGAAATTGTTTGCACTACAGCACTACAATAATCAATAATTAATTAATAAAATAACTCTGAATTTAGGCTTACATGCTACAGGCACTCTTTACATGTGCCACCATCACTGTACCTCAAAACATGCCACATATATTGCTGGGCCACAAACAAGCATTGCTGCTTCTCATGCTGGTGTCACAGATAGTCCTCAGGTAAAAGATATCATTTGAAATGGAAATAAACACCAAAAATACATAGTAACTTATGAAGCAAGAATTGTTTGGAAATACGGTAATCAATGCTATTCTCAGTTTTGAACCAGTGACAGGCAATTTCCAATGATTTGTAGCTATTGCCAATAACAAACAGATATCAATAACATGCAGATATTGCCAAAACAAGCAGATAAAACCAATAATGGGCAAATATAAATGACATGCAGATAATATAAACCCCAATGATATGTTCATACCAACAGCAGACAAATAAATGTCCTCACTCTCTACAACAGTAAGTTCTCCTCCAGTATCAGGCAGTACGTGCCCCCCAGGTTGGGAAACACTAGTTTACAGCAAGTGTGATTTTGGAATTTTCTAGAGCAGTGTGTAAAAGGAAAATTGGAATTGAGTGCTATTGGCTGCAAGCTGGGTTATCACATTTTCCTGCAATAAATATTGACTTTGCTATGTTTTTTTCTGTTAATAACATTGGTACCAATTTTATTTGCCAGGAGGCTGACAATTCTAGCTGTAAGGTAGTTCATTCAGCCAATTTTACAAAAGAAACCTACTGTACTTATGGTTCCCACCTGGACAATATCTATTTAAAATTGATCAAACTGCAGCGTTGCACAGTTTGATGCAGTGCAGCACTATTGGCTGCCGATCGACTGCTGCTCCTGCCCCACCCCCGATTGACCAATATCTCACATCTGGTCCGATCAAGATTTTAGGCCAAAATCAATCGGAAATCGTTTGGATGTTTTCGTAGCATTAATACTTAGCAGATTCAATTACAGTTTAGGTAAAACCAATGTGTGCATGGCTTGTTTAACCACCCTGGCGTTCTGATTAAATCGCCAGGGTGGCTGCGGGAGGGTTTTTTTTAAATAAAAAAAAAACTATTTCATGCAGCCAACTGAAAGTTGGCTGCATGAAAGCCCACTAGAGGGCGCTCCGGAGGCGATCTTCCGATCGCCTCCGGCGCCCAGAATAAACAAGGAAGGCCGCAATGAGCGGCCTTCCTTGTTTTGCTTATATCGTCGCCATAGCGACGAGCGGAGTGACGTCATCGACGTCAGCCGACGTCCTGACGTCAGCCGCCTCCGATCCAGCCCTTAGCGCTGGCCGGAACTTTTTGTTCCGGCTACGCTGGGCTCAGGCGGCTAAGGGGGCCCTCTTTCGCCGCTGCTCGCGGCGAATCGCCGCAGAGCGGCGGCGATCAGGCAGCACACACGGCTGGCAAAGTGCCGGCTGCGTGTGCTGCTTTTTATTTCGTTAAAATCGGCCCAGCAGGGCCTGAGCGGCAGCCGCTGGCGGTGTTGGACGAGCTGAGCTCGTCCAGACCGCTCAGCTGGTTAAATGGCTTGCATTTTTTCCAGATGTTAGCGTTATCTGTTTTGTCATCAGTGAGATTGTCTCTCATTTCCTGTCCATGGGACCTGCATGGGCTTCCAACACTGTCACATTAGCCATGGTGGTCCTGAGGAGAGAAAATCAACAACTGCAATAGATACTTCTAATGCTTTCCAGTTAGCAAATAAATGTGTAATTTGCTGTCATCTCTTGTTGTTGGACAAATGTATTCATTACTTCCTGTCAGTATAGGAAATGACATACATTTTCTAAACTGCCCAACCCACAAATGATTTTCTTCTTGAATTTGTGCCAAACAGCAGCAGCAACCTCGCCTATATAGACTGCTGTTATCTCCGCCAGATGGGCTGCTATTCATCCTAAGACAACATTTTTAGAAACAGAAGCCTTGTTTCACGTAAATAGATAATATCTGGAAACTCTGCTTTCCATATGTTATTATATGCTTCATTTCTGTCATATTAGACGATTGCAAATGGTTTCTAGGGCAACAGCTTTTGGAATAAGAGCTGTATGGTTACACTGACCAGCTAAAAAAATAAATAAATAACAGAGAGAATCGTGAACAATTGTCTGCAATGATGCTCCAACAACTGCATATAGCTTAACATTCAGCAATAGCCATGAAAGAGCACTAAAGGACAGCATACACAAAAGATGACCTCCTTAGCAATAAAGAAGGACTTTTGAAAACTCTTCAAGATTCATTGAAATGCAATTTTGCATTAATCACACACAAGAGCTGGTTACCAATAGGTGTAACTGGCATTTGCTGCTGTGGCAATCAGTAACCAGTTTATGCATTAAACAAACCCTTGGAATTTTCAACCAATAGAAGTAAAGCTAAAAGATTTGTTAAGCCAACAAAAATTTAAAAATAAGAAATATAGCAATTTAAAGGAGGGGATTAAAGTTTAGAGACAATTAAAGAGCACCTGAAGCAAGAGGTATTTGGAGGCTGCCATATTTATTTCCTATTAACCTCTTGTGGACGGGGGGGGGGGGGGGGGGCTCTGGCCACTTTAAGACCAGAGCCATCTGTGCCCTTTTAAGCCATATGATTGCTGTGATTGGCTCACAGCAGTAATTGGGGTGTCCAATATACGGAAGCTCTGATGTCAGCGCAGAGATGGATTGAGATGTAATGGGGCTCTAGGCAAGCTACTAGATTTGGGAGCCCCTTGTGGTCATTTTGGTAAGCTGAAGTGGAGAGAGGTTGAAGATGGTGGCAGGTGGGCCCCTTGATCCATACTAGGCCCCATGCATCTGCCTAGGTTGCCTGGAGGGTGATCCTGTTCAGCGTGACAGCAGAGTGAACAGGTGCAATGACACGGACAGTGGCAGGAATGGCGAGAGAGGGTGGCGTGCGTGGTTTTTGAAAACTACACCCTGACAGGAATAAGCAGCCACAAACAGGGCGTAAGTTTCAATCACTGACGTGCGAAAGAGGTTTTAAAGAGGTTTTAAACAATTCCAGTTGCCTGGCATCCTAGTGATCCTTCATGCATCAGTAGTATCTGGATCACACACCTGAAACAAGCATGCAGCTAATCTTGTCAGATTTACTAGAAACATCTTATCTGCATGCTTGTTCAGGGTCGATGGCTAAAAGTATTCGAGGCTGAGGATCAGCAGGACTGCCAGGCAACCAGTATTTTTTAAAATTAAATAAATATGTCAACCTCCACATCCCTCTCACTTCAGGTTACCTTTAAACGCATTTTTTAGTAAAAAATTACCTTGTTGTAACTGGAATAATAATCCAGTACCATGAACAGCAACCTTGAACTGTGATCAGCAACTTTGTCTTCTTGGCATTTGGCGTCTGCAGTTTGCACCTAAATGTATGATGATGACACTTTTTTCACGGAGGTTCATCCAGTCAGGTGACAGCTGATACCAGCAGGATGTGACCTTCAAATGTGTGGATGTGACATCTAGGACATTATTTAACAACAGGCATTGGAAAGGTTACCAATCTGCTTGTTTCCATTGCTGGCAGTCACAGCAACAGAACTGATTTTTTTATTGGGGGGGGGTAAATGACAAGTGGATTTTTTTCACTTCTCTCTATTATTTTAGATGTTTTCATCACATCAATAACAATAACATTATGTGAGTTTTAAAGAGTACTTGTACAGTGCACTGTTTTCACTAAAATAAATTAAAGAGACTCTGTAACAAAATTTTGAGCCTTATTTCTTCTATCCTATACGTTCCTATAGCTGTTCTAATGTGCTCTGTCTTACTGCATCCTCTCCTAGTTGCACAGTGGCTGTGTTATCTCTGTTATATGATCTAATCTTCTCTTCTCTGTCGGGTCTGTTGGGCTCAGGCAGTCAGGCTGGAATGTGATGTGTTGCTTGTGATTGGATAGAAGCTGTACACACCCTCTCCAGGCCCCCTGCACACTCTGTATGACTCACACAATGAGCTACTCTCAGCCCATCACTTGCTATGTCTTTTGTTTGTAAACACTGCATAAAACTGACAATTACAAGCCAGGATCGCAGCAGGGAGGGGCAGAAACAGAGGGGCCCAGGAGAACATAATGAATAGAATGGTATGCTTTTTATTGTAAGAATTTTACAGTAAAGATTTTCTTTAAAGCGGACCTGAACTCAGAACTTCCTTTCTGCTCTAAAAGATAAGATAAGCAACAACATACTAACCTTTAAAGAAAAAATTTCTTTATTACAGCTTACAGAACTTTTGAAATAAATGTGCAGTGTGTCTACTTCCTGCTTTCATGGAAATAGACATATTGTTAACATGAGTTTACCAATTAGCTGTTCTGCCATGGCAGCTAGCTGAAACAGCTGAGGGATCAAATTACATCTTGTGATTCATCACAGATGAGGGGGGATTAGAGAGGCTAAACTCTCTAAATACATACAATATACATTTCTCTATGCTTTCCGTCTGTCCTGTGCAAGAGTTCAGTTCCACTTTAAAACTCTGCTTACCATCTGCTGCAAATTTCCACCGTGTGGCTCCTGGAAGTAACCACTTAGCATCTAAAGAAATGCAGCACTGGCTGCTGGAAATGCTAAGCCCCTGATACCTTTGGGTGCGGTCAGGGGTAAGCAGGTACCAGATGATGATGACTGTGTATTTATAAAGCACTGTCATCTTCTTCGGCCCTTTACAGAGAATATAATGATGTCATTAACTGCTGCACGCAGGAGCTCACAATCTAACCTTAGTCATAGTCTAATTTCTGTACTATAGTCTATAGCCAAAAGTGAAACAAGGAAAACATACAAAATCCATGCAGATACAGATGTCATGTCTCTAAGAAAGTGGTAGAATGATAATTTACCTTCCGAAAGCATAAGAGAAAACGAAGGAGTTCATTCAGAACGACTTTACTTTATATGTACAATAATCCATTAAAGCGTCTACATGGGGAGAGCTTTCCAGGAAATAGGTGTCAACCAATTGTAAGACCTCAGCTTCACTAACTGTAAGACCTCAGCTTCACTAATTGTAAGACCTCAGCTTCACTAATTGTAAGACCTCAGCTTCACTAATTGTAAGACCTCAGCTTCACTAATTGTAAGACCTCGGCTTCACTAATTGTAAGACCTCAGCTTCACTAATTGTAAGACCTCAGCTTCACTTATTGTAAGACCTCAGCTTCACTAATTGTAAGACCTCCGCTTCACTAATTGTAAGACCTCGGCTTCACTAATTGTACGACTTCGGCTTCACTAATTGTAAGACCTCAGCTTCACTAATTGTAAGACCTCAGCTTCACTAATTGTAAGACCTCAGCTTCACTAACTGTAAGACCTCAGCTTCACTAACTGTAAGACCTCAGCTTCACTAATTGAAAGACCTCAGCTTCACTAATTGTAAGACCTCAGCTTCACTAATTGTAAGACCTCAGCTTCACTAATTGTAAGACCTCAGCTTCACTAATTGTAAGACCTCAGCTTCACTAATTGTAAGACCTCAGCTTCACTAAATGTAAGACCTCAGCTTCACTAACTGTAAGACCTCAGCTTCACTAATTGTAAGACCTCAGCTTCACTAATTGTAAGACCTCAGCTTCACTAATTGTAAGACCTCAGCTTCACTAATTGTAAGACCTCGGCTTCACTAATTGTAAGACCTCAGCTTCGCAAATTGTAAGACCTCAGCTTCACTAATTGTAAGACCTCAGCTTCACTAATTGTAAGACCTCAGCTTCACTAACTGTAAGACCTCAGCTTCACTAACTGTAAGACCTCAGCTTCACTAATTGTAAGACCTCAGCTTCACTAATTGAAAGACCTCAGCTTCACTAATTGTAAGACCTCAGCTTCACTAATTGTAAGACCTCAGCTTCACTAATTGTAAGACCTCGGCTTCACTAATTGTAAGACCTCAGCTTCACTAATTGTAAGACCTCAGCTTCACTAATTGTAAGACCTCAGCTTCACTAATTGTAAGACCTCAGCTTCACTGATTGTAAGACCTCAGCTTCACTAATTGTAAGACCTCAGCTTCACTAATTGTAAGACCTTAGCTTCACTAATTGTAAGACCTTAGCTTCACTAATTGTAAGACCTCAGCTCCACTGGAGGGGCCGTAACAAAGGTTTTCTGAATCAGAAAAGTTCAGTTCCAGTGTTAATAGCTATGGTTAACCCTAATCAACAGCTAATTTGGGCTTTAAAATATTCATATCTATCACTGGCATACACAGGCTCCAAAAATATTTCAATGACCTGCACCATTTCATTTTAGTTATTACAAATGCCAGTGATATTATGAAAAGCATGGTATCCCTCACCAAAAAAGCAAAGCAAAAAAAAAAACATAATTCATAGATTGACCACGAAACACAGAATCTGTAGAGGATGAGGCTTAATTTAAGGACTCAGAATAGCCACAGAGATTTCAAACAATGAAAGGCCAGGCCGGGGGGTGGTGGAATTGATAGGTACAAAGAAACTATATTGAGGTCTTGACACCTTCCAGGATAGCTCTCAAAATCTAAACTATAGTTAATTACATCTGTGACCTTTTCGTTATCTGGTATGATCAGCTTATGCATTTACATAAAGCTGCTGTAGCATTATTTCATCTGCAGAGCCGGAACTGGGTGCTGTGAGCCATTCAGCTCTTCCCTTTACATATCTGTTTTCTAAACACCCCATCAAATAAATTGCAGCAGGTAGATCTTCTCATTGGCACAGCTAATTCATAACTCATTTTATGCTGCAGGGAAGTTCAATAGAACATTTAAACGATTGTTATAATGCCATATCAAGGGGCTGAACAGTAAAACCACATTTAGACATTAACCAGGCCATTCATATTACCTTTATGTTCAGCACACATTAGCTCGCAGGCACTGAAATTATTAGAGTGTACTTGTGCTTTGTGGTTTCCAGGAAAAAAACTATCTTTTTACCTGGCTTCTTTTCAGAGCTACGACACATTTAAAGAAGAAGTAACCTTGAGCTTAAAGGACAACTGAAGTGAGAAGTATGTGGAGGCTGCCATATTTATTTCTTATTAAGCAATACCAGTAGCCTGCCGGCCCAGCTGATTCTTAGACTCAAATATTCTGAACAAGCATGCAGCAGATCAGGTGTTTCTGACATAATTGTGAGATTTGACAAGATCAGCTTCATGCTTGTTTCTGGTGTTATTCAGACACTACTGCAGCTAAATAGACCAGCAGGACGACCAGGCAAGTGGTATTGTTTAAAAGGAAATAAATATGGTAGCCTCCATGTTAATCTCACTTCAGTTTTTCCTTTAATTATTCGAAAAACATGGAGTTGATTTAAATATTAAGTGAAAGAATGGACAAATACATTCATAAATGGTTAAAACTTTTTCTGTAGCACCTTACAGAAATCATGGAACCATATCACTTGTTGTCCCTCAAAAAGACTCACAATCTAATGTACCAACCACCACCACTAGGGTTGGCGTTATATCTTTTGTGACCCTATGCCAACTGTCCATTGAAGACCAATTATTTCCATGTGTAGCCCCTTCCTTTCATGTACAATTTGTGTCCTTTCCCTTATATAAAAGCCACCTTATTTCGAGTACATCAGTTCCCTTCTTCCACATACAGCAATGTTCTACTTCCATGTGCAGCGCCAGCGAATACATTCTTGGCTGGGAAGCCTACCTCTTTCATAGGCATTGGCTTCCCTCTTCAAGGTGCAGCCCAATATGTGCCACCGCTTGATGTTCGATGTGCTGCCTACTTATTTGCATCTCCTAATTTGTGTCCATTAGCCCTCTTTTTACTTGCGTAACCCTCATGGGCACACAGTTTTTCCGGCCTGTGGCACTGTGGATTTATGCTGAAAACTCACAAAAATATAGGCGAAATAAGGACACACAGAAAGTATCCTTGGCAGGAATAGGAGAGGTGAAACATTTAAAAGATGTCTGTACCAAAACAACTGGAGACACCGAGAAAGCGGGAGCCCCATATAGTCTTGGTTGGCAATATAAAAAGGGTACTCACAGACCAGGGTTGCTGTCCAGCAACAATGGTAAGCCCGTGTGAAGAAACCCATCTTCACTCGGATGCTGTTGCATTTCCTCTCCAGGAAAACAAATGTGTAGGGTAGTATGCATGTGAGAACTACTCTACACTGCCGGTACTCATCTAATGAAGACCGTATGAAACAGCAAGGGGAGGAGGCACCCCTTTATATAACAAATCTTTCAAAAAACAATACCGTAACAAAAGGGTAAGAAAACAAGCTTAAAAATATATATTTTAGATATATTGGCCCTTGTTCAATTCACTTTTTCTCATAGGTGAATTTTTCACAACATATCAATAAAGCTCCTTTTAAGTCACTAGCAAGCCAGAAAATACTCCAGATAATTTTGACAGTACTTTTTTGGGGATCGGTTGAAAAGGGCGCCCGAGCTGCCTGTATGAAAAGGGCGCCGCCATAGACATCAATGTTATTTCTGGAAATATGGGCTACAAGGTGTAGAAAAGTGCACCTGAGTTTTGATATAGGCTACAAGCGGGCTCCCCTTTGTAGCCCATATTTTTTCGGCTACAAGGTTTTCGGCTACAAGCGGGCTCCCCTTTGTAGCCCGTATTTTTTCGGCTACAAGGTTTTCGGCTACAGTAAGTTGCCCCTTTGTAGCCCATATTATTGCCTTTTTTTCTAGCCTAAGTTTTTATATGGGTTACAAGTGCTGGAAGCCGAATTATTTCATTCCCCCACTATCCATGGCGGCCTGGAGGGGGAATAGTAATTTACACATCCCAGAGTTTTTTTGTAGCCAAAGTTTTTATATGGGCTACAAGCACTGTAAGCCGAATTATTTCATTCCCCCACTATCCATGGCGGCCTGGAGGGGAATAGTAATTTACACATCCCGGAGTTTTTTTGTAGCCGAAGTTTTTATATGGGCTACACTAGGCGCCTTTTTTGTAGCCGAAGTTTATATGGGCTACACCAGGCGCCTTTTTTTTTTGTAGCCGAAGTTTTTATATGGGCTACACCAGGTGCCTTTTTTGTAGCCGAAGTTTTTATATGGGCTACACCAGGCGCCTTTTTTGTAGCCGAAGTTTTTATATGGGCTACACCAGGCGCCCTTTTTGTAGCCGAAGTTTATATGGGCTACACCAGGCGCCTTTTTTGTAGCCGAAGTTGGTATATATGGGCTCCACCAGGCGCCCTTTTTTACCGGCGCCCTTTTCATAGTTACATAGTTACATAGTTACATAGTTACTTTGGTTGAAAAAAGACATACGTCCATCGAGTTCAACCAGTACAAAGTACAACTCCACCCTGCTCCCTCACATATCCCTGTTGATCCAGAGGAAGGCGAAAAAACCCTTACAAGGTAAAAATTCCTTCCCGACTCCAGATGGCAATCAGATAAAATCCCTGGATCAACATCATTGGCATTACCTAGTAATTGTAGCCATGGATGTCATTCAACGCAAGGAAAGCATCTAAGCCCCCTTTAAATGCAGGTATAGAGTTTGCCATAACGACTTCCTGTGGCAATGCATTCCACATCTTAATCACTCTTACTGTAAAGAACCCTTTCCTAAATAAATGGCTAAAACGTTTTTCCTCCATGCGCAGATCATGTCCTCTAGTCCTTTGAGAAGGCCTAGGGACAAAAAGCTCATCCGCCAAGCTATTATATTGCCCTCTGATGTATTTATACATGTTAATTAGATCTCCTCTAAGGCGTCTTTTCTCTAGACTAAATAAACCCAGTTTATCTAACCTTTCTTGGTAAGTGAGACCTTCCATCCCACGTATCAATTTTGTTGCTCGTCTCTGCACCTGCTCTAAAACTGCAATATCTTTTTTGTAATGTGGTGCCCAGAACTGAATTCCATATTCCAGATGTGGCCTTACTAGAGAGTTAAACAGGGGCAATATTATGCTAGCATCTCGAGTTTTTATTTCCCTTTTAATGCATCCCAAAATTTTGTTAGCTTTAGCTGCAGCGGCTTGGCATTGAGTACGATTATTTAACTTGTTGTCGATGAGTACTCCTAAGTCCTTCTCCAAGTTTGATGTCCCCAACTGTATCCCATTTATTTTGTATGGTGTTAGTCCATTGGTACGACCAAAATGCATGACTTTACATTTGTCAACATTGAATTTCATCTGCCATGTATGTGCCCATATAGCCATCCTATCCAGATCCTGTTGCAATATAACACTATCTTCCTTAGAGTTGATGATTCTGCACAATTTTGTATCATCTGCAAAAATAGCAACATTGCTCACTACTGTATCCACTAGGTCATTAATAAATAAATTGAAGAGCACTGGACCCAGTACAGACCCCTGTGGGACCCCACTGCTAACAGTCTCCCATTTTGAGTATGATCCATTGACCACAACTCTTTGTTTTCTGTCCATTAGCCAGTTCCCTATCCAAGCACACAGACTCTTCCCCAGTCCTTGCATCCTCATCTTTTGCACCAGACTTTTGTGGGGAACAGTGTCGAATGCCTTAGCAAAGTCTAAGTATATCACATCTACAGCATTCCCAATATCCATATTAGCATTCACTACCTCATAAAAGCTGAGCATGTTAGTCAAACAGGACCTGTCTTTAGTAAACCCATGTTGATGCTGAGAAATAAGATTATTTTCTACTATGAAGTCATGTATAGTATCTCTTAGTAACCCCTCAAATAGTTTGCATACAACTGATGTTAAGCTTACAGGTCTATAATTTCCTGGATCTGATTTTTTGCCCTTCTTAAATAATGGGAAAACGTGGGCTGTACGCCAATCCACTGGGACTCTGCCAGTTGCAAGAGAGTCACAAAAGATAAGATAAAGGGGTTTATCTATAACTGAACTTAATTCCCTTAGGACCCGAGGATGCATGCCATCCGGGCCAGGTGCCTTGTCTATTTTTAATATTTTTCATGTAGACCCCTTTTTTTTGCCTACTTTTTGGTACTTTTTCGACTGCAGAGAGCTGAACAGTTACTTTACACAGAAAATTAAAAATTATCTCCTAGGAAAAAAAGTGAATTGAATAAAGGCCTACATATCTAATAAATATCTTTTTAGTGCCACTTTGAGATAAGCTTGTTTTCTTACCCTTTTATTATTGTTTTTTAAGAGTATTTTTTTCGTATAAGGTGATCCAAAAGGTCCACACACTCAATAGAAGAAATGGCGGTTTCACATAATATGCCAGATGTCCATTCAAGTAACCGATGACCATTTTGGGGCCACAGCAGGTCCCCTTTGTCAAGTTTTCAACAAAATAGCAACCGTGTCACAACTAGGTGTGCGGACCCTTTGGATTATTTTACTGGCTTCTGCACTGGCCCAGTACCTCATATTTCTACATGCTGCGTGACTCTACCTATGTTTCATTTTTCATATGAGGGGTGCCTATTTCCCAGGTTGGTCGAAATAGATCCCCCAAGGCCGAAATGCTAACCACTTGGTTATTGTGCTGCCAAGAAATGAAAAGGAATTCTCTATTTTACTTATTCAGATTGCAAATGTAATGCTTAAATTAAATATAGCAAATGAAGCTGAGCAACTGATTGGCTGCTCTTTTCAACATACTTATGTTTCCTTTCCACCTGATTTTTGTAAACTGAAATAATTCCTGCTGTTTAGCACAGGTATCGCAGGACGGTGCTCTGCACAATCTCCTAAACTACATTTGTTTCCCATTGTTTTAGCCACCTCAGGCAACTGCAGATAGCAGGCGGAATACTCTTTGCACAGCAGGTAACTGCAACTATTTTCTCTTTCTCTGAAGGAAAGCTGACCTAAATGAGACCACTAGTAATGTCCCCAGGCAGCGAGAAAACACAGGGGGTTGTGAGAAGGAGGACAGCGATAAAGTTCTGTTTTCTTTTTCTGATTTAGCATTTTTATTTTGCACAGAATTTCATTTTTTACATTCTTTATATACAGTATATTATACATTAATTTTGCGATTTTAAACGTCTAATTTTTTTTTATTATCGTTTATTTAATTAACTAAAGCTAAATGTAAAAACAATAATTATTGGTAATCCGATTGTACCAAAGATTCTCACATTCTATGCATAGAGGCAACATAGTCCGTCATTCAGTTATTATGGGATATACTGAGCAAGCTTAAAGCAGTACTCTAGCATCAACAATAAATGCTCCGCTGCATAACCCACGTATTGCATATCTGCTAAAGCTACATCTCCTAATAAAAGGAGATCTTTAAAGTTAACCCGTAACATTAAGAAAAAAAAGGTTACCATATATACTAGGTAGAGGGAAACCTCTGGATGGCCAACAGGCTTCCCATGTCTTCCTCAACCCCACCGCCATTGGCCAGGACCCTCTTCTTGTAAGTGGCCATACTCCCCTCTCTGTACACATGCGTGAGCACAGCCACCCATGCCGCAGTAGCTTATTGCGCAGGCATGGCTGTACTCATACAGAGCGCACTCATACACAGAGGAGAGCACAGCCATGAGAACATATCCAACAAGCTCTGGACGGATGTGTTCAGATGGACTCTGTGCAGAAATGGTGGGCTCATGGATAGTGTGGAAAGCCTCTGGACCATTCAGAGGCTTTCCTCTAGTTAGGTAATGCTCACAAAATCTAAGCTCTCTGTCCATCAGCTTCAGTGTTTTCCTATGTGGACGGGGCCACGCTTCCATCCGATCGACAGTTAAAGCCTACCTTAACACTGTGCATTTGAATCATTGGAATAAGCAGAATCTGGGAGTATCTGGTTTTGTCCTAAAACTGTCTGTGTAGCAGCCTCTCACTGTGGAGTGATCATTTGTGCTGTTTTGTCATAGTGACGGGTATAGAGTTTCGGTGCAGTGTCTTATAGTTGTATGCCATGGCATAAAGAAGACCTATTGCAGCAAAAATGCAATGCTTAGCAGAGATTTAGTGTTTTGTTTGTTCTCTCATTTCCAGGCTGTGTGGTAATCTGCTTTATTTCAGTAAACAGACAGGCAAAGCATACTTACATAACAGCAGCAGACATAGATGACACAGTACATATAAGACAGTTGTGCCACATGCAGATATGTTAGTAAAATAATTGACCAAATATAGTGATTTTTAATTTGTTTGTATAAATAGTTGTTTTTATCTATCTTACGATTTACAGTATTTGGAAACCAGATGATGTTTTAGGTTATATTCATACATAAAAATAGAACGTTTTAAAAGGTTCACAAACTTTTAAGTACGACTGCAGTTCAAGGCTACACTTGACTTCCTTTGATCCATTTTTGTTCCATGTGGTGCCGTGGGAATATTAGCGGTATGTATGTGATGTGATACAGGCCAGAAGAGTTGATGGACATCAACTCTTAACATCAAGAGGGCACCACATTTTAGATGTCTTTATGGTTCTTGTACATCAATCCGATATAATAAAACCCCTGTGTCTCTGCATTCTGTCCCTGTTTCTCTGTGCTTCCAGACCTGACAGTTTGCTGTCTGTGAACCTCATTGCATTGTGGGAAATAACAGTCCAACTGCCAAGCAAGCAACATCTCCCTGTGTGCATATACTGCAGATAGCGGTGGGGGACGGGCGAGCAGGACGCATCTGTGCTCGTGTTGCGGGGGAAAGCGTCCGTAGCTTAGCGCCCATTAAAATGGGCGGGCTTTTTCACTAGTATCTAATAAAGAGTACTATTAATTTCTATGAGCGACCATGTTTTTTCTTATTAGGCTACAGTCATGGGCCTGCACTGTTTATATTGAATATACAGGCATTTAGAGCAGTTTTTAAAACTTTACATATATATTGTTAGTAAGTATTTATTTATTTATTTTTAGAGATGGATTAAGATGTAGTAGGGCCCTATGCAAGGTAGTAGATTTGGGGCCCCCTTTTGGTCCTTTTAATATGCGGAAGTGGAGAGAGGTCAGAGAAGGTGGCAGGTGCACCCCTTGACACCCACAAGGCCCCTAGAACCTGCCTAGTCAGCCCGGTGGATGATCCTGCTCTGTTTTTGCTCAGAGTACTCTCACTCACCCATGACTTATTATTGTGCTGGGCAGAGTTTGTCTATAAAAACAAGTGAAGCCCTTCCCAACCTCCTCATGCAAGTCCTGTTACTGTTACTTGCAATATCTTTGGTGGGCTCCCTATGTTGGTGCATTTGCGGCACATTTTGATGATTATTATTAAAGTGTAACTGTTAGGCATAACATTCTTTATTTTGATCTGGTAAACAAGTAATAAGGATGATAACCAGGCTATCCAAAAGTTAAAAATCACTCTTACTTTTCTTCTCCATAAAACAGCCCTCCCCAGTTTCCCTGACTTGTATTTGGTACATCTGCCACACAAAGGAAGTTGCAGGGCATGCTGGTGTTTTCTTTTTTTCTTCTTTACTTTCCCTTCAGACATAGCTAATGCAGCCTGATTGGCTGAAGCCTCTTTCCCTGCCGTTTTCCCCTCCCACACCTCTGTTCCTCTCTGATTGGCCAATATTTCTCATACTGATGCAATGCACTTTCTACTGCAGAGCTAGGTGGGAGTGTCTGAAGACTGGGAGGGGGGTGGGCAATGATACACAGACAGAGTAAGGAAGGAAATGATGTCAGGATTGGCTTCAAGATAGACACAGTCAAAATGGAAAATATCTACATATATATGTGTTTTTTTTTCTGATATAGTGAGGCTGATAGCTCCTCTTTAAACTTTATTTATAACATATTATGCAGCGCTGTGCAATAGAGAGGAGAGACATTACAGCACATATGGATTAATACTCATTAAGAGTTTTATTAATAACTAGTAAAAAGGCCCGCCCATTAAAAAACGGGCGCTAGGTCATAGCCGCTACCCCCCACAATGCACGCACATACACGTCCTGCTTGCTCGTTCCCCACCACCGTCTGAAGTATATGGACACAGGGAGCTGCTCGCTTGGCAGTTGGAAAAAGCTATTATTTCCCACAATGCAATGAGAAACTCTGTGAACCACACACAGCAAACTGTCAGGTCCGGCCCTGTGTCCTAACTGCCCTGGCTGCGCACATGCTCAGTACAAAAAAGCCAGGGACACACAACCATTCAGTTGATGACGCAGGGACACTTGCATTTTAATGGATAGGAGGATTGTTAACCACTTGCCGACCGCACACTCATAACGTGCGTCGGCAAAGTGGCAGCTGCAGGACCAGCGACGCAGTACTGCGTCGCCAGCTGCAGCCTAATTAATCAGGAAGCAGCCGCTCGTACGAGCGGCTGCTTCCTGTCAAATCACGGCGGGGGGCTCCGTGAATAGCCTGCGGGCCGCCGATGGCGGCTCGCAGGCTAGATGTAAACACAAGCGGAAATAATCCGCTTTGTTTACATTTGTACGGCGCTGCTGCGCAGCAGCGCCGTAAGGCAGATCGGCGATCCCCGGCCAATCAGCGGCCGGGGATCGCCGCCATGTGACAGGAGACAGCCTGTCACTGGCTGCACAGGACGGATAGCGTCCTGTGCAGCCGGATCTCCAGGAGGGGGCCAGGTAGGAGAGGGAGGGGGAGGATTTCGCCGCGGAGGGGGGCTTTGAGGTGCCCCCCCCGCCACCCACAGCAGGCAGGAGAGATCAGACCCCCCCAGCACAACATCCCCATAGGGGGGAAAAAGGGGGGCAATCTGATCTCCCTGCCTGCACCCTGATCTGTGCTGGGGGCTGCAGAGCCCACCCAGCACAGATCAATCAAACCAGCGCTGGTCCTTAAGGGGGGGTAAAGGGTGGGTCCTCAAGTGGTTAATTAACTAATAAGTTGTAGCTCCTACTGCCTAATTTCCCCAGTAAATTATTCCTTATGCTAGGTACACACTATGAGATTTTCTGGCAGATTTATTATCAGATCGATTATTTCCATCATGTCCAATCTGATTTCATGTTCCGATTGATTTCCGAATGTTTTCCGTTCACTGCTTTCGGAAATCAGTCGGAAAATGATCGGAAATCGATCTGATATGAAAATAATCGATCCGACAGTAAATCTGCCAGAAAATCTCATAGTGTGTACCTAGCATTAGACATGCTACAGTATGTTACTGGATTCCACGGTGTACCTAAGCAGAGGGCAACACTAATCTAGGTTTATGGAAGAGGAGTCTCAGTGATACTGTGCCAATGATAAAGAGACAGATAGAGAATCTGTGGCTGAGAAAGTCCTCCACCTGCGGGCTGGTATGTTGTCAGTGTCCTTGTAGACTGATTGATTTATAACCAGCTAATGCATTGCTACATTTGCTCTGGGTTAATGTTTACCTAAATGAGATACCGCAGTAGGAGATATTTTCAGACACAATTTCATAGGGGACCACGTTCCAATACAACACTGCAAAATGTGTCATACAGTGAAGTCAGTGTATTAATCCAACCCACAAGAGCCCAGCACACAGCAATCACTGGAAATGCCTGTGTTGTTGTTGCAACGGAATCCACAATTGTTATTTACTCATTGAAATTTAAATGAGGATTGAGCTCACTGACAGCAGTGCTGCTGTTAGATAGGTAATTAACTGGCTAGCTAGCTGCGCTTAACACTTGAACCAAACATCCCGAAGCCTAATCTTTATATAACTATTCACATATAAGGGAGTGATTTGCTAAAGAAAATATGTAAGGAAGCTATAGCATTTCACTGCTTCACTTCCCCAACCAACTATTTCATATACCCAAGTCATGGAAGAAGTTCCTGCATTTAAACTTCCCTGCACCTGCTGGTTACAAGAGAGCAGTGTGAACACAGCAACATGTCACTGTTCTTCACTACTTTTCTCCTTTAGAAAATCACTCTCATGGAGCACTGTTTTTAAGCATAGGCAAACCAGGCAGATGCCTAGGGGGAACCTGTGGGAGGGGGCACCATAGAGCTATTCTTAGCTCACTGTGCTTTATACCTTTTTATAATAATTACTAGTAGCAATAATAAAGGGATGGATGATGATTTAAACACATATATGGGCATTGGGCACTGCCGATGAGTGTAACAAAGGAGGCCTGTATAGAATAAGAATGATATTGCAGGTAGTAATCATGTGCTAATTAAACTGCAATTTATATATTTTTGTGTCTATATTGTTTATTACAACTTTTCTGCCTTTCCAGGACAATATTCTGACCTGTAAAAACACAGGCCAGTCATAAACAGTATATTTAATAAAAAAATAAAAAAAAAAACTAGCTCACACACCCCACATAACTATTATAAGGAGGGGGTTATTATGTGGGTTCGGGCCAGTGAGTTTGAGGCAGTGACATATACATTGGGCATGGTAATGATCTCTGGACCCTCTATAGACTTATTTTGAGCAATAATATAATTTCTGTATACCATACCTGCCAAACGAATTAATGTAGGCTACGATCTTCCTATTCCAAGGAGTGAGAGATGCCTTGGTTGGGGCACCAAATTGCCCAGAAATGGTCCTACTCTCATGGAAGGGCAGATAAAATGTATATGTTTTAATCTGATTCTATTAGTTACAAAACAGCAAATACACATTTTATTAAAAGATACCCGTGAGAGCAATTAGGAAACTTCTTTATGTATACTTTTTTGAAACCTGCCAGCTAACTCGATGTTATGCTAATCTTTTGGCTCCAGTAGTGCTTGAGTTACATTCCTGCAATAAGACTGCTGCTGGTGGAGTCAGGAAAGCCATTCTCTCCTATTCCTCTTTGTCAGTGACTTGGAGTGAATTAGAGGACGGGGATGAGTATACATGAGTGCTGCTCATGGTCATCTTTTAGCTCCCCAACTAGAGTGTCATATTGGCAGTTACAGTCCCTCCTAAGCCAGGAGTCTAGTCTGCATTGCCAAAATCTAAAATATTTGCATTGAAGATATTCCCAAGTGCTATATATGCACATTCATAAAGGGAAATTGATAAAAAATAATGAAAGCTTTGTACTGTGTTATCTGGTAAACTTGTAGTCTAAGCTTTGCTCTATGATATGCAGGCAAGGGAGTCCCTAATTTCTGACAGTCAGGAAGTTTGTGATTGTATAGCAGTGTTACAAGGCTGTGAACATGCATAGATGTGTTATGATTCTGTTGTGCTTTATTGTGCTTGCTCAGGTGTACACGTTTTGGTTGACAACATATTTATTGTCTAAAGGGAAGTATGAGACTCCATCATAAGGACTAGAGTTGGAAGGGCCACTTGCGACTAGGGATGAGCGAGAGTGTCTCTGCCAGTCTTGTGAGAATTTCCTCGAACCTCAGGGGGTACCGCTGGTCACTTTCGCAAATTGCATTAATGTCAGTGGCGCTGATTTAGCGGTTAATGGCAAAGCCCCCGTACATGCTATAGACATCAAAATGTGCTGAGTATGTTAAGGTGAATAGTGGGGACAAGGGAATTTATCTTCCAAAAAGATCTTGTAGTTTTTTTTTTAAAATTGAATTTTCAATAGGAAAAGTGTTTTCTAAATGCGGTTAAATGCTAGATAAATGTATCCACCCATCAGTAGTGAACATTTACAGAAACAGCCCTGGATTTCCTGCTGGGGATTCATGTGGGTCAGCAGCAGATACAGAATACTAAGCCACAGGAAATGCTTTTGTTGGGGATTACTGTACAGCTACAATACAGCAGTATAAGGATCCCTTGCAAATATTATCTGCATTCAATAAAATAAAATAAAAACAAAATAACCCCCATCCCCTTGCCAAGCCTCTTTGCTGTGAAAAAACAAGCAAGATTGTCGCAAAATAAAGGTTTGAAAATGTGCCTGCGCATCCCTAGTTGTGACATCAAGTATAGAGGCCTCTCTCTTAGACTGCCCAGTATAGAGGCCTCTCTCTTAGACTGCCCAGTATAGAGGCCTCTCTCTTAGACTGCCCAGTATAGAGGCCTCTCTCTTAGACTGCCCAGTATAGAGGCCTCTCTCTTAGACTGCCCAGTATAGAGGCCTCTCTCTTAGACTGCCCAGTATAGAGGCCTCTCTCTTAGACTGCACAGTATAGAGGCCTCTCTTTTAGACTGCCCAGTATAGAGGCCTCTCTCTTAGACTGCCCAGTATAGAGGCCTCTCTCTTAGACTGCCCAGTATAGAGGCCTCTCTCTTAGACTGCCCAGTATAGAGGCCTCTCTCTTAGACTGCCCAGTATAGAGGCCTCTCTCTTAGACTGCCCAGTATAGAGGCCTCTCTCTTTTAGACTGCCCAGTATAGAGGCCTCTCTCTTAGACTGCCCAGTATAGAGGCCTCTCTCTTAGACTGCCCAGTATAGAGGCCTCTCTCTTAGACTGCCCAGTATAGAGGCCTCTCTCTTAGACTGCCCAGTATAGAGGCCTCTCTCTTAGACTGCCCAGTATAGAGGCCTCTCTCTTTTAGACTGCCCAGTATAGAGGCCTCTCTCTTAGACTGCCCAGTATAGAGGCCTCTCTCTTAGACTGCCCAGTATAGAGGCCTCTCTCTTAGACTGCCCAAAGATAAATATGCAGCTTGTTGCCGAATCCACTTTTCTGACATCTACTTTGAGTTGAAATGTCAGTTGTGGGTGAGCTGGCTGTTTAAAGCAAACATATCACAAAAAAGGGTAAAAAGAACTAATCACATGATGCACACTGCAGAACTTAAATATAATGTTTCAGATGGTAGCTTAGTTTTGAAACATTCTTCATAAAATATACTCTAAGTGCCATGGTGACCATCTCACCCTCCACCACTCCCAGACAAGCACTCCGTCATCCTACAGATTGTCATGTGGGAAGGCTGCCACTTGGGGAGCTCTCTCCTGTTCTTTTGCTGGCTTTCAGCACTGGGGTATCCCTGCATCAGGCACCTTGCTCAGTAGAAGAAATTGCTGGACTTCTTTACCAGTTTTTAGAATAAAAAGTGCTGTATCCATGCAGGGATTTCCCTTCCAAGCGGCAAGATCAGTAACTCAATCTATTTGCTGCTTTACTAGTGGTTAGGGGTTTAATAGTAAAGAATAAAGATTCATACTTTTGGGGTGTAAAATAAACTGAGGTCCTGAATCTGAAAGAACTCACACACCTATCATATTAAAGGATCAATATGGTGGCTTTGGAGGTGGAAACTAATTCAACTTATACAGAAAAAGTGAAATTCATGATTGCTTTAGCTGCTGCTAGCAACATATACTGTACCTCTTGATCAGAGATTGTCAATGAGATGCAGTTTTTTTATGACTTGCATGCAGATTGTGTGCAGCTAGAAATTGTGCTTATCAAATTCAGTTCAAGGTGCCCATCCATTACTTTTTTTACCTGCTTGACAATTCGATTTGGATCATTTTATCACATAGGCAATCGATTATGTTTCATCATGCTTGATCAATGGAAATTGGCCAATATCTGGTCGAATCAACCAATTTACTCGATTGGGCACCATGAAGTGAAGGAGAATTGCATGAGATCTCACTTGCAGTATGTGGGCCACTAGTTGTTTGCCTTCGACTTTCAATTGACCAGATTGTTGTTGATCGCTCAATAAAGTCAATCACTTAGTCGCTCTGTGGAAAATTGAGTAAAGTACTGGCACCATGCAATTTGCATTGCACCAATCTACAAACAATTTGCTTCCAAGCCAGAAAACTTAGCACCTCAATGACCATGTCTGCTTTAACATACTCTTTCATACAGTATTTATGGAGGATAAGCTCTGCTTGTGCATATTGTAATCTTGCAGCTAGATACCATTGCTCTAGTTTGTAGCTAGTTTGACTTATGGGCTAGTTTGACTTTTCTGTAACAAAAGAAGAATAGGATTGCTTCTATATCAGCCAACCAGATCCCTGACTTTTATAAACTTCCCTAGGGGGCCATACACTAATCGATTTTCTCATTCGATACCTTGCAGAACCCATTCATCTGCTATGAATGAAAATCCCTCAAAATCTTAGGTTGATTGATTTTCGAGCGATTTTGAGTAAAAATTTATCGAAAGTATCAATCAAACAGGATGGAAAAGCTTTGCACTGCATCAAGCAGGGCAACTCTGCAGTTCTGTTTTCAATAAATTACGTGCTGGAATCTATTTTCAAGTTGATGTGCTGTTTATGGAAGGATTCAAATCCTTCTGAACTGATTCTTTTCAGAAAAAAAAATCAATAGTTTTGGAACATTGGGTGGAAATCTATAAGTGTATGGCTAGCATTCTACATAGAATCTGCCTGCATACCTTAGTCTAGACAACACTGCTAGTATTTTGACACCAGCTTACATAAGAGGTCCTACAGACTGCTGTATGGTGCCTGGGGTTCTACAGGAAGTGACATCTCATGTTTCTGCCATCGCTTGTATTTCTACCTCATTAGAAACTAATGACACATTTTATCTTATCATCATTCTCCTCTTTTCATCCCCTGTCATCGAATGAAAACATGTGTCTTTATTTTGTTATCACTGCACATTTCCAGATGTTATTGTTTGTAATCATTATTTCTGATAACTAAAATGAAATGAACTGATTTATTGTAATGAGGTGGAGTCTACAATCATTGAAATTATCTAATGTCTTTACTGAACTAGCTTTGGTACCAGCCGATCCGGTATTTCAGCACTCTGGACAGTTGCCTGCAGACTCCCTGGTTAAAATCGGCTATCCATCACAAAGCACCCAGTCTAATCACTTGTGTGAGTATACATACTACATTTCTTCAGGAGATATTCCAGAAAACTTGTCTTTCTTTTGATTTACCTTATTTTTTCTCCGGAAGTGATAGGAACTTAATAATATTATGTGATCATCAAATAACAGTCCCTCGGGTCTTTACACTTTCACAAGATAATTGTTTTCTTCCAAAGCTTTATTCTGTTTGTCAGTAACATCTCTGCAAATGACATACTACAGTATATATACTTTATAGCTATACAGTTCTATGCAGTTTCCTCACTAACAGCTGTGTACATATATATATATGTATATATATATATATATATATATATATATTTATATATATATATATATATATATATATATATATACACACACACACACACACACACACAAAGCATAGTTTTATATCTATCTATCTATCTATCTATCTATCTATCTATCTATCTATCTATCTATCTATCTATCTATACATATCTATCTATCTATCTATCTATCTATCTATCTATATATATATACAGTTTATATCCTTTATAATAAAACCCCTGTTTCCCTGCATCACACTGTCCCTGTGTAGCTGGGTCCGTGCTTTTTGCTACTGCGCATGTGTGCAGCACGGACCCAGCCGGGTGTGCGGCTGGTGCGCGTGCGGCGGGTGCGCGCGCGGCAGTTATATATACACTCAGTATATATATATATATAGTAAGAACACATAAAAGGAACTGCGCATGGGCAGTAATCAGTAGGTGTGATTGAAGCTCTTGTTTCAGATATTGTGGGACTGAGAGTGGGAGAATGGAGGGCGCCCAAAGGACACAGAGGGGCCTGATATACTACTGGGGGTGGAAGAATCCCCAGGTAAATAAAAATCTATTTTTTGCGCTAGTTCATGTGTGTTTTTCAAAAAAACTGTATACCACCAAAGCAGGTAAAAACAGCACCACCAAAGACTGCAATGTTACAGGATCACCGAAGTGACATGTGACATGATGAGATAGACATGTGTATGTACAGTGCCTAGCACACAAATAACTAGGCTGTGTTCCTTTTTTTCTTTCTCTGTCTGAAAGAGTTAAATAGCAGGTATGTAAAAGTGGCTGACTCAATCCTGACTCAGACAGGAAGTGACTACAGTGTGACCCTCACTGATAAGAATTTCCCCTTTTTATCTCTTTCTTGCTCTCAGAAGCCATTTTCTGCTAGGAAAGTGTTTTATAGTTGAAATTTCTTATCAGTGAGGGTCACACTGTAGTCAGTTCCTGTCTGAGTCAGGACTGAGCCACTTACATACCTGATATTTAACTCTTTCAGGCAGAGAAAGAAAAAAAGGAACACAGCCTAGGTATTTGTGTGCTAGGCACTGTGCATACACATGTCTATTTCATCATGTCACATGTCACTTCGGGTATCCTTTAATAGCTACAATTAGCGGTTATTAACAGTTTTTTGGGCACCGGAGGCGCCCCATAAAATAGCAGGCACGAGGGCCACATGTCATGCATGCTGACACCCGCAATGCTAATCATGGCTATCAACATTGCCACCTGTGGCTGTGAAATATTGGCATATAAGGTTAGGCAACAGGTGGTGGGTCTTTAGGGATAAGTGCTGGCAGGGGGCCCTTCATGTTAGGCATGGTGGGTTAAGTTTAGACACTTAAGATTAGGCGAGTTAGGCAGAACAGATGGGGGATGGAGTGCTTAGTGTTAGGCACCACCAGGGGATTTTTAGAGTTAGGCAGTGCCAGGGGGGTCCTTCACATTAGGCACCACAGGGGGGAGGGGGAGTTAGGGTTAGGCACCACCAGGGGGATCAGTTAGTGTTAGGTATCGACAGGGAGGGGTGTTAGGATAAATTAAGTTATAGTAAAATATCAGTAAAAATTATCAATATTTCACTATTGGTAAGACAAATTAAGTTATAATAAAATATCAGTAAAAATTATCAATATTTCACTATTGGTAAGCCTAGTTACTCTGAAGTTTTTAATCAGTATTAGAGCTTATTTCTACTAGGAGTCTTGGCAATTTCTGATTCGGCCATGGCTCCTGTTCTGCTGCACAGCCGCAGCCCAAATTGTTTAGCTGTGCCATGCAAGACTATAGGGATTCCGGTGCGTTCCATCCAGATTGTAATCTGGACAGCAACCCATTAAAGAGCTAGGCAGCGAATCTCCACCCCACTCACCTGCAGGGAAACGCAGCGATTCTACACATAGAGGAAACAGACCCTAACTGAAGTATTACTATTAAGAATTAAGGCAGGCCAGTAGTGGAGGATTGACAGGGGACATGGTCGGACTGACACAAAGACACTGATAGACCAATGAACCCATGGTTAAGGGGGTCCTCTGAGAGCCTCATGGAGGCCCCCTGAGTTGCAGAGTAAAGCAAGTGCAGCACTACATGGAAGTTACATACCTTTCTGGGCTCCACCAATGACCTTCCTTCTTACTACCATCAGAGTCTCCACCAGTCATGTAACCCACAAGAGAGGGCACTGTAATCATAGAGACTCTGCTGCTAAGAGAAAGGAAGATCATTGATGGAGAGGTATGTAACTACCATTCAGCGCTCCATTTGCTTTCTTATGGGGGAGGGGAGTAACTATACTTCGGGGAGGGGGGAGGGGGAGGTTTATCTGACTACCTATAGTAAGCTAAGGGCCCCACCTGCTACTTTTACTCTGGCAAACGATACTGGGACAACATAATACTGGAGGGTATCACTAGCTCCCTGTACTGAGGGGCTACCTGGGCCACAAAGGTACGTTCATTTTTTTTTGGGGGGGGGGGGGGCATACAAATTTTGCTATGGGGCTCTATAAGTTTCTCAGTATGCCCTGGCTGACATCTTTGTAATGATCCTTTCCAGGGAGTGCGTTTGAAGAGAATAAAGTTAATACTGAGAATCCCCAATTAAAGATAGGCTAGTCCAAAATCTGTCAGATCTGTCAACTTCTTTCTAGCTACTGTAAATGACAGCAACATAGGGAAAAGGTCATTTATAGTGCTTTTTACTCTGGGAGAAATTTACGTTTTATATGTATGTATTTTTAATTTCACAATTTTCTGTGAGAGTGGCCCTTTAAACCATTAGCAGCTTCAACAGCATTATCTCCTATGAGATAAGTGCACTGCTTTTGACCTCAGTCAGCAGAACTCACGGTGCTGTAAATAAGTTCTGTGTTATTGGCTCACACTGCCCCCTAGTGCCAAGTGGCCATAAATACACATTACAGCAGTACTAATTACTAATTAGAATCAAGGAAATGTAACAAAAAAGAAATAAAAAAAAAGTTCTAAAATAATTTGGCCTGGAGCACTTGCAAGCCTCTAAATAAATTGGCTGCTAAAGGGTTAAGAGCTTCAGAATAAAATAATTTAATTTATGTGCATATATATCGTAAAGGGACACTAATACTTAAAGGAAACCAGAGATCAACTTCTAGCAAAAATTGATAGTTACCCGGGGCTCCCTCTCGCCCCATAAACACATGTGAGTCCCACGCCGTCCTCCCGCGGTCTGCCTTTCAGCCGCGATCAGCCACGGTAACTTTCTTGTGACATTAGTCCGGTCTACTGCGCATGTGCAGTAGGTCAGCGCAAGTGCAGAAGACCCAGACTGGATGCAAATTACCGGGGCTGATTGCGGCTGAACGGCAGATGGCGGCAGGACAGCGTGGGACTCACATGTGTTTATGGGGCAGGAGGAAGCCCCGGGTAAGTATCGATTTTTGCTAGAAGGTGATCTCTGGTACACTTTAAGTGATTAAGCCAATGTACAGTGAGTCTGCCATACAGAATTAAAATTCATATGATATCCATATCACAAAGCAGCAATGACACGTAACAAAATTCATGCCTTGATATCCAAATACATATTGCTTAAACAGCACATTTATATTACATACATCCTATATAAAATATAAAGAATTAACTGAGATATTGAAGTTGGCTTTACATTCCTTATATGCCAAAACTAGCTTATTTTTTGAAGGAGACTAAGGACACCATACAGTAGTTCATTATTAAATCCAGTCTGCTCACACAATTATAGCACCATCTAAATCCCCATTGGTAAATTTAGATACAGTCCTACTGAATAATCTTTTCTTATTCCTGACAGAGAT
The DNA here is from genome assembly GCF_040937935.1 of Hyperolius riggenbachi. NCBI lineage: Eukaryota > Metazoa > Chordata > Amphibia > Anura > Hyperoliidae > Hyperolius > Hyperolius riggenbachi. The sequence continues at coordinate 190,520,358 of NC_090648.1, read as the reverse complement.
ATTGGATAATCCTATCCCTATTCAGCCTACAGACATCAGAGAAAGATCTCAGATCAGATTGACTGTTGATCATTTTCAGAAAAGATCATGACAATGGCATACTCAACAAACGCATCAAACAAACCAGCATTTTCATGCAATAGCAAGATAAAGCAAGAGATGGTGCAGGCCAATAAGAAGGATATGGTCAGCTGGCCACTTTTGAGCAGTGTAGCTGAGCAAGGAGCCTACATTCAGTCTTGGTGCACACATAAATCTGTTCAATTTCCGGTGCAGTCCAGTACCATCCTGTCTTGTCAGTTTTGCATCAGTTTTGCATCAGTTTTCTATAAGTTTTACCTGACTGGACCGGAAATGTACACCTTTTATGTATAAACACAATCATAGAAATACATACAAAACTGATACAAAACTGACAGGACTGGACTGAATTGGAAATGGCACCTTTTATGTGTGAACACAGTCACAGAAACACATACAAAGCTAATACAAAACTGACAGGACTGGACCGGAAATATCGTTTTTTTTGGTGTGAACATATCCCTAGAAAGCTCATACAAAACTAATGGCAACTGTCAAAAACGGACAGGACAAGACTGGACAGCTTTTTATGTGTGAACCAAGCTTCGCTGTCCGCCACACCCAATGATTTTTGGGGTAAGCATTGGGATAGTGTTGCATGTCCACAGTAATGCTATCCAATGCCAAAAGGACTGTCACTGTCACTTCACCACACACTGCTGAAAGGACTGACACTGTCACATGACCACACAATTCTGAAAGGATTGTCACTGTCACATGACCACACACTGCTGAAAGGACTTTCACTGTCATGTCACCACACACTGCTGAAAGGACTGTCACTGTCACATGGCCACACACTGCTGAAAGTACTGTCACTGTCACATGGCCACACACTGCTGAAAGGACTGTCACTGTCATATCATCACCACACATTTGACTGATCTTTGCTGAAAGAGTACCAGTAGAAGACTACTTTAGAAGACAACAGTCTGCCATGTTTATGGGTTAGTCTTCAGTCTTGGTTGTAGTATTCCTCAGTAAGTACCACGGCCATGATATATGTTTCTATGGCTGTGTTCATGTCCACGGCCATCACTGGAGTAAAAAGTGGACTGTGTGTCTGTGTGTGTAGCCAGGGTTAACTTTTTGCTCACGGAAACACCTAAGAAAAGGACTGCAGTGATTTCACTTGTACAGGATGTATAATTCATGTTTTCCGCCCTTCATCCCATCATCAGCTTGTAGACACAGAGGCCGAGTCAGCTCTGTACTGTATATCTACTGATATTACTAGCCTGGATATCTGTTGACATTTATTCTATTGTCTCATTATGGTTTTTAGGTGAGCAGGTTGGTTTTAGAGTTGTGTAATGTGCAAGCTGAAAGTGAGTTGCAAGAAAAAAAATCAATAGAAGAGTAAGCAGACGGCGCCATGCACTGTATACGTACCAAGCTGCTGGCCAGGCAGGAGGGGAAGCAATCAGTAAAGTTCAGATCTTGGCACATGCAGCATATTGTGTATAAGAAAGAGAGATGAGCCTGGAGCAAGGCAATGCATACAGAGTGGTCCAATGTACCACTATCATTCTGTTTATTGTCACCGTGGTTTATATGCAAATCTCTCAACTGAAGATATAAACAGCTATTACAAATTCGGTGCTCCTTGTAAGAGAACTCATTAGACTAAGTGTTGGGCAATTAGCAGAGCTAGAAATAACTCAGGGCCGTGGCATTAAAAGGAATTTTATAAACATCTGAACTTTGTGCTCTGCAGATAAAAAAACAAAACCTTCTTGAAATAGGTTTTACTATCACTGTTAGAAGGACTGATAATGACTATGCAGATACTAGACCAAAATAAAAAATAAATAAATTGTAAGGCCGTTATTATATACAAATTACTGGCGTGGCCTATTGATCGGTGCCATTGATTATTCTTAAAGATATGTTTGCAGACATAACGACTTTAAGGAGCTTGACATAGTATGAGCTAGCTATATGTTATGGTGCAGGGTAATATAGACGCAGACACCGCTTTGATAGTAGGTAGCTCTTGGACCCGACTGCTACCAGCAATACAATCTGAGAGGCGCCTCCTTATCAGGAAAGAGATAGGTCGCTATGTGCTTATTAGATGATTAATCTTACTTAAACAAACAATAAAAGTGTAATGGATCATAATTTCAAGCTATCGGGTTTGACTTTGCTCCGAGTATACTCTGCTATGCTATAGAAATATTCCTGCCTAGATTTAAACTTTTTCATGTACACAGCTCTAATTACTATATTATGCATGCATGTGAAAAAGAAGTGCTTGGAATGTTTTTCATACAGGTCAGAAGGCTTGATATATATACTGTGTATATATATATATATATATATATATATATATATATATATATACAGTATATATATATATATATATATATACATATATATATATATATATATATATATATATATACATATTGAGCACTGCACATTACTGATTAAATGCATAGCATTTCACCAAGCTACGGGGAAGTGTGTTCATATCCAGATACCCCCTGGAATAATGTGACAAATATTCTATGTGATATTGCCATTTATAAATGTTTAGGATATACAGATACAATTAGTGTTGGTGTTCGAATTCCAGACATTGTTCCGAATTCATCCAACCACTACACTTTAGCACCATTAGCACCAGTTGCACAAATGTTGCAGATCTGCATACTGATAAAGATGGATGCTATCCTTTGGGGGCGGGCCTGGACTGTTCTCACTGGTGGTGGACACATTTGGGGGTTAGTCATCTGCACTTCACAGCTATACCCTTCACCCCCACCCCTCCACCAAGTTGTGCAGAGAAGGCTAAGTTTGCAGCCAGGATGAGTCAGGTGAGCACACATCCTCTTGTCTTTTTCACCATTCAGCACTAAATCTGCGGACAGGGTGAGGGAGAGTTCACTCACTTGCACTTCACGGCACGTTTCACGTGATTCCGTACTTCCTCCTTCCAAAGCCGAAAGGAGGAAGTATCGGAGTTACATGAGACACGCCATGAAGCACAAGTAAGTGAACAACCCCCGACCCTGTCCATAGGTTCAGTGCTGAATGGTGCTGAAGTGTGGCATTCGGGTGAATTTAGAATGATGTTCCCCAATTCAAACACCAACACTAGATACAATTCAGTACGGTCTACGGAAGAATGAACACGTATTCTGGACATATGATTAGATTGGCACACCGCACAACTCTGTGTAGTGCCAAGTTGGACTGTTAAGCCTGTCCCTTTAATGACATGTCAGTAACTATACCATTTCCTGGGTTATTGTTTTTCAGCCAATATAATCATGAGACATGGAATATACTAACTAAATAAACATGGTGAATAAAATTCTAAATCCTGAATTTATGAATAAATGTGGTTTCATACGTCAGCTTTGCTCAATGTGGTTTGAAGTTTTCTTTTGATTTCTGTGACCCAAAGATCTATACACTATGGCTTATGCTAAAGAAATGTGCCACTAAAGGAACACTGGTTTTCTTGTCACGTAGGTTTCCCACAAATACAAAAACAAGTCAGAGAAGATCTAACTGGATATACAAGTAATTTTATTTCTTTTATTGTATTTGATAATAAGGGCTAAAGTTTCAATTTGCTAGCCCTATGAATTATAAAATTGCAAAGAGTTACTCCTCTCAGACTCAGTATGGAGACTAAGGTCTTGTTCACAATGTTAACGCAGAATTACCTCGCGATTAGAATGCAGGGCACACGATCGCACGTCATCTGCGCCATTGTGCGCTGCACTGCTGATCCTATTCACTACAGTGAATGGGTCAGCACTGCGCTTGGCTGAAAAATGCATGCAGTAGTGTGAAAGTGCATCGCACTGCTGCACAGTACATATGATCTGAGCATCAGAAGTGCTATAATTGTCTGATGTGCTAGCATGTCGCACACCATACGCGCTGCCAAAATGCGGACACCAGCGCATAATGTGAACGAGGCCTAATGGGCTGATGAAAGATGTGTGTTGTAGTGACAGGGGTGTCAAGTGTTAACAGTAACAATGAGGCATAATTTTAATTGACTGTATGCTTCACTGTATGCAACACAATGCACATATAATGTGCCCGCTTTCCCATTGCGTTGCTGGGTAAGCTATGCAACAGTCGCTGTAAAGCTAGCCTTATAGATTTTCCTGTTCCTCTTCTGCTGCATCACTCACCCTGTTGCATATTCCTTGTGGCAGCAAACACGTTATTGGCACCTAGTGAGATCCATTCAGTTACTTCAAATACTCCAGTTGTTATTATTGTTATTTTTGGACGGGGTTTCCCTTTAATTCAGTACACTTTTTGAGAAATAAAACTGAGAGTAAAATCAGTAATGAACTAATCTGAAAAAATCCATAAATTTGAAGGCTGCCATATTTATTTCTGATTAAACAATACAAGTTGCCTTGCTGTCCTGCTAATCCACTGCCTCTAGTACTTTTAGTGATAGACCCTAAACAAGGGTGCTAATCAGATGTCTTTGACTCAAGTCTGACTGAATTAGCTGCATTGTTGTTTCAGGTGTGTGATTCAAATACTACTGATGCCAGAAAGCTGAGCAGGAGTGCCAAACAACTGGTATTGTTGAAAAGGAAATAAATAGGGCAGCCTCCATATCACTCTCACCTCAAGTTCATTTTAAGGCCCTTATTTGCATTCCATCACAGTTGCACAGGTCTGCTGTTATAAGGAATGGTGGTGGGGGGGGGGGGGGAAGGGGGCAACGGCCAAAGATGAGTTAAAGGACAACTGTAGTGAGGTGTATATGGAGGCAGCCATATTTATTTCTTTTTAAACAATACCAGTTGCCTGGCAGCCCTGCTGGTCTATTTGGCTGCTGTAGTGATTGAATCAGACCAGAAACAAGCATGCAGCAAATCTTATCAGATCTGACAATAATGTCAGGAACACCTGATCTGCTGCATGCTTGCTCAGGGTCTACAGCTAAAAATATTAGAAGCAGAGGATCAGCAGGGCTGCCAGGCAACTAGTATTGCTTAAACGGAAATAAATATGGCAGCCTCAATATACCTCTCACTACATTTGTCCTCTAAAGACACAATACAATAGTGGTCATTCATGTAAGTTCTTTAGTGATCCTGAATGGCATATCACTGAAGGTTGTTGTGGGACACCTGTACCTATTATACATTTCACCCCATATGATCATGAACACGGAGTTACTCTGTGGAGGAACGAATTGACTGAGATATGAAAGAACTGTTTCTGCAGCTCCACTGTATGCCTGTTTCACATTTATATTCTACAAGCAGCCAGACTGAGCATGCAGAACTAATTCATGCAGTAATCTGTGATAGTACTGTGTGTGCTGTGCTGAGGACTAGAATTACTCCTGCAGTGCATTGGGTGGGACCAGAAATGGGTTAAGATGAAATGGGGCCCTAGGCCCCCGAGGAAGGGCTCCACCCAAAACATGTAGTGTGAGTCCACTAAGCTCCAATACAGCTTGTGGCTGCTTACAGCTTTCTGAGTGCCGTGTCCTTCTTTTGCTATTGCCATAGGCAAGATGGCAGTATTTGTCCACCCCTGATGGTCACCAGTTTTTTTTTTCTGTTTGTTTTTTTTTATAAGATTTAGGCCTCAATTCACAGAGCTTTATCAAACACTTTATCAAACGTTTGATAATTTACCTCATGGGTAAAATGTAATTTTGAATGCACTAAGGTGTTATAGATTTATTGGACATTTTATCGATAAAACATTCGATAAATCTATAACACCTTAGTGAATTCAAAATTAGATTCTACCCATGAGGTAAATTATCAAACGTTTGATAAAGTGTTTGATAAAGCTCCGTGAATTGAGGCCTTAGTTGTGGCTAACATCTTCCAGGCCCCTAGACTATCTCCAGGACCAAGGCATCTGCCTAGAATTGCCTTGTAGATGATCTGGCTCTGGGTGGGGCACATCATGTCACATGTTTTTTTAAGAATCACTCCTGGGACAATAGTATTGGAAATAGACAGTGTGTTACTATTACCATGGATACAATACATTTTTAGCTAAAATTAGTTTAAAATTAGTTTAGTTTAAAATTAGCAATACGTTTTTGGGGCGTAATTTATGATGCACAGGGATTCTAATTTGCATTCCCTCAGTGTTGTTTAGCTGTGATCGCCAGGCAGAATGTTATTGTCAACCAGAAAGTAGCCTTAATGTGCATAAAGTGCAGAGAGAGTACTGGGCATGCAGCACAGCACCAGCACGCCTTACTTCATTAAAAGGAATAAGCAATTCAAGTTCGGCTGGCACACCAGTTCAATGTTCCAAGCAGTTTTATTGTATGCACAGCATGACAATTGTTTCGGGGCCGCGGAGGGTCCCCTTCATCAGATACAGTGCAGACATACAAGTGATGTGAAGTACAAACACATATACATATATATATAAAAGCTGTGATCAATCACCAGGCATCAGAAAATGAACCTCCCCCTTCATTAACATACATGACCTGCTTCATACAAATGTATTGCATAAATGACACACTAAAAATGCCCATTTTTTGCTTAATAACTGACCTGCGTGATTAGTCCTTCCAGGTATTCCTATATGTGTCCCCCGTATATACAACAGTCACAGCAGCTTGAGGTAATGAGGTTACAGACTGCATAACAGCAGTCTGCAACTATGAATCTTGCGCTCACCGCCGCCTGTGGAGAAAATCAGCCGTTAGGCTGATCATGCAGTGTCCCCGGGGATAGTCATGGCAACCTGACAAGCAGGTTGCTACAACCAATCACGTCCGTAGGTGGGTGTGTCTAGGTTACCACCTCGCTCCCTGCTCGGACCGGGATAGTATGACACGCAGAGACGAGCGGGGGGCGTGGCTGACATAACACACTGCTCCAATATAACAGCGCACACCCAACCCATCTTATGAAGGGTCTACCGGTCTCACAATTCCTCAGGGTCCATAGAATTTGCATGTTTGGAAAAGATGCAGAATCTGAGCTTGGGAGCATGAAAACAAGGTTTATGGAGAGAGGGTACCTGGAAATTGTATTAGCCAGTGCCATCACGAGAGAAAGAGAGATACACCTGGGTAGTACAACACGGGAGTGGCATCCCTTTCGTACAAGATTTTAATCCTATGTCAAGATGCATCAAAAACTGCATAGCAGTAAAAACTGCGTAGTGTACTTCGCATCACTTGTATGTCTGCACTGTATCTGATGAAGGGGACCCTCCGCGGCCCCAAAACAATTGTCATGTTGTGCATACAATGAAACTGCTTGGAACATTGAACTGGTGTGCCAGCCGAACTTGAATTGCTTATATCAGACTGATGTTGCTTCTGCATCAAGGCTGAGCACCCGACTACACACGGCAAGGTGTGCCTTTCCAAAACCTGATATTTCATTAAAATGAATAGGGATAAATGGCACACATGTTCACATGTCCCTATTCATCACTGGAGATTGCACTGCTTTCTAAGTAGGTCACTCACATAATTTATCAATAAGTGTGCAGGATCCCTTTTTCTAACAGCACTATGCAGATGCGCGTACGCAGGGTACAAAAAAGTGGGAATTTGTAACAAAAAAAAAAATATAAAAAAAAATATAAAAAATAAATTATCAATACCATCCTTAATGACTTTTGATATGGGCTTAAAGCAATCCGGAGGCGACCCAAAAAGTAAGTTATTACCTAGGTAGAGTGCAGTCTTTGGATGGAGGTTAACCATCTCCACCTCGACCACACTGTTGCCACGCACAGACCCACTGAACATATCCAAGAAGAGCTTGTTGGATAAGTTCTCATTGCCTTGCTCACTGCCATGTATGGGTACAACTGTATTGGGCCCGTGCGAGTACAGCCATACCTGTGCAGTAAGCTGAAACCACTCGTCCATGAGTGGCTCTGTGCTACTGCGCAGGTGAGGCCTTACTCACGCCGGCACAGTATGCCCACACTCGTGCATAAAGGGGAGCATGAACACAAATTAAAAGTGTCTCCCGGGAAGTGGCTGTGGAATTGAGAAGGACGTGGAAAGCCTCTGGAGGGGCTAGATGCTTCTCTTTTCTTAAATTAGTAACTTTACCATCTATGGTAAATGGGTTTGAGGTCACAAATGACACCTTTCTGGGCTATTTGATCAAAAACACAGCCATACTATTACTTCTACCTTCTTTATGGAGTCACATGAAGATGAAGAATAGCACATTAAAATTAAGATTGGAACAAGGGTGCGTTCTAAGGGGGAAGGATGTTACTTGCCAATGGGGCAAAAGCCCCTATTCATAGGCTGAGCCTTCTTGACCACCTAGCCTGTATGGTGGATAAAGTGTTTATGAGACTTGGGGATATATGGGGTCATATGCAATTCACTTTTTTGCACCTTAGTTTTCTACTAGGAGATCATTTTTCATCTTTGATGTAAAATAACTTTCCATCACTTTTCAACTAAAAAAGTGCCAAAAAGTTGGTGAAAAGTTTAGAAATATTACCTAAGAGAAAACTCAGGAGAAAAATTGAATTGCATATGGACCATGGAGTTTTTCTATATACAGTACACGTATAATACCGTACTTATTAGAGCATTCATGGGTGTTTTATAAACTTTTTCTCTAACATTATTGAGAGAGAAAATGTCCATAAAATATTCCTGCCTGTTTATACATGCAAAATAATCAGTGAGTTTCCAATTGAATATGCATGTGGAGTTTTTTTGATGACTAAATTCATGATCAGGATTTTTTGCCTTATGATGGATTTCTGGAATGTTTATAAATCAGACCATATATATTTAATACAAACATACAATTAAGAATTGACTAATAGAAATAATTTCATGTAGGACTTGAGGATTATCAAAAGCTTGCCCACCAACAACTACCATATAATAATAGTTTGCCTTAAAGTGGGCCCAAATTAAAAATACAAGATTTCAGAAATAAAATCTATTTTCTAAATTTTTAATAATAAATAGCAGCCTTTTTTCAGCTGCATGATGACAAATATAAAATATTTTACATTTATTGGAGGAACCCCTCACTTCCTTTCATATTGCCGGGACAGAATCCGGCAAACTGGTGGAGTAGGTGGTGTACGGCAATGGAGGAATTGCTAATGGCTGCCCCCAGTATAACCCTAGTTATGAAAAGAGAATGGTGAAAAGCATGCACTGAAATGCTCATAGGTTTGAAGGAGTGTTTATTTATCTTTATATGTGTCAGAGTGGTGCAACTAAATATTTTTAATTAAAAAAATGTTTGGTTTGGGTCCGCTTTAATCTTAAAGGACTTCCGAGGCCAAATGATAAAAAAAAAGTTAACTACTATTTTAAGGCATGGAGGACGCCGCCCGCGCCCTCCGTGCCGTTCCGCCGGGTCCCCGCCGCTCAATAGCCCCCCAGGCCGGCTCCCGACCTCACTGCCTGGGTCGGGCTCTTCTGCCTGCACAAAGATGGCTGCATGAGCTGGCTCCAGGGCCAATCCCCCGATCCACGCTACAGGAAAAAGCCTGTAGCATGGATCGAAGGGGTTTGTCCTAGAGCTGCGCAGCCACACTAGCGGCTAAGCGGACTGCGCAGCCGCGGCCAGCTCATGCGGCCATCTTTGTGCAGGCAGGCAAGCCCGACCCTGGTTGTGAGATCGGGAGCCGGCCCGGGGGGCTATTGAGCGGCGGGGACCCGGCAGAACGGTGCGGAGGGCGCGGAGGGCGTCCTCCGTGCCTTAAAATAGGATGCAGGTAGTTAACTTTTTTTAACATTTGGCCTCGGAAGTCCTTTAAGCATTAAATGTTTTTCATGTTTTATACTTTAGATTTACGGTTCTAACAGCATTTTTTTTTTTAGCATGTAAAAGAAAAGAACAAGATCATGGCAAAGACAGAGGGAATACACCAAAAAAGCCAAGGTTGGTCTTCACAGATGTCCAAAGGAGGACTCTTCATGCAATATTCAAAGAAAATAAGCGTCCATCCAAAGAGTTACAGATCACCATTTCCCAGCAGCTTGGCTTGGAGCTCAGCACAGTCAGCAACTTCTTCATGAATGCTCGCAGGAGGAGTCTAGATAAGTGGCAAGATGAAGGCAGCTCGGGAAATACATCATCTTCATCAAGCACTTGTACCAAAGCATGAGGGAAACAAAAAAAAATTAAAAAAAGAAACTACAACCTCGGTGGAAAAGCTTTAATACAATGGAAAAGGACCTCTAATTAGCAGGTTTATACTTTCTAAACTATTTCAAACCAAAATTATTTATAAGTCCAAAGAAACCAAAGACTCATTTCTCCTGTATGGTGAACTTTTCTTCTTAAGACATTTCAGGAGAACGACTTGCAAAAAAAACAAAACAAAAAAAACAAATATTGAGACAAAATTCCACTGGCCTTACACCTTCAACCATCATCATCATCTTCACCGTACTTTGATGTCTGGTGGTTTAGAGCATTGTGATCTCTTGTCATTGAATGGACATTTTCTGATATGGGTAGTCATTGCCACCACGATTTTAAACATGAAGGTGTATGGTTTATAGTACTTACAATCCAGTGGTAAGGAATATGGTCATAGCTTGTCTACAGGTTGGGATACAGTGTGACCAACAAGTCGTCTTGAGTTTATTGGAACTGAGTGTGGCTTTGTCATTTGAACCTGGTGGATTTAAGGTTTACTGTTGGTGTTCAAATGGCTGAATGGCACCTAGACCTGTGCATTCTCTTTGTTTGTTAAGGGTTGTCCAGACAAAAAGAAACATGACCTCTCCCACAAGTGCAACATACCAAAGAACACGTTTAATATAGTAGTCCAGGTGTTTTATTGCAGTGATTTTAATATTCCAGTGATATTTTTACATAATGTTGTATGAAAAAGTGTAGGTATAAACGATTCTAATTTCTTACAAGGGAAAAAAAAACGAAAACTCACAAACATTCATTTTGAACAGCACTGTATTTGTAAGAAAACATAATTTTAGGGATTTCTTTAACTACCATAGATATTTGAAGGACATGATCTGCTTGAATCGAGCACAAGTACCCTTTGCTTTACTTTGCTTCTTCACCGCTCCCCACACATACTGCAAACTAACCACTCAATCATTCTAACCATTCTACCAGACCATTGTATATGAACATGTGTGAGGAAGATCTTAGGGATAAATATGTTAGCTACCCTTCCACAAAAGTTTGTAGAAACTAATATTCGGGAATATCTAGTGTTTTTTGTCTTTTTACTTAATTTATTTATTTGGTTCTATTACAGTGCTAAAACTAATGTAATCTAAATCTGGTTTAACTGGTGTGCTTTGTAATGCCGTGCATACATGGCCCGTTTTTGTGCCGGATCGAGCCACGGCTCGATGCCGGCGCATCCCCGCTCGTCCGCACGTGCGCGCGGATTGATTGCCGCTCGTCCCCACCGGTGCTTCCTTATCAGCGCTTGATTCCCTGCCATTGTCCGCCGGCGGGGATCGAGCGGGTGCGGGTCAAGCGGCATGATCGGGCCAGCTGAATATTATCAGCTGGCCGGATCAGCTGGTTGATACACAGTACAGAAACGTACCGTGTATCCCCTGAATAAGTTTAAGAATCGTCCAGAGAGAAAAGTGGCTCCATTGAGTACAATCTGGTTACATAATCAACCACTAAGTCGAGAAATTTCAAAGCAGGTGACTTAGGCGCCTGTCACTCAGCGCTGAGCACCAAAGCTGGGTGCCATCATAGCACTAGTGCTGAGTTGCGCACCACACACAAGAGTAATTCGGAGATCCAGCAATCACCAGACCCCAAATTGCATCTCCCTGTCGAGTTGCTACATCTGGGAGAGGTAATAGTATTTATCGCGGACGGGGTTTGGAGGGGCAGCAGGGTGAGCTGTCATTTGGCTCACCCTGCCGCCCAGCTCACCGGTGTTGCCATAATACGTACGCAGAAATTTGGCTTCTGTAATTCAAGAGACTTGTTTACTGCAACAGTAAAATGAGATACCGTACTTTTCTGCTCACTAAATTTCACCAGTCAAACCCAGAGGTGGCGCCAAATGAAAATTGAAACTTCTCTTTGTAACTTTCATATGTTCTTAATTTATAAAATATGTATTCTAGTTCAGAGCATTATAAATACTTAAAACAAACGTGCTAACAAAGACACTATACATTCCCCTTTTATATTGTTTCTAAATGGTGCAATGGGGAACTCCACCTGACTGCTCGTTGCACCATAGAATTAAATAAACTTCAAAGTTCTGCACATGCTAAGCAACTGCACCTGCAGAACAAAGATCATTGGTCTACATTAATAAAAAGGAAAGGTTTTATATCTGATCTGCAAATGCTTGCAAGGTGTAAGTTTGTCACTTTAGTAAATTACCCATTATGAAAGCCAAAGAGACTCATGCAAGCTGGTGCATGTCATTAGGAAATATAGGAAACCTGTCATAAAGTAACATACCAATAAGAGACATTTTTATCTTGGAACGAGTATCCAGCCTATAACTTAATCTTAGGATTCAAATACTAATATTATACTTTGTGATAGGTTCCCTGACACATTAAATTACATAAAGAGTATTTTTTTAAAAGTATAAAAGCGCATACAAGTGCACTTTCATCACTAAATCCTACCACCCAAACACTTCTGACTGTTATCATCCTCTGTTATTTCCATGCAGAAATTCCACTGATCCCAGTGCTGGGCATAACAGCAACTTGGAGATATGCGCTGCTTCCACTCTCTTTGACCAACAGAAGTCATATTTTGTGTATGACGACTTCTCATTTGGAATAATACAAAACCCGCCATCTATGTACCAAGGTGTGAAGACTGGGATAGGTCATGTACGTAAAATTACCCATCATTAGAGTAGCCACATTTTTATAACATTGTGATGATAACATTTATGGGGTTTGAGCAGTAGGCCTCAGTGACAAAGGTGCACTCATAAGTGCACTTATACTTTCACCCACTTGTTAGAAAAAATAGATTCTCCAAACTCTCTTTCCATTTTCCAAGGTAAAAGGTATACAATCTCACATTTCATTGCCATTGTTTGCAATTTCTACATAAAATTAACCATGTTTCTCATGCAGACACAATGTTTAAATCTGGAATTCAGTCTTTAATGACACAATACCAGATGGTCAACACAAATGCTTAATAACATTTGGATTATTAATTTAATTTTGCAAGTCAACACTTTCTGTTGTTTTCTATCTCAGAAATAGCTAGAATTGCACATATATAAAAACATAGTATATTTTAGGATTAGAAATCCAACAGCTTAGTATTTTTTGCAATTTTGTTACAATAGCTTTGTTTCTATTTTATGTGTTTTGAGATGCAAACAGTTAACTCATTGCTGATACCAAAGAGTCCATTTAAAATAGCGATGACGTTGTACTGGTATGCATACTCAGGACTCAATGCTTTAATCAAATGCACAACTGGATAACTAATCCATAATATGAAATATCTGTCGTTCTTCAGTCCCTCAAAAACAATACTTTAAAATAACACTTTTATACAAATCCTGTTTAGCGTGTGTTCCAGTTACATACTATTGCCATATAAATTGCCCATATAATTGAAAACACATTTACTGTTCATTGTATTAGTAGCATAGTTTTTAGACCTCAGGACATGCCTAGAAAAGGTCATGATTTGATACAAGATTTGGAAATGTCAGTGTTTTCAAAGATTTATTTAATTTATACATTTGAGATGTTATATTGAATAACTTTTGCATTTAGAAATTATTTTATACAAACTTAAGTCACATGCAATTCATGGATGTGGATCACTTTAATGTTTAGGATGGGTCTTTTTTTGTTATTTTTGTTTTATTTAACCTTAGCAAATTATTGTTTTCCCTTACTGCTTTACACTGCAACCCTTGATATACCAAAGAGTCCTAGGACAAGTCCACTCCCAGAGCTGGAAAGGCAGTAAGACAGTAAGGTTTTTTATTCTTTTTTATTTCATTATGAGATAGCAAAAATTAAATGGAAAAAAAAGAAGAGAAAACTATGCATTTAGCAAACAAAGAGAAAGTACTTTGGCTGTGTTGCCTAATTAGCATTTATGGTGCATTCAATTTCCTATCACAGAGGTCAGTCTGATTTAATTGTGCTGACCATTTGGTCTATTGTGGTGTGGTTAGCTTTACAATACATTTGGTAATAATTTCCTAAAATGACAAAGAAGCAAAGAAGTAGCTGCTTCCAGGTGTAAAGAAAAAATTTTAAAAAGTGTAAAGATCGACTATATATAGTGTGAACCAAAGATGCTACCTCACTCAATTTCCATTTCGTGATTTTAATCACATTGATGATACCAAAGAATACCAAAGATTTTTTTTTTCTTGCACGGCCTTCGTCTGCCAAAGGCACTCAGCGACCTTCCCCTGACTCCTGACCCATGACCCTTGACCTTTGAGAAATATAACTGTTTTTCTTTTTCATAAATATTATAATTAACCCCTTCAGGGTCAGAGGTGCTTCAAAGCACCCTCGAGACTGATGGACTCAATAGCAGAGAGACCAGATGGCCTTATGTGATCAAGGTCTGGCTCATCAATTCTTCATGGTGATGGCCACAAAAATAAAATGTTTGTTGATTTATAAACACATGAATGTGTGTGTGTGTGTGTGTGTGTGTGTGTGTGTGTGTGTGTGTGTGTGTGTGTGTGCCAATCTTACTGTCAGTCTTGATCAGTCCTTGACAGTGATCAGAGAGATGAACTGGCCATAAAACAACAGCAAATATGAACACAATGAAAAATACACAGGATGATAAATCATAATAAATTATCTTTAACTTATTTTTAATTGTGTCAAATGTAGAACAGAAAATGACCCCGGCTGCTGATCAATACTGGATAATTACTGACAGACTATTGCACAACTGGAATGAAAAGCTTAATCTAACTGCATCTGGTTGTATATATTAATTAAACTAGCAGTGAGATTGTAGGGGGGGAATTGTGCATTTGGCCCTTTTGGCTGCATACATGTATTATTATATATAAAAAAAAGGGCTGGCTACTTGACCCTGTTTTGGATCTACTTATGTGCAGCCAGCTCTTGATTGTGATGATTAGGTAAACTTTTAAAAGCCAGACCATGATCATTGTTTAGCCAAGGCCATCTGATGCTTTCTGGAGAATAATGAATGCTACATACCAAATCATTACCAATGCTAGAAACAAACAAAGCTTTAGGCAAAAATGTTGCAAACTTTGTAAACTCATAGGACGAGTGCCTTGCTTATACCAAAGTGTTAAACCGCTGTTGACCTCTTTTATCTCACCTTATACGTCTTTGAATACCTCAGCCTCTTGGAAAGGCCAGTGATTAAATAATACTAATAATACTGATGAAGGAATAATGCTTCACCGTGGTGCTTTTGCAGTGCAACCATGCAATGAACATTACTTTGATACCAAAGCATTTTATTTTTCACTCTTATAGCTGATGAACCAAAGTTTAAGTCTGTCCCAGCTTGTCGACAGTCTAGTTTTTCTATCTTTTTCTTCCTCTCTCCATAGCTCTCTGTGCTTGGCTATCTCGCTTTGAGTACCTCTTGCCTGGATGTAGGCCGTGCAGTCCTTTTTCCAGTTCCTCCAAATACCTCATAGTATAAGAAATCTTTAGGGTTACGTTGTATAGAAAGTCTATGTGATAAGACAGAACTTGATTAGTTCGGTAAATGTTAACTTTCATTCTAAAGCTTTATAATTCTTATTTATTTTGTTTTTCTTTATGTTGTTATTTGAGTCTCTCTGTTGCTCTCCACAGAAATTAATTTCCCCACCGTAAACAAAAAAGGGGTTGGGTCAGGACAGGTTGCAAAACTGAATGCAATTAACTTTTTATTGCTATTTTCTTTGTTTTGTTTTGTTTTTTTAAACAATAACACTTTAGACTTTATTTAATAAGGCAAAGAGCAATGTGCAATGTACGGCAACCAATCAGCAATCATTCTGACATTGGATTAGCCAAAATAAAATGTTAAAGGGTGAAATATGATTGATTGCTGTGGACATCTGCACGTTATTGCTGTTCGCACTAGCTTAGCAAATAAAGATATTTGTGTTTGATATTAGGTTTTTTTTACAGGGAAACACGAGAAAAAACAACATTTTTTTCAGTATATGTTCATTTATATTTTGTCTTAATGAACTGTAAATTTGATGTTTTTGTTTAAATTTTGTTTATTTAATCTCTGCTTAATTTATAACTGTAGCTTAAAAAAAAAAAGATAAAGCCTGTATATAGTCTGTTTCAAAATAACCAAAGTTTCATGTTACAATCCTTTTGTATGTCTGCTAAGATGTGATGATGGAGAGATAGTTTTTTCTCTTGATTGTGCAGGGTGTATAAAAACAAACAAAAAAAAACTTAGCAGACTTTGACGTGTGTTTTAAACACTGCCAGATCCCTATACCTTCCACTAACAAAAGGTATTGATATCAAACCAAATTTAAAAGTCATTTCTATGTATGTATGTACATTTTATGGGTTTTTATGTTGCTAATTTATTTCTTAGGGGTTTCTTTGTGGGTTTGACCTGCACATCCAAAGAATATTTCAGATGTTGTTCGATGTTAATCAAGCACTGGCATTTTTGTGACTTGTTTCTTTTGAAATGATTTGTTTATGTGTGTATATAAATATGTATAATTTGCCATAAGCACGGGTATAGAATGAAGAGGGCGTTAAACGTTGAAGACAAGCAAACTTGTATTTGGATATTTGCTCAAGTTTATAAATAAATGGTCATTCTAAATAAAATCTGTGGCGTATGGAGGTGATGACAAAGAGTTTTCAGGCCAGATCATTTGTTTTGGTTGCCTCAAAAATAAAATATAACTGACTAAGGGCAGCTGGACTGCTAACTGTTAAAATGTGTAAATAAATTAAAACAAATTCGAAACAAAATGAACGTAAAGAAAAAGCATCAAAAATCTCACAAAATACATCTGAAAATTGTTATTGTGAAACGTAAAAAAATGATAGTACATTGCTGGTCAGCAGACCTTACGGAGACACTGCAATATGAAAGCTATTTTAGAAATGTGTTCAGTGAATGAAGATTTCTAGGAGTACTGGTAATGTGGATTTATTTGAAAAAAAGAAGTGCTTGCCATTGGTCCATGACATGCTCTACAGAAAACTGAATGTTAGCAGTAAACACGGGTTTACATTGCCCAGAATAAGGAATTAATACATTCTATACATTTCACTATCATGAATGTTAGCAACAGAAGCCATATTGTTGGCACTATGGAAAGTCATGCCATGCGGCAGCCTGCCTCATGTAGGTGGTTAAAAATGTTTTACATTTAAAAGCGGACTCTAAATGAACAGTAGTTATACTGTGTTTTCTTCTTGAATTCTACAGTAAAATTAAAAATATGAAGCATTATTTAGAATACAAATGTATTTTCAAATAACTTTACTGCTCCTTGGGACTTATCAGCCTATGTTTTGTATGCAGCTCATAACATTTTTAACTGGTGTAAGTTCTTTATAACTCCAGTTAGTGTTGATTCTCATAGGCCTACTTCACTAAAGCCAAGCTTATGTAGTATGGAAACAATTACCCTTGTGTACCTGCACAACGAAACGTATTTCTGCACAAGCGCACAGCTATTTACTGCTCTGCTCACATCCCTACCCAACAATAAATCCTGAGAATATACACCATCAATGATCACAACATTACAAAAACTGTGCCAATTTTGTGGCAAACAAATACTGAAATTAAGAAAACCATTTTGGGCTAGTCCAAAAAATTGTTCTTTATTTTTATTATTTAATAATGTTTAAATAAGGTGTAGTAATACGGATTTGCATACTTACAGACAATGAAAGTCTTTTAAATATACTTGCACACTGTTTTTTTTGCTTATTATCAAACCAAAAATGGTCATTTCAAACGTATTAAACTCATTACAAAAATGTGCTGTTAATAGTAAACAAGCCCCCACAGTAGGCATGCTACTTACGGTACATGCTTACAGAGTTAATCAAGTTGAAAAAGACGTGTCCATCAAGTTCAAATGATGAGCCTTCCTAGGAGTGTATGTATACACATCACAAAGCAAATTCGGATAGTATAAGCATTGATGGCTGTAAAATAGGATTTTTTACAAAGCAATTTACAATTTTGTTTTTAAATTGTCTCTGTTCTTTAGCTCTATCCAGTGGCGTAGCAATAGGGGGTGCAGAGGTAGCCACCGCATCGGGGCCCAAAGGGTCCAGCCTCTATCACAGTATTAGCTCTCTATTGGTCCTGTCCTTGTAATAATCACTTCTATAGATGCTTTGAATAGTAATAATCCTTAACACACTGTTCCCCATCCCCTTCTTGCAACTCTGACACTGTGGTTGTCCTTGGAAGGTTTTAGTGCGTCATATTAACTGTTATGTATAGAGTGCTTGGGAGGGCCCCATGTAAAACTTGCACTGGGGCCCATGGCTCCTTAGCTACGCCACTGGCTCTATCTAAAGGTGGCCACACACGATAGTATGAAATGATCCAATTTTACAGCAATTTGATAAAAAAAAATTATTTGAGCAAGAAATCCAATGGGATTTCCCATTTTTTTTCGATAAAAGTCAATCGGGAATGGTGTATGTTTCTGTTAAATTTTTACGAAAATTGAATGGTGTGTGGTAGATTGTCAATTGTATACCCAAGAAATTTTCTCAGAGTTTCCAATCATTTTGATCATAATTGAGGAAAAATTGAAGATATGTGTGTGGTACATTGGTCAGATTTTTGAAATGTTACAATCAGTCAGAAAAATGAATTGCAATTTGAATTGAACAGATATTTAAAAAAATGTATGCTGTATGGCT
The DNA here is from genome assembly GCF_040937935.1 of Hyperolius riggenbachi. Classification (NCBI taxonomy): domain Eukaryota; kingdom Metazoa; phylum Chordata; class Amphibia; order Anura; family Hyperoliidae; genus Hyperolius; species Hyperolius riggenbachi. The sequence goes on along the minus strand of NC_090648.1, from coordinate 190,501,457 downwards.
ACCTTAAAGGGACCCTGAGCAGTATCCTAAATTAAAAAAAATTAAATTACCTGGGGCTTCCTCGCGCCTAACGTAGGCTGCGAGGTCCCCCTGCGTCCTCCTGGCTCCTCTCCATGTTCCGCCGGGGGCTCCCGTTACCATTGACACCCGGGCCGGGTGTCGGGCCGATTCTTCCTGGATCCTGACCTTTTGTGCCATCACGCCGGCCGCTAAGCACCATCATGCCGGCCGGCGTGACAGTCCTGCGCATACTCAGTTTTCTAAGTCTGAACCGTGCTGTGCTGTGAGCTGCAGGATACCTTCAGACATTCTGGTATCTCCACTTGTGCCTGTCCCCAGACACTGCACTGCCCCCCTCTGAGAGGGGATTTTGGGCAGCTGTAATCCCCCGTTGCGTTTGCCTATGAACACGATCATTTAAAAGCAAACATTTATTGATGGACATAGTTGAGTTTTCACTTCTCGTAGTCAAGCAATATGTGATTACAGTTTCTCCTTTTTGATTCTTCATTCATACTTTGCTGTAGCTTCGCTCCAAGCAGCAAATCATCTGCTGAGAGTGAAGCCAGCAACATAATGATTAATAGTAATGCTTAACATGTACTTATACTATTCCCACTTCAGCATGACATTCTAGCTATTCAATCTTCTTAAAGAGATACCTCATATTTGCCCTTCTGTTGTCTTCTTTCTTCTTCCACTTTCATATACTTCTTATTCCAGTATGCCTCCTTGTTCCTACCTAATTTTCTCTGAAATCTGCTTTCAGCTGGACCTTTTTTTTTTGACACTGCAATTTACTTTTCCAGTTTCTGCTACAACTCTGCACATCTTAGTAGACAAACATTTTGCCTTTATAATTTCCCCTTTGTAATGTTGATTGCCATTACGTTTAAGAATGGCAATAATAACCTCCACCCATTGTTCATCAGGCACTCTGTATGTCAGATCAGATACCTTGAATTCTTCCTTTACTTTTACTAAGTAAGTTTGGGATATCTGTATCAGCAGATGAATTGGTCTGATAGCTTTTACCATTTTTAATTTAACTGGATGGATTGCGTGCTTTGCAGCAAGATTTGTACAGATCCCTGATATCATTGCCTATATACAGTTTGACAGCAAAGCTGTTGCAATAGTTTCCCGTGATGAATCTCTCTAAAAAATACAGTACTTAGAGAAACATAAAGCATTAAAGTAGTATTGCAACATTATACACTTATTTTAGTCCTAAAATCACTAAGGCTAGGGTCACACTTAGCAGAATCACATGCATTTTTTACCCATAGGATATAGTGGAAAATGCATGTGATTCTGCTAGTGTGATCGTGGCCTCATGGACAGTCCAACTGATGCAGAATAGTAAACAGAATGTTGTAACTATGAAGAGATATATTAGTCTTCAGTGAATTCCTGTGGGCATGATCTACAGGGTTTTTTGTTTTTTTTGCAGGGATTTAACTATATACATATATGCGCATGCATTAAGCTCCATATTAATAGGTTTTAAAAGAGCATCACCACTGTATCTGCAGGACTGACTGAATGATCAAGCTTTCCACTGAATGCCACAATGTCGAACTTTTTGTTAAGCAAATTTGTGCTATTTCATAATGAGCTACAACCATAAGCTGATTCATTTCTATTCAACAATGTTAAGGAAGAGGTTCCTAAAGCATTAAAGCCCTACTAAAGTTTAAAAACAAACAACGGGGCTTGTGCTAACTAATTCAGCACTGCCCTTTAACTCTTTCTATCCTCTGCCTCAGTTTTCAGTGGCCATAATGAAGAGTACCTAAAAGACAAAAAAAGAGACAATACTAAAAGCCAATCTAGTGTAGTAGGTATAGGTACTTGAATATATTATACTCCCAGAGGTGGGATGCCATAGAGGCAACTACTACATATTCAGGTGGGGGGATTGGCCTGATCCAACTTGGATGGATGGATACCTAATAGATGGCACCACAAAAGGAGGGGAGAAATTGTATGGGTGAAGAACCATGAAATATGAAGAATATCAGAGTTCTTGAACTACTGAAGGTGCATTTAAGCAAAAATGGCACAAGGAGAAATTGCAATAGGTGCCAAATTACAATAGTAAAATATCAGTAATTTTACCGATATTCTATAATCTGCAATAGTAGAATATGGATAATTATGCCAATAGGCTACTATCAGCCTCTGTACCATAATTCGCTCATAAACCCTCCTTTATATATGCTTCACACTAACCACCCCCTACCTAGTCCTTACACTAACCACCCCCCACTTTTGCTTAAAACTTACCATTCCCCACTTACTCATAACACCAAGCCTGATAATTAACCAGCCAGGCCAGGCCGAGAATTAAAAATCCTGGAGCATGACTACAGTGTAGCCAAGCTCCGGTGTACTACTGTTCCCAGCAAATCTGTTCCTGCAAACTTCTGCTACATAGTAGCATAACTCAACTGTCACTATTTTTGGGGGGCGTCCCGGTGCCTAAATTGCCTTCTGTAGACAGAATTATCTTCTTTCAACATGGGCACCTATGGCTGCGCCCACATTTCCACCTTGACTGGTTCGATTGGAGAGTGGAGACACCCAGAAAAGAATGAAATTATAAAAACTATAAACTAGAGTGTAAGAACTAAGTTATTTCTAAGGATGGCAAAGGCTGGTTGGCCACAAAAACAATTTAATTGAAAAGAGAATTATTATTACTATTTTAGTATTTATATTGCACTGACATCTTACGCAGTGCTGTACAGAGTATATATTGTCTTGTCACTTAACTATCCCTCAGGGGGCTCATAATCTAATCCTTAAAATAGTCTCTGGCTAACTTAGGGGGAAACCAATTAATTTATCTGTATTTTTTCGGTATGTGAGAGGAAACTGGAGTGCCCGGACACGGGGAGTACATACAAACTCAGTGCAGACAGGCTAGGATTCGAACCAGGGACCCAGCGCTGCAAGACAAGAGTGCTAATCACTGCACTTCCGTGCTGCCATGTGGAATGTTACAATTCATATGTGATCAGAAAACCACTTTCCCAGGTCAGTGTCAGTGCAATGAATTTGAGGGCTGAAAGCATCTCATTTCCTGAGGAAGTGGTTTTATGACCACAAAACGCATTGTCATGGGTTCTTTTCAAGAAAATAAAATATTGTTATGGCCTAGTAACCTTTGTCTTTACTGGAGTAAGAGTAATAGTTTTATAGCTTTAACTCTTAGTTGTACTAAGAGTTATAGCTTTAATTATGTTATTCTTTTCTGGGTTTCTCCAGTAATTCTAGTACTCCAGCTTCAGAAGGTAGGGTTGCCTCTTCCCCCTTCCAAGCCCTTATCTCCCTTATTGGCTAGCACTGTAGTGCTGCAATTCCTTCCCAACAGCTTTAGTTCCCCTAGTTGCATAGCTAAGGAGCTGTGGGCCCCGATGCAAGTTTTACAATGGGGCCACCCAAGCACTTTATACATAGCAATTGATACGGCACACCAAAACCTGCCAATGGCAACTACAGTTTCAGAGGTGCAAGAAGGGGATGGGGAACAGTTTGTTAATGATTACTATTATTCAAAGTATCTATAGAAGTAATCATTATGAGCACAGCACCAATAGAGAGCTAATACTTTAGTTGAGGGTGGGCCCTTCGGGGCCCCTCTGGCCCAAGGGCCCTGATGCGGTCGCAACCTCTGCAACTCCTATTGCTACGCCCCTGCCTTCACTTATGCTAGGTAGCATGTCTGTGAATGTAGCACCACCTAATGGTAGCCAATGGGAGCTAGGACCACTGCAAATCGGGGCACTCTCACCTTGCAGTGTTTGGTTCGATTTAAGAGCAGGATACTATCTGCTAGGAGTCTGTATGTGATCCCCTTGTTCATGTGGGTTTCCTTCAGTCACTCTGGTTTCCTTCCATGCCCCCCCCCCCCAATAAAAAACAAACAACAAAAAAACAAAAAAAAAAACATACTGATAAGTTAACTAATATATTCCCCCCCAAAAAACTGCATTTATGCTAAGTACACAGACCAGACGAATCTTGGGCAGTTTAGGACAATCTCAGCTGAGAATCTGTACAGATTGTTCCCTGAGGAATGCCAGATCTTTAGTGTTATAAATTGTTCAATGTAAAGCACTGCAGAAAATGCCAGCACTGCATAAACATATAATAATAGTAAAATGTAAAACAAAAAGTGCTGAGTAGAGAGAAAGTTTAGAAAATGTTAAAACGTTTCCAGCTGGTAATTTTTGAAGGACAAAATACTTTTTAAAACGTAAAATTATTATAGATACAAATGAAATACAGTCTATTTGTAGGTAGTTCAACCACCAACAGCCTAGTGTGAGACAGTGAATCACTCCACGGGCCAGACCAGCTATGTACCATCAAGGTCATTAACTCATCATAGCATTTTCAGATGGATGATCCTCTTTTAGCTTTGTTTCACCTTTATATTCTATACATGTCTGGTTTGGTATATTTTCTTTTCTTTCTTTTTTATTAACTATCCTTTTCTTCAGGATTACTGGATTACTGAAATGAAAATGTGATATGTGTCATTACCTCTTGTATAATACTGTGCATTGATTTACTGTGCAAAAGTCTTGTGTTTTGGAAATTGTTCTGACATCTACAAGGCACATTTAATAATCTGCATCAATTTGCAGTGACAGGTGTCAGAAATTTAAATAAATTTACTCAATGTAATCATGTTTACCCTTTTTTCCCTGTTCTTAGACTATGTCAGAATTTATGTTTAAAGTACACCTGTCCTTAAAGAAATATGGAAGCTGCTATTATTTCTTATTTTAACAAATGCTGTGTTCCTGTCTCTTAGGCCAAAGTCTATTCAAAAACATTCAGGCAGGGAACACATATGTTAGAATCAAGCATGTTTTTGGCACATGGCAAAATGCGTACTCCGGCACCAGCGATTGTAGCCAATGGCCCTCGTCGGAATTGCACTTTGTGCTTATTCGCATCGTGCATTCATGGTTTTCCTGCTACTTTAAATCACACAGCAGCTAGCTTTTTCCCTGCACAATGCACACATTTTTAAATTCAATACATTGCAAAGAAATTGCGAAGGAACATGGAAAATCACAATTGAAAAACATGATCCTAAACACAGGATGAATGCAGAGCACAGCAAACCCCAGGAAACACTCACAAAATCATTGATGCAAGTGTGTTCCCAGCCTCAGTTGGAGCAGGTCTGCAGATCAGGTTTTCCGATACGACTCTGTCCCATCTGATCTGCATACTTGTTCCAGATGAGCCTCTTTAGAATGACAGCTGACGGTGGACAATAGTAAGTAAGACTGTTAGCACTTCCAGATTAATTATCTCTTAAAGACAGGGTCCTTTAAAGTGCATTTCCACTTACATAAAAAAAAACAGCATTGCATATTGCCTAAACTATTTTGTAAATTAATGTTATTAAAATTAACTTTCCAGTTCAATCTGTTGCCAGCTATGATTATTTATGAATATTTATGATTCCTTGCAGCCATGGCAACAGTATGCTGTATATAGGTGCACCCACATGGCATAACAATAGGGGCTGCAAGCCATGCAGTTGCAGGGGGGCCTGGGGCCCCTCTGGGGACAGCCAAGGGCCATTTTGGGGGGGAAGGGGTTGCAGCATGAGGGGAGAGCATTGGCCACCTACATCGGTGGGGAGGGGGCCAACCCCCCCTTACCTCGGGCTCTCACCTCAGCGCTCCTCCTCCAGCATTAATAGGTGGCGGCAGCGGGGGGCAGGAACACAGACATACCTCCATGCGTTCCACGCGCCGGAGGTTCAGCTCTCTAAGTGTATGATGCTACTTTTTGTTTATCAAGAAGTAGCATGTGGCACTTAGAGATTGGACCTCAGGGGTGGAACAGATGGAGGTATGCATGTGTTGCAGCCCGCCGCTGCTGCCACCTATTAATGCTGGAGGAGGGGTGCTGAGGGAAGAGCCCGAGTTGAGGGAGGGGTAGTGGCCCCCTCCCCACCAATGTAGGTGGCCAATGCTCTCCCCTCATACTGTGACCTCTCCTGCCCCAAAAACGGACCTGAGCGGGCCCTGGGGGAGAGCCATCCAAATTTTCACAGGGGGGCCCAGTAATTTCTAGTTACTCCCCTGGGTGCACTCACTGTACATTTTGATTTTTGCATTATTATTTCCCATTGCAAGTGCATGCATGCAGTCCAGTGGGCTTACAGCTACAGGAAGTGATATTTCCACATACCTGCACATGCAGTAGCTCATTTGCAGACCTACCCACTTTTGTATTTCTTATGTTTGCATTATTTTGCATGAAGGTGGAGCTGTATTTTACTATGCACAGCCTTAGGCTAGGTTTCCACTTGTGCGTTTTGTATTAGATTTTTTGCATAGAAATTTTGCATTAGTTTGGCAACAAATGGTAGTGAATGGGGCCATTGCCATTTAATTCGATTTTTTATAAGCGTTCGCATGCAAAAAAAATCTGAGGTCCTGCTTCATTTTTTTCTGATATTTTACAGGTATTGGCCGTGATTATAATATAATGCTTTGCACTGGCATCGGAAAGCAACATTAAGTTTTGCGTTAGTTGTGCGAAAATTTGCAATAAATGCATGGTTTCAGGAAGTTGTCAGCAGTCATGACTAAGCTGTTACTAGGTACATTATGTTAAATTCAACTAATGTGAATTCTCACGTACGAAAAAAAGCGCACACATTTTCATGCGATTTTTTGCCAATCATAAAAATTGCATACGATTTTTTGGCCATGAAAACTTTACACTACAGTGGAAACGTAGCCTAAAGCCTCATCTACACGCGTAGATGAGGCTCCAATCCGGCGGCTCAATTAGCTGTCGGCTCGCCCCTTCCGCGTCCCCGTGCGTACCTGCCGCGTCCCCGCTTGCCCGTGAGTGCGCCGGATTCGATACCCGCTCATCCCCGCGCCGCTTATCTTCCGTTAGATTCCCTGCCATTGTCCCCTCGCGGGGAACGAGCAGGGAATCGTCGGTAGCAAGATCCGACCTGTCGGATCTTATCAATTGAGCCGTAACATCGGAGCCTCATCTACGCGTGTAGATGAGGCTTAAAGGTAGCCATACACCTAGTGATGATGGACAGATTTTGACCAAGAGACAAATTTCTCTCTAATTGAATCTGATTAGTGAGAGAGCTCTCGGCTACCCATACACCACAGGCCGATTCTCAATCAATTTCAGCATGAAATCTCCCGGGAATCGGCAAAGTCCAACGCATCTGCCGTCTCGCCGCTGTTCCCTTAACCACTTAATCCTATCTGGAAGGATATATCCATCCAGATAGGCTACACTGCTGCCGCTGCCTGGGGCGCACAATCACCAGCACTTCTGCCGTCTTCCATTAACCTGGAGATCAATGAATGGGTACAAAGTTCCCATTCCTTGATCTAAGTCCTCGTATGAAAGACCGACACCGTCAAAGAGACGGCTCCGTCTTTCACAAAGCCCCTACTGTCTCACTTCCGTATTGCGTAGTAATACTACACATTTAGAAGTGAGCTATGAGGACATCTTGTGGCCAAATAGTAAAATTACATCTGGAAATAAAAATTTCCAGATAATGACATTTTTTTACTTTTAAAATTAGGCCCTTACCTTTCACACTCCCCGCTAGGTACACATAATTTTTTTTGTAAAAAAATAAATAAATAAATAACAAATATACAATAAAAAATTACATAAATAGTTACCTTAGTGACTGAACTTTTTTGATATGTATGTAGTAAAGTATATAACTGTTATTTTTTAAATTATGGGCTTGTAATAAGTGATGTACGTAAAACTGAAAAAATGCACCTTTATTTCCAAATAAAATATCAGTGCCATACATTGTGATAGGGACATAATTTAAACGGTTTAATAACCGGGACAGATGGGAAAATAAAATACAGGGGTTTTAATTATGGTAGCATGTATTATTTTAAAACTATATTGGCCAAAAACTGAGAAATAATGCATTTTTTCAATTTTTCTTAATCTTCCTGTTAAAATGGATTTGTAATAAAATAATTCTTAGCAAAATGTACCACCCAAAGAAAGCCTAAATGGTGGCGGAAAAAAACAAGATATAGATAATTTTATTGCGATAAGTAGTGATAAAGTTATTGGCGAATGAATGGGAGGTGAAAGTTTCTCGGATGCATAAGGTGAAACGACACTGAAGGCTGAAGTGGTTAATGTATAAATGTGCTGTGTCACGGTGCCTGTTCGCATTCCACTGCCCTTCCATTAGCCACATATAGGTTGCTGGCGTGGCACATGTGTGATATCAGTATGTGCTGGCAGCATGTATGCAGCTAAAAGAAGAGCGGCAGAAGATGGACAGGCACTGTGATTAAGGACAGATAATGTATAAACGCATACAGCACATTTATACATTGCAGGAATAGTGCCGGGTCTTCTTCGCATTCGTATCTCGTCACAATATCGCTTGCCCTTACCACTACGCACCCAACGGAGCATGTCAGCACGACATCTTGCAGCATGTCCAACCAATATATGTGGCCAATTTTGAAATTGGTCGCATTGTTGATCAGGCATGCACTTGGCAGCACAAATTTTCATCAGATTCCATTTATGATAATTAAATAGGATGGTCGATTGGTCACCAAGTCGCTTGATGTACGGCCACCTTTAGTCCTGACCATTGAGAAACAGAAATTAAACACAGCTATTGGAGTAACAGTAAAATTTCTGATCCAATTCTCGTGGCTAAAGAAAAACATTTACAATTAACAGCAATGCAGCTCTTTATGATTTATAGTCTGCAGCTATCTCCTGCTATCATGAGATATCCATCACTGCACTCGATGGAAAAAAATCTTTCAAAAGAGCTGAAATGGCCTTTTCAGGGTGTATTTAATTCTGACATAAAGATTTATTTGTTAGGCTGAGATAGTGCTGATCTGAGACGATATAGGATTAACTCCACCTTGTTCTGCTTGTTGAAAGAAATACTCCCTTTTGCTCAAGATCTCCATCCTAGAAGAGTTTAATTGCTCTCGATTCTTTTCCTGTAACAAAGGGATTGTTTTCAGTATGAAACCCACGAGATGACAAAACAGTAGGTACACCTCACACTGTCATAGACATCAGATGCACCTTGAGCCAGATCATCCAACCACCTCTATTTAAGTTGTTTCGTCAGTAGCCGCTGTCATGGATACAAGCATGATTAAACATCTATATGTATGCTGCAATGCCGAGTGCATTACTTATCTCTGGAGGAACAGTGATCATTAAAAAAGTTTTGCAACCTACTCAAAAAGTATCCCCCCCCCCCTCTACACACACACACGCACGCACGCACGTACGCACGCACGCACGCACGCTCGCACACAGCAATGAATAGTTGTTCTGTATGTCAAAATGTTTCACAATGCACTGCTATGGAAAAAAATGCACACTGATGCATACTATAACTTATAAAAGCTCAATTAAATTGTAGTAAAAAGAATGTGGAGGCAGAAATAGCTTTCACCCCACTAAATACATGTTAGGGCCCGTTTCCACTTGTGCGTTGCGATTTCGACGGGAAAATTGCGGCAACGAATCCGCATGTGATAGCAGTTTCGTTGCCGTTTCTATGCAGATTTTCACGCGGAATCGCTCACGGTTTTCACAACGCGATTTTAACCATGTCAATGCCGGCATGCATTGACATGGGTTTTTAAATGAAAACGCATGTGGAAACGCAGGGAAAACCACAAGACTAAAACGCTTGCGGTTTTCCTATTTAGTTACATTGCCAACGAATCGCGTGCGGGTGTGCGGCATGCGAATTCTGATGGGTCTGCCGTGCAGATTTTTTCTGCACGACAAACCGCACAGAATCACGCATAAGTGGAAACCGGCCCATCCACATCTATTGCTTGTGCGAATCTGCATGCATAAAACGCATGCAGATTCACTGTAGTGGAAACGGGCCCTCAGTTTCCTGGCTGTCCTGCCCTTCAGCCTTCAATGCCAGTTCTAAATGACACAGGACCATTACCATTTTGGAATGCCCCTATCATTCCATCAATCTGTATAAAACATAAGCGGGTTGATTCACAAAGCAGTGCTAACTGTTATCACGCCTGTGAAAACCCCCCTAGCACGTCTAAACAAGCTTTTCGCGCACAAAACTTTATGCGCATAAAACTTTACGCGCGCACTGTACAGGACGCAGTGCGCTCCGCACGAAGTGCCCATTAAAGCCTATGGGACTTAGCGCGCGCATAGGACTTTGCGCGCGCAAAACTTTGTGCGCGGTATTTAGCGCGCGATCTGATTGAGAAATCCGGTGCTAACCTACTTAGCACCCTGGTTAGTGCGTCTAAAGACTTTAGATGTGCTAAGCAGGTTAGCACCGCATAGTGAATCAAGCCCAAGGTCTGAACATACACCAAAAAAAAGAAAAGAGAAGATGATATATACCGTATTTGTCGCCGTATAAGACAAACTTTTTCTCCCCCAAAAGTGGGGAGAAAAAGTCCCTGCGTCTTATACGGCAAAGGCAGGGAATCCCCGATTTAATAACGCCCGCATCTGCGCGTCATCAGTTCAAGCCGGTCACTAGAGCAAGAAGTGCCTGGAAGACGGACGTCTGCAGTCATCGCGGGCGCACTGCGGAGGTAAGCTACCGATACCTATTCCTTCACCCGGGGGGGGGGGGGGGGGGGGCAGATAAGCAGGGGGGAGGCAGAGGAGGCTAGCGGGGGGCAGCGCGATGATATAGGATCAGCGCAGGAGCCTGCCAAAGGTAAGTTGCCGCCGCTATTAACACTCCATGGGGGGCCAGGAGACTCGGGCAGGAGGGAGGGAGGAAGGCAGGGGGGGGGGGCAAATGGGGGCACAAGAGGACATATGGGGGGCACCAGAGCACACATGAGAGGGCACAGTAAGACACATAGGGGCACATAAGCACACACAGGACACATGGGGGAGGCACAGGAGGACACATGATAACACACAGCAGGACACATGGGGGGCACATGAGGACACATGGGGGGCACATGAGGACACAGGAGGACACATGGGGGGCACAGAAGGACACATGGGGGGCAAATGAGGACACAGGAGAACTCATGAGGACACATGGGGGGCACAGAAGGACACATGGGGGGCACATGAGGACACACAGGAGAACTCATGAGGACACAGGAGGACACATGGGGGGCACAGAAGGATACATGGGAGGCACAGGGGGACACATGGGGGCACATGCGGACACACAGGACACATGGGGGGGGGCACAGGAGCACACATGAGGACACACAGAAGGACATGTACAAGATGCTCCTGGAATATGGACGCACCAGGTTTAGTATTTTTTTTCCCCTGGTTTTTGCCCTCTAAAACTGGGTGCATCTTATATTCCGGAGCGTCTTATACAGCGCGAAATACGGTAGTTGCACCAAGTAATGGTTAAAAAAAATATTTATCAACTACCATCCATAAAATTCATACTGCAGATATTTCCCTTTAAAAATAAAAACATTTAAAAATGTTTGGCCCTTCCACAAGGGATATAAAACAAACCCCTGACAAAGCAAAAGCAGAACCGGAGATCGGCAACATTCGCTTTCTTTTTTCTCTTATCTTTCCTTTCTCTTTCCTGGTCTTCACACTAATTCTTCTGCTTGGTTTCTGTCCCAGCTATCTCCATTTCCCTTGTGCAGCAATGACAGCATAGAACCTGCTGCTGTAGCAGTTGCAAGGCCAAAGACTCAAAGCTCGGGAGGAGACATACAGGATCATTGTGAATGTAGTGAATTAAAGAGATAAATTAGTTAGGAATTAAAAAGTGCTGCATGCATATTATTTTCATAAATGATAGTCAAAATGTCAAATTTAAAAAGTTTTAAGTTCTAATAAATAATAATAATGTGCAAATTTATATTTACAATTTTGTTGTTATACGAAATTACTTGTATTGGTTCCGTGACATTAACCACTTGAGGACCTAGGGCTTTCTACCCCTTAAGGACCGGCCACTTTTTTTCCATTCAGACCACTGCAGCTTTCACGGTTTATTGCTCGCTCATACAACCTACCACCTAAATGAATTTTGGCTCCTTTTCTTGTCACTAATAAAGCTTTCTTTTGGTGCTATTTGATTGCTCCTGCGATTTTTACTTTTTATTATATTCATCAAAAAAGACATGAATTTTGGCAAAAAATGATTTTTTTTTAACTTTCTGTGCTGACAGTTTTCAAATAAAGTAAAATTTCTGTATACATGCAGCGCGAAAAATGTGGACAAACATGTTTTTGATTAAAAAAAACCCATTCAGCGTATATTTATTGGTTTGGGTAAAAGTTATAGCGTTTACAAACTATGGTGCAAAAAGTGAATTTTCCCATTTTCAAGCATCTATGACTTTTCTGACCCCCTGTCATGTTTCATGAGGGGCTAGAATTCCAGGATAGTATAAATACCCCCCAAATGACCCCATTTTGGAAAGAAGACATCCCAAAGTATTCACTGAGAGGCATAGTGAGTTCATAGAAGATATTAATTTTTGTCACAAGTAAGCGGAAAATGACAGTTTGTGAGAAAAAAAAAAAAAAGGTTTCCATTTCTTCTAACTTGCGACAAAAAAAAAATGAAATCTGCCACAGACTCACCATGCCCCTCTCTGAATACCTTGAAGGGTCTACTTTCCAAAATGGGGTCATTTGTGGGGTGTGTTTACTGTCCTGACATTTTGGGGGGTGCTAAATTGTAAGCACCCCTGTAAAGCCTAAAGGTGCTCATTGGACTTTGGACCCCTTAGCGCAGTTAGGCTGCAAAAAAGTGCCACACATGTGGTATTGCCGTACTCAGGAGAAGTAGTATAATGTGTTTTGGGGTGTATTTTTACACATACCCATGCTGGGTGGGAGAAATATCTCTGTAAATGACAATTTTTTGATTTTTTTACACACAATTGTCCATTTACAGAGTTATCTCTCCCACCCAGCATGGGTATGTGTAAAAATACACCCCAAAACACATTGTACTACTTCTCCCGAGTACGGCGATACCACATGTGTGGCACTTTTTTGCACCCTAACTGCGCTAAAGGGCCCAAAGTCCAATGAGTACCTTTAGGATTTCACAGGTCATTTTGCGGAATTTGATTTCCAGACTACTCCTCACAGTTTAGGGCCCCTAAAATGCCAGGGCAGTATAGGAACCCCACAAATGACCCCATTTTAGAAAGAAGACACCCCAAGGTATTCCGTTAGGAGTATGGTGAGTTCATAGAAGATTTTTTTTTTTTGTCAAAAGTTAGCGGAAAATGACACTTTGTGAAACAAACAATAAAAATCAATTTTCCGCTAACTTTTGACAAAAAAAAATCTTCTATGAACTCACCATACTCCTAACGGAATACCTTGGGGTGTCTTCTTTCTAAAATGGGGTCATTTGTGGGGTTCCTATACTGCCCTGGCATTTTAGGGGCCCTAAACCGTGAGGAGTAGTCTGGAAATCAAATTCCGCAAAATGACCTGTGAAATCCTAAAGGTACTCATTGGACTTTGGGCCCTTTAGCGCAGTTAGGGTGCAAAAAAGTGCCACACATGGGGTATTGCCGTACTAGGGAGAAGTAGTACAATGTGTTTTGGGGTGTATTTTTACACATACCCATGCTGGGTGGGAGAAATACCTCTGTAAATGACAATCTTTTGATTTTTTTACACACAATTGTCCATTTACAGAGTTATTTCTCCCACCCAGCATGGGTATGTGTAAAAATACACCCCAAAACACATTGTACTACTTCTCCCGAGTACGGCGATACCACATGTGTGGCACTTTTTTGCACCCTAACTGCGCTAAAGGGCCCAAAGTCCAATGAGTACCTTTAGGATTTCACAGGTCATTTTGCGGAATTTGATTTCCAGACTACTCCTCACGGTTTAGGGCCCCTAAAATGCCAGGGCAGTATAGGAACCCCACAAATGACCCCATTTTAGAAAGAAGACACCCCAAGGTATTCCGTTAGGAGTATGGTGAGTTCATAGAAGATTTTTTTTTTTGTCAAAAGTTAGCGGAAAATTGATTTTTATTGTTTGTTTCACAAAGTGTCATTTTCCGCTAACTTGTGACAAAAAATAAAATCTTCTATGAACTCACCATACTCCTAACGGAATACCTTGGGGTGTCTTCTTTCTAAAATGGGGTCATTTGTGGGGTTCCTATACTGCCCTGGCATTTTAGGGGCCCTAAACCGTGAGGAGTAGTCTGGAAATCAAATTCCGCAAAATGACCTGTGAAATCCTAAAGGTACTCATTGGACTTTGGGCCCTTTAGCGCAGTTAGGGTGGTGTGGTATCGCCGTACTCGGGAGAAGTAGTACAATGTGTTTTGGGGTGTATTTTTACACATACCCATGCTGGGTGGGAGAAATAACTCTGTAAATGGACAATTGTGTGTAAAAAAATCAAAAGATTGTCATTTACAGAGGTATTTCTCCCACCCAGCATGGGTATGTGTAAAAATACACCCCAAAACACATTGTACTACTTCTCCCGAGTACGGCGATACCACATGTGTGGCACTTTTTTGCACCCTAACTGCGCTAAGGGGCCCAGAGTCCAATGAGTACCTTTAGGCTTTACAGGGGTGCTCACAATTTAGCACCCCGCCCACTTGCCAGGACAGTTAACAAACCCCACAAATGACCCCATTTTGGAAAGAATACACAACAAGGTATTCCATGAGGGTAATGGTGAGGTCATTGAAAATTTTATTTTTTGTCACAAGTAAACGGAAAATGACACTTTGTTAGAAAAAAAAATAAAAAAAAAATTCTGCTAACTTGTGACAAAAACTAAAATCTTTTATGAACTCACCGTGCACCTCACATAATACTTTAGGGTGTCCTCTTTCCAAAATGGGGTCATTTGTGAAGTCTGTCCTGGCATTTTAGGGTCTCTGCAATCATTACATGTATGGCCAGTATTAGGAGTTTCTGCTATACTCCTTATATTGGGTATACGGGTAATGCACTCTGGGCTGAAAGGAAAAATGAACGGCAAACATACTGTCACAGGAGCCCTAGTGGCTGACCGCACTTAGCCTTCTAAACGGTGCCAGCGCACAGATCGTGCGAACTCTGGTCGCAGTCAATGCGCAGGAACCGTTAAGAATTAGCCGCAGACAACTCCGAAGGGAGCCTGTGAGACACGGGTAATTACAACGTCACCTACTGGTTCAGAGTAAACTGCCACCACCGCGGTTACCATGGGACCGTGGAGCCCACTAACTGACTGACCAGTCCTGTGAATAAAACGGTTAAACACAGGGTATTCTGTCTAGCCAACAACAAACAAACAGTAGCGTATCTTCAGAGACCCGGGATCAGTTCTGTGTGTGTGCTGATAAGCAGGGTAGCGGACAGTGAATGACTTGGAGAAAGTCGTTTATTCACGCAATATAAATAATTAATATATACAGACAATTATTAAAATCACAATTATTAAGACAGTAATAGCCAGTATAAAAAATAAAAGAAGGGAGAAAAATACTTAGTTCCTGGAAAGATGTCCTTTTTGTGGGAAAACAGAGTTCTGGGTTTCAATTTGAGTTCAGAGTTCAGACCAGGTGGATGCCAGCATATCCTCAAGCTGGCATCTGATGAGTTCAAGATGTTTCAGTGTGGAGGACTCAAGCCCGCCTGCTGGCTCTGTGCTTTTGATGAAGCTGGTTTGGGGGTGTGGCAGTGCCAGCCCCCTCTGAGCTACCAGCAAATGACATTTCATTCCCTCTGAGAGATTTTAGAGCTAAACTTATGAATTGCTGTAACTCCTGAACCATACATGTTACATTTAGGGGGGTAACAGCTTCATACTTGGAGGAAAATACAGATTAATATGATATCCGACATGGCTAGTGCAGCAGATCAGGGTCCTGGGTAGATTCATACCTGGGTTGTAGGGGCCCCGGGCCCCTCTCGACTGGTATCAAGAGATCCAGCATGACCCTACGGATCCAATGATACCGCTCTCATAACCACCCTATTTATTGTATTCTGTAAATGGGCAAAAGATTATATAGTACATTCATTTCTTCCTGCTAAGGCTGGAGTCAGCCTGACTGGAGTCCAGCTGTGTCTGCTCTTGGGATCTCCTTTTTTTGAAAGGCCCTGTTGGCTCCTTCAATTAACATCTGAATGTGAGATCAGCTAGGTGTCACCTTATACCTGATGGATGGGCCATCAGCACAGCTTGAAGCCAGGGACTCTCTGGGCCCAGGCTCATTAGCATATCAAAAGAGCCATCCAGCCTTTAGGATGGTGCTCTCCCTCTGCTAAGAAAAGGACTTCAGCTGCCCCTACACACTCAACCCAGATTGTATCGATTTGAAGCGCAATCGATGCAGGGAATCGAGTGCGATCGCTTTTTCTTCATGGGCGGTTCCAGGACGCGCCTGCGGCCCCGCAACCGTCCGTGACAGCCCTCCCCCTGGTCTGCGGCTTAGCCGCACATCCGCAAGATGTGTGGCGGCGCCGCTAACCTGGCTGACAGGCCTCGAGTTGCCGGTACGGCGGGAAAACCTATTGGAGCCTGTGGCTCGGTTCCCCTGGACCGGTCGCGGTCTGCTACCCTCAGGGTTGACCCGACATGGACCGTTCTGGACAGGGCGTTTGCGCCACTGCAGTCGGACGTGGTGTCTGCCGGGACTGCTGACAACGGGCAGTGGTTTGGGTAGGTCAACAGCCCGCCCACGCAGGGGTTCCCTGCGAAGTGGCTGTGGACCTAAGGGAACCCCGCGGGAATCCCTGGACCTTCCCAGCTCCTGACAGACGGCACATGCCCTGCAGTAGTTTGCTACATCCCTGTTCATCCGGGGCCAATAAAACTGGTTCCGAATACCGGCAAGTGTCTTGCGGACACCCGAGTGCCCTGTCAGAGGATTACCATGTGCGGATTTCAGCACATGTCCCCTGAACGCACTCGGGACCACAAGCCATTTGGTATTCGCGTGGGATCTACCTGTAGGGGGCTGTACAGACTCACTGTACAGTCTCCCACCTTCCCAGTACACCTTGAAAGCGGCCCCGTCTGCGAGGGGCTCAGCGGCTTGCTGCCTGAGCACCTCCAGGCTTGGGTCACTTTGTAGTGCGGCTGAGAATACGGCGCTGTCAGTTTCAGCCAATTGGCTCATGTCACACGAGGCCAGCGGCTGAAAGGTCTCATCCCTGCGGTCAGAGGAGGGGGAGGAGGCCGGAACCCCCTCCACCTGTTCTGAGCTCGGGTTCTGAGCAGTGCAGCTGCGCGGTACTGCTAGCACAGGTACACTGTCAGAATGGCACAGACGGACATTACTCAAATCATCATTGCATGCAGTAATGACATTGACAGGTATAGACATTTTTTCATTACAGACAGGTTGTACAGTAAACTCAGGTACAGTTACAGCATCATCACAGCAGACAGTCTGTACATCAAACTCAGGTGCCTTTGAAGCAGGCACTATTGAACCTGGTACCCTTGAACTGGGCACATTCAACCCACCTCCCCCTGGTGCTCCCCCAAGTGTATAAAGTACCTGGTGGTGGGTGGAGAGTCCGTCTCCTTCCGTGAGCGACAAGGCGGTCGTGGCAGGTTCATAGTAGGACACAAGCTTGCCCAAATCAGTCCCCAGCAACACAGGGACTGGGAGATCCTTCATAACCCCAACAACCCTTTCGTGGATCCCTAATCCCCAATCCAGCTTCACTGTCGCGTGGGCTATGTGAAAAAGGGTGCCCTCTACTCCAGTAAGGGCAAGGGATCGGCTGGAGCTGATGCTCTCCTTTGGCACAAGATGTGAGTGAACTAACGTGATGTCAGCTCCGGTGTCTCGAAATCCGGTGACAACTTTGCCGATCACTCTAACAAGTTGCTGCTGGTCGGTTCGGTCGCGGATTTCCTTTCCGCGTGCAAACAGGACAAAATCTGATGATCCAGGCTGTGGTTCGCTGGCGGGTTGCCTCTGCTGTGGGTGAGGTGCAGGTGATGCAGATGATCCAGGTGCTGGTGGTGTCTGTCTCCGCTCCGGACAGTCGAATTTCATGTGTCCGGGCTGGCGGCAGTAGTGACAGGTGACCTCTCCAGGCGCTGCAGGCCTGGGTGCAGCAGCTGCGCTGGGTGGCCTCTGTGGCGGACGGCTCACAGGGGCAGGAGGGTCTGCCGAGGTATTGGGCTGACCTCCTCTCCAGCTGGATGGGACAGTTCTGCGGGTATCAGCCACCCGGGTAGTTGCAAAAGTCTCAGCAAGGTCTGCAGCGACAGTTGCTGAAGCCGGCCTGCGTTCTAGCACAAACTGGCGTACATCAGCAGGGCAAATGTTCAGAAATTGTCCCAGGACTATCAAGTCCTCCAGGACATCATAAGACCCTTTGGTGAGGCCTAGTGTCCACTGGCGGAGTGTGGTGAGCAAGCTGCTGGCCACATCTCGGTACGAATCAGAAGGCTTTTTCTGCCAGGCCCTGAACTTTTTCCGATAGGCTTCTGGCGTCAGCTGGTACTTAGTAATGATAGCGTCTTTTATAGCAGCATAATCATTATCCTTCTCCGCAGGCAATTCTGCGAAGGCATCAAGCGCTTTGTAGCGCAGCAAAGGTGTCAGATGTCTGGCCCACTGGTCTTGGGACAGACGATACTGACGGCATGCTTTTTCAAAAGACCGCAAAAACAAGTCAATGTCTGTGTCTTTTTCAATATTAGCAAATTTAAATTTTGCACTTACGGGTGGTGCAGCTCCTTCAGCAGGGAGGCTGGGCGGTGAACTCCGGCTGGCCTGTTGAACCTTTGCCATGTTGAGCTCATGCTGTCGTCTCTCCCGCGCCTCTGCAGATTGGCGCTCCCGTTCCTCTCGCTTTTGCTCCGCCATGTACTGCAGGTACTTGTCCAGGTCAGTCTCCATCAGCTTTTGTAATGCCTGCTGCATTACCGGGTCAGCACCCATGGACAGTCCAGTACTGGCCGGTTCCAGGCGAGTACTTTCAGAAACTCTGGGGTTGGGGTCCACACTGACATTCTCCTGCGTAACTGTTGATGCAGGGCCCTCAGGATGCACAACCTCTGTACGGTCAGGAGTCTCAGTCTCTGGTTCCCCTAGACTGTCAGATGGGCTGGTATCCACTTCAGCGGACACTCCCGGCTCCCGCAGTTGCTGGGCATCCCATCTGGACAAGTCTGCTATCAGGTCCCGTTTGTTCTTGCGGAGGATGCCAATGCCCCTCTCTTCGCAAAGATTTTCCAGGTCTGCTAGGCACATGTTCTGGTAGTTCCCGGACATTTCCATGCCAAATAAAATAAAACTTTTGGGGAGGGGTACTGGCTACACAGTCTCTCTGTATATATAAAAAATATATTGCCTTCCAGCTACACCAACGAATTAGTTCGTTTCTTGATAGCGCTAGCGCTATCGTAGATACTTTCAGCACAACACAGGTCCCAACCGCTGCCTAACACTGTCACAGGAGCCCTAGTGGCTGACCACACTTAGCCTTCTAAACGGTGCCAGCGCACAGATCGTGCGAACTCTGGTCGCAGTCAATGCGCAGGAACCGTTAAGAATTAGCCGCAGACAACTCCGAAGGGAGCCTGTGAGACACGGGTAATTACAACATCACCTACTGGTTCAGAGTAAACTGCCACCACCGCGGTTACCATGGGACCGTGGAGCCCACTAACTGACTGACCAGTCCTGCGAATAAAACGGTTAAACACACGGTATTCTGTCTAGCCAACAACAAACAAACAGTAGCATATCTTCAGAGACCCGGGATCAGTTCTGTGTGTGTGCTGATAAGCAGGGTAGCGGACAGTGAATGACTTGGAGAAAGTCGTTTATTCACGCAATATAAATAATTAATATATACAGACAATTATTAAAATCACAATTATTAAGACAGCAATAGCCAGTATAAAAAATAAAAGAAGGGAGAAAAATACTTAGTTCCTGGAAAGATGTCCTTTTTGTGGGAAAACAGAGTTCTGGGTTTCAATTTGAGTTCAGAGTTCAGACCAGGTGGATGCCAGCATATCCTCAAGCTGGCATCTGATGAGTTCAAGATGTTTCAGTGTGGAGGACTCAAGCCCGCCTGCTGGCTCTGTGCTTTTGATGAAGCTGGTTTGGGGGTGTGGCAGTGCCAGCCCCCTCTGAGCTACCAGCAAATGACAGTTCATTCCCTCTGAGAGATTTTAGAGCTAAACTTATGAATTGCTGTAACTCCTGAACCATACATGTTACATTTAGGGGGGTAACAGCTTCATACTTGGAGGAAAATACAGATTAATATGATATCCGACATGGCTAGTGCAGCAGATCAGGGTCCTGGGTAGATTCATACCTGGGTTGTAGGGGCCCCGGGCCCCTCTCGACTGGTATCAAGAGATCCAGCATGACCCTACGGATCCAATGATACCGCTCTCATAACCACCCTATTTATTGTATTCTGTAAATGGGCAAAAGATTATATAGTACATTCATTTCTTCCTGCTAAGGCTGGAGTCAGCCTGACTGGAGTCCAGCTGTGTCTGCTCTTGGGATCTCCTTTTTTTGAAAGGCCCTGTTGGCTCCTTCAATTAACATCTGAATGTGAGATCAGCTAGGTGTCACCTTATACCTGATGGATGGGCCATCAGCACAGCTTGAAGCCAGGGACTCTCTGGGCCCAGGCTCATTAGCATATCAAAAGAGCCATCCAGCCTTTAGGATGGTGCTCTCCCTCTGCTAAGAAAAGGACTTCAGCTGCCCCTACACACTCAACCCAGATTGTATCGATTTGAAGTGCAATCGATGCAGGGAATCGAGTGCGATCGCTTTTTCTTCATGGGCGGTTCCAGGACGCGCCTGCGGCCCCGCAACCGTCCGTGACAGCCCTCCCCCTGGTCTGCGGCTTAGCCGCACATCCGCAAGATGTGTGGCGGCGCCGCTAACCTGGCTGACAGGCCTCGAGTTGCCGGTACGGCGGGAAAACCTATTGGAGCCTGTGGCTCGGTTCCCCTGGACCGGTCGCGGTCTGCTACCCTCAGGGTTGACCCGACATGGACCGTTCTGGACAGGGCGTTTGCGCCACTGCAGTTGGACGTGGTGTCTGCCGGGACTGCTGACAACGGGCAGTGGTTTGGGTAGGTCAACAGCCCGCCCACGCAGGGGTTCCCTGCGAAGTGGCTGTGGACCTAAGGGAACCCCGCGGGAATCCCTGGACCTTCCCAGCTCCTGACAGACGGCACATGCCCTGCAGTAGTTTGCTACATCCCTGTTCATCCGGGGCCAATAAAACTGGTTCCGAATACCGGCAAGTGTCTTGCGGACACCCGAGTGCCCTGTCAGAGGATTACCATGTGCGGATTTCAGCACATGTCCCCTGAACGCACTCGGGACCACAAGCCATTTGGTATTCGCGTGGGATCTACCTGTAGGGGGCTGTACAGACTCACTGTACAGTCTCCCACCTTCCCAGTACACCTTGAAAGCGGCCCCGTCTGCGAGGGGCTCAGCGGCTTGCTGCCTGAGCACCTCCAGGCTTGGGTCACTTTGTAGTGCGGCTGAGAATACGGCGCTGTCAGTTTCAGCCAATTGGCTCATGTCACACGAGGCCAGCGGCTGAAAGGTCTCATCCCTGCGGTCAGAGGAGGGGGAGGAGGCCGGAACCCCCTCCACCTGTTCTGAGCTCGGGTTCTGAGCAGTGCAGCTGCGCGGTACTGCTAGCACAGGTACACTGTCAGAATGGCACAGACGGACATTACTCAAATCATCATTGCATGCAGTAATGACATTGACAGGTATAGACATTTTTTCATTACAGACAGGTTGTACAGTAAACTCAGGTACAGTTACAGCATCATCACAGCAGACAGTCTGTACATCAAACTCAGGTGCCTTTGAAGCAGGCACTATTGAACCTGGTACCCTTGAACTGGGCACATTCAACCCACCTCCCCCTGGTGCTCCCCCAAGTGTATAAAGTACCTGGTGGTGGGTGGAGAGTCCGTCTCCTTCCGTGAGCGACAAGGCGGTCGTGGCAGGTTCATAGTAGGACACAAGCTTGCCCAAATCAGTCCCCAGCAACACAGGGACTGGGAGATCCTTCATAACCCCAACAACCCTTTCGTGGATCCCTAATCCCCAATCCAGCTTCACTGTCGCGTGGGCTATGTGAAAAAGGGTGCCCTCTACTCCAGTAAGGGCAAGGGATCGGCTGGAGCTGATGCTCTCCTTTGGCACAAGATGTGAGTGAACTAACGTGATGTCAGCTCCGGTGTCTCGAAATCCGGTGACAACTTTGCCGATCACTCTAACAAGTTGCTGCTGGTCGGTTCGGTCGCGGATTTCCTTTCCGCGTGCAAACAGGACAAAATCTGATGATCCAGGCTGTGGTTCGCTGGCGGGTTGCCTCTGCTGTGGGTGAGGTGCAGGTGATGCAGATGATCCAGGTGCTGGTGGTGTCTGTCTCCGCTCCGGACAGTCGAATTTCATGTGTCCGGGCTGGCGGCAGTAGTGACAGGTGACCTCTCCAGGCGCTGCAGGCCTGGGTGCAGCAGCTGCGCTGGGTGGCCTCTGTGGCGGACGGCTCACAGGGGCAGGAGGGTCTGCCGAGGTATTGGGCTGACCTCCTCTCCAGCTGGATGGGACAGTTCTGCGGGTATCAGCCACCCGGGTAGTTGCAAAAGTCTCAGCAAGGTCTGCAGCGACAGTTGCTGAAGCCGGCCTGCGTTCTAGCACAAACTGGCGTACATCAGCAGGGCAAATGTTCAGAAATTGTCCCAGGACTATCAAGTCCTCCAGGACATCATAAGACCCTTTGGTGAGGCCTAGTGTCCACTGGCGGAGTGTGGTGAGCAAGCTGCTGGCCACATCTCGGTACGAATCAGAAGGCTTTTTCTGCCAGGCCCTGAACTTTTTCCGATAGGCTTCTGGCGTCAGCTGGTACTTAGTAATGATAGCGTCTTTTATAGCAGCATAATCATTATCCTTCTCCGCAGGCAATTCTGCGAAGGCATCAAGCGCTTTGTAGCGCAGCAAAGGTGTCAGATGTCTGGCCCACTGGTCTTGGGACAGACGATACTGACGGCATGCTTTTTCAAAAGACCGCAAAAACAAGTCAATGTCTGTGTCTTTTTCAATATTAGCAAATTTAAATTTTGCACTTACGGGTGGTGCAGCTCCTTCAGCAGGGAGGCTGGGCGGTGAACTCCGGCTGGCCTGTTGAACCTTTGCCATGTTGAGCTCATGCTGTCGTCTCTCCCGCGCCTCTGCAGATTGGCGCTCCCGTTCCTCTCGCTTTTGCTCCGCCATGTACTGCAGGTACTTGTCCAGGTCAGTCTCCATCAGCTTTTGTAATGCCTGCTGCATTACCGGGTCAGCACCCATGGACAGTCCAGTACTGGCCGGTTCCAGGTGAGTACTTTCAGAAACTCTGGGGTTGGGGTCCACACTGACATTCTCCTGCGTAACTGTTGATGCAGGGCCCTCAGGATGCACAACCTCTGTACGGTCAGGAGTCTCAGTCTCTGGTTCCCCTAGACTGTCAGATGGGCTGGTATCCACTTCAGCGGACACTCCCGGCTCCCGCAGTTGCTGGGCATCCCATCTGGACAAGTCTGCTATCAGGTCCCGTTTGTTCTTGCGGAGGATGCCAATGCCCCTCTCTTCGCAAAGATTTTCCAGGTCTGCTAGGCACATGTTCTGGTAGTTCCCGGACATTTCCATGCCAAATAAAATAAAACTTTTGGGGAGGGGTACTGGCTACACAGTCTCTCTGTATATATAAAAAATATATTGCCTTCCAGCTACACCAACGAATTAGTTCGTTTCTTGATAGCGCTAGCGCTATCGTAGATACTTTCAGCACAACACAGGTCCCAACCGCTGCCTAACACTGTCACAGGAGCCCTAGTGGCTGACCACACTTAGCCTTCTAAACGGTGCCAGCGCACAGATCGTGCGAACTCTGGTCGCAGTCAATGCGCAGGAACCGTTAAGAATTAGCCGCAGACAACTCCGAAGGGAGCCTGTGAGACACGGGTAATTACAACATCACCTACTGGTTCAGAGTAAACTGCCACCACCGCGGTTACCATGGGACCGTGGAGCCCACTAACTGACTGACCAGTCCTGCGAATAAAACGGTTAAACACACGGTATTCTGTCTAGCCAACAACAAACAAACAGTAGCATATCTTCAGAGACCCGGGATCAGTTCTGTGTGTGTGCTGATAAGCAGGGTAGCGGACAGTGAATGACTTGGAGAAAGTCGTTTATTCACGCAATATAAATAATTAATATATACAGACAATTATTAAAATCACAATTATTAAGACAGCAATAGCCAGTATAAAAAATAAAAGAAGGGAGAAAAATACTTAGTTCCTGGAAAGATGTCCTTTTTGTGGGAAAACAGAGTTCTGGGTTTCAATTTGAGTTCAGAGTTCAGACCAGGTGGATGCCAGCATATCCTCAAGCTGGCATCTGATGAGTTCAAGATGTTTCAGTGTGGAGGACTCAAGCCCGCCTGCTGGCTCTGTGCTTTTGATGAAGCTGGTTTGGGGGTGTGGCAGTGCCAGCCCCCTCTGAGCTACCAGCAAATGACAGTTCATTCCCTCTGAGAGATTTTAGAGCTAAACTTATGAATTGCTGTAACTCCTGAACCATACATGTTACATTTAGGGGGGTAACAGCTTCATACTTGGAGGAAAATACAGATTAATATGATATCCGACATGGCTAGTGCAGCAGATCAGGGTCCTGGGTAGATTCATACCTGGGTTGTAGGGGCCCCGGGCCCCTCTCGACTGGTATCAAGAGATCCAGCATGACCCTACGGATCCAATGATACCGCTCTCATAACCACCCTATTTATTGTATTCTGTAAATGGGCAAAAGATTATATAGTACATTCATTTCTTCCTGCTAAGGCTGGAGTCAGCCTGACTGGAGTCCAGCTGTGTCTGCTCTTGGGATCTCCTTTTTTTGAAAGGCCCTGTTGGCTCCTTCAATTAACATCTGAATGTGAGATCAGCTAGGTGTCACCTTATACCTGATGGATGGGCCATCAGCACAGCTTGAAGCCAGGGACTCTCTGGGCCCAGGCTCATTAGCATATCAAAAGAGCCATCCAGCCTTTAGGATGGTGCTCTCCCTCTGCTAAGAAAAGGACTTCAGCTGCCCCTACACACTCAACCCAGATTGTATCGATTTGAAGCGCAATCGATGCAGGGAATCGAGTGCGATCGCTTTTTCTTCATGGGCGGTTCCAGGACGCGCCTGCGGCCCCGCAACCGTCCGTGACAGCCCTCCCCCTGGTCTGCGGCTTAGCCGCACATCCGCAAGATGTGTGGCGGCGCCGCTAACCTGGCTGACAGGCCTCGAGTTGCCGGTACGGCGGGAAAACCTATTGGAGCCTGTGGCTCGGTTCCCCTGGACCGGTCGCGGTCTGCTACCCTCAGGGTTGACCCGACATGGACCGTTCTGGACAGGGCGTTTGCGCCACTGCAGTTGGACGTGGTGTCTGCCGGGACTGCTGACAACGGGCAGTGGTTTGGGTAGGTCAACAGCCCGCCCACGCAGGGGTTCCCTGCGAAGTGGCTGTGGACCTAAGGGAACCCCGCGGGAATCCCTGGACCTTCCCAGCTCCTGACAGACGGCACATGCCCTGCAGTAGTTTGCTACATCCCTGTTCATCCGGGGCCAATAAAACTGGTTCCGAATACCGGCAAGTGTCTTGCGGACACCCGAGTGCCCTGTCAGAGGATTACCATGTGCGGATTTCAGCACATGTCCCCTGAACGCACTCGGGACCACAAGCCATTTGGTATTCGCGTGGGATCTACCTGTAGGGGGCTGTACAGACTCACTGTACAGTCTCCCACCTTCCCAGTACACCTTGAAAGCGGCCCCGTCTGCGAGGGGCTCAGCGGCTTGCTGCCTGAGCACCTCCAGGCTTGGGTCACTTTGTAGTGCGGCTGAGAATACGGCGCTGTCAGTTTCAGCCAATTGGCTCATGTCACACGAGGCCAGCGGCTGAAAGGTCTCATCCCTGCGGTCAGAGGAGGGGGAGGAGGCCGGAACCCCCTCCACCTGTTCTGAGCTCGGGTTCTGAGCAGTGCAGCTGCGCGGTACTGCTAGCACAGGTACACTGTCAGAATGGCACAGACGGACATTACTCAAATCATCATTGCATGCAGTAATGACATTGACAGGTATAGACATTTTTTCATTACAGACAGGTTGTACAGTAAACTCAGGTACAGTTACAGCATCATCACAGCAGACAGTCTGTACATCAAACTCAGGTGCCTTTGAAGCAGGCACTATTGAACCTGGTACCCTTGAACTGGGCACATTCAACCCACCTCCCCCTGGTGCTCCCCCAAGTGTATAAAGTACCTGGTGGTGGGTGGAGAGTCCGTCTCCTTCCGTGAGCGACAAGGCGGTCGTGGCAGGTTCATAGTAGGACACAAGCTTGCCCAAATCAGTCCCCAGCAACACAGGGACTGGGAGATCCTTCATAACCCCAACAACCCTTTCGTGGATCCCTAATCCCCAATCCAGCTTCACTGTCGCGTGGGCTATGTGAAAAAGGGTGCCCTCTACTCCAGTAAGGGCAAGGGATCGGCTGGAGCTGATGCTCTCCTTTGGCACAAGATGTGAGTGAACTAACGTGATGTCAGCTCCGGTGTCTCGAAATCCGGTGACAACTTTGCCGATCACTCTAACAAGTTGCTGCTGGTCGGTTCGGTCGCGGATTTCCTTTCCGCGTGCAAACAGGACAAAATCTGATGATCCAGGCTGTGGTTCGCTGGCGGGTTGCCTCTGCTGTGGGTGAGGTGCAGGTGATGCAGATGATCCAGGTGCTGGTGGTGTCTGTCTCCGCTCCGGACAGTCGAATTTCATGTGTCCGGGCTGGCGGCAGTAGTGACAGGTGACCTCTCCAGGCGCTGCAGGCCTGGGTGCAGCAGCTGCGCTGGGTGGCCTCTGTGGCGGACGGCTCACAGGGGCAGGAGGGTCTGCCGAGGTATTGGGCTGACCTCCTCTCCAGCTGGATGGGACAGTTCTGCGGGTATCAGCCACCCGGGTAGTTGCAAAAGTCTCAGCAAGGTCTGCAGCGACAGTTGCTGAAGCCGGCCTGCGTTCTAGCACAAACTGGCGTACATCAGCAGGGCAAATGTTCAGAAATTGTCCCAGGACTATCAAGTCCTCCAGGACATCATAAGACCCTTTGGTGAGGCCTAGTGTCCACTGGCGGAGTGTGGTGAGCAAGCTGCTGGCCACATCTCGGTACGAATCAGAAGGCTTTTTCTGCCAGGCCCTGAACTTTTTCCGATAGGCTTCTGGCGTCAGCTGGTACTTAGTAATGATAGCGTCTTTTATAGCAGCATAATCATTATCCTTCTCCGCAGGCAATTCTGCGAAGGCATCAAGCGCTTTGTAGCGCAGCAAAGGTGTCAGATGTCTGGCCCACTGGTCTTGGGACAGACGATACTGACGGCATGCTTTTTCAAAAGACCGCAAAAACAAGTCAATGTCTGTGTCTTTTTCAATATTAGCAAAT
The DNA here is from genome assembly GCF_040937935.1 of Hyperolius riggenbachi. Taxonomy (NCBI): domain Eukaryota; kingdom Metazoa; phylum Chordata; class Amphibia; order Anura; family Hyperoliidae; genus Hyperolius; species Hyperolius riggenbachi. Next base: position 190,473,915 of record NC_090648.1, on the reverse strand, counting down.
TTAAATTTTGCACTTACGGGTGGTGCAGCTCCTTCAGCAGGGAGGCTGGGCGGTGAACTCCGGCTGGCCTGTTGAACCTTTGCCATGTTGAGCTCATGCTGTCGTCTCTCCCGCGCCTCTGCAGATTGGCGCTCCCGTTCCTCTCGCTTTTGCTCCGCCATGTACTGCAGGTACTTGTCCAGGTCAGTCTCCATCAGCTTTTGTAATGCCTGCTGCATTACCGGGTCAGCACCCATGGACAGTCCAGTACTGGCCGGTTCCAGGTGAGTACTTTCAGAAACTCTGGGGTTGGGGTCCACACTGACATTCTCCTGCGTAACTGTTGATGCAGGGCCCTCAGGATGCACAACCTCTGTACGGTCAGGAGTCTCAGTCTCTGGTTCCCCTAGACTGTCAGATGGGCTGGTATCCACTTCAGCGGACACTCCCGGCTCCCGCAGTTGCTGGGCATCCCATCTGGACAAGTCTGCTATCAGGTCCCGTTTGTTCTTGCGGAGGATGCCAATGCCCCTCTCTTCGCAAAGATTTTCCAGGTCTGCTAGGCACATGTTCTGGTAGTTCCCGGACATTTCCATGCCAAATAAAATAAAACTTTTGGGGAGGGGTACTGGCTACACAGTCTCTCTGTATATATAAAAAATATATTGCCTTCCAGCTACACCAACGAATTAGTTCGTTTCTTGATAGCGCTAGCGCTATCGTAGATACTTTCAGCACAACACAGGTCCCAACCGCTGCCTAACACTGTCACAGGAGCCCTAGTGGCTGACCACACTTAGCCTTCTAAACGGTGCCAGCGCACAGATCGTGCGAACTCTGGTCGCAGTCAATGCGCAGGAACCGTTAAGAATTAGCCGCAGACAACTCCGAAGGGAGCCTGTGAGACACGGGTAATTACAACATCACCTACTGGTTCAGAGTAAACTGCCACCACCGCGGTTACCATGGGACCGTGGAGCCCACTAACTGACTGACCAGTCCTGCGAATAAAACGGTTAAACACACGGTATTCTGTCTAGCCAACAACAAACAAACAGTAGCATATCTTCAGAGACCCGGGATCAGTTCTGTGTGTGTGCTGATAAGCAGGGTAGCGGACAGTGAATGACTTGGAGAAAGTCGTTTATTCACGCAATATAAATAATTAATATATACAGACAATTATTAAAATCACAATTATTAAGACAGCAATAGCCAGTATAAAAAATAAAAGAAGGGAGAAAAATACTTAGTTCCTGGAAAGATGTCCTTTTTGTGGGAAAACAGAGTTCTGGGTTTCAATTTGAGTTCAGAGTTCAGACCAGGTGGATGCCAGCATATCCTCAAGCTGGCATCTGATGAGTTCAAGATGTTTCAGTGTGGAGGACTCAAGCCCGCCTGCTGGCTCTGTGCTTTTGATGAAGCTGGTTTGGGGGTGTGGCAGTGCCAGCCCCCTCTGAGCTACCAGCAAATGACAGTTCATTCCCTCTGAGAGATTTTAGAGCTAAACTTATGAATTGCTGTAACTCCTGAACCATACATGTTACATTTAGGGGGGTAACAGCTTCATACTTGGAGGAAAATACAGATTAATATGATATCCGACATGGCTAGTGCAGCAGATCAGGGTCCTGGGTAGATTCATACCTGGGTTGTAGGGGCCCCGGGCCCCTCTCGACTGGTATCAAGAGATCCAGCATGACCCTACGGATCCAATGATACCGCTCTCATAACCACCCTATTTATTGTATTCTGTAAATGGGCAAAAGATTATATAGTACATTCATTTCTTCCTGCTAAGGCTGGAGTCAGCCTGACTGGAGTCCAGCTGTGTCTGCTCTTGGGATCTCCTTTTTTTGAAAGGCCCTGTTGGCTCCTTCAATTAACATCTGAATGTGAGATCAGCTAGGTGTCACCTTATACCTGATGGATGGGCCATCAGCACAGCTTGAAGCCAGGGACTCTCTGGGCCCAGGCTCATTAGCATATCAAAAGAGCCATCCAGCCTTTAGGATGGTGCTCTCCCTCTGCTAAGAAAAGGACTTCAGCTGCCCCTACACACTCAACCCAGATTGTATCGATTTGAAGCGCAATCGATGCAGGGAATCGAGTGCGATCGCTTTTTCTTCATGGGCGGTTCCAGGACGCGCCTGCGGCCCCGCAACCGTCCGTGACAGCCCTCCCCCTGGTCTGCGGCTTAGCCGCACATCCGCAAGATGTGTGGCGGCGCCGCTAACCTGGCTGACAGGCCTCGAGTTGCCGGTACGGCGGGAAAACCTATTGGAGCCTGTGGCTCGGTTCCCCTGGACCGGTCGCGGTCTGCTACCCTCAGGGTTGACCCGACATGGACCGTTCTGGACAGGGCGTTTGCGCCACTGCAGTTGGACGTGGTGTCTGCCGGGACTGCTGACAACGGGCAGTGGTTTGGGTAGGTCAACAGCCCGCCCACGCAGGGGTTCCCTGCGAAGTGGCTGTGGACCTAAGGGAACCCCGCGGGAATCCCTGGACCTTCCCAGCTCCTGACAGACGGCACATGCCCTGCAGTAGTTTGCTACATCCCTGTTCATCCGGGGCCAATAAAACTGGTTCCGAATACCGGCAAGTGTCTTGCGGACACCCGAGTGCCCTGTCAGAGGATTACCATGTGCGGATTTCAGCACATGTCCCCTGAACGCACTCGGGACCACAAGCCATTTGGTATTCGCGTGGGATCTACCTGTAGGGGGCTGTACAGACTCACTGTACAGTCTCCCACCTTCCCAGTACACCTTGAAAGCGGCCCCGTCTGCGAGGGGCTCAGCGGCTTGCTGCCTGAGCACCTCCAGGCTTGGGTCACTTTGTAGTGCGGCTGAGAATACGGCGCTGTCAGTTTCAGCCAATTGGCTCATGTCACACGAGGCCAGCGGCTGAAAGGTCTCATCCCTGCGGTCAGAGGAGGGGGAGGAGGCCGGAACCCCCTCCACCTGTTCTGAGCTCGGGTTCTGAGCAGTGCAGCTGCGCGGTACTGCTAGCACAGGTACACTGTCAGAATGGCACAGACGGACATTACTCAAATCATCATTGCATGCAGTAATGACATTGACAGGTATAGACATTTTTTCATTACAGACAGGTTGTACAGTAAACTCAGGTACAGTTACAGCATCATCACAGCAGACAGTCTGTACATCAAACTCAGGTGCCTTTGAAGCAGGCACTATTGAACCTGGTACCCTTGAACTGGGCACATTCAACCCACCTCCCCCTGGTGCTCCCCCAAGTGTATAAAGTACCTGGTGGTGGGTGGAGAGTCCGTCTCCTTCCGTGAGCGACAAGGCGGTCGTGGCAGGTTCATAGTAGGACACAAGCTTGCCCAAATCAGTCCCCAGCAACACAGGGACTGGGAGATCCTTCATAACCCCAACAACCCTTTCGTGGATCCCTAATCCCCAATCCAGCTTCACTGTCGCGTGGGCTATGTGAAAAAGGGTGCCCTCTACTCCAGTAAGGGCAAGGGATCGGCTGGAGCTGATGCTCTCCTTTGGCACAAGATGTGAGTGAACTAACGTGATGTCAGCTCCGGTGTCTCGAAATCCGGTGACAACTTTGCCGATCACTCTAACAAGTTGCTGCTGGTCGGTTCGGTCGCGGATTTCCTTTCCGCGTGCAAACAGGACAAAATCTGATGATCCAGGCTGTGGTTCGCTGGCGGGTTGCCTCTGCTGTGGGTGAGGTGCAGGTGATGCAGATGATCCAGGTGCTGGTGATGTCTGTCTCCGCTCCGGACAGTCGAATTTCATGTGTCCGGGCTGGCGGCAGTAGTGACAGGTGACCTCTCCAGGCGCTGCAGGCCTGGGTGCAGCAGCTGCGCTGGGTGGCCTCTGTGGCGGACGGCTCACAGGGGCAGGAGGGTCTGCCGAGGTATTGGGCTGACCTCCTCTCCAGCTGGATGGGACAGTTCTGCGGGTATCAGCCACCCGGGTAGTTGCAAAAGTCTCAGCAAGGTCTGCAGCGACAGTTGCTGAAGCCGGCCTGCGTTCTAGCACAAACTGGCGTACATCAGCAGGGCAAATGTTCAGAAATTGTCCCAGGACTATCAAGTCCTCCAGGACATCATAAGACCCTTTGGTGAGGCCTAGTGTCCACTGGCGGAGTGTGGTGAGCAAGCTGCTGGCCACATCTCGGTACGAATCAGAAGGCTTTTTCTGCCAGGCCCTGAACTTTTTCCGATAGGCTTCTGGCGTCAGCTGGTACTTAGTAATGATAGCGTCTTTTATAGCAGCATAATCATTATCCTTCTCCGCAGGCAATTCTGCGAAGGCATCAAGCGCTTTGTAGCGCAGCAAAGGTGTCAGATGTCTGGCCCACTGGTCTTGGGACAGACGATACTGACGGCATGCTTTTTCAAAAGACCGCAAAAACAAGTCAATGTCTGTGTCTTTTTCAATATTAGCAAATTTAAATTTTGCACTTACGGGTGGTGCAGCTCCTTCAGCAGGGAGGCTGGGCGGTGAACTCCGGCTGGCCTGTTGAACCTTTGCCATGTTGAGCTCATGCTGTCGTCTCTCCCGCGCCTCTGCAGATTGGCGCTCCCGTTCCTCTCGCTTTTGCTCCGCCATGTACTGCAGGTACTTGTCCAGGTCAGTCTCCATCAGCTTTTGTAATGCCTGCTGCATTACGGGGTCAGCACCCATGGACAGTCCAGTACTGGCCGGTTCCAGGTGAGTACTTTCAGAAACTCTGGGGTTGGGGTCCACACTGACATTCTCCTGCGTAACTGTTGATGCAGGGCCCTCAGGATGCACAACCTCTGTACGGTCAGGAGTCTCAGTCTCTGGTTCCCCTAGACTGTCAGATGGGCTGGTATCCACTTCAGCGGACACTCCCGGCTCCCGCAGTTGCTGGGCATCCCATCTGGACAAGTCTGCTATCAGGTCCCGTTTGTTCTTGCGGAGGATGCCAATGCCCCTCTCTTCGCAAAGATTTTCCAGGTCTGCTAGGCACATGTTCTGGTAGTTCCCGGACATTTCCATGCCAAATAAAATAAAACTTTTGGGGAGGGGTACTGGCTACACAGTCTCTCTGTATATATAAAAAATATATTGCCTTCCAGCTACACCAACGAATTAGTTCGTTTCTTGATAGCGCTAGCGCTATCGTAGATACTTTCAGCACAACACAGGTCCCAACCGCTGCCTAACACTGTCACAGGAGCCCTAGTGGCTGACCACACTTAGCCTTCTAAACGGTGCCAGCGCACAGATCGTGCGAACTCTGGTCGCAGTCAATGCGCAGGAACCGTTAAGAATTAGCCGCAGACAACTCCGAAGGGAGCCTGTGAGACACGGGTAATTACAACATCACCTACTGGTTCAGAGTAAACTGCCACCACCGCGGTTACCATGGGACCGTGGAGCCCACTAACTGACTGACCAGTCCTGCGAATAAAACGGTTAAACACACGGTATTCTGTCTAGCCAACAACAAACAAACAGTAGCATATCTTCAGAGACCCGGGATCAGTTCTGTGTGTGTGCTGATAAGCAGGGTAGCGGACAGTGAATGACTTGGAGAAAGTCGTTTATTCACGCAATATAAATAATTAATATATACAGACAATTATTAAAATCACAATTATTAAGACAGCAATAGCCAGTATAAAAAATAAAAGAAGGGAGAAAAATACTTAGTTCCTGGAAAGATGTCCTTTTTGTGGGAAAACAGAGTTCTGGGTTTCAATTTGAGTTCAGAGTTCAGACCAGGTGGATGCCAGCATATCCTCAAGCTGGCATCTGATGAGTTCAAGATGTTTCAGTGTGGAGGACTCAAGCCCGCCTGCTGGCTCTGTGCTTTTGATGAAGCTGGTTTGGGGGTGTGGCAGTGCCAGCCCCCTCTGAGCTACCAGCAAATGACAGTTCATTCCCTCTGAGAGATTTTAGAGCTAAACTTATGAATTGCTGTAACTCCTGAACCATACATGTTACATTTAGGGGGGTAACAGCTTCATACTTGGAGGAAAATACAGATTAATATGATATCCGACATGGCTAGTGCAGCAGATCAGGGTCCTGGGTAGATTCATACCTGGGTTGTAGGGGCCCCGGGCCCCTCTCGACTGGTATCAAGAGATCCAGCATGACCCTACGGATCCAATGATACCGCTCTCATAACCACCCTATTTATTGTATTCTGTAAATGGGCAAAAGATTATATAGTACATTCATTTCTTCCTGCTAAGGCTGGAGTCAGCCTGACTGGAGTCCAGCTGTGTCTGCTCTTGGGATCTCCTTTTTTTGAAAGGCCCTGTTGGCTCCTTCAATTAACATCTGAATGTGAGATCAGCTAGGTGTCACCTTATACCTGATGGATGGGCCATCAGCACAGCTTGAAGCCAGGGACTCTCTGGGCCCAGGCTCATTAGCATATCAAAAGAGCCATCCAGCCTTTAGGATGGTGCTCTCCCTCTGCTAAGAAAAGGACTTCAGCTGCCCCTACACACTCAACCCAGATTGTATCGATTTGAAGCGCAATCGATGCAGGGAATCGAGTGCGATCGCTTTTTCTTCATGGGCGGTTCCAGGACGCGCCTGCGGCCCCGCAACCGTCCGTGACAGCCCTCCCCCTGGTCTGCGGCTTAGCCGCACATCCGCAAGATGTGTGGCGGCGCCGCTAACCTGGCTGACAGGCCTCGAGTTGCCGGTACGGCGGGAAAACCTATTGGAGCCTGTGGCTCGGTTCCCCTGGACCGGTCGCGGTCTGCTACCCTCAGGGTTGACCCGACATGGACCGTTCTGGACAGGGCGTTTGCGCCACTGCAGTTGGACGTGGTGTCTGCCGGGACTGCTGACAACGGGCAGTGGTTTGGGTAGGTCAACAGCCCGCCCACGCAGGGGTTCCCTGCGAAGTGGCTGTGGACCTAAGGGAACCCCGCGGGAATCCCTGGACCTTCCCAGCTCCTGACAGACGGCACATGCCCTGCAGTAGTTTGCTACATCCCTGTTCATCCGGGGCCAATAAAACTGGTTCCGAATACCGGCAAGTGTCTTGCGGACACCCGAGTGCCCTGTCAGAGGATTACCATGTGCGGATTTCAGCACATGTCCCCTGAACGCACTCGGGACCACAAGCCATTTGGTATTCGCGTGGGATCTACCTGTAGGGGGCTGTACAGACTCACTGTACAGTCTCCCACCTTCCCAGTACACCTTGAAAGCGGCCCCGTCTGCGAGGGGCTCAGCGGCTTGCTGCCTGAGCACCTCCAGGCTTGGGTCACTTTGTAGTGCGGCTGAGAATACGGCGCTGTCAGTTTCAGCCAATTGGCTCATGTCACACGAGGCCAGCGGCTGAAAGGTCTCATCCCTGCGGTCAGAGGAGGGGGAGGAGGCCGGAACCCCCTCCACCTGTTCTGAGCTCGGGTTCTGAGCAGTGCAGCTGCGCGGTACTGCTAGCACAGGTACACTGTCAGAATGGCACAGACGGACATTACTCAAATCATCATTGCATGCAGTAATGACATTGACAGGTATAGACATTTTTTCATTACAGACAGGTTGTACAGTAAACTCAGGTACAGTTACAGCATCATCACAGCAGACAGTCTGTACATCAAACTCAGGTGCCTTTGAAGCAGGCACTATTGAACCTGGTACCCTTGAACTGGGCACATTCAACCCACCTCCCCCTGGTGCTCCCCCAAGTGTATAAAGTACCTGGTGGTGGGTGGAGAGTCCGTCTCCTTCCGTGAGCGACAAGGCGGTCGTGGCAGGTTCATAGTAGGACACAAGCTTGCCCAAATCAGTCCCCAGCAACACAGGGACTGGGAGATCCTTCATAACCCCAACAACCCTTTCGTGGATCCCTAATCCCCAATCCAGCTTCACTGTCGCGTGGGCTATGTGAAAAAGGGTGCCCTCTACTCCAGTAAGGGCAAGGGATCGGCTGGAGCTGATGCTCTCCTTTGGCACAAGATGTGAGTGAACTAACGTGATGTCAGCTCCGGTGTCTCGAAATCCGGTGACAACTTTGCCGATCACTCTAACAAGTTGCTGCTGGTCGGTTCGGTCGCGGATTTCCTTTCCGCGTGCAAACAGGACAAAATCTGATGATCCAGGCTGTGGTTCGCTGGCGGGTTGCCTCTGCTGTGGGTGAGGTGCAGGTGATGCAGATGATCCAGGTGCTGGTGGTGTCTGTCTCCGCTCCGGACAGTCGAATTTCATGTGTCCGGGCTGGCGGCAGTAGTGACAGGTGACCTCTCCAGGCGCTGCAGGCCTGGGTGCAGCAGCTGCGCTGGGTGGCCTCTGTGGCGGACGGCTCACAGGGGCAGGAGGGTCTGCCGAGGTATTGGGCTGACCTCCTCTCCAGCTGGATGGGACAGTTCTGCGGGTATCAGCCACCCGGGTAGTTGCAAAAGTCTCAGCAAGGTCTGCAGCGACAGTTGCTGAAGCCGGCCTGCGTTCTAGCACAAACTGGCGTACATCAGCAGGGCAAATGTTCAGAAATTGTCCCAGGACTATCAAGTCCTCCAGGACATCATAAGACCCTTTGGTGAGGCCTAGTGTCCACTGGCGGAGTGTGGTGAGCAAGCTGCTGGCCACATCTCGGTACGAATCAGAAGGCTTTTTCTGCCAGGCCCTGAACTTTTTCCGATAGGCTTCTGGCGTCAGCTGGTACTTAGTAATGATAGCGTCTTTTATAGCAGCATAATCATTATCCTTCTCCGCAGGCAATTCTGCGAAGGCATCAAGCGCTTTGTAGCGCAGCAAAGGTGTCAGATGTCTGGCCCACTGGTCTTGGGACAGACGATACTGACGGCATGCTTTTTCAAAAGACCGCAAAAACAAGTCAATGTCTGTGTCTTTTTCAATATTAGCAAATTTAAATTTTGCACTTACGGGTGGTGCAGCTCCTTCAGCAGGGAGGCTGGGCGGTGAACTCCGGCTGGCCTGTTGAACCTTTGCCATGTTGAGCTCATGCTGTCGTCTCTCCCGCGCCTCTGCAGATTGGCGCTCCCGTTCCTCTCGCTTTTGCTCCGCCATGTACTGCAGGTACTTGTCCAGGTCAGTCTCCATCAGCTTTTGTAATGCCTGCTGCATTACCGGGTCAGCACCCATGGACAGTCCAGTACTGGCCGGTTCCAGGTGAGTACTTTCAGAAACTCTGGGGTTGGGGTCCACACTGACATTCTCCTGCGTAACTGTTGATGCAGGGCCCTCAGGATGCACAACCTCTGTACGGTCAGGAGTCTCAGTCTCTGGTTCCCCTAGACTGTCAGATGGGCTGGTATCCACTTCAGCGGACACTCCCGGCTCCCGCAGTTGCTGGGCATCCCATCTGGACAAGTCTGCTATCAGGTCCCGTTTGTTCTTGCGGAGGATGCCAATGCCCCTCTCTTCGCAAAGATTTTCCAGGTCTGCTAGGCACATGTTCTGGTAGTTCCCGGACATTTCCATGCCAAATAAAATAAAACTTTTGGGGAGGGGTACTGGCTACACAGTCTCTCTGTATATATAAAAAATATATTGCCTTCCAGCTACACCAACGAATTAGTTCGTTTCTTGATAGCGCTAGCGCTATCGTAGATACTTTCAGCACAACACAGGTCCCAACCGCTGCCTAACACTGTCACAGGAGCCCTAGTGGCTGACCACACTTAGCCTTCTAAACGGTGCCAGCGCACAGATCGTGCGAACTCTGGTCGCAGTCAATGCGCAGGAACCGTTAAGAATTAGCCGCAGACAACTCCGAAGGGAGCCTGTGAGACACGGGTAATTACAACATCACCTACTGGTTCAGAGTAAACTGCCACCACCGCGGTTACCATGGGACCGTGGAGCCCACTAACTGACTGACCAGTCCTGCGAATAAAACGGTTAAACACACGGTATTCTGTCTAGCCAACAACAAACAAACAGTAGCATATCTTCAGAGACCCGGGATCAGTTCTGTGTGTGTGCTGATAAGCAGGGTAGCGGACAGTGAATGACTTGGAGAAAGTCGTTTATTCACGCAATATAAATAATTAATATATACAGACAATTATTAAAATCACAATTATTAAGACAGCAATAGCCAGTATAAAAAATAAAAGAAGGGAGAAAAATACTTAGTTCCTGGAAAGATGTCCTTTTTGTGGGAAAACAGAGTTCTGGGTTTCAATTTGAGTTCAGAGTTCAGACCAGGTGGATGCCAGCATATCCTCAAGCTGGCATCTGATGAGTTCAAGATGTTTCAGTGTGGAGGACTCAAGCCCGCCTGCTGGCTCTGTGCTTTTGATGAAGCTGGTTTGGGGGTGTGGCAGTGCCAGCCCCCTCTGAGCTACCAGCAAATGACAGTTCATTCCCTCTGAGAGATTTTAGAGCTAAACTTATGAATTGCTGTAACTCCTGAACCATACATGTTACATTTAGGGGGGTAACAGCTTCATACTTGGAGGAAAATACAGATTAATATGATATCCGACATGGCTAGTGCAGCAGATCAGGGTCCTGGGTAGATTCATACCTGGGTTGTAGGGGCCCCGGGCCCCTCTCGACTGGTATCAAGAGATCCAGCATGACCCTACGGATCCAATGATACCGCTCTCATAACCACCCTATTTATTGTATTCTGTAAATGGGCAAAAGATTATATAGTACATTCATTTCTTCCTGCTAAGGCTGGAGTCAGCCTGACTGGAGTCCAGCTGTGTCTGCTCTTGGGATCTCCTTTTTTTGAAAGGCCCTGTTGGCTCCTTCAATTAACATCTGAATGTGAGATCAGCTAGGTGTCACCTTATACCTGATGGATGGGCCATCAGCACAGCTTGAAGCCAGGGACTCTCTGGGCCCAGGCTCATTAGCATATCAAAAGAGCCATCCAGCCTTTAGGATGGTGCTCTCCCTCTGCTAAGAAAAGGACTTCAGCTGCCCCTACACACTCAACCCAGATTGTATCGATTTGAAGCGCAATCGATGCAGGGAATCGAGTGCGATCGCTTTTTCTTCATGGGCGGTTCCAGGACGCGCCTGCGGCCCCGCAACCGTCCGTGACACATACCTTGCGCCACATCAATGGCAGATCTTCCTCCACATCAATGGCAGTGATAACCTCAGGAGAGAGACACCCCGTGCCACCCTGCACTCAGGGTGAGCCACCAACTTATGTGACTGGGCCTCAGAACTTTAGTATACAGCATTATGCCTGTAGGATACAGCAATATGCCTGCCAATAGAGATGACTCTGTGTGGCATTAAAGCATCATCATAGGCCCAAATCACATATAAACCGGGGATGTCCACACTCAAGGGAAATTCAAACATGCCGTCTTATATCGCCAACCCAGGACAGATCAGCAATATCAAGCATGGAAACCGATCCTTCTTGCCACTTTTATGCTTACCCGTTTGGTTTTCAAGCTTACCTCTCCTCTCCCTGCGACAATGTGCGAAAGACCACTGAGTGTGTGCCTACTCCTGTGTCTGGAGTTCCTTAGGTTCTAATAGTGTACCTGCTCGTGGTACCTCTCAAAACACGGCCCTACACATAGGCCAGGCTGGTCAGGACAGCGGGGACAATAATAAACGGTGTCAGTCCTTGTTCCAGCCCTGCTGCAGACACGGCAACGTTTTCTTCGGATGCGTTGACCTGGGGCACACGGAAGCTGATAGGCGTAATGCCTTCCATGCAGTCGGCTAGTTGCATCTGGGGGGGGGGGGGGGCTGCCACCTCCTGGATACAGGATGTCCAGAACGATTTGTTCCTGAAATTGAAGGAAAGATCCAGTTCTCCCAGCCTTACTGTAGAGAACAAAGCTGTTGTAAACTGCCAATTGAATCAGATAAAAAGACACTTTCTTATACCAGCGTCTTGTTTTCCGGGAAATTAAATAGGGCGCTAACCTCTGGTCATTGAAGTCCACCCCTCCCATGTTGACATTATATTCGTGGACGTCAAGGGGCTTTTCAATGACCTTAGTTGCCCGTTGAATTTTGACTGTCGTGTCTGTGTGAATGGTGGACAGAAAGTAAACGTCCCTCTTGTCCCTCCATTTCACCGCGAGCAGGTCTTCAGTATGCAAGGCGGCCCACTGCCCCCGTTCAAGTCTGGTGGTAACGAGCCGTTGGGGGAAGCCCTGGCGACTAGGCCGCGCAGTGCCACAGCATCGGATTCCTTCTAACTTTAAGTGCTGAAAGAGGGCCACACTTGTGTAATAATTGTCCACAAAAAGATGGTACCCCTTCTGGAACAAGGGTGACACCAAGTCCCACACAACCTTTCCACTGCTCCCCAGGTAGTCAGGGCATCCGACCGGCTCCAATTTTGAGTCTTTTCCCTCATAGACCCTAAAACGACATGTATAGCCTGTGGCCCTTTCACAGAGCTTATACAGTTTCACCCCATACCGGGCGCGCTTGCTTGGGATGTACTGTTTGATGCCAAGGCGCCCGGTAAAGCGTAAGAGGGACTACGCAGATGTTCTGTTCAGGGATATAAGCATCTGCAAATGTTGATGACAGGTGGTCTATGAGGGGCCGAATTTTGTGGAGCCGGTCATAAGCAGGGTGGCCCTTTTCATGACAGGTTTTGTCGTCTTTGAAGTGCAGGAAGCGCAGGATGGACTCAAATCGTGTCCTGGACATGGCAGCAGGGTACAAGGGAACATGATTTACTGGGTTCGTAGACCAATACGACCGCAGTACATTCTGTTTCATTAGTCCCAAGTGAAGGATAAGGGCCAAAAAGATTTTAATGTCGGAAACTTGGACTGGTTTCCACCCGAAAGGCTGGGCATACATGCTCTCCGGGTGCTCGGTGATGAATTGTGTGGCTTTACGGTTGGTCTCAACCACAATTAAGTCCAGGAGAACCTGGGTGATGAACAGCTGCAAAAAGTCTAGGGCCGTTCCTAGATGAGCTGTCGCCACCTGGACTCCAGACTGGGCGGTGAAAGGGGGCACTACGGGTGCGGCGGAATCAGGGGATTGCCAATCTGGTTGTGCCAGCACCTCTGGGAGTCTATGGGTACTACGGGCCCGTCTTCTTCTTGGTGGCTGCGATGGGGGTACTACTGCACTTGCCACCGTACCAGTTTCAACTTCCATGCTGACGCTCACCACTTCGCCAGGGTCTACGGAAGCACTGGCACTAAGTCCAGGAGATGCTGCGCTGCTGGTGCCTGCCTCACCAAGAAAACTATCATCAGCGCTAGCACCACCCTGCTGCCCTTGAGGCGGATCCTGCGCCACCTGCGGTCTAACGACTTGGGGTCTGGTACGCCTGGCTCTAGCCAGGACCATAGCCTCGTCATCACTTTCGGTCAAGGAACCACTGCTTTCTACAGGTTCAAATTCGGACCCGGAAGATTCGACGGATGATTCTTCCCAAAAGAACTCATCCGACTGGTCCATGTACCTGTATACCTCGTCATCGGAAAGCCCCCTTCTTGCCATTGTGGATTACTAAATTTATGGGGTTTTCCTCCGAGACTACCCAGAAAAAAAGAGCACCTACCTAGCAAAAAGGGAGTATTTGAGAGGTATTGGGGTTGGTGGGAAGTGGGGTCTCAGAGGCAATCAAACAATCACGGGACAATCAAATACAATTACAGCACAATCGACTCCAATCACAGCACAAGCAAATCTGATGCACTCGGAAGGTGGTGGGGGGGGAGGGTGGGGTTGGGTGTGGTGGGGGGGAGGGTGGGGTTGGGTGTGGTGGGAAGTGGGGTCTCAGGCAATCAAACAATCACGGGGCAATCGAAGCCGATCACGGGACAATCAAATACAATTACAGCACAATCGAATCCAATCACAGCACAATCAAATCTGATGCACTCGGAAGGTGATGGGGGAGGGTGGGATTGGGTGTGGCGGAAAGTGGGGTCTCAGGCAATCAAACAATCACGGGGCAATCGAAGTCGATCACGGGACAATCAAATACAATTACAGCACAATCGACTCCAATCACAGCACAAGCAAATCTGATGCACTCGGAAGGTGGTGGTGGTGGTGGTGGTGGGGGGGGGGGGGGGGGGGTTGGGTGTGGTAGGGGGGAAGGGGGGTTGGGTGTGGTGGGAAGTGGGGTCTCAGGCAATCAAACAATCACGGGGCAATCGAAGCCGATCACGGGACAATCAAATACAATTACAGCACAATCGAATACAAGCGCAGCACAATCGAATACAAGTGCAGCACAGTCAAATACAATGCACTTGGACGGTGATTAGGGGGGGGTCTGAGGGCGATTTGAGGGGGTGGGGGGTTGATCAGGAGCCTGCACGGGGCAGACTGAGTCCTGATCTGATGAGAGGCAGACACAGGGGGTTACTGATCAAAGATCAGTTAGTGATTGCTGGGGAGGACAGATGTAAACAAAGAGCAGGGGATGTAATCAGAAGGGGGGTATGAGGGCAATCGAGGGCCTGGGCAGGTGATCGGTTACCCCCGCGGGGCAGTTAGGGTCTGCTCTGATGGGTGGGGGTGCTGAGGGGTGATGGACAGGTGATTGACAGGTGATCAGAGGGGGATCAGAGGGGGATCAGGGGATAAGGTAGCTGTATACAGATGTATACAGTATACAGGGGGGTAGTCTGGGATGGGGTGTGGGGGTGATCTAAAGGTAGGGGGGGGGATCAGGGGTGACTAGGAGGCAGTTAGGGACCTAAACTAAAGGGCAGCGTCGCTAGTTAGTGGCAGGTGGGGGGGGGGGTTTATAGGGGTGCTAGGGTGCTGGGCAGGGGTCTGCTGGGGTGATCAGGGGGGGTATGAGGCCTGGGGTGGGAGATCAGGGGGGCTGTAGGCAAAAAAAGCAATGTGCAGTGTCACTTACAAAGTGCTTCCTCCTCGCTGGTGGTCTCTGGAACAATGAGACCACGAGGCGAGGAGGAAGCACGTATAAGGCACTTTGTTTACCTAACAAAGTGCCTTATACTCTCTGATTGGGCTATTGTGCGGATTCCTCCACTCGCCGGCTCTGCTAAGTGGCCGGCGAGCGGAGACAAAATGCCCGAGTAACGATCCCGGGCGGAGGATCGCGTCACGGATGACGCGATCGCTCCGCCCATGCCCTTAGAAGGACCGCCGCCTCTGTGGGTGAGCCAGTCCTTCAGGGCTCCACTTCCCGTCCGCCCCTGTGCGTTAGGCGGTCGGGAAGTGGTTAAATGTCATTATCACAACCTTATGCTGGGAATACACGGGAAGTTTTTGCGGCTCGATTCTGCCGCCCGATAGATTCTGCGCTCGATTCTCTTATCTTCCGCTTGATTTCCTTATCTTTTTCCATTGTCCCCCATGCGGAATCGAGCGCGGAATCGATCGGGCGGGTGATCGGACATGTTGGAAATTATCAATCGAGCCATCTAAATGACTCAATCGGGCGGCAAAAACTTACCGTCTATTCCCAACATTAAGCCCACTCTAAAGCACACCTGAACTGTGCTTATACCTGTAAACATTTACTTACTGAACTGTCGCCACCTGTGATCATTTTCAGAATGTAAATCAGGGAGGGAGAGGAAAGTTTTTGCAATGGGCAAAAACTGAATAAATAATCTATAAAATAATATTGTACACAATAAGCAATTTATTCATTATTTAATTTTCACTACAGTTCCTCTTTAATTTCTGTTTTGTCTGCAAAGCCACAGCACACTTAACCTACTTCCTACATACTGTAGCCAGCCATCAGATACTTCGATTCCTACATTTAGGCCCCTCATTGCACTGCCCCCCAATACTTAAAGCGAACCTATACTCAGGCCCGGAATTACCATGAGGCACGGTAGGCACGTGCCTACAGGCACCTGATGATGGAAAGGCTCATTACCCTCCTCGAGCACCTCCTTCCCTATGCAGAGTCCTAATGAGAGTGTAAATGAGAGGTTACTCACCCAGCTCTCAGCATTCCACTGACAAGATCTATCTTCAGTAAGGGGCACCTCTAGCCACTTAATACTGAGGTTCTTCTAGCTACCTAATATTTTGGGGCAGCTCTAACCACTTAATATTGAGGGTACATCTGGCTACCTACTACTAAGGGGCACCTGTATTAACCTGTGATGGACAAGAGAGGTAAGAGAGAAGTGACAGCTGGACCAGCCAGCACACTTATGTGGTACGCTTTGGTGGGGGTTTGTAGGTTTGTAGGTTCATGGAGGGGGAAATATAAGGGCATCTGTGCCTATTGGCTCCTGTGATGTAAGACTGGGCATGCCTATACTGTATATTTGATTGCACCTTCCAGATAATTAAGGAAAAAAACAGATTTCAAGGGAACTTTGCTGAAAGATAGTAGGGGAAAAAGTCATTGCGAAGTGAGAAGTTAAAAAATAGCAGATGGATCAAGAAATGCCTGATACTGACTGTGTACTTTCTTCATGTCATTTGATACTCCATAAACCTACAGGTAAGCATCTTTACTGATAGCAGACATGAAAAAAAACAGGACAACAGCCAGCAAGTTCCCTTATCTATAAACACACCCACAAACAATGTGGTAGACTAAAAGGCTATATATATATATATATATATATATATATATATATATATATATATATATATATATATATATATATATATATATATATATATATATATATATATAAATATATATATATAGCGAGAAACTGCTTGCTTGGCAGTTGGCAACATCTCTTATTTCTCTTATTTCCCACAATGCAATTAAGTTCACAGACAGGAAATTAGGAAATTGTCAGTGGTATGGTCCTGACATCACATCACACTGTGGGAGGATTTTTACCACATTATCAGCCACACAGACATCTCTGATGCACTATTAGAGAATAGGTAAAATTTCTTGAGGTAAAGGGGGCATTGGCTACTTATTGATATGAAGTTCAGTCTTGGATCAAGGTTCCCCTTTAAGTCTTGCCAAAGTATTGTTGTATGAAATATTCTTCTCAGCATCTGTATCCGGTGTACCTGTTTGTGTTTGTAAACTTTGGGGTGGTTTACAACATTTTATACCCCCCCCCCCCCCCCGCAACACCCGAAGCACAAACATATCCAAATCCCTATAGCTGTGCATGGCATGGCTATATCAATTCAGCTTTCCAGCAGCATGGGTGCCACGTTCAATTTGCAAACATACGCAGCACCCAGAGGAAATAGGGCAATTAGTAGCAAGATGCCAGCCTGAAGGAAAATAATCGTTATGTGCGCAGCATTCACCAGATAGTAATTGTTATGTGCGCAGCATTCACCAGAAAATAATCGTTATGTGCGCAGCATTCACCAGAAAATAATCGTTATGTGCGCAGCATTCACCAGAAAATAATCGTTATGTGGGAGCATTCACCAGAAAATAATCGTTATGTGGGAGCATTCACCAGAAAATAATCGTAATGTGGGAGCATTCACCAGAAAATAATCGTACTGTGGGAGCATTCACCAGAAAATAATCACGATGTGGGGAGCAGTCACCAGAAAATAATCATTATGTGCACAGCATTCACCAGAAAATAAACGCAATTTGGGAGCATTCACCAGAAAATAAACGCAATGTGGGAGCATTCACCAGAAAATAATCGCAATGTGAGGGCATTCACCAGAAAATAATCGTATTGTGGGGAGCATTCACCAGAAAATAAACACAATGTGGGAGCTTTCACCAGAAAATAATCACAATGTGAGGGCATTCACTAGAAAATAAACGCAATGTGGGAGCAGTCACCAGAAAATAATCGCAATGTGAGGGCATTCACCAGAAAATAATCGTATTGTGGGGAGCATTCACCAGAAAATAAACGCAATGTGGGAGCATTCACCAGAAAATAATCGCAATGTGGGGGAATTCACCAGAAAATAATCGCAATGTGGGAGCATTCACCAGAAAATAATCGCAATGTGGGAGCAGTCACCAGAAAATAATCGCAATGTGGGTGCAGTCACCAGAAAATAATCGCAATGTGGGAGCAGTCACCAGAAAATAATCGCAATGTGGGAGCATTCACCAGAAAATAATCGCAATGTGGGAGCATTCACCAGAAAATAATCGCAATGTGAGGGCATTCACCAGAAAATAATCGTATTGTGGGGAGCATTCACCAGAAAATAAACGCAATGTGGGAGCATTCACCAGAAAATAAACGCAATGTGGGAGCATTCACCAGAAAATAATTGCAATGTGGGAGCATTCGCCAGAAAATAATCGCAATGTGGGAGCATTCACCAGAAAATAATCGCAATGTGGGAGCAGTCACCAGAAAAAAATCGCAATGTGGGAGCAGTCACCAGAAAATAATCGCAATGTGGGAGCAGTCACTAGAAAATAATCGCAATGTGGGAGCATTCACCAGAAAATAATCGCAATGTGGGAGCATTCACCAGAAAATAATCGTATTGTGGGGAGCATTCACCAGAAAATAAACGCAATTTGGGAGCATTCACCAGAAAATAAACCTGTACAAATAAAAAAAATTCACTCACCTGGCCAGCCTCTGACGTGAGCTCCCCGACGTGCAGCCAGCCTCCCTCGTGCAGCTCCTCCTCTAGCGACGATCCTCCTGCAGCGGAGCAGTCAGTTTCTCCCGCGCTGACAGGCAGAGTGCAGGGCTATGGGAAGATGGCGCCCGAAGCCCTGTACTGAAGACACAAATAGTCTCTAGTGCAGGGCTTCGGCAGCCATCTTGCCGTAGCCCTCCTCTGCCTCCAGGAGCCAGTCCCCGCAGTGCGCTGCGTGGATTTCAACACTTGGGGGGTCCAGGCCCCCGGGCCCCTCCCCCGCCCCTTTAGGAGGCGGGCCCGGTCGTCACGGCAACCCCTGCGACCGCGGGCCCTATGCCCATGTTACTATGTAACTTCTTATGGACATTTTCTGGTACAGCATGTCGCCTTAGAGTTTCTTCATGTATGCCGTTCAGGAAGATGGTGCCTTAATTGGCAGCCTTGGCCACAGGGTTCTGGCTTTTTCTTGTTTTTATTCCCTTTTCCCTACCAATTCCCCTTGTTCTCCCCCCTGAAGGTGTGCAGTGTGGTCCGGTGTAGCCTGGGACGCTGGTGCGGGGCTTGGGGAGTCCAGGACCTGGAGTTTTGTTACACCTTGTCACTGCCTGGGTCCGCTGTATGTGCAGGTATAGGCTGTGTGGAGGCCACCACTGCTACTCAGGAGATCAGGGCTCCACTGAGGTAGGAAGACTCTGCACTGATCAGGAAACCTTTGGCCTTGCTGGATGCTGGCTCCATCCATCCACCAGCTGCTGCTGCTTCACTGCAGCAGGGACACCTCTTGTTCAGCCCCTCCACGATGCCAGTTACTAAACCAGCAGTAAGGGCTGCTGCATCCACATGCTTCTGTGACAGCCAGATTATCTTGACAAGCCCTGCTGAATGCTGCCCAGGAGTCGGGACCCACCACAGAAATTAACACTACTGCACCTTTTGAACTGGAACACCTTGGCCAGCACTGCCAGATGTCAGCAATCGGGATCCTCAGCAGCGTCAGCCATCACCGCCGGTTTCTTTCATGAAGAACTGGGTCATCACTGCTGAACCTTCGCCTCCCTCTGCCCCCACCTCCCCCCTTCTCCCATGTCTCCTAAAGGATGACAGGTAATTACCAGTGTGACTGGTGGCGCCATAGTACGGCAGCCTCGGCTCTTGGCTTTCGGACACTATCCCCCCATCCTTTCAGAACCTGTATGAACCAAAACCAATTCCGGGTACAACCCCCCATTTGTACTTGGTGAAATATATGATTCTGATTCTGATGTACTTTGAGACTAACATTCAGGAAGGTGAACGTTATAGTCCTACTATAGTGTTTGCATTTATGGGGACACTGGAACACTGCCAGTTCCACAGGAGCTTTTAGCACTTTAGGGCAGCATGGTGGCATAATGGTTAGCGTTCTTGCCTTGTAGCGCTGGGTCCTCTGTTTGAATCTCAGCCAGGACACTATCTGCAAGGAGTTTGTATGTTATCCCCGTGTCTGTGCGGGCTTCTTCTGGGCACTCCGGTTTCCTCCCACATCCCAGAAACAAACAGATAAGTTAATTGGCTCCCCCCTACAATTGACCATAGACTATGATACATACAATACACTATATCGGCATATGATATTGTAAGGATTAAGGGGCCCATACACTCAGCCGATCAAAATCGATCTATCAATTGGTCGATTGCAAATTTGCGGCCGATTTCGATCGATTTCAATCGATCTGGCAGGCTGGAAAATCTAGGTCGATCTGTTGAGATTACTTATCATTTTGCATTGGCCCTAATGGAAATCTGATGGCAAAAAAAATGCCATCAGATCGATTTTCAATCTATTGGAAATCTGTTCCTAGTAAGAAATGTTCCTAAACACATCAGATAGATCAGAAATCTATCTGGTGATCTATCTGCTGCTAATCTAACGAGTGTATGGCCACCTTTAGATTGTGAGCCCCTCTGAGGGACAGTTAAGTGACAAGACAATATACTCTGTACAGCGCTGTGGAAGATGTTGGCACTATATAAATAATAATAATAACTTTACCATACTGCAAACTACAATACAAGATTTCTGTATATTTATTTCATTATAGAAGTATGTTTTCTTGTATAACTTAGTTTTCTTGCAATACAGTCAGAAATTCTGCACACGGTGATCACCTTGCAAGTGTTACCAATGAGATTTTGGAATAACTGCTTCTGCCCAAAAGGTCATTTTGCCACAATCAATCAAATCTGATGCCTTTGATTTTTCCTAGCTCAGTTAAAATAAGGTCATAATAAACTATAACCAGATATCCAGCTTCCTGCATATGTCTAATACTTTTATTTGTAGAAATGTTTTTTGTTTTTTTTAAACAAGGCAGAGAAAATAAAGTACTGTCATACAAATACAGAGATATGACAAGAAGTAAAAATCAACAGGTAATTCTACAACAGGTAATCTACCTTTGTAAAACTTCTTTTTTTTTAGGAGGTGTAGGAGGATTCCTCCCATTCATTATTTTACTGTAAAACTGAACTTGTAAGGGAACACTCAGTCTCATACATACTGTATTTATTATTAATATTATTATTATTATTGATTTATAAAGAGCTATCATATTCTGTGGCGCTGCACAAAGTAAGAAACAAACATGAGGTACATAATAATACAGACAATTGTATATGTTACGGCCAGAACCCGAAGTTTGGCCACTTTGCTTTCTGGCCGGCCACTCACTGCGGCCAAATGTTTCAAAAGTGCGTTCATTTAATGAAATGAAGCCGGTGGCAATGCAACAAATGAAGCCGCCGGCTTCAGCTTTCTTTCCTCCCCCCTGCCTCTCTCTCTCCTACGGGCAGCCGGCGGGGACATGCGTGTCCCCCCAGAGACGTTAGTCGTAGCAGGAATCCTGCTGTTCGTTCCTGCAGAGCGGGTGCTGGCAGAAGCAATGTCTGCAGCCTCCCCGCTCTGCTGCCCTGGCGCGACGAAAGACTCTCAGGGACACGTGTGTGTCCTGCCCGGTAGTCTATAGGAGAGAGAGGCAGGGGGAGGAGAGAAAGCTGAAGCCGGCGGCTTCATTTGTTCCATTGCCGCCGGCTTCATTTCATTAAATGAACTCACTTTTGAAACATTTGGCTGCAGCGAGACGGCCAGAACATACATTAATCTTACTGGAATCATTTCATTTCTAACATTGGCCGCACCGCCGCGGCCACTTCGCACATTGACCGGCCAGAGCCCAAAGTGGCCTGCCAGAATGCAAAGTGGCCAAACTTCGGGTTCTGGCCGTAACATATACGCCAATATACAAAATAAAGAATTGGTTACAAAATTGGTAATTTGGTCATTGGTAATTACAGCGACAAAAGTAACATGATGAATAAAATGTATAATGAATTCAGAGATACAAAAGGGTGAGAGAGCCCTGCCCTTGCGAGCTTCTGCTCTTCTGCATATACACTTAAAACATGGAAACAAGTTTGTTATTGGTATGATTAGCATTTTGACTGTTATAGCTTGTTAGTTGATTAGTCTACAGATTCTAGACAAATTGAAATAGCATAATGGACAACTCCACCATGTGCTCAAATAATGAAAATTACAAATACAGTAAAGTAAATGTGCCAGTAAGAGAAAAGATCAGAAGGTCTGGTCTCATTCAGGGGGTGCGGAATAGCACTCTGTCAGTACTATCAAATTAACGTCACCAGATGTATTTAACCACTTGATGACCCACCCTTTACCCCCCCTTAAGGACCAGCGTTGTTATTTGTGATCTGTGCTGGGTGGGCTCTGCAGCCCCCAGCACAGATCAGGGTGCATCCAGAGCGATCAGATCGCCCCCCTTTTTCCCCCACTATGGGGATGATGTGCTGGGGGGGTCTGATCGCTCCTGCCTGCCGGTGTTGCGGGGGGGGCACCTCAAAGCCCCCCTCCGCGGCGAAATTCCCCCCCCCCCCTCCCTCTCCTACCTGGCCCCCCTGGTGTTCCGGGCTTGAGATTCCGATGTCCTCAGAGGTGCAGCCACGGCTACCGTTAACCACCCACCCCCATGGCTAAGCTTAACCCTCCCCTCCCCCAGCTAACCTTAACCCCACCCCCCACAGCTAACCTCAACTACCCAATACCACAGCTAACCTTATCCCTTCCCTCCCTTGGCTAACACTGCTGCAAAAAGCCCCACAAAAACTTGAATTCTCAGGCGTCACTAAAGGGGCCCATTGAATTATCGGTAAAGAGAGGAAATTTGGGTGCCTGCAGCGCCAGCTGAATATCAGGAGTCGGGGGCGGGGCCTGTGGCATCCGGTGTTTGAGTTCTTTTTATGCCAGAAAGAGCTAACCGTTCAAGTATGTAAGAGCCAGTTTCTCTCCTATAGGGACCTAGTCGGGCTGTAGCATAATCCTCACTGATAAGGAATTGCAGCTATAAAACTCTTGTCTGGTAAAGAATAGGTTCTGGGTGCAGGAAATAGATAAAAATAGTTCATATATTTTAGCTTTGGAGCAATAGGACAGTGTAAAAGACTGTATTAATCATATGTAACAATAAAACCTACTTTTTTTAGCTTTTAAAAAAAAAAAAAACTAAAACCCTGTGTGACTAAAAATAAGGTCATTTTTAGAAGCAGGATTAAAGATACAATTGATTATCTCACCAGTCAGTTTATTTTCACCTCGGGTTTACTTTAAAAGATGCCCAAACTAAATAGTGAGGGTGAAAATTAGGCCTTCTGTAGGTGAAGGCATGTATGCTGAGCCATACCTACGTTTCAGTTTACTCCCGAAAAAGGCTTTGTTTTGCTGCAGTAGTGGTTTGCCCCAGAGGTAGATGGTCACAGCATTCAGAGTTGACAGACTACACTTGCACAGTCAGAGCTAATACCTCCAGGTCAAACATTGGCGACCCACTATCACAGCAAAATTAAGCTTCTCAGGAGTAATCTGAAACATAGGTAAGGCTCAGCATACATGCCCCTACCTATATGTATGGTCTCATTTTCTCCCTCATTCAGTTCTGGGGTTCTTTAAATACTTTCTAGGATCTTAATTTTCCTGTCCTGGCATTCTTTCACTGTGTAGTACTCATATACTAATGCCACCCTAAGTCAATTGATATTCTAGGCTCTTTTCTTGGAACCCTTCTCTTCTTCATCAACTCACACACACATTCATTTAGATTTCAGTATCACATTAACTCAAACAACATCCAAGTCTGTTTCTGAGCTCTGACCTCTCTGTGCATCTATCTTGTGCCCCTGACTGTCTGTCTTCCAATTCTTCCAACATGGTCTTGTGCTTCCTCAAGGCTGACATGAATAAAACAGAACTTGTTATCTGTCCACCATGTCTTTCTAAACATGGATAATATCTTTATAACTGCAACTCCACAAGCCTATTGTCTGGGATAATATTTGACTTTGTAGTGGCCCCTCGTTGAAACATCACATTACCTCTTTAACTGCTTCCTGTCATAATCATCTTAAAACATATCTCATATTTGTCCCCTTCTCACACATGATGCTATTAACATGCTCATCAAATCCCATCTTTATTACTGCAACACCCCTCGGTGGCCAAAAACTGGTCTTTGCTGCTTGTTTTAGCCACTTCTCTTCTTTCTTTTCTGCTGCTGCTAGCACACTCTGACAGCTGCACTGTTGTCAGCCAGTTACAAATAAATGCTATTTCAAATCACTAAACGCTATCTATGAAGCTTTCCATTATCGGTTTTTGACCATGACATACATTTCTTCACTAATTTCCAGATGTCTTCCTTACTGCAACATCCCTTCTGCAGAAAAGCTGGATTTATACCTTTTGTGCCCATAGGCCAAGTATGTTGTGTCTCTCCTTTCTTGTTCAGCACCACCCCTTCCTTTACATGTGCAGCCCCCTCTTCCATGTGTATCATCCATGTACTGCAGTCCATCTCCTTCCTGAACAGCTCCTTTGGGCATCAGTTTCTCCTTTTCATGTGCTGCTCTCTGTAGCAACCCCTTTTTCATGTCTAGGTGCCCCCTTAGGCTGCAGCCGCCCAAGGCCCTGGCCTTTGTTGCCTTTTCAGAAATCCAGCCCTGTCCTGCAGTCTCTCTGCACATCCCTCTGCACTTGCCACCTTGGTCACCTCTTTTTACTGTCACATCTAAGCTTCTCCACTTCTCTAGAGTTCTCTTCCCCACCACATCTGCCTCACTCTTTCCCTTGAAACCTTCAATTTTTCAAACAGGCATATCATCTGACCGAATCACTTTTCAGATACTGTCACGATCGTTTCTGCAGCGTTTACTGCTGGCTGCAGTGGTATTGCAACCCAAGCAGTTCTGATGTCATTACATGCATTTACTTGCATAGTTTGGTTTGCACTTAAACTAGTTGCTGATTCCATCTGCAGTCGCACTGAAGTTAATGGCAGTTTAATATGCTTTTGTGAAAACAAACATTGTCTGCTGCAATGTAGTGGCAGTTCCTTTCCTGCAGGCTGCATATCATTGTCTGCCTTTTCCTGCTGTCAGCCTGTGATTAATTACCATTTACTTGTGTGGGAATCTGCATGTCTGCTCCCATTGGATGACCTCAGTATAAAGAACTGCTTCCTGCAATGCTCCATGGGCTACCATAGTCTCAGATTCTGTCTGTTACTCTGTGCGGCTCCCACCTCATTCCTAGTCCGTGTGGACTGCGCTGACTCCTGCGAAGGGGTCAGCGAGTCCTCCAGGTTCTGCTCTTGTTTCTAGAAATTGTTACTTTGCTTGTCCTGTGTCATATATTGGTTCATCGCCAATATATACGCATACTTGCACGTTTTGTTATTTTCCTTGTATTCGTATTACGTTGATACATCAGTGTCGCTGATGTATACGTACACGAACTGTTTATATCCTGTGTTCAGTTAGTCAGCTTTCCAGCACGTTTTGGTAGTTTGCGCGTATCGTGATCACCCGTGCTGAGTTAGTTATCCTGCTCCTGGTTCTGTTTGTGGATTGCGTTCATCTCTGCGAAGAGATAGCGAATCCTTCTGAGTCCTGTTCCCTGTATTGCTCCAGTCCTAGTCAGTGTTCCTGCTTATGTCATATATCGGTTCATTGCCGATATATACATATGTTAGTCAGACGTTACAAATAGTTTCATTGATAGCTGTAATTGTAATACGCTAGGAAAACATACTTATTGTATATTTGTCTGTGTTACGTTCATCTATCTTGATCCTCCTATTTCCTGACTATCCTGTCCTGTCTTGTGAGGCACGCCATCGCCGCATCGCATTGGTTGCCTCATTCCAGTCTGTCTTGTTGTGGACGTTTGCTGTCACTAAGTAGTGGCTGGTTAAGCAAGCGTTCATTCTGTCTACCTGTCCTGATCTCCTCAGTCCTGGTTTATGCGCTCAGCGCTACTTTGCGCTGAGACGTTATCACGAAAGTATTGTTTGTGGCTGTTCGGATCTGCACCGGCTCTGTGCACCACAATCTCCTATTGGAGTCAGTCCTCTCCTCCACTAAACTGGGGATATCCTGATTCCTTGTGCTGGTGTGTGTACCTCCTTCACGTCAGCTTATGTGTTGTATGCTGACTGTGGAGAATACACCACCAAGCCTAACAGATACTCATGCCTCTGTCTGTAAATGTCAACAAGATTATATTTTTAGATTGTTTTAGAAGTTCACAAGGGCAGGATACAGGACTATTGTTTGTTACAGCACATGGTCCACTCAAACAATATGTAACTGTTATTCTTTTGTGTATTTTAATTGTCCTGTACTGCACATGGGCTATGTACCGTATTTTATATTACCCACCCTTATCTATATAGTATTTTGTACAATGCTAAGCAAAAAGTAAAAAAAAAAAAAGTATATTTGATTAAAAGAATACTTATTTTTAATTTTTTCTACATTAGAACTCTCAGTATTAAAAGTTTGACACTGATTAATTTAAAGTTTTCTTATTATTGAAGCCTTCAATATTTTAAAAAAAATCCACGTGCTAATTCTCTGTCTGAAAAGGAAAAGTCATTTAATATGTAAACTAAATATAAATTTAGCAAAACATAGCAGATATGACCTTTCTTATAATGAGCTTGGCAGATTAAGGTTACAGGAAGCCTTGGGCCAAGTATAGATTGGGAACTTCCAATTATTTTACCCGCACAATTGTCACATTCCATGCTGAGTACATTAATCTTGTCTTGCAATGGTTGTTCATTCCGTTTTGCGTTATGATACATATTCATTGTTAACGCTTTACTAACCTTAGGGTCTATATTTAGTTCAGAGATATTGTATATTCATGCTTCATAGTAACAGTTAATACATACTTGATCATTTGTTATTAGCCAGTTGATGGCCGCTACATGCCACCAAAGTATGATTTCAAAAATAATTTCTAATATTAAGTAGAGCAATAACCTAAGAGCTCCATGCAAAAATAACAAGGTATTCTAATTCTTCAGTGAGGATGAGAAAGAAGATGTGAAAGATAAGATCTGCCAAGTTTTAAAGGACATCCGAGGTGAAAATAAACTGATGAGAAAAACTATTGTATCCATCCTCCTTCTAAAATTGACTTTTTTAGATATCCCACAGTTTTATTTTATATTTGAAACTAGTTTTTAAGTTTTTACTGTTTCATTATCTCTGCTCAATGACACCTTCGTTGAAGTGTGCTAAAGCCCACTCTATGAATTATTGATCCTTTTTATCTCTTTCCTGCTCTCAGTTGCCATTTACTGACAAGAAAGTATTTTATGGCAGTAATTACTAATCGGTGAGGGTTACTGTAGCCTGACCCAGTCCGACTCGGTCCTGACCCGGACAGAAACTGTCACTTGCATACCTGATTTTTAACTCTTTTAGGCAGAGAAAGAAAAAAAGGGACACAACCTAGTCATTTGTGTGCTTGGCACTATACATACACTTGTCTATCTCATCATGTCACATGTCACCTCGGTTGTCCTTTAAGGAAACATCTCATATGCCTGAAAGCAGATTTCATGCCATAACAAAAATGGTCAAATAAGCTAAGGGCAATAGTAGCTAACACAATTTTTGGAGCAGCATTAAATGTGCAAAAGAGATCCTTTCTCCTGGAAATTTTGTGATGGAATAGGATGTCTTTTACTCTGCACAGTAGGAAATCATATGCTGTAGAGCACAGATCTTGACCTGGGAACCCAGGAGATTGGCACCATCTGCTGCACAGAGGTAGTCCTTAGCCACCTTGCTTATACTAACTGTTTGGGGAGTACAACTCACTAACGAGAATTTCAATTGACTCTAAAGCCACATAACTCATAATACTATAAGTAGTGTTGGTGTTAAAATTTTAGGACCATGAGTTTGAAAGCCCAAACACACGCATTCATTCACACACATTCAGCACCATTTTAGTACTGAACAGCAGGATAGAGTGCATTTCATTTACTCCAATACTTCCTCCTTGCAAGGAAGAAGTACTTACTAGATCACACTGGCCCATATGCAATTCACTTTTTCACCTGAGTTTTCTCCTAGGTGATATTTTTTAAAATTGTTAATAAAATGCATGCTAAGCCACCAGCAAGCAAGAAAATACTAAAAATAATTTTGATAATACTTTTGTACTTACTTCTCAGTACTTTTTGAGTTGAAAAGTGCTGGAAAGCTATTTTAAAAAGAAGATGAAAAATTATCACCTAGGAGAAAACTCAGGAGAATAAGTGAATTGCATACGGGCCATTGTCTACAAGGAAAGGATCATAGTCTACTCTTCAAAAATGTATTTAGATTCCTATCTAGTAAAAGCCATGAAAGAAGACAGAGCAGTCCAGTCCAATTAAAAAAGAAATCAAAGCATGCATCACCCAACCCCTTTTTAACCATCTATTCCACTATACAGTTTGGGTGGCCAGGGAGGCATAGCCAGCAAGCATGGGGATCTGCACCATAGCCAAGACCAGTAGACAGTCTGACTGTTGACAGTCCAAACTCTTTAGAGATGGTCTCACAAGGGAGTGACCGAGAGAACCCTGAGTGCCTCTTAGTACTATAAACACCTCCTCCTCCTCCTGGGCAAGGTAGAGAAGAGCCTCCTTTCAGGACAGGAATGTTTTGCTAAAAAGGATCGTTTTTGTGGCTCTTTCTTGCACTGGACTGCACAAAACAAATTGTTTAGCTTTTACTGGCAGAAACACATTGTCAGGCCAGTGGACGGACTGCAGATCAGTTTATTCAGCAGTGACATGTCAGCTGTTGCCATGGCAATGCCTCACTACCATGGTGGAGGCTGGGCAGAGAGCTTCTGCCTGCATGGCAACTTTCTTCCTGTCACTAAAAGCAGGATCAACAAGATAATTCTATTAATTCAACTTTTTTTTCTCTGGGGAAACTATCTTATATTGTTGTTACTGTACCTACTGTACCTAGCAAGACGTTTAGTAGTGTGAGCTTCAAACCACTTTAACTAAAAATACTTACTGAGACTTATTTATACATGATTCATAATTTTTCTAATCCCAGAGAACACTGTAATAGACACACTGTAACCAATTCAAGTACCCCCAAAACCTATTTTAGTACCCCACATAGGTTATAATAGACACTTCTGGAATGCTTGGCCTTATTTTTAAAGTAAGAATTTGATTAAGTCGTAAAATATACTAGGCCAAAAGTCTTTTATTTCCAATTCCTGTAAAGAATGCCCCATACTTGTGCAAATGAACTAGTTTCACTGTTGAGCAGAAGTCCATCTCTATGAGCAGGAGTGCACTTTTTTTTGTTATTGTAGTTTCTACCTGCAGCCTGTAGATGTCGCTGCTGTGATTAGCTATTGGAAAAGTATTCCAGTCATCAGAGGGTAAAGCACTTCATGGATAAATAATGGGTAATACAAAAAAATACATGCAAATGAATCCTTTTTAGCCAATCTGTAATACTCAAGCCAACATATTACAATTTTGTACAGTAATTTCCCTTTTAATAATGCTTTCCAATGACCGATTTTAGTCTGTCAGACCATACCTCTATAAAACCTTCTACTCATAATTCTTTTCTCCTTTTTTCAGTTTTTTTCCTCTGTATTTAATTCCCTGCCGTTTCCACTTACAGATGCAAGAGAAGCCCCAGAAGTCAACGGAAAACCATTGGCAGAGATGCACAGAAGAAGACCCATTAAAAGGAAACAGACAAAAAAAATATTGTAAAGAGCATTTATATTAGCAATGTCAATTTGTTTTTTGTTTTCTCATGTAAGGAATTTATATTGAAGAAAAGCACAAGCTGTATATAAAAAAAGCACCAAAGCAAATTAGGTTTCAGCCAAAAAGAGGTGCCTCTGTCAGGAACCATTTGTGCCTGTCTTATTGGAGGGTGGAAAAGGGCTGATTGCAATTGGTAATAAGAAGGCTACGTGAAGCCATAGAGACTGTTTTCCCCCTTTGTTTTAATAATAATGTTGGTAGGAGAGGAGTAAGAAGATGCGTAAGTCGGCACTGCTGGCAACTGTGTTTATTTTCAATAGGTGGTAACACGTCAGAAAGTACATGTGAAGCAAAAAATGCACGTACCGTGGTGTTGGAGGCTGTGAGCTGGTGGTGGGCGCTGGACACAGAATAGCCTTACAGCCGTTTCGCGCTGTCAATGCGCTTCTACGGAGCCTCCACCACTTCCTCCTTTGAGATTTTTAAAGTTTTTAGCACGTTTTGTCCTGTTGGCGCCTCTGTTCTCCTTTAAAGTATTTCCTGCAACTGGTTGCTATTAATGGCCTCCTCTGTTTTAACATATAGACATCCAAAGTGTGTGTACTGGTTTCTGCTATCCTCGTTACCTGTATGTCAGTCTCTGAGCCAATGGCTATTTATGCTGCCTTCAGTCTTAGGCGGCTGACAGAGAGTAGTCAAATCCAGGCAGAGGTCGGGGCAGGTTGCAAGTAGAGAGTAGTCAAAGTCCAGGCAAAGATCAGTAACAGTAAGGCAGAAGCACTTAGCACAGAAGCAGTTTGGAACCCAATGGCTATATTGTTAACATCCTGTGATTTCAAATGAGCTTATGTGCCATCACTGCCATGGCAGTTAGGTTACACAGGGGAGAGATCAAATTACAATTTGTGATTAGAGACAAATGAGGAATTAGACAGGCTAAAATCTCTACATATACAGTACATACAGGCTGCATTCTCTATGTTTACATTCTGTGCAGTGTAAGGGATATGGTCCAGATGGAGATCAGGCAGGCTAAACTCTTTACATATATATGGACTGCATCTCTTTATGTTTACCTTCTGTGCTGTGCTGTGCTGTTCGGGGTCCAGATTTGGGGATCAGACAGGCTAAACTCTCTATATACATACAGGGGGCATTTCTCTTATGTTTTCCTTCGGCCCTGTGCAAAAGTTCAGGTCCACTTTAAAATGTTGTGCCGCCCCCCACGCTTTGTCGCTGATTGGCCACCGGGATCCCAGAAGAAAAGCGGTGGTGAAGGGGATCCAATGCCCGGGGAGAGAAGCCTGGGTCCCGCTGGCCAGCATTGATCGCGCATGGGACCCCGGATAACAGAGCGCACGGAGGTTAAGGCAGCCCAAGCGGAGGTTAAGGCATCCCAAGCTGAGCTTGGGCTTACTGCACTAAGCACCTGTCACTCAGCCCGAGCTCAGCTCAGGAATACTGCCAGGGGGGTTAACATTCATTACGTTATTAGGTACATATTATCTGCTAATTCTGTCAAATACTAAGGTTGTTATTTTAAATTACACTTTTTAACTTCCTAGAGCATCCCTATCAATCCTTCTTCCACCTTAGAAAGGCTCCAAATACCTGTTCCCAACCATCTACACCTTTACATATTTGGAGCCTAATGCCTGGTACACATGATGAGATTTTCTGGCAGATTTACTGCCAGATCGATTATTTCAAACAGGTCAGAATCTGCCAGAAAATCTCATTGTGTGTACCAAGCATAATGCTCATAGAAGCTGACAGACATTATTTATTCATCTTCCCACGGTGAGCATGTGTGTCAGGGCCGAGCCGAGGCATAGGCTGGAGAGGCTCCAGCCTCAGGGCGCAGTGTAAGAGGGGGCGCAGAATTCATTCAGCTGTCATTCCTAATTGTGTATGAAGCAGAAAGAAATAAGATAAGGGGATACATGGCAGTGACTGCAAGCCAGATAACTAGATATTAAGGTATTGGGGAGGTTGTGGGCCCTGTGGCCCTCTTAGTCTAATAGCAATCAGTGTGTGATGGCTGGGGTGGCAGGGATGGAGGGGCGCACTTTGGTGTCTCAGTCTTGGGTGCTGGAGGACCTTGTCCCTGCTCTGATGTGTGTCATCTACAGTGAAAATCCCACCTAGTGAGAGCAGCATAATGTTATGTAGATGAGCTCTGTTCTGCTCCCAATAACTAATGTTGAGGTGTGGTTGGAGAGGATTCTAAGCGTTTTTAAAGATGTTATGTAGCTAACAATAAACATGTAAATAAGTGCAACTTTTCTTAAAACCCTATTTATTTATGGGTGACTGAAATAAGGAGTTACTCAAAAGGGAATGCAGTCGTATGGTTAGGAGCGGCACACCTTTCCGTATATTGAGGGTGCTGAACCTCAGATGCAAAGCTACATCTGTCACAGTTTCAAGCAGTTCAAGGATAGGTTCGCACACCAGCTTCTCCAAAGAGCCACAAGGTAGTTTTTATTTCACCATAATGTGTCAACACAAAGTATGACAATTGTTTCGGGGCCACAAGAGGTCCCCTTCTTCAGATAAGTGCAGACAAACATTTTACTGAACAGTGCACACCACATTAAATACATACAAGAGATTAAAACAGGTCAACCCACTGTAGCTGAAAACACGCCCACTCATTAGATTGTAAACATGTACTGTATGGGGCGATCCATGCTAATAATACACATAAGACACAAGCTGAACAACTGTGCTCATCATGTACATAATGCCCACAAATGGGTCTCATAGCAAACTTTTGCTAAATAGCATGAAAAAGTCCTAAACATAATGCAAAGCAATACTGTCACTCACCAATATATTCAAATTGATTGGCCGTCCATTCCCGCCACCGAAGGTCACCTGTGCTGCCCACCTAAACGGTATAACAACCACGAGCGGCCGGAGTTAACATTGCGTACTTCCGGCATGTTCAGCTGCATCTGGCCAATCACAAAGCTCCTGACGTAAAAGATTACCGCAGGTGCCAGTGAACCGCTGGCCAGGAAGAGGAGTGTACGACGAATGTACGTGGGATCCAGCAGCCGGGACGCCACTACGCATGCCCGAAGTCGCGTGCTTAACTCCGGCCGCTCGTGGTTGTTATACCGTTTAGGTGGGCAGCACAGGTGACCTTCGGTGGCGGGAATGGACGGCCAATCAATTTGAATATATTGGTGAGTGACAGTATTGCTTTGCATTATGTTTAGGACTTTTTCATGCTATTTAGCAAAAGTTTGCTATGAGACCCATTTGTGGGCATTATGTACATGATGAGCACAGTTGTTCAGCTTGTGCCTTATGTGTATTATTAGCATGGATCGCCCCATACAGTACATGTTTACAATCTAATGAGTGGGCGTGTTTTCAGCTACAGTGGGTTGACCTGTTTTAATCTCTTGTATGTATTTAATGTGGTGTGCACTGTTCAGTAAAATGTTTGTCTGCACTTATCTGAAGAAGGGGACCTCTTGTGGCCCCGAAACAATTGTCATACTTTGTGTTGACACATTATGGTGAAATAAAAACTACCTTGTGGCTCTTTGGAGAAGCTGGTGTGCGAACCTATCCTTGAACTGCTTGTTACTCAAAAGGGAGACTTGGTGGATTCAGGAACTAGGAACCATCCTGCTTGGTGGCCTAAACAAAGAAAATGATCTAACTTTTAGTTGGTAGCCTGTCCAGCTGTTGTTAGATTTACTTCTGTTATCTGGGTTTTCTATTTTCTTTTTGTTTTGTGGTCAATCTACATTGAGATTCATTCTGCTATACCCTGCCTAGACTGATTCACCAAGAGAGGACCGGGAATGCTCTATAAGATCCAGAGCCTTCCCTCTCCATAGGTATCTGTTTTTTTTAAGCTGCTTCAGTATAATTTCAACATACCTAACAAATTTGGTGATTATAGCATATATGGGGGCTTTGCTATTAACCTCTAAAGTCGGTGCCATTGAGTTCAATGCAATTTGTAAAACTGTTTCGTCACAAATTCACATAAGCACCTGAAGTTTGAGGAAATTCTTGCGAGGCTGCCAGAGGTGTTCTCACTCATCCCAAGTAACAGCATCTAAGTTTCTCATCTGACCTGGCCCTATGGCCTTCAGTTACCCATGTTTGGATTTTTAAATGGCACACTAGTCAGAAAGTGAGCTTTTTGGATAGGATGTTCTCAGGAATAAAAACACTACTTTCCTCAATTGTAGTCTCATCGGTAAAACAAGTACTGCCCTACAGAATAAGAAAGTAGGTAATTTCAGGAGTCCCAGTAATTTGGAACTCAGCTAACCAGCAGTCTCAACCAACCAGCACAAATAACAGGCAGTGGTGCCAATTTTTTGGGCAGTTTGTGAGCTCTGCCATGCTTAAAACTGGGCTCCAGGGCTCCCCCAAGGTTACTATACTTTCAATGTACTGTATTTTAATATTTACTACAAAGTTCATGATTTGTATATAGAGTGGGGTATAGTACTGTATTAGCTAGACCAGCCCAGCACAAACTACGGCCGGCTGTAAATCTGGCGGCGGATGGATTTCTCTCCTCCCCCATCCCTCCCTCCCAGCAGAGTCACAAGCGGGTAATAAGAGTGGGTTAAAACTCACCTGATGAGGGTTGCGTGTCCATGGCCACAGGGCGTCACGTGACATGCCGTCCTGACGGCGTGTCACAAGATGCCCTGTGGTCATGAGACGAGACACTGGAATTGGCGATCATGTTAGTTTTAACCCACTCTTTTCGCCTGCTTGTGACTCTGCTGGGAGT
The DNA here is from genome assembly GCF_040937935.1 of Hyperolius riggenbachi. Classification (NCBI taxonomy): domain Eukaryota; kingdom Metazoa; phylum Chordata; class Amphibia; order Anura; family Hyperoliidae; genus Hyperolius; species Hyperolius riggenbachi. The sequence continues at coordinate 190,439,596 of NC_090648.1, read as the reverse complement.
GAGGGAGGAGGGAAAGTCTTTTAGGAATGCGGCCCGTGATCTGTAGCATGCGGACCAGGCCGTGTAAAATTTGCCCAGGCCTGAGCTAGACCTATTTTTAACATCGAGTCTAAAACAACCAGAAAGCACACTTATCGAGCAACCCCATTGACCCCATTGGTGCCGGAAAACCGAAACTGTACTGCAGAAAAGGATTAAGAAGAAATGGGGCCTAGTGGAGATAGCAGCTTTTGCTGATGATTACTTGGCTTACTCACCGCTGATGATTACTTGGCTTTTTTAGAAAGCTTTGGTGTTTGGTGAGGACTAGCACCCCCGGCCCTAGGCTCTCTCCAGACCAGGGCCGTTCCTTGGGCAGTGCGGGCAGGGCACGGCGAAGTAGAAGAAAGGGAGTGCAGGCAGAAGGGCATAACTGATAGGGAGCTGGTGACGCGCGGTGCAACCAAATGGAAGAAGAAAGAATATAACCAGCACGACCACCTTCCCTGACTCCTCCTGGGCTGCTTGCGTCCGACGTCAAGTCATCATCACATCACCACCGCGTGATGACACCTGATGTCCTGTATAGCGGTACTGCAGGCTGTCAGTGCGTGGCGCCCATGGAGGAATCTGCTTTCCGGGCTCTCTTTGTCTGTGCGTTTTCCTGGTCCTTGCTTCCTCCTGGATGAACGGCTGGTCTCTATGTAGGCAGATCTACTTGTGACTTGTGGCTGGGGGGGGGGGGGGGGAGGGGCATTTTTTAAACCCTTACCCTGGGTGCAGTTTAGCCTAGAAACTGCAGTGCTCCAGGCCCTAGGCAAGTGCCTAGGTTTGCCTTCTGGATGATCTGGATCTGCTCTACTGTAATTGGCCATAAACATTACAATATGGCTGTACAATCTAAAATGTTCCTCCATGACCCCCAGGACTAAATCTAAAATGTTTCATTAAAGTAAACAGATAACATTTTAACATAATGTACCAATAATATGATCTACTTATAATTCTAATGAGAGAATTTCTTTTTTATTCAATTGATGTATCATACATCCTCATTTCAATTTATACAAACATAGGTCTGGATGTTTATGCCCAGAATTTTAACATTGTGCTGACGGTCACTGAATAGTTCATGGATGTGCAGATGGCTTCATAGAGAGATGTATTTACCTCTGTATTATTCTACTGTTTTCTAACCCCTTGTATCATCTATTCTTGCTTCTTACATTTAGTTCAAGTGTGCTACCAACAAAAACAGTCACTGCTAGTCTTCAGTTTTCTGGAAGCCATACCATTGATTTCTGCACACAGATAAACTTAATATGAACTCTGTCTTTGACAATCAAACACCCAAAAAGCATGTAGTAGATGGGAGACAGTCCTTCAGCAGATGGGCACGCAGTAATCTTGAAAGCACTCATCCCTTTTCTGCAGTCTTTCCATGGATTGTCATCTTTTACACTTGCCACAAGTTGTCTTCCTGTTGTATTCTCTCAGTTGCCGTTGTTCTGCTACCCCAAACTCAAAACTGAACAAGGCAAATTCTAGTAGTAAACAAGTTATAAAGAGAAATATAAACAATTTATAGAAGCAAATTGGTGAACAAAATACCTTTTTTATAAGTCAAATGTGCTTACCTCTCCAGCTAGGTTTCTACACCCTGTAGATTTAGCTGGTGAGTCATTCAGAAGTGGCCATGTGACTGTCAAAGTAAGGAAAAAAATAATCTGTCACCTGAAATACATTGAAATGATTGGAAAGTGTACTAAAGATGACAGAAAAACTGATAAAAGTTTTACCAATAGTGGTAAAAAAATAAATAAAGTAGCAGTTAAAGTGTTACGACACAGAAAAAATAATAATGGTGGAACGTGGGGCAAATGTATTCCCAGAGTTCTCAAGATGTGCAGGAATAAGGGACCAAAAATATTTTCCTCGAATACCTTGAAGTTTACCCGAGGTGACATGTGATATGTTGAGATACACATATATGTACAGTGCCAGGCTACAAATAACTAGGCTGTGTTCCTTTTCTTCTTTTTTGGCCTGAAAGAGTTAACCATTCAGGTGTGCAAGGGACAATATCACTCCAGTTAGGCCCTAGCCAGACTGTAGCGTAATCCTCACTGATAAACAATTACAACCATAAAAACAGCTTTTGAGTTCAAGGGTTGAATAAAAAAAAAGGTCAATACTGGGATTCTAAAAAAAAAAAGTCAGTTTCAGGAGTAGGAAGATAGATAAAATTGTATATCTCATCAGTTTATTTTCACCTTGGGTTTTCTTAAAAGCTCTTCTTTGATCATGGTCCAATAGACCCCTGGATGGAAATATGAGAATTGCTCCAATACTGAAACTAACTTTGTTTGCAAAGTTTGAAAGGATCTCAAATGCTCTGCTAGATCCCTTAAAGAGGTACTGTAAGGAGGAAAACCACTCATTGCTAGCATATAGCCTATACCCAATTTATAGGGGAAAACCCAGTATTTCCTGATATAAATCCAGCATTTTTCTGTAATTTCACCTTTAAATGCTAAGCCACGCCCCCTCCTTGAGTTTCCTCCGCGGATGTATAAAATTAGCTGTGCGCAGTGCCCTCTGGGTAGTGACATCACCAGCAGTAGTTGAGGAGAAAAAAAAAAACTGTTGTCCTCGCCGTCATCAAGGTAGGACATGTGCACGAGAGGAGGCAGCAGAAGCTGATCTTGCAGCCTTAGCTGCTATGACAGATCATCTCCCTCTCTGCCCTGCCACTCATGGCTGGATTTCAGGCAGACCAACAACAAAGGCAGTGGCCTAGGAGGACTGAAAATACACACTAAACAAGGGGCGGATGGAGGACAGCAGGCTGCCACTTTTATAGCAGCCAATGGAGCGCCTGACCACAGCAGTATACTGGCTGTGCCTGTGCTCCACTCTGGCTGAGTCTGCAGTGAGTGTACTCATTAGGAAGTCATGTAACTTCTCACTGCACGCAGACCAGAGCAGCAGCACATACTACTAGAGAGATGTCCCAGTCACAGCGTGTGAGCTGGCTGTGCTGAGTGGTTCTGCCCCACCCCCTCTGTGTCACATGTCACCCTCCACTCACTGCCCGGGAGTTCTTGAACGTGTGTGAGAGAAATGAACAAAACTTCCATCTATAAGAGGTTTCTGCTGATGGCCACTTGTTAGCAGATAAATGAATGCAGCTGAGGTTGAGAGGTTAGTGTGCTGCCTTCATTCCGAGGAAACAAAGGCAGAACGTAACACTGTAGTGCAGACCCTTCACTCCTGATCTCTGCACAGCATGGCAGCTCTACCATATGTCATTCATATAGAGCTGCTATCAACAGAGACCTGGGAGAAGAGAAAGTAAACAATGCTAATGGACATTGCAGTCAGGAAGCTGCAATTTAGATAAGGTGACTTGCCTGGATGGAGGCTGCTGCTGAAAGCTCTGTCACAGCCTGGATCCTGATTGCCTGTACATTTATATGATGGGCTACATCACCCAATGGTATGGCCAGATTGATCATCAAATAGATCCTTCTCGTATTGATTTTGAAGAGAAAAGGATATTACCGCCTGCACACAGACTTCCAGTAGATTTCACCATATGCCTCTCCTCTCTGCTGCCATGACTCCTAGCCTCCTCCAGTGTTCAGCGTCACCGAGGGTTCAAGTACCACTTGACACAGCACATATTATGTATACCATTGTTTGTATTTGTTTCTTACTTTGTACAGTGCCATGAAATATGTTGGTGCTGTACAATTATGTATTGTATTATTTATATTATTGTGACTTCACACGTGTGCAAGTGTCACGTGGTATAGGCGCATGCGGTGATGCTTTACACCGGTGGAAGCCAGGAGTTACGCCAGAAGACAGATGAGACTTTAAAATACTAAGAAGGGACTCGGGTGGATGCTGTACACTTGGGGGAGACACCGGCTCAGGGTCCTTTGATTGTCCAATATCGAATGCCGTTACGCTGCGCACCTAGTCCTTGTGACCAAGATTTTGTTGCCATTCCGGATTGAGCCATTTGGCCAGAAATTGATTGAAAGATCGATCAATATTCATGTTTCTACACTAATTCTCTTCCACTTCAATAACGTTCAATCAGGTCATTATATGGAACGATGTGTGGGAACTCTTATCCATATGCTCATAGATTGCAATCCAGTATGGCTAAACAATCAATTCCTGTGTACCAGGAATCGATACATCCCATACACTGCACATTCATTTTCAATACATTCCACCAGGGAATCTACTGATAATCAACCAAAGCACAGTGTTGCACTGTTCAATGCAGTATGAAAATATGGGCCGCTGATTGACCACCGCACCTGCCCAGCCCTTGATAGATGTAAAGCCCCCATTAATACTTTCAATCGATTTTATGTCAAAATCGATTAGACAGTGATCAAAAACAGGAATAATTTTGGAAACTGATTCCATTCAGGATTAGTCGCTCTTATGAAATTTGCCTGTAAAATCGATATGTATGAGCTCACTTGGCAGGCATAAGAGGCAGTGGCATATTGTTATGTATTCACATGGGGGAGAGGTGCTTGTTAAGTTGGCCTAGGCAGTAAAAAGTATAAATCTGGCCCTGCTTCCACTCTCAGCTCCACCTCCTGCAGATCAGCAGGCAAACTAACTTCATCCCAGCTGGAAGCCCTGTCTTTTTTGCACACTCTTCCTACAGCTCTCCTGCAATAACTGTGTTATCTCTGTCCCATCTGCCTGCATATCAGGTGAAAGGTCCGTACACACTCCGGACTGGAGGCAACGATGGGTCCGTCGTTGCCTCCCGCTGGGTGGGCGTTCCAACGACAGTCCGGCATGTGTACGCACTGTCGGCGGACTGATACGGCTGTTTCTGAGCGATCCGCGGATCGCTCAGAAACAGCCGGACCCGTCGTTGCCTCCAGTCCGGCGTGTGTACGGACCTGAACTCCCATGGCAGGCAGAGCAGAGAGAGCTAAAGGATGGGATGGCTGTAGGAAGAGCTGATAAGAGAGGGCTTCCAGCTGGGATAAAGTGAGTGAAACACACATTGATATGGGGGGGGGGGGGGGGGGGCTAGCAACAAGGCTGCACAGCTAGCCATAGTACAGTGCACTGGACACATTCTGACATATGCAGGCTTTCCTTCCCTGCATGTTTGTTTCCCCTTCTGTAGTATTTTTTTCTTCTTTGTGTGTTGACCTCTCCCTTTGTAAAGACATCAATTTTGCACAATCCCCCCTCCTCCTCCCCAACCCCCATACACTACAGGGGATCCACTTAGCACAGTAAATTTTCTGTCCAGGAAAAAAAAAGTTTTTTTTTTTTTCTGTCCTGAAAGACTGACAACTAATGCTAGGTACACATGATGCAATTATCTTCCAGATTTACGGTCATCGATTATTTCTGACATGTCTGATCTGATCTGATTTCTGATGGATTTTCCATAGAAGTGAATGGGAAGTCGATCGGAAATCAGATCGGACATGTTGGAAATAATTGATCCGACGGTAAATCTGTCACAAAATTGCATTGTGTGTACCTAGCATTAAGGTAGCCATATCGCTAGCAATGATGGGCAGATTCGACCAAGACACAAAGCTCTCTCTAAATGAATCTGATTAGAGAGTGATCTGTCGGCTGCCCATACACCACAGAGCGATTCCTGATCGATTTCAGCATGAAATCTCTTGAGAATCGTCCGAGCCCACCTTGTCCGCCGCCACTCTACCGTGTATGTATGTGTGTAATTGTGCATTTATACATTACCTGTCCTGTGTCGCAGTGCCCGTGCATTTTTTTCGGACACTCTTCTGCTTGCTGCATAGCACGCCGGCGTGTGTCACACACACGGTGTATGCAGCTAATAAAAGAGCGGCAGAAGATGGATGGGCACCGAAGCAAGGGACAGGTAATGTGCAAACGCACATTTTTATGTTACATATATACACATTGTGGGAACAGCGCTGGGGGTTTCATCGCATTCGTTGCTCGTCGCACCCGTTCGAGCAAGTTGGCTTGCTCTTTCAGCATGTCTGACCGATTAATGTGACTGAATTCTGCCCAAAATTAGTTGCATCGTCGATCAGCATGCACTTGGCTGCACGGATTCTCTTCCAATTGTAATAATCAAATTGGATGGTCGATTGGCGCCAAGTTGCCTGATAAATGGCCACCAGAGATGAATATTAAAAAAAACAAACACATACATACCTGGTCTTTCCTCCAACCCCCTACGGCCTGATCGCTCCCTCAGCGCTGTCCTCCGCCTCCTCGGTCTTCCGAAAGGGGTCCTGCTATCTTGGCCATCTGCGCATGCGCAGTGCGGCTGCACGCGCTGTCCCATCTCGCTCCCGTTGCCAGGAGAGTTCTGCGCCTGCACAGTAGTACTGCGCAGGCTCAGAGAGTTCTCAGCGACAGGGACGGGCCGAGACGCGCATGTGTAGTAAGCCCGACTGGCAAAGATACCGGGACCCCTTGCGGAAAATCGAGGAGGGAGCGATCAGGCTGGAGAGGGCTGGAGGAATCCCCAGATATGTATGAATTTTTTTATAGATTCATCTCTGGTTTCCTTTAAGGGTTCGGAGAAAAAAAGCTTTCTGCTCTCTGCACAATTGTTTTAATGACTGCATCTGCTCAGCCACTGAAAAGGAGCCATAAAAAGTTTTGTAGACAGTCACTATTCATTTTTCAGCAGTGTCTTATGTAGTGCCCTGCCCCCAGCCTCTCCACCCCCTTCCCAAGTACTGTGTACTGTAGTGATGCTGGAGCCAGGGCCAGTTGTAGCCCCAAGGCAAAAGTAACTTGGGGGGGGGGGGGGGGGGGTCCGCTTGACCACCACCCACTAATGGAAATTCCCACTATCATTGTCTATAGTGTATATATAGCTAGATGTGTCCCCCAGGATTAGGCAGCCTCCCCCCAGTTTAGATAGCGGGATGTTCCCCCCTCCCCCCCAAGACTAGGTGCCCTCCCCCCTCCAGCATAGCTGGTCAGTGTAAAGTGAAGATTTTCTGAACTTCTGACGCTGGCTGGTGAGTTGTGCTGCACACCCCTCTTTATATGGTACGGGGACATGACAATTGGGGGGGGCCCTAAAATCTTCCTCTACCCGCCGGCTCACCTCCACCACCCACAACGTGGGACCCAGCAGCCGGCCAAATCAAATTTTTAATAGAAGGCACTTGGGCTCTCGAGCCTTAAAGGAGTTCTGTGCACCATTCCTATAAACAAAAAACGCCAATTACCTGGGGCTTCTACCGGCCCCCTGGAGCTGAAATGTCCAGCACCGTCCTCCTCCGATCACCTGTTCCCCGCCGCCGCTCCTGGTCTAATCAGCCAGCTGATTAGACTGCGTCATCGGGAGCTTATTGCGCATGCGCAGTACAAGAAAACTTTGTACTGCGCCTGCGCAGTAAGCTCCCGATGACGTGCGCATGAGCGAGTTTTATTCGTCTTGTTAGACGAATACTACAATGGGCCGGCGGCGGGCAACAGAGTATCGGAGGAGGATGGTGTGGGACATTTCAGCTGCAGGGGGCCGGGAGAAGCCCCAGGTAAGTGGCGGTTTTTGTTTATAGGAGCAGTGCACAGAACTCCTTTAATTGTAGCGCCGGCCCTGGCTGGAGCAGTCTGCAGAGCCAGGTGGGCAGAGTGAGTGTAATAAGCTGAGGCTGGGAGCACACTCGTCTGTCGGTTTTCTGTGTGTATTTCTGCTCACTGTGTGTCTGTATGTGTGAAAACATTAATGTTTTATCTCAGAAGCAAATTTAATTGATAGAGAAAATTCCTGCAGTGCTTTGCTGCTGTCAGTTTTATCTACATGGGGAAAACACATTGAAGTGTGCACTAACCACTTGAATAGCATTGGTTCTCAGTTTTCCTGTGCAGACAAGTCCCAGCCTGAGGACAGGACAGCATAGTGACCAGGCTTGCTCTCCACGGATTAATCACAACCATGGTGGTTACTCGTGATTCAAATTAGCTCTAATTGCCGCAGCTGAGCGGCTAGATGCGGCGGGGTTAATTACCCATAATGCCGTTCTCCCCTCAGCGATTCAACGAGGTGCAAGCACCCTATTGGACGCGTTGCAAGCCTCGCTATGGCACACTTCCTCCTTCAAGCCGGAAGATCAGAAGTGCTCTATAGCAAGGCTTGCAACACGCCCATTTGGACGCTTGCACCTCGTTGAAACGCTGAGTGGCAATATGGGTAATTAACCCCGCCGCATCTAGCCGCTCAGCTGCGGAAATTAGAGCTAATTTGAATCACGACTAACCACCGTGGTTAAAGGTCAACTGAAGAGAGGTATATGGAGGCTGCCATGTTTATTTCCTTTTAAGCAATACCAGTTGCCTGGTTATCCTGCTGATCCTCTGCCTCTAATGCTATTAGCCATAGCCCCTGAACAAGCATGCAGCAGATCAGGTGTTTCAGACTTTAAAGTCAGATCTGACAAGACTAGCTGCATGCTTGTTTCTGGTGTTATTCAGATACTACTGCAGAGAAATGGACCAGCAGGGCTGCCAGGCAACTGGTATTGATTAAAAGGAAATAAATATGGCAGCCTCCGTATACCTCTTACTTCAGTTCCCCTTTAATCCGTGGAGAGCAAGGCTAATAGTGACATCAGGAGTAGCTGCTGGGACAGCATAGTGAGATCAGGAGTAGCTGCTTGGACAGCATAGTGAGATCAGGAGTAGTAACTGGGACAGCATAGTGAGATCAGGAGTAGTAGCTGGGACCAGCATAGTGAGATCCGGATCCAGGAGTAGCAGCTGGGACAGGAGCCAGGAGTAGCAGCTGGGGCAGCAGCACATGCGACCCCAGCAGTGAGTCTCTGTTGTCTGTATAGTGACTGGCTGTGTAGCAGCAGGTCTATGTTGTTATGAGGTGTCTGTCACTTGTGGAAATCCCCTTTTAGAGCTCTTTAAAGTAAAATGTGAGAATTGTGTATATTCTCAGATGATGCTGTGACTGGGTGGTGGGGTTGATGAGACAAAATGTGGGGGAACACCAGCTTGGGGTTGATTCATGTTCAGGCCATACTAGATGAGATGAACAATGGCGCCATTCACTGGGGATCCGCTCAGGATCACGTGTCTGCACTGCGTTGTTCACATTGCCTGCTGTTGAGCATCTGGTACACCTGCGATGCTACCCGTCGCTTCACCATCCACTGACATTGCTGTCGCCGCCACTCAATCCTCAGTCCACTGCAGGGTCCACTGCTTTCACTCTGCATTCTCCTCTATTACTTGTTCATCTCAATAAACCACCCTTTCTCCATTCATTTACCATGCTACAATTACTTTACTAAAATTGGTTTACAACAACCATTCAATTTTGTTTGTATAGACAAACTACTTTTAGCCTCCTTCAGCTAGTTCTCTAACTGCGCTTTTCTCCACACATGCATTGGGTGCCTTCAGATGACATCAGTCAGTAAAAAAAAAAGTGGTTACAGCCTTTACTGTAGAACAGTTACAACTGCTGGAATGAAGAAAAAAAAAAACGGTTACTCTGCCAGGAGTAAAAATGGTTCGTCCCAGGCATTTTTACTGGACATTCTTGAGAGCATTTTTTTTCTGTTTACAGTTCCTCTTTAACATTGATGCAGTTAAGGTTCTGGATTGAATTTGGAGGTTAGCAAGTTTTCAACATCCATACAGCCAGTTTATCACAAGCAAACCCTTTGTCTGAAGAAGTGACTGGGACACGCTCCCTCTCAGAAGGGGTAATACAAATTTGTAAGGCTCAGGTGATGAACTACAGGGCTACAATAGTGTACTTTAAATTCTGATCAGTAGAGTAAGCTTTGCAGTGATTTAGCAAGTTGTTAGTTACAGAAGTTTCAACCTTAATCAAAGACAAAGCTAACATCTCCCATCTACAATACAGCCATACAGTTGTGTATAATGCTGATTAGAAATGGCCCGAACCTCCGATTTTCGGTTCACAAACTTCCGCAAACGTTCGCGAACATGCAAACTTTCGCGAACCGCCATAGACTTCAATGAGGAGGCGAACTTTGAAAACTGGAAACATTTATGCTGGCCACAAAAGTGTTCGAAAAAATGTTTCAAGGGGTCTAACACCTGGAGGGGGGCATGGCGGAGTGGGATACACCGGGGAAAAATCCCTGGAAAAAATCAGGATTTGACGCACAGCAGTGGTTTAAGGGCAGAAATCGCATTGCATTCTAAATTGGAGGCCTAAAGTGCTTTAAAACATCTTGCATGTGTATACATCAATCAGGGAGTGTAATTAGTGTACTGCTTCACACTGACACCAAACTCACTGTGCAACGCACCGCAAACAGCTGTTTGTGTAGTGACAGCTGTGCTGGACTGGTGAGCACCATGGCCAGATTGCTCTTCCTCACTCAGTGATGTCAGGTAATGTCTGACTGTCTTATCAACTTTTGATGGTTCTTTCTCTGCCATTATTAAAGCTTACATCTATTTTTTAAATACTTGTTCTGCTTGCTGTTCAGTACCTGCAACAAGAATCTTTTATGGAGGGCAAGTCTGCCATTGTGCAGGCCATGGCGGTTTTCAAGCCCATATGGTCGGGCTGAGGTAGCTGAATGACAGAACAAGTGAGTGTCCAGCTGATTGAATTTGGTCTGTCCACAATGAAGTAATGACCTTATTATCTATTTTCTTGGGTCAGTTGTGCCCCCCAACCCCAACACACTCATATAGTCGTCGGTCATTGCTTCATTGTGATACGCAAGCCCCTTCACCCCGGCAAGGTAAGGATCCCGAAGGGGAATTGACACATGTATATGCCTTTTGTTTTGTTGTTGCAGCTGCAGTGCAGCCAGAAAAATTAGGCAGGCATGTGAACGCACCAGAAAAATTATAATAGCTAGCAGCGGCCTTAAAAATTCAGGAATCCGACTGGAGTCCTGGTGGACCCTGTTGGTGGTGGCAGTCAAGCGGCCTGCAGGCAGAGATGCTGTGTGGGGACCGACTTAGTCTTGGGACAGGCAGCCAGTCACACGGCGTGCAGGCAGAGATACTGTGTGTGGGGACTGACTTAGTCTTCAGGCAGGCAGTAACCCTCCGGGGATCCATGCCTCATTCATTTTGATAAAGGTGAGGTACTGAACACTTTTGTGACCTAGGCGACTTCCCTTCTCAGTGACAATGCCTCCAGCTGCGCTGAAGGTCCTTTCTGACAGGACGCTTGAGGCAGGGCAAGACAGAAGCTGGGTGGCAAATTGGGACAGCTCTGGCCACAGGTCAAGCCTGCACACCCAGTAGTCCAAGGGTTCATCGCTGCTCACAGTGTCTACATCCACACTTAAGGCCAGGTAGTCGGCTACCTGCCTGTCGAGGCGTTGGTGGAGGGTGGATCCGGAAGCACTAAGGCGAGGCATTGGACTAAAGAATGTCCGCATGTCCGACATCACCATGAGACTGCTAGAGCGTCCTGTCCTTGCCTGCGTGGACATGGGAGGAGGAGGATTACTGGCAGTGGCACCTTCATTCCGTTGTGCTGTGACATAACCCTAAAACGCACTGTAAAGCATACGCCCCCTGCGACGCCGGCTGCTGTTTCTCTTCTGCTGCCTCCTCCTCCTAAAAAAAAAAAAAAACGTCCTCATCATCTGACTCCTCTTCTCCACACGACTCTTCCTCCTCCTCCTCCCCCCTCTGTGCTGCCGCAGGTGTTGAGGAAACATCTGGTTCTGATAAGATTTGATCCCACAACGCTTTCTCCTGTAACTGTTCCTGTTCACGCTCCTCCACCGCTTGATCCACCACTCTACGCACGGCACGCTCCAGGAAGAAGGCATACGGGATCAAGTCGATGATGGCGCCTTCACTGCGACTTACCATGTTTGTCACCTCCTCAAACGGCCACATGAGCCTGCAGGCATTTCACATGAGTGTCCAGTTCTTCGGCCAGAACATCCCCATCTCCCCAGAGCATGTCCTTCTACTGGGTGACAGCTTTCACCTGTTGTAGCAGTCGGTCAAACATCAGGAGGGTCGAATTCCAGTGAGTCGGGCTATCGCAAATCAATCGTCTCACCGGAAAGTTGTTTCTCTGCTGAATATCGGCCAAGCGTGCCATGGCCGTGTAAGACTGCCTGAAAAGCCCACACAACTTCCTGGCCTGCTTCAGGACGTCCTGTAACCCTGGGTACTTTGACACAAATCTCTGGATTACGAGATTGAGCACATGTGCCATGCAGGGTACATATGTCAGCTTTCCCAAATTCAAAGCCGAAATGAGATTGCTGCCTTTGTCACAAACTACGTTGCCGATCTCCAGTTGCTGCGGGGTCAGCCACTGATCCACCTGTTTGTTCAGAGCAGCCAGGAGAGCTGCACCAGTGTGACTCTCCGCTTTGAGGCAAGACATGTCTAAGATGGCGTGACACCGTCGTACCTGGCATGCAGCATAGGTCCTGGGGAGCTGGGCCTGTGTAGCTGGAGAGGAGATTGCAGCACCAGTAGAGTTGCGCTGCCACTCAGCCAAGGAGGAGGAGGATGACAGCGAAGAGGATGTAGCAGGAGGAGTAGGAAGGAGTGGAGGTGGCAGCAGGCCTGCCTGCAAGCTGTGGAGGTGTCACAAGTTGGTCCGCTGCACAGCCATGTACTCCCTGCTTGCCATCAGTCACCAGGTTGACCCAATGGGCTGTGTAAGTTATGTACCTGCCCTGACCATGCTTGGCAGACCAGACATCCGTGGTCAGGTGGACCCTTGACCCAACGCTGTGTGCCAGAGATGACACCACTTGCCTTTCTACTTCCCGGTACAGTTTGGGTATCGCCTTTTTTGATAAATAATTGCGGCCTGGTATCTTCCACTGCGGTATCCCAATGGCCACACATTTTCGGAAGGCCTCAGAGTCCACCAGCTGGTATGGTAACAGCTGGCGAGATAACAGTTCCGCCAAGCCAGCTGTCAGACGCCGGGCAAGGGGGTGACTGGCAGACATTGGCTTCTTCCGCTCAAAGATTTCCCTCACGGACACCTGGCTACTGCTGTCGGTAAAGGAGCAGGAGCCGCTCAAGGTGAGAGGCGGAGTGGAGGAGGTTGGATGTGATTGTGAAGGTGCAAGGGAGAAAGTGGCTGAAGAAGATGATGCACCTGAAGGAGGAAGAGGAGAAGGAGGGTGACTTTGCTTTTGTGTGTTGCTTTTGCTCAGGTGGTCTTCCCATTGCAGTTTATGCATATTCTGCATGTGCCTTGATAAGGCAGTTGACCCTACGTGGGTGTTGGCTTTTCCATGGCTCAATTTTTGGTGACAGAAAGTACAGATGGCATTGCTCTGACCTTTGGCATACACACTAAAAAATGTCCACACCGCTGAGCCACTCTGGGGTGTGGGCACTATGGTGGCGTCAGCAGCTGATGTTGAAGGGCATGTTGGCTGGCTGTCCATAGGTGGCAATACATGGCGCCGGACACTGCCACCATCTGTTTCTGACGACGAGCTCCCCCTGCTTCTTTCAGCAACTCGTGTCCTCCTACTCCTCTCTGATCTGACTCCCCCTATGAACAGTCCCCCTGTTCATTTCCTTTATTGGGAACCCACGTGGCTGATCATCATAATCATCATAATCATCCTCCCCAGCTTCGCTTGTATCAAACACCTCCAAAACTGCACCAACAGCAGGTACTTCATCATCCTCCTCCTCACACGTTACGTCCATAGTGTCGCCTAACTCAGACATATGAGGTGGTGTAACTCGCTTAGTGCCTTCATCTTGTTGTAACAATAATGGCTGTAAATCAGTGATTTCCCCACCAAATAACTTCTGCAAAGTGTCAAATGTAGTGGATGTAGTACTTGGAGTAGCGCTGGTGGCTGCGGAAGATGAGGTGTTGTGTGGGGATGAAGTGAAAGGTATGCACTGACTTGACTAATACAATATGCAGTCACACAGGTGCAGTGAAAGGTATGCAGGGACTGGTATTACAATACAATGTGCAGCTGTCACACAGGTGCAATTAACAGGTATGCATGGACTGGTATACTAAACAGCGTGCGGTCACACAGGTGCCGTGAACAGGTATGCAGGGATTAGTATTACAAATGTGCAGCTGTCACACACAGGTAACGTGAACAGGTGCAGTGACTGGTGGTATATTACACTGCTTGCGCTCATGTAGGTGCACTGAACAGGTTACAGGTATGCACTGCAGTGATTGGGATTACAAATGTGCAGCTGCCTGTCACACACACAGGTACCGTGAACAGGTGCAATGACTGGTGGTATTAACCTCCTTGGCGGTAACCCCGTGTGTGACACGGGGTAAGCCGCCGGAGGGTGCCGCTCAGGCCCTGCTGGGCCGATTTTAATAATTTTTTTTTTGCTGGACGCAGCTAGCACTTTGCTAGCTGCGCCAGCACTCTGATCGCCGCCGGCCCCTGCCCGATCGCCGCTATCTGCTGCGGCGCGGGCCCCCCCCCCCTCCAGACCCCAGCGCTGCCTGGCCAATCAGTGCCAGGCAGCGCCGAGGGGTGGCCCGGGACTCCCAATGACGTCCCGACGTCAGTGACGTCGGTGACGTCATCCCGCCCCATCGCCATGGCGACGGGGGAAGCCCTCCAGGAAATCCCGTTCTATGAACGGGATTTCCTGATCGGAGATCGCCGAAGGCGATCGAAGCGGGCGGGGGGGTGCCGCTCAGCAGCGGCTATCATGTAGCGAGCCCTCGGCTCGCTACATGATTAAAAATTTTTATTTTTTTTTAAAAACTGCTGCACTCCCTCCTGGCGGTATTTTTCATACCGCCAAGGAGGTTAACAATGCGTGCACTCACGTAGGTATAGGTAGGTAGGTGCACTGAACAGTGAACAGGTGAAGTGATTGGGATTACAAATGTGCAGCTGCCTGTCACACACACACACAGGTACCATGAACAGGTGCAATGACTGGTGGTATTACCAATGCGTGCACTCACATAGTTATAGGTAGGTAGGTGCACTGAACAGTGAACAGGTGCAGTGATTGGGATTACAAATATGCAGCTGCCTGTCACACACACACACACACACACACACACACACACACACACGTACCCTGAGCAGGTGCAATGACTGGTGGTATTAACAATGCATGCGCTCATGTAGGTATAGGTAGGTAGGTGATTGAACAGTCAACAGGTGCAGTGATTGGGATTACAAATGTGCAGCTGCCTGTCACACACACAGGTAGTCACTCACTGAATGTGCTGGGCCTGACAGTGGCACAGTAGGAATTACCACCAAGGGGCCAAAGGCCAGCTGCGAGATTTAAGCATCAAGAATAACTGTTACGGTACCCCACTCTTTATGGATTCAGGGGAAAGTTTTCCAGTGATTGCTATAAAGACAGACGTGCTGGACTCCCTACTGAGAGGAGCAAAGAAGTGAGCTAGAGGTATCCTACTATAAGCTACAGAGCTTTTACACCTCAATAGATCACTGAAAGGGGAGACTGCCAATATTTAGCTATGTGTATTCACAGTACAAAGGGATCAGCACCGCTAGTAGTAAATAATAGCTCTTTTAATGTATCAACACCTAAATAATACAAAGATGCAGCGGCCGACCACTGTTTTGGGTGTTATGTATCTCCTTTGTCAAGCTACTGAATAATGAACACACAGTGTATGAATGTACATATATATCATTATCAAACCAGCCAGAGCCAATCACGGCTCTGCTGATAGAACAGGAGGGCGAAACTAACAGGCAGACCTGATGGGGGACTGTAATCTAAATTGTGCACAATAAACATCCACTTAGGACCTTTTCACACTGTGTAAGTTGCATTGGGATCAAATTGCAACACAACAGAGCCAAAAAGCTGCACCATCCATTGCAGAACGACCACATAGTGAGGCCTACAGTAGAATGAAATTATGACTTAGGGCTGGTTCACATGGATGGCAGGCGGCATTGGGGCAGCCGGGAAGCAGCGTTGTTCTGTGACGTCTTGTTCGGGGGCAGTGTACGGCGATTGTCAACTTCCCGTTGCGATCGGGGAAGCTGCGGTGGCTAGCCGGCCCTGGATGTTGCATGCGGCTTTTAGGGCCGGCTGAAATGACACGTTAAATCGGGATCAGAGCGGTGCGTTTCCGCAATCGCCGGTAACAGCGCAATGCTAAACGCTCCCATTCACTTGAATGGGAGAGTTTAGCCGACGAGTCCCGCACGCTTGGCGGTAAACGCGTGTGAACCAGCCCTTACTCCAACTGTAAATGTACGCATTACCCTGTTAACGAACAGCATGCTGTGCATTACTGCATCGGCACCCGCCGTACCATGCTGCACTGCACCATATGTGAAAGCCTTATAGCAAAAGTTAGACACATAGGTAGAGGGAAGTCTCTGGATGGTCGAGAAGTTTTCATGTCCTCCATCGTTGCCACATATCAGCCATCTGAACATATTGAACCAGGGCTTGTTAAATATGTTCTTTGGGCCACGCCTCCTTGCCCTGTATGAATGCACCTGCGCAAGTATGGCCACTCCTGCACAGTATGCTGAAGCCACCAGCGGCTGTGAAAAGAAGGAAGGTCTCAGCCAGCAGCAGTGCCAAAGTTGATGTAAGAAGCCTCTGGAGTACCCCCCTTTTTAGGTAAGTATCTAACTTTTCCACCTCAGGTTTGCTTTAACTTGCAGCTGGGAGTGGGTGGGGCATGATAGAATATAGTGAAAATATGAAAACACAACAAGTGGGGGTCCCAACGCCTTACCACAGAGCACACAATTTGTAGCCAAGTCCTCTGCAATATGGTTTTTACTTGCTCTTTAAGAAGTATTCATAGCGTGCAGTGGAGCAGAACATACAGCTTTTACCTCTAAAGAAACACCTTTTTTTTCCAAAAACCCTTCTACAAATAACTACAATCCATTTGTTACCTTCTAATAACAACACCATTCCACTGTCACATTGCTCCACAACATATAGCAGCACAATTTAATTTATTTTTCGCCCATAGACACAAAACATTACACAGAGCCACTTCTCTATGAGGATTTTTCTTTTTTAAATTTCAAAGTTTACTGTAAATCCTCACCAGGGTCCTCCTGTTTTGACAGTGTCTACAATTTGTGGGATGTCCTCCACTGGTCTGGAGACAAAGTGTAGTATATCAACGGCAAAGATAGTTCAATTTCCTTCAGGCCTGCCCACCCTCTATCATATGATGCTTAATGTTTTCCAACTGGACTAAAGATTCTTAACACCGTGATGTATGGCTCGGAGTGAAAGGGCAACCTTGGATTCTGCTTGTTGCCAGGTCTAATGGCTTGGAACAAAATCCTTTTGTCACGATCATGGTCAGGGGTGATTGGTATGCCATTATAATTTATTTATGTGAAGACTTTTAACTGTTTATGAGACGTGGCAGGTATTCCACGATCAACAGACAGATTCAATGATTTAACAGTGAACAATTGTATTAAAAAAAAGTATGGGTAAAAATGTAATATAGCCCCACTAAAACAATGTACCTTGGGGTGAAGACACATTGAAAATCTCCATCAGTATGATGCATGAAACTCATTGAGGAGAGGAGAGGAGTTCTGGCACACTGCAAAGGAACAAATCTCCCTGCTGGCTCATGACAGGAATACCAAATGCCTTCTAGCTGCAGCTGAAATGTTGGCGCTGAGACAGAAGGAGTATCCTGGGATGCATTTGTTAAAAGAAAAGACAACACTGTGATTGGGTTCAAGTGAATGTGAATGTGTAAACCACTAGCAGGCACAATGAATTGCTGTAACCAGAGCATAGTTAAAGGACAATACGATTGCGCCTGAAGAACCATGCAAACCAGCCCAGCAATAGAATAATTCTTCCATGTAAAACCCATACGAAGCATTAGAAAAAAATCGATACCACAAAACTGAACTCAAGGCACAAATATTACTTTACCTTTCAAATGTAGCTGCTTATGAATACATAGCAATTTCACTCCCAGGATTACTGTGGATAACTATTTGTAGGCTGTACGGCTGGAGGAAGCAGGTTGTGTTGACGTCTGCTGTTTCAGGTGCAGGGATCAGAAGAGTTAATTTTTAGCATTACATCCCATAGGTATCAATTATATTGAAAGTAAAAGGGCATCTGAAGTGAGTGGGATTTGGAAGCTGCCATATTTATTTCCTTTAAAGCAATACCAGTTGCCTGATGTCCTGATCTTTTATGCTTCAGTAGTGTCTGAATCCCGCCCCTGAAACAAGCATGAAGCAAATCCAGTCTAAGTTCAGTCAGAAGCACTTGATCTGCATGCTTGTACAGGGTTTATGAATACAATTATTAGATGTAGAGGATCAGCAGGACAGCCAAGCAATTAGCATTGTTTAAAACGGAAAAAAAATCTAGCAGCTTTCACATCCCTCTTACTTCAGGTCAAGTGTGCTTTAACATCTTGATAAGTTAAAGTTGGAAAGGGTTAGTATCATGCTTCAAACTAATGCTGGGCATGCACGATGAGTTTTTTCAGCAGATTTATTGTCCACTCGATTTTACGATCGATTTCCATTCACTTCTATGAGAAATCGATAAGAAAAATGATGAAAATCAGATCAGACCTGTCGGAAATTATCTATCAAGCCATTTATATGTCAAAAAAATCTCATGGTGTATTCCCATTTGCAACAGGTAAAGCTAAGCTAGGCGTTATATTTTTTTTAAGTTAGAGGCAAGTGAAATGATCAGGTTAAGTTAGGGTTAATAGTAGTTTGGCTGGTGTGGCTAGGACAGGGCCGGAGATCATTTATAGAGGTAAAATGAAGGTTGAATGTTGATGAAAGGGCAGTTAGTGACATGGATTTGTCAGGGCTTCCACTGATTGTTTTAGTTTTTCTTTATTTCTATTTCTTTATCACATTAGTTCTGAAAACATTTCTTTAATATATACCTTCAATCTTCAATAACACATACCTCAGTAGAGGGAAGTTCTGTATAGTCCAGAGGCTTCCCTGGTCTTCTTACACCCCTCCATTCCAGCGCCGAGTCCCTCTAAACATATTCCACAAAACCGTTGAATACGTTTCTCGTGGCCATGCCACCTTCTGTGAACGAGTGTGACTGTATTGCCCATGCTCGAGTAAGGTCTACGCCTGTGCAGGAGTACAGAACGACTCATGCAAAGCTTCTTCTCTGGGTGTTAGGTCTGTCGGGGGGTTCCATGATAGACTGATATTGATGGCATTTCCTATGGACCTGTTTGACCCGCATGCGAATTGGAGTAGGTCTAGGAGGGCATCGGAGGACCGCTTTAGATCAGTGAGGACCAAACTCTCAAAGATCCTCATGGCAGTGGGTGTTAGGGTAACATGCCTGTAGTGCTGAGATCTGTAATCCCTGGCTTTTTGTGGACTGGAATAATTGTGGATTTTTTGAGGCAGGATGGTACCTTGCTCTCTGCCAGGGATTTGTTGAATATGGAGGTGAGGACAGGGGCCAGCTGGCTTTCTCAGGTTGTCAGGCAGACTGAGGACATGCTATCTGGGCCAGAGGCTTCCCTGCGTTGAGCTGCTGGAGGTACCTTAGTAGGCCGATCTCCTGGACTACCAAGGCAACGCGTTCAATCGGGGGGGGGGGGGGGGGGGACTGCCCCTACATGATGTCACCTGTCCTCGGGATGGTTGGATTAGTGCTCATATCTGCAGTAGAAGCAACCATCTTACATCATAATGCAACATCCAATTCCATCTGTGGTCTCAACACTGCTATTTTCTGAATTTACAAATTTCTATCAGTTTAGTCTCAACATAGATGCCTCCTGCTATAATTGATCCTCGTCTCATGATGTGTTATCTGAGTTTCCGGTCAATTTTAAATATTCACAGCTAGGCAAACATTGAAATGGAAAAAAAGTGGGGGGAAGGCTGCGCATCCCTAAACATTGAAATGGACTGATCATTTTAAAACATTACAATACATGACCTATGTAACACTGATATATGTCATAGCAACTTTTTAGTACTTTTTAGTAAAAGTGGTAGTGCACTCCAAAGACAGACACAGGTCATTTTTTCATCAGATGCAATAATCTCGATCAAATCTATCAATGAGTTGCCCCCACCTTGCTGATTGTTAAGCCTCCATTTGACTTTAAATAGGTTTTCACCAAACGTGCTATTCGGATCTCAGTTTTAAGGTAATGGAAAGCTAGCAGGGCAATAATTTAACCAATTTACATCAAACTTCTGCTCACATCTGATTGTCATTTAGTGGTGAAATGTGGGGTTCATCAATCACTGCTCCGTTATCAATTTTGGCTTAAAGTGTACCAGAGACATCGCTAACTACAGATTTGATACTATTCCTCCCACCCCATAAGCATGCGTGAGTCCCTCGCCGTCCTCCTGCGGTCTGCCGTTCAGTCGCAATCAGCCCCGGTAACTTGCTCAGTCACATCAGTCCGGGTCTACCAGACCAGGAGGTCCGCACATGCGCAGAAGACCCAAACTGGACCGACTGAGCAAGTTACCGGGGCTGATCGCGGATGAACGGCAGACCATGGGAGGATGGCGAGGGACTTACACATGCTTATGGGGTGGGAGGAAGCTCGGGTAAGTATGAAATCTGTAGCTAACGACATCTCTGGTTTACTTTAAAGGGATACTGTAGGGGGGCCGGGGGAAAATGAGCTGAACTTACCCGGGGCTTCTAATGGTCCCCCGCAGACATCCTGTGCCCGCGCAGCCGCTCACCGATGCTCCGGCCCCGCCTCCGGTCCACTTCTGGAATTTCTGACTTTAAAGTCAGAAAACCACTGCGCCTGCGTTGCCGTGTCCTCGCTCCCGCTGATGTCACCAGGAGTGTACTGCGCAGACACAGAACATACTGGGCCTGCGCTGTGCGCTCTTGATGACATCAGCGGGATCGAGGACACGGCAACGCAGGCGCAGTGGTTTTCTGACTTTAAAGTCAGAAATTCCAGAAGTGAACCGGAGGCGGGGCCGGAGCATCGGTGAGTGGCTGCGCGGGCACAGGATGTCTGCGGGGGACCATTAGAAGCCCCAGGTAAGTTCAGCTCATTTTCCCCCGACCCCCTACAGTATCCCTTTAAGTAATTTGACCCAAGTACAAGTACAGGATATTTCCTGTTGAACATTACTGTGCTGAGCAGGGCTGGTTCTAGACTATTTGCTGCCTGAAGCAAACTTGTGAGGATGCGCATCCCCCCCTCCTCCACCCCGATATGAAATGATCGCACAGCACCCGACAATTTACTCTCCTTCATTTAATGTTCTCACATGACATGCTGCAGTTCAACACAATAGCACACTGGCTGGCTGTAAGCCTGTGACGAACAAACTGCTCACCCTCGGCCAGTCGGCCATCCTCCATTCCTTCTCAGTCAGGACAGCAGTGCCACCTCCTCCCTTCTGCTGTGCAAGTCTCCCCCCTCCTCACTCACTGTTAGACTCCTCACACTGTACAAGTTGCTTTTCCCCAATGATGACCTCTTCACCTCACTCGCCTCTCCTTCTACTCTGACTGTATGCTGTTAGTGTAAACACACAATACAAACATGCTGCCCCTGCAATCTCTGCATTAAAGATTCATAGAGGAGGCGGGCACCAGTGCTAGTGTTGCCATGCAAGATTTATTGGCAGCAGATGTTAAAAACCAGAGGAGGCCCCCGATGGAGAGCGCTCCCCCCTACCTGACAGCTGTTTCACAACATACGTTGTCTCATCAGAGGTGTTTGCGGGGGTGCAGAGAGGCCGGTGCAATCTCTGCACCTGTTGCAAATGTTTCACCTTGCTTCATGAGAGAACCGGCCCTGGTGCTGAGTCTACCATTTACCACATGTACCCTCACCTCTT
Source organism: Hyperolius riggenbachi (assembly GCF_040937935.1). Taxonomy (NCBI): domain Eukaryota; kingdom Metazoa; phylum Chordata; class Amphibia; order Anura; family Hyperoliidae; genus Hyperolius; species Hyperolius riggenbachi. The sequence goes on along the minus strand of NC_090648.1, from coordinate 190,417,811 downwards.
TCAAGGACTTATTGGGCCCGATCCAATTCACTTTTTCTCCTAAGTTTTCTCCTAGGTGATAGTTTACTCAGAATAATTTTGACAGTACTTTTTCACCTACTTTTGGCCCATTATTCTTTATTTAACATCTATAAAACAGATATTTCCCAGCAATGTCAATTTCAACTTACTTGAATTGTGCCTTTAACATGAATATCAGTGAATTTATCTGTACTACTGTGTTTGGGCTACATCTCAGCCCTCTAACTACAGCCACATTTTAGAAGTGTTTAACATAATTGATGTAATTTATGTAGGACCTTACAGTACATGTAATGTACACTAGAAGGATGTTTCACCGAGTTCACATATATCCTTAGTTATGCTAGGGTCACACTGGCATGCAAATCATTCCATTTTCCTCTTCAGAGAGCAGTGGATCAATGGGCATTTTCACAGATCCTATGTTAAGTATAGGATCGGTTTATGTCCTTTGCGGTAAGCAGAACATTGTACATATCAGACATAGCATGCTACGAACGATGAACTGATAGCTGCTGCAGTTGATTACATTTTACCCCACATTGTAAAGAGTAGTAATAAGCACCAAGTCTTGATTCACATATCATCGGATTTCTGCTGTGTGGATGCACAGTCACTGTCCATGCCGCGGAACCCATGTTCCTACTCCACTGTGCATCAGACATGTCATAAAGTTAGGTCCATAAATATTTGGACAGAGACAGGTGTTTTCTCATTCTGGTTCTATACATTACATCCACAATGAATTTTAAATGAAACAACTCAGATGCAGTTGAAGTGCAGACTTTCAGCTTATTAAGAGGGGTGAACAAAACAATTGCATAGAAATATGAGGCAACTAAAACATTTTTTTTAAAGCGGACCTGAACTCAGATCTTCCTCTCCGCTCTAAAAGATGTGCAACAGCATAATGACCTTTAAAGAAAAACATTTCTTTTTTGCAGCAAATACAAATTCTGCAAAAAACCTGCAGTGTTTTTACTTCCTGCTTTGATGGAAGCAGACATATTGTTAACATTCTGTGTTTATCAATTAGCTGCCGTGGCAGTCAGCTGACAAAGCTGAGGGATCAAATTACAACTTGAGATTAGTCACAGATGAGGGGGAATTAGACAGGCTAAACTCTCTAAATACATACAGGGTCTCTATGTTTTCCTTCTGTCCCGTGCAAGAGTTCTGGCCCACTTTAACATAATCCCTTCATTTCAGGGGCTCCAAATTAAATAACTGGAAATAAAATGTGCATTTTTAATACTTGGCTGAAAACCCTTTGCTGGTAATGACGTTTTTTAAAATTTGGGGTAAAATGTAATGAACTGCAGCAGCTATCAGTCCATCTATACCTTGAAAATAAAAATACAGTGTTCCATCTCTATTAGCCACTAGAGGGCATAAGGATACCATTAGAATAGTAGTGATTTACCAAAAAGACTGCAATTGGTCGAGTTCATTGATACAAGAAGTTGATCCAGATTATATTTTCTGTAGAATATACAAGGACTACTTACATTCACTGTTCAGCTAACATCTACATATTCACACAGCCACACACACACAGGCAAGCCACTTATTGTTAATCATATAGATTGTTAATAATACATTTTGCTTATGTGAAGCTGAATACTTGAAAATACTTTTTGTATCATGAAAGAGACATTTTACTTGCTGGCCCATTCACCCTGGGGATCGCAAAATCGCTAGTGTTTTGGGAAAGGGATTTTTTTTTCACATTTCTTGAATATGTTTTACTGGCTAATTTTGCGATTTTTGAAAGATTCTGATTCACGGTTTGTAACTTTACAATTGCGATCGCTCTAAAATCACAAAATAAGATGCATGCACCGAATTTTCATTTTCCTCAAATCACGAATCGCCGGCGACTGCTGCAGTGAGATCACTGCTATATACTTTTAATTACCCTATCGCTTTTCAAAGCGCTAGCGATCGCCGGTGATTCCACTAGTGATGAAATCTGCAGAAAACACCTGCAAGTCTCCCCAGTGTGAATGGGCCCAGCTGGAGATTTTTTTTTTACAGTAAACTTTTTGGATTATTTTGGCCCACTAAAAGAAACACAGCAGTCCCAGTCCTCTAAGATTAGCTCAGGCTCTGTAATGCCTCTATCTATCGAGTCTTGCCGTACAGCCATATGAATGTACACCCTGCAATTGTGAGGCCGAAAAAACCTGCAGCTAATGTCTGCAAGGTGGATTATATGGCTCTGTAAAATAAATAGGCTATAGGTGTAACATACAGTAGATGTGGGGCTGAAGTTGGTTGGTTGGGTGTGCTGCGGTCCGGGGAAGATTTTGGAACGAGCGTCGCCGCCGCAATGTATAAATGTGCCCCCTCCCCTTGTGTACATTTATAAATTACCCATCCGGTGTCAGCCACCACGCGTTGTCCGTGCATTTCGCTGTGTTCCGCATACATGCTAGCGGTGCATAGCATCTGACGTCAGATGCTATGCACCGCTAGCATGTATACGTGTATGCGGCTGTTAGAACCCGACAAGATGGATGGTCATCGCGCGAAGGCTGCTACAGGACAGGTAATGTATAAATGCATACATTGGGGGGGGGCAGCAGCAGTGCAGACGCATCGGACTCAGCCGATTCCATGAAGATTTCATGCTGAAATCGCCGGGAATCGGTCTGTAGTCTATGGGCAGCTTCGACAAGGGAGAAAATGATCTCTAATCCTTTCATGCTGAAATCGCCGGGAATCGGCCTGTAGTGTATGGGCAGCTTCGACAAGGGAGAAAATGATCTCTAATCAGATTTGATCAGAGATAAATTTGTCTCTTTGTCAAATCTGTCCATAATCGTCAGGTCTGTGGCTTACATTCCACTTTAGGAAGGCTAATCTGAACTTGACACATCAGTTTTCTCCATTTTACAGTTTAGTTTTACTTACTTTGTGTTTTATTTGCTGAACTGTTATACATGAATCACCATACCTCTCGACATTTTTAGATAACAAAGAGGGACACCTTTAAGACACGCCCCTGCCACACCCCTAGCCACGCCCTACACCCTTAGTTGGGCATACCATAAAAAATTAATAAGCAAAAGATGTAATTTTAGAATTCAAACTACACTGGTCCTTTTTACTATCACTAGTTTTCCCTCATTTTGACATTTAAAAATAAAAAAAATATATCAATTTAAAAATGTAAAAGATGGGAATAAAGTTTAGAGTCAATTAAATAAATTTTTTCAATAGAAATATATCCATATAGATTTTTACATCAGTCCTGAGAGAGGGACAAATGAGGAAAAAAGAGGGACAGGGTTTCCAAAGAGGAACTGTCCCTCCAAAAGAGCGACAGTTGGGAGCTCTGGAATCACTTAGGAAGGGATCACACTTAATTGGGACCATGGAAAGCAGCCATGGTCCCCCACAGGGTTGGCATCAGGGCTGTTAGATTCTTTCTTGATGACATTAACCCTGATATTCAATCTCACAACTCCTTCATTGTTGATGCATTGCGCTTTGTGCTCGAGCACAACTGCTTCATGTTTGGTGGCTCCCACTATAGGCAGGTGTGTGGCACGTCTATGGGTGCAGCTTGCGCGCCTGCCCTTTTTGGTCCTGTCTTCATCTTGGTCAGCGGGAGCGCCATGATGTGTACCCTCTACCGGAATTTAGGCGGTATGTCCGTTTGTGGCTTCGTTTTATTGACGATGTGCTGGTGGTGTGGAGGGGGAGTGAGCAGGAAGTGAGTCGACTAAACTGTAATGAGCGCAACATCACTCTCACCTTCACGACGAGTAAAACTGACATGTCCTTTTTGGACTTGCATATTTGTAGGGATGGTGATGGTTTGCGCACTACCATATATCGAAAACCTACTGCTGGCAAAACCCTCCTCCACGCCACCAGCCACCATCCGAGGCATCTTAATAATGGGATAACGTATGGCCAGTTCCTGCGGTTGCATAGGAACTGTTCATTGGAAATAGATCTTGATTTTGAATCAAAATCAAGATTCAAGATTTTGAATTTTATGATCGTTTCCTGGAGAGGGGCTATCAGCATGGGGTATTGTGCTCGAGCTTTGATAGAGATAAAGGGCGCGGAAGGGAGGAGTTGTTGGAGAAGGTCAGGAGGCACTCAAATTCATGGGAGAAGGAGGAAAAATTTCCCTGCTTCATAACCCCCTATAACTCTAACTGGGAGAAGATTTGTGCGATATTGGCCAGACACTTGCCTATTCTACAGACAGACCCTAATTTAAATAAAGTTGTGGGAAATTGACCCCTGCTAGTGGCAAAACGTGCCCCGAATTTGCGAGATGCGTTGGTTCAGTCCCAATATATCCCCACTGAAAGGACGACCTGGCTAGGGAAGAGCAAGACAGTGGAAATGTTTAGGTGTGGCAGGTGTGTTGCATGTGATAGGGTTGTACCCTCTAAAACATTCACTGACATCCATGGAAGAAGGCAATGGAGAATAAAAAGTTTTATAAACTGTGATACCGAGTGGGTTATATACCGACTGGAATGTCTTTGTCATAAAATCTATGTAGGAATGACAACTAGAAAGTTAAAAACTCGGGTGATGGAACACCTCTCCAAAGAGTGGACTTCAAGATAATGGGCAATATAAGAGCTCTGTGGCTGAACACTTTTGCCTAGAGCATCATGGAGATCCAGAGGGCCTGAAAGTAATGGGTGTATCCCAAATTCAGGCCAATAGGAGAGGGGGGGGGGGACAGATTAAAAGTTTTGAAGCAGCAGGAGAGCCGGAGGATACACTTATTGGGCTTTATGGGCCCTGAAGGGATGAACAGTGAATTAAATGATGCTCCATTCCTGCCACATCACATTGAATACTATCTGGGATATGGACTTCGTAAGAGAGAGAGGGGGAGAAAAATTAATTAAGAAGAATTAGGATTGGAGGATGCTTAAAGCAAATGACAATTGATAGCCCGATTGAGTAACCTAAGGAACTTTTCTCTGACAAAGGATGTAATTATGCATTGCAGTATTTGTATGTCCTTGCATGTGTAAAAGTGTTATAGTATATACCTAAGATGGTATATACTATAAGTAACACTGAACTGTCCTATTGTAACTCCATATGTGGAGATAAATGACAAATGAATAGTGGCAGGGCTGATTTCTGCTAAATCCATGCAAAATTCATGCCAAACCTGACGTTTAGTGCTCATGAGAATGCTGCGATATTGCTCTCCATGACGACGTCCGAAGTGGGCTGGAATACGGAAGCGAAAATGACTCTCCGCCCCAGGAATGTATTATGGATAAAAGGACAGCCCAGCCAATCACGAACCGCGCACAACCTGATTCCTGATGAAGCTTGCAAGTGGGAGGGCGCAACGCGTAGGTGGGTGGGTTCAAGTCCCGTGGCCTGAGAATACCTCCATCGGCTGCAGCCAAATAGCATGAGGCCCGTATGCGTACAAGCACAAGTATGGTGTCAGCTTTGGCTCCCCGTCCTTGCATTCGAGTAGTGGGCAGGACGGGTTGAGCCAGTGTCTGAACCCCCTGGATAAGTGTTCGTGACCTGAAGGGAGCTGCCTGTGGTGGATGGATGTCTGAAATGGTGGAGCCACTTCCATACTGTGACAGCACAGGATGGGTGAGATCATTGTGTTTTGCATAGTACTCACAGCCTGCAAGCTGAAGAGGATTCACTCTCCAACTTGTCGTCAATCACTATTCAACCCTCCCCCCCTCTCTGAAGACCTACAATACTTCGGTACCGGTACCGGAAGGGGGTGTGTGAGTGTGGTGGTATGTGGGGGCAATTATGGATGAGTGAAGGTTTGTTGATGGCCATTTTTAAATGATTTTAATCGGTGTGTTCGCTGTGTTTAGGTGTAACTCCCCAATAAAGCTGATGTTTTGTACTTTTCACTATACCTATGAGCAACCTCTTTATTTATTATATATGGTTTAACGCTTTTTTGAATAAGGTTGCTCCCTCAGGGATCTGAGGTGTGGGTGGTGTAATTTAAGGTGGTTGTTTGAGACAGGCATCGCTGTATTTGCATTGTACAGAGGGACAGGGTTCCCAAAGAGGAACCGTCCCTACTAAAGAGCGACAGTTGGGAGCTCTCGAATCACTTTGGAAGGGATCACACTTAATTGGGACCATGGAAAGCAGCCATGGTTTCCATGCAGATGAATTTTGTTTTTAATGTGTGTTTTGCGCATGTGTCAGCCAACAGTCAGCTGATAGCAGCTGACTGTCTGCAATGGGAATCATACAACATGTGCAAAAACGTAGTGCAGGCAGCAAGGTTTTTTTTTATTTTCCAAACTGCATTTTCTGTGACCAAGCCCATTCATTAACATGGGCTATCACATCTAGTGTGATTTTGCATGCAGGACAATTGTGTGCAATTTCTCCAAATGTGACCCCCTGCCTCAATGCAAGGATGAGAAAAGGAATAAAATCCAGACACAATACTTACCTCAGTAGTGGGAAGTCTCCAGATGGTCCAGAGAGTTCCTAGATCCTCTTCTAGCCCTCTGTTGCCGGACCCTCTTCTTCTTGTAGATAACAAAAAGAAAAAGGGACACTGAGAGCCCAATATAGTGAAGTAAGTTGTGATACCAGGAAATCAGTAATATAGTTATACTCAAACCAGGGTTACCACAAAGACAACCCCAGTAATGGCAGGTGGGGAGAGTAGACCTGACCCCACTCAGGTTGAGAAGTCGCGCTCTGTAGATCGGAAAGATGAGGTAATACCCCTCCACCAAGGGTGGACTAGACAATTAGACTGAAAGGTATAACAAAGGCGCCGAAGTAGTATAAAAACGATTAAATTCAGTATAAAAAGAGGAGGTAGTGGTGGGCTTACTTCCTCCAATTAGACACCAACAGTCATTGTTATATAATAATAAAAATTTATTAAAAGTATTCCAAGTACTTTGAGTAAATTATTATTATATAAACTTTTCTTCTTGTGGCTGTGTTCCCGCCATGTATGAGCTTCTTCATACAGGACATGCATGAGTAAGGTCTACGCGTGCCCAGTAGAGTGAAGCACTCGTGCACAGAGGAAAAAGCTGTGCAGCTTCATTCTACTGGACATGCGCAGCTCTACTCAGAGAATCTCATACACCACGTGAGCACAGCCATGAAAACCATATTGAACAAGCTCTTGTTGAATATGTTTAGCAGAATTTAGCAGAACGGTAGCATGTACCAGGATTGGGGAAGCTTCTGGACTATCTAGGCTTCTTTAATTTAATATTTTTGTGTTTCAAAAATTGTATTGCTTTACAATAATGTAACATGACAAACATGACAAATGTCGTAATCAGGGCCAGATTTTCCATAAGGCACTGTAGGCGCATGCCTACAGGCACCTGATGATGGAGAGGCGGCTCACTCCTGTCCCTGAGCGCCTCCCTTCCTCTTTACCTATGCAGAGTGCCAGGTGGAACATTACTGATAGGTTACTGTGGCTACCTAATACTAAGGGACACATGTGGCTACCTACGTCGGGCAGGAGAAGTAGGAAAGAGGTGACGGGTGGGACAGCCAGCACACTTGTGATGCGGTTTATGGAGAAGGGGGGGGGGGAGTTGGGTTCCAGGAGGGTGAAGTCTAGGGTGCCTATAGTCTACTGTGATGTAAATCCGGGCCTGGTCATAATCCAGTATCGTCACGTACAATAACCAGTTGTTGTCCAGACGGCAGTATATCTACGGTAAATGGGAAGACTTGGGGAGAGGCAGTATATCTACGCCCAGCTGATCTGTCCATGCCAAAACCCATGTCCCTACCTCACCCCTGGTTGTTATGTTTCCCCCCACAACATCTGTATACCTCCCAACTTTTTTTGGATAAGAAAGAGGGACATTTAAGCCACACCCCTGCCACACCTCTAATCACGCCCTGGCACACCCCCTAGTCACACATACCTTAAAGATTTCATAAGAAAGATATGCTGTTTATAATTCAAACCCCATTGGTCCTTTCTATACTGGTTCATTTTCCTTCATATTAACAAATGAAAGTAAGAACAATATCAATTTAAAGGATGGGACTAAATTTTAGAGTCAAATACATTTTTCAGAAGAAAAATACATATATTTACACAGATCTGTCCTGAAAGAGGGACAAATGAGGAGGAAAGAGGGAAAGGGGGATCAGGTTCCCAAAGATGGACTGTCCCTCCAAAAGAGGGACAGTTGGGAGCTATGATTCTGTTGTTCCCAGCTTTACCTCCTTTCGTAAAGTGTACCAGAGATGGCAGATATTTAAAAATGATACATACCTTAGGCTTACTCCCCGCTCAGGCTAATCGTGCCCTCACATGTGCAGTCCAGCCAGACGTGCTCCCAGCCGCATTCCCACAGCTGGGAGCGATCCGTGTCTGTGCAGTAGTACTGCACAGATGCAGATCTCTCCTGGTGACGGGAGCACGACCAGGTGTGCACATGCGGCCAGGTACATGCGAAGCCGAAGTACATGCCGACTACCAGAGTTACCGGGACGGATTGTGGAGGCTACAGTTGACGGAGGAAGGATGGCGAGGGCACAATTAGCCTAAATGGGGAGGAAGCCCCAGCTATGTATAATTTTTTAATATGCCATATCAAGGAAAATTCTGGGCAAAAGACCGGAACGATGAAGCAAACAAAGAACACCTGAATGGAAAGGAATATGAGTATATCCATTCAGGGCAGGGCCGAGGCAGAGGCTAGAAAGGCTCCAGCCTCAGGGCACAGTTTAAGAGGGGGCACACAAATCACTCAGCTATCATTCCCCAAAAGAAAAGGGGATACATGGCAGTGTTTTCAAGCCAGATAACTAGAGATTAAGGCGTTAACGGGATTGGGGGCCCTGGAGCGCCTCTTAGTTTAATAGCAAGCAGTGTATGATGTCTGGGGTGGGAGGGATGGAGGGGCCCACTTTGGTGTCTCAGCCTTCGGTACTGTGGAGGACCTTGTCCAGGCTCTGAAGCCATTGCTTATGCATACATATAATTTTGTTCTGCCAATACTTTACTTTTAATCATATCTCAAGGCACACTTCTATAATAATAAAACATTGAATAGCTGCCCAAACATTACTCAATTTGGGGCATCGATATCTGGCAGATTTGATCATAATGGTCTAATCATCCGGAGATCGATGCCACAAAGTGGCCACACAATCGTAATTTAAATTGCTTTCCAGTCAAAATGGATCAAAATGCATGCTGAAAGGATCTAACTCAAAAGGGGGAGGTTTGATGTGTGGCGGTAGTGGCACTCAATTTGCTGATGATAGATGGACTCCCAGCCGGTCTCCCCCATGTAAAATGTGCTGGCAAAGTAGCCTGTCCACTGGTGTGCTCCTCTTGTGTGGTAAAGGCCTGTACCCTGTGACCTGACAGCAGTGGTTACGTGCATGCCACTACCGGGTCACAGGGTACAGCCGCCTGGAGGAAATGGAGAGAAGACACAGGAGAAGGTGATCCAGCAGACAGGTGAGCTTAAGTACCGCTTCAACACTCATCACATACCCAGGGCTACACATACAGTAGAAGTAAAAAGTAAGTGAACCCTTTGAAATGATATGGTTTTCTGCTCCAGTTGGTCATAAAATGTGATCTGATCTTCATCTCAGTCACAACTAGAGTTGGGCCGAACCTCCGATTTTAGGTTCGCGAACCGGGTTCGCGAACTTTCGCGGAACGTTCGGTTCGCGTTAAAGTTTGCGAACCGCAATAGACTTCAATGGGGATGCGAACTTTGAAAAAAAAAAATAATTATGCTGGCCACAAAAGTGATGGAAAAGATGTTTCAAGGGGTCTAACACCTGGAGGGGGGCATGGCGGAGTGGGATACACGCCAAAAGTCCCCGGGAAAAATCTGGATTTGACGCAAAGCAGCGTTTTAAGGGCAGAAATCATATTGAATGCTAAATGACAGGCCTAAAGTGCTTTAAAACATCTTGCATGTGTATACATCAATCAGGTAGTGTAATTAAGGTACTGCTTCACATTGACACACCAAACTGTTCACTGAACAGAACAGGTATACAGTGGCGGGTTCACAGAACAGGTATACAGTGGCGGGTCCACTGAACAGAACAGGTATACAGTGGCGGGTTCACAGAACAGGTATGCAGTGGCAGGATCACTGAACACAATAGGTATGCAGTGGCGTGTTCACTAAACAGGTATACAGTGGCGGGTCCACTGAACAGAACAGGTATACAGTGGCGGGTTCACTGAACAGGTATACAGTGGCGGGTCCACTGAACAGAACAGGTATACAGTGGCGGGTTCACAGAACAGGTATGCAGTGGCAGGTTCACTGAACACAACAGGTATGCAGTGGCGGGTTCACTGAACAGGTATACAGTGGCGGGTCCACTGAACAGAACAGGTATACAGTGGCGGGTCCACTGAACAGAACAGGTATACAGTGGCGGGTCCACTGAACAGAACAGGTATACAGTGGCGGGTTCACAGAACAGGTATACAGTGGCGGGTCCACTGAACAGAACAGGTATACAGTGGCGGGTTCACAGAACAGGTATGCAATGGCAGGATCACTGAACAGGTATGCAGTGGCAGGATCACTGAACAGGTATGGAGTGGCAGGATCACAGTACAGGTATGCAGTGGGCTGAGGGCTCACTGAACAGAACAGGTATGCAGTGGCAGGATCACTGAACAGGTATGGAGTGGCAGGATCACAGTACAGGTATGCAGTGGGCTGAGGGCTCACTGAACAGAACAGGTATGCAGTGGCAGGATCACTGAACAGGTATGCAGTGGCAGGATCACAGTACAGGTATGCAGTGGGCTGAGGGCTCACTGAACAGAACAGGTATGCAGCCAGGAAGAAGTTAAGCCTAACTAATCTTTCCCTATATGAGAGACTGCAGCAGCTCGCCCTACTCTCACTAATGCAGGCACACGAGTGGCCGTAATGGCCGCCGCTGCCTGCCTTATATAAGGGGGGGTGGGGCTCCAGGGGCTAGTGTAGCCTAATTGGCTACACTGGGCCTGCTGACTGTGATGTAGAGGGTCAAAGTTGACCCTCAGTGCATTATGGGGCGAACCGAACTTCTTCCGCAAAAGGTTCGCGTGCGGTACCCGCACGCGAACCACCTACGTTCGCGCGAACCACGTTCGCCGGCGAACCGTTCGGCCCAACTCTAGTCACAACAATAGACAATCACAGTCTGTTTAAATTAATACCACACAAATAATTAAATGTTTCCATGTTTTTATTGAACAAACCATGTAAACATTCACAGTGCAGGTGGAAAAAGTATGTGAACCCATAGACTAAGGGCATCTCCAAGAGCTAATTGGAGTGAAGTGTTAGCCAGCTGAAGTCCAATCAGTGAGATTGTAGATGTTGGTTACAGCTGTCCTGCCCTATAAAAAAAACACACACCAGTTTTGGGTTTGCTTTTCCCAAGAAGTATTGCCTGATGTGAATGATGCCTCCCAGAAAAGAGCTCTCAGCAGATCTACGATTAAAGGGAACTGACCACATTCTCTTTCAGTGGAATCTCTCCTGACATAGAAGCTGCCATGTTCCCCCCTCCCCTTCTCACATTCCTTATTTACAGAAGTCAGAGATGCTATCTTGACACATTGACACACACCATGGCTTTGAAAACACACTCCTAATTATTCACCCCCTTTGCTGATGAAAGGCATTGTTTACCTCTTGGTAATTAGCTCAATAAAACAATTAGAGGTTCTTGAACTCTCTGCGGATGGGGACGGTCGGCAGGCCTGCTCAAACAGGCCAATTTAACAACTTTGAATGTAAAATACAAGGTAAAATTAAAGTTTATTTTAATAATGAAACAGATAGTCGGCATGCATTTTTCATGTGCTATACAAATGTCCTGAGTGAAAAAAAGGTGCTCGGTTCACTTTAAGAATTTTGACTTACTTAAAGCTGGAAAGGGTTATAAAAGTATTTCCAGAAGCTGCACTGTTCATTAGTCCATGGTAAGACAAATTATCTATAAATGGAAAAAGTTCAGCACTGCTACTACTCTCCCTAGGCGTGGCCTTCCTGTAAAGATAACTGCAAGAGCAAAGCGCAGAATGCGCAATGAGATGAAGAAGAATCCTAGAGTGTCAGCTAAAGACTTGCAAAAGTCTCTGGCATATGCTAACATCCCTGTTAGCGAATCTATTATATGTAAAACACTAAACAAGAATGGAATTCATGGGAGGATACCACAGAGTGAGCCACTGCTGTCCAAAAAAACATTGCTGCACGTTTAAAGTTTACAAAAGAGTACCTGAATGTTCCACAGCAGTACTGGCAAAATATTCTGTGGACAGATGAAACCAAAGTTGAGTTGTGTGGAAGAAACACACAACTATGTGAGGAGAAAATGAGGCACAGCACACCAACCTCAAAACCTCATCCCAACTGTGAAGTATGGTGGTGGGGGCATCATGGTTTGTGGCTGCTTTGCTGAATCAGGGCCTTGATGGATTGCTATCATTCAGACTGAGTGCACACATGGCTGTGCATGAAAGTTTGAGATTCAGGTTGTGTGCGATTTTTCTGTGTGTGTGTTTTTAGTGCATTTGCGTTTTTTTGCATATGCGTTTTTCAAGCATGTGTTTTTTATGCGATTGCGGTTCGCATATACAAAACACATATGCGTTTTGTATGCATTTTCCATGAGTTTTTATATTGCGTTTTATGCAAATTACTAGGAAGACAACAGGAAGCGGAAATACATCACAAAACTATTTTTTTTTAAAAAATGCATATAAAACGCATGAAAAACATTACCATTGACTTTCATTATGTGCGTTTTTTATGTGTTTTTGAAAATTATGCAACAAAACCAGCGTTTTTCAAAACGCATGTTTCAAAACGCATTCAAATGCATATGCATTTTTATATGGGTTTTTTTATGCGGCCCATTGACTTCCATTAGTGGCAAAAACGCTGCGTTTTCCACAACACTAGCGTTTCTGCTAAGTGTGTTCCTAACCTGAAGGTAAAAATTAATTCCCAATTTTATCAAGACATTTTGCAGGAGAACGTAATGAAGAAATCCAGTAAAAATAATGTAATAAAAAAGTGCTTCATTTTTACAATAATGATGTATAAATGATTTTTTCAGTGTTTGCCCATTGTAAAATCTTTTAAATTCCTGATTTACATTCTGACATTTATCACATGGTGACATTTTTACTGCTGGCAGGTGATGTAGCTGCTTGCTTTCTTGGCAGTTGGAAACAGCTGTAAACAGCTGTTTCCCACATTGCAACAAGGTTCACAGACAGGAAACTGCCAGGAGTACCATGGTTCTTGTCGGAGGGGTTTCACCACAATATCAGCCATACAGAGCCCCCTGATTATCCGTTTGTGAAAAGGAATAGATTTCTCATGTAAAAGGGGTTATCAGTTGCTGACTGGGATGAAGTTCAATTCTTGGTCACAGTTTCTCTTTAAAGGAGAACTGTAGTGAGAGGTATATCGAGGCTGCCATATTGATTTCCTTTTAAGCAATACCAGTTACCTGGCTATCCTGCAGATCCTCTGCCTTTAATACTTTTAGCTATAGACCCTGAACAAGCATGCATAAGATCAGGTGTTTCTGACATTTTTGTCAGATCTGACAAGATTAGCTGCATGCTTGTTTCTGGTTTGATTCTGCAGGCAGATAGCTCAGCAGGGCTGCCAGGGAACTGGTATTGCTTAAAAGGAAATCAATATGGCAGCCTCCATATACCTCTCACTACAGTTCTCCTTTAAGGCCATCTGTCCACCAGCTGAAGATCTTGCAACAGGACAACGACCCAAGCATAGAAGTAAATGAACATGGCTTAAAGAGAGTCTGAAGCGAGAATAAATCTCGCTTCAGACCTCAGAGTTAGCAGGGGCATGTGTGCCCCTGCTAAACCGCCGCTATCCCGCGGCTTAACGGGGGTCCCTGATCCCCCAAATCCCCTCCATAATGCGGGGGAGGGCTTCCTGGTTGGGGCAGGGCTAACCGCCGCAGCCCTGCCCCACGCGCGTCTGTCAGCGCGTATCTCCGCCTCTCCCCCGCCCCTCTCAGTCTTCCTTCACTGAGAGGGGCGGGGGAGAGGCGGCGATGCGCCGCTGACAGATGCGACTGGAGGCAGGGCTGCAGCCGTTAGCCCTGCCTCCAGGAGCGACCAAGTCTGCGACCAAGTGTCGCAGTGGGGGGTTTGGGGGTCAAGGGACCGCCGTTTAGCGGCGCTATTGCGGCGGTTTAGCAGGGGCACACGTGCCCCTGCTAACTATGAGCTCTGAAGCGAGATTTATTCTCGCTTCAGAGTCTCTTTAAGCATAAGAAAATACGCCTTCTGGAGTGGCCCAGTCAGTCCTGACCTCATCCCGATTGAGATGTTGTGGCATGACCTCAAGAAAGCGATTTACACCAGACATCCCAAGAATAATGCTGAATTTTTAACAGTTCTGTAAAGAGGAATGGTCAAAAATTACTCCTGACCATTGTGCATGTCTGATCTGAAACTACAGGAAACATTTGGTTGAAGTTATTGCTGCCAAAAGAGGTTCAACCAGTTAGTAAATCCTAGGATTCACATACTTTTTCCACCTGCACTGAGAATGTTTACATGGTGTATTCAATAAAAACATGGAAACATTTTATTTGTGTGGTATTAGTTTAAGCAGACTGTGACTGTCTATTGGGACTTAGATGAATATCAGATCACAATTTTTGACCAATTGGTGCAGAAATCCATATAATTCTAAAGGGTTCACATACTTTTTACTGCTACTGTAACTCATTCTGAAATCTATTGGAAATCTGTGTGCAGTACACTGGCAGCAACAGCTCCCTATCAGATCAGACTCAATCCGAGAAGGATCGATCTGATGGCCATCTGTCAGTGCACCTTTAGTAAGCAGAAAACTGAACTAATCATGAGGCTAAAATATTATCTATAAATATTGATCATGAGACCATAAGCATCTGAATTCAGGGCAGTGGGTTGAAGGTTTAAGGGTGTGGCTGCTGCTGTTGCTCCTGCTGCTAGTATTAAATCAGACTGGTTAGTATACTGGTTAATCTGCCTTTGACATGGGAGACCAGGGTTTGAATCCTGGCTAGGGTCAGTACCTATTTGGTAAGAAGTCCTTGGGAAAGACTAACACTGCAGGGTGGCCCCTTGAGTGTGCCCTTAGTGGCAGCAGCTCTTGAGTGCTTTACAAGTGTTAGGATTATTATTAGGATTATCCTGCTGTTCAGATTGGAAGGGTGCAGGCACAGGCACTCTAAGAAGAAATGCAACCTGTAGCAGTGGTCGTCTGTTCTGCAGTAAGTGCCCAGTTTTTTGTGCTCCTGAAAAGGCATGGTAAAAGTTATTTATTAGATTTCAGCTAATCAATAAGCCTCTACACAGGAAAAAAAACAGGACTAGGGACTCATACTGCCTACAATAAGGCTTTCATACCCATTGACAGAGGCGTATCTACAGGGGTGCCAGTACCACTTACTAGGGGAGCTTCTCCATAGCATCCCTGGTGTTCTCCATACAGATTTTAGGTTTTATCTGGGGGACATTCTGCTGCCAGGTTAAATCTTTTGTGGGGCCAAGCTGCATGTTATTTGTGAGAGATGTATAGGTGGACCTATTACTTACTCCTACTCCTTTCTTACAAGACATTCTTCACCTGAACTTAAACAATTAAAGCCAGTGGTTACCAATTTAAAAATAAAAAAGTCAGATACTCACCTAAGGAGAGGGAAGGCTCGGTCCTAATGAGCCTTCCCTCTCCTCTCCCGGTGCCCTCGGTGCTGCGCTGGCTCCCCCGTTCGCGTCCGCCGCTGCAGGGACTTCGGAGGTCTTCGGGAGCACTCGGGCTTCCGAAGACGGGCCGCTCCATACTACGTACGTGCGAGTGCGTCATAGAGGGCGCTCGCGCATGCGTAGTATGGAGCGGCCCGTCTTCGGGAGCCCGAGTGCTCCCGAAGGCTTCCGAAAGCTCCTCTCGGCTGCGGAAGTGGCAGTATTTGACCGAACTGGTCGAATACTGCTACGGGGGATCCTGCGCGGGACCGGGCACCGGGAGAGGAGAGGGAAGGCTCATTAGGACCGAGCCTTTCCTCTCCTTAGGTGAGTATCTGACTTTTTGATTTTTAAGTTGGTAAACATTCACTTTAAACCAAGACTAAGTATTTGGAGTTGCACCCCCTTCCTCACGGGTGGATTTTAGTGTTTGCCATAGGCACTGTTTTCCCTAGATATGCCTCTGCCCATTGAATCAGTAACCTAGAACAAGTATACTGATCAGATGTTCTGATGACAAGTAACCACCACATCAACCAAATATGCAAACCAAAAACCTAATAGTGAACAGAAAAATATAATAATAAATTAGCTTTATAAATAGGCAGTACTAAATCGAACCATACAGTAATTAGGCATTGCATATTGCCTTCTGTCATGGGTGTGTCAGTAGTATAATGTGTGTCAGTAGCAGGGTGGATATGCTACATGAACTCAGCTATCCTAAGGAATTCCTGGCCTTTACCAACAAACTACTGATTTATTTATATGTCATAAACCATCATTAATATTCCAACTCAAACCAATCTATGCAGTTGAAAGCACAGTTCATAAACAAGCTATGTCTTGTGGTTAGTATTATCTGGGCAGAATCATACCAGATAAGGAGCAGAGCAGAAAAACAAGCACTAAGGTGTGTATTTGTGATCTGGCAATAATGTCACTCACAAATCTATGTTCCTTCTGCATTCTGAATCTTGGCCAGCAGATGGTGCAGGCACACAACTGTACAGAAAGTATGCAGAGCTAAAGATACCAGACGGGACACTACTTGGATTATAGAAAATACCAGACAGCAGGGTTACTCGCCAGAGATCGTGAATTCGAATTTACCCGTGATCACGGGTAGATCTTCATGATTGCAGAACTCGAATTCGAATTCAAAGAGCGATACTGCTCCCGAATTCGAATTCGAATGTACCCGAATAGTGACTTTTGAAATCGACTTCGGTATCCAGGGGATGACGTCATTGGGCCAATCAGAAGGCCCCCAGCC
Organism: Hyperolius riggenbachi; assembly: GCF_040937935.1. Classification (NCBI taxonomy): domain Eukaryota; kingdom Metazoa; phylum Chordata; class Amphibia; order Anura; family Hyperoliidae; genus Hyperolius; species Hyperolius riggenbachi. The sequence continues at coordinate 190,400,754 of NC_090648.1, read as the reverse complement.
GAGGCCCGAGCAACCAATCAGAGGAGGGGAGCCTGGTCCTCCCCTCCTCTATATAAGGCGGCGGCCATCTAAGGGAGCGCGTCCTTGCTTGTGACTCTGCGGTACTGAGAGCATCTCCAGTGCTGCTGTGTGTCTTAGCAAGTGCTTTTCAACTGTTTAATACAGCGTTTTACCTCCTAAATACATTCTTAACACCTTTATTGTACTCATTTATAGATAGCTAGTGATTTGATTATAGTTCAGTCAGCTAGTGTAGTGTATATTCTGTATACTGTGCTAGGCTAGTGTTAGGTCTGTGTGCAGGCTAGGCCTGCTAGCCTAGGTAGCCTTAGCCTACTAGCTTAGGTAGGTTAGGGATTATAGTTAGTTGTGTACTAGTACTAGTTTAGTTAATTTGTACTGTTAGTCTGTGAGTTTATTAGCTTCAGTACTGTGTTAGTTACTTTACAGGCAAACATCTGTTGTGATCTGTGACTGTCATCTGCCCGACCCTATTGATTGCATCCGGGTGTGACAGACTTTTATTGTCACTCACTGTCTGTCACACGAGTTAGTTATCGACTACTACACTACTACTAGGGGTTATAGTTAGTTGTTACCTACGTACTAGTTTATTTAATTTGTACTGCTATAGTCTGTGAGTTTATTTAGTGCCGCAGGCTTCACTACTAGTCTACTACTGTGTAATAGTTACTTCACAGGCCACTAGGCCAGGCCAGCATCTGTTGTGATCTGTGACTTTCATCTGCCCGAATCTATTGATTGCGTCCGTGTGTGACAGACTTTTATTGTCACTGTCTGACTGTCACACGAGTTAGTTATCGACTACTACACTACTACTAGTAATTATAGTTAGTTGTTACCTATGTACTAGTTTACTTAATTTGTACTGCTATAGTCTGTGAGTTTATTTAGTGCCGCAGGCTTCACTACTACTGTGTAATAGTTACTTCACAGGCCAGGCAGTTGTGATCTGTTGTGATCTGTGACTGTCATCTGCCCAACCCTATTGATTGTGTACGTGTGTCACAGACTTTTATTTTTCACTGTCTGTCACACGAGTTAGTTATCGACTACTGTAGACTACACTACTGTTAGTACTACTACTATTAAATAAAAAATAAAAAAAACTTTTTTTTGCCACTCACCACCAGTCACCACCAACCCAGACTCTTTATTAAAGTTGACATCCTTTCCCACCCTTTATATATATATATATATTTTTTGTTTTTCTTATTGTGTTTGTATATTATTGCACAATGACTGGCAGAGGTAGAGGGCGAGGCACCACCAGGAGAGGCAGCGCCATTGCTGCAGCCACTAGCAGCACCAGCAGGTCTGTGACTGGTCCACCGCCAGCCACTGACCGCAGAGTTGTGGAGGAGGGAGCAGAGGCGCAGCAGCAGCGCGTTGCGCCCATCTTTGAGACGGGTCGTCGCCCCCGGCCCATTGCGGAGAGTCAGGCACAAGCTGTCGTGGAAATGATGGCGGAGCAGCAAGCCACCATTTCCAGCCAGACCTCCAGCACCAGCAAGACCAGTGCCACCAGTGCCACCACCAGCACTCCGGTTCACAGCAGACCTCCACCACCACTTGAGGTCACGTCGACCCCAGTGACCAGCCTGCCCTCACTGAGCTCGCTCTTCACCCCAGGGACCGCGAGCGTTTTGAGGGATGTTGTGGAACAGTTTGAGGAGGAGATGATGGGGGCATGCAAGGAGGAGGAGGAGGAGTATGAGGTGGAGGAGTTTGTTGTTGGCGCACAACAACCAAAATTTCATGGCGAGGAGGAGGGGCCTGATGTAGGGGATGTTGGAGCAGCAGAGTTCGTTGAGGGCTCAGAGGAGATGTTTGGGGATGATGATGATGAGGTGGGGGACCGTCCCTATGTGCCACCACCACAGTTGGGTGAAGGAGGCGTCTCTGGCACAATGGCACGGCAGCAGCATGGCGGCCAGCACAGGGCGTGGAAGGCAGGAGCCACAGCCTGCAGCTTCAGCCACTACCACCACCCACACCAAAGCTCCTCCAAGCAAAGGGGAAAAATACAGCCCTCCAAAGGCCAAAAAACTCCCCATCCCTCAAGCTTAAAGGGCAAGTTGAAATCCCCAGTCTGGCGGTACTTCACTGTGTGCATTGACGACAAGACCCGTGCCATTTGCCACAGTTGCGGTGCCAGCCTGAGCACAGGTTGCAATCTGAATAAGTTGGGTACCTCGTGCATGCAGACCCACTTGGAGACCAAACATTTTCAGGACTACAGTGAGTTTCTGAAGCTGAAGGACAGTGGCGCAGGCAGTGGTCAGAGCCAGACAGCCACTGCACAGACTTCAGCAGCATCAGCAGCAGCAACATCCCACCCTCCTGCTCATCCAGCATCAGCAGCAGGAGCACAGAAAGTCATTGCTCCCCCCCCCCCCCCCCGGCAGCTAGTCCTCAGTGGCCTCATCTGCTCCCTCCACAGTGGCCTCCTCATCCTCTCGTGCAAGAGAACACCGCCAGACCCTGCTCAGCGAGTCCTTTCCCGTTGTGACCAAGGTTCTGCCTCCCACCAACAGGCGCATCAGGGTGCTGAACAGGTTGCTTGCCCGGGCCATGTGCTCCCAGCTCCTGCCATACTCCTTTGTGCCGGAGGGGAGTGACATGAGAACGCTCCTACAGTACGGGATCCCGGAGTGGCAAATACCAAGCCGCCACTACTTCTCCTGCACTGCGATCCCAGCACTGCACCGCTTTGCTATGGCGAACGTGGGCTGCTCGCTCGATCACGCCGTAAGCGGATCTACATCACCATGAATTCATGGAGCAGACGTTTTGGGACAGACCGCTACCTGTCCTTCACGGCCCATTGGGTCAGCCTGGAGGAATGCGCCAATGAAGAAGCAGCAGGTCCATCCTTGGGCGCATCAGTGGCACCAGTTGTCCACTATGTTGTGCCACCACATGGGGTCAGGGGAGAAGCAGCAGCTCCCGCCGCCAAACGACCCCGCCTCAACAGTAGCGTTAAAGGCCGCCATTGCCAAGCGCTGCTGGAGATGAGAAGCATGGGGAAGAACAGTTTGACGGCAGCCAATGTGCTCCGCTACCTGAGGGAGCAGGAGAAGAAGTGCCTGACCCCCAGAGGCCTCAGAGTCGGATTGGTGGTGTCCGACAATGCGGCCAACCTGCCGGCTGCCATCAACAGGGGACACTTGACCCACGTCCCCTGCTTGGCCCACATTCTGAACCTGGTGGTGCAGAAGTTCCTGCGCACCTACCAGGGGATGGACAATCTGTTGGAAGCGGCTCAGAAAATTTTGCGCAGTTTCCGCCGCTCAGCTGCTGCTGCAGCAAACCTGACATGCAGCAGCGCGAGGGCCTGCCATGACACCGCCTTGTCATCGATGTGCCAACTCACTGGAATTTCACCCTGGCGATGTTGGAGCAGCTGGTTGAGCAGAAGAGGGCTGTCAACCGCCACATCATTGAGGGCACTCTCGCCGGCACCACCAAACTCCAGCTCCTCTCCAACACACAGTGGGAGCAGATGCAGCAGGTCTGCTTGGTGTTGGCTCCCTTCCTGCAGGGAACCAACCTGGTCAGCGAGGAATAGAGATGTAGCAAACGGTTCACCGGCGAACGGTTCACCAGCGAACTTTAAGGGTTTGCGTTCGCCTGGACCAAGCGAACTTTTGCGGAAGTTCGATTCGCCCCATAATGCACTATGAGGGTCAACTTTGACCCTCTGTATCACAGTCAGCAGGCACATTGTAGCCATTCAGGCTACACTAAGCCCTGGAGCCCCACCCCCCCCTTATATAAGGCAGGCTGCAGCGGCCATTAGCCTCACTCGTGTGCCTGCTAGAGACAGACTAGGGACAGCTGCTGCAGACTTGTTCTTCTAGGGACAGATTAGTTAGGTTCTTGGCTGCTTAGCTTGCTCCTGGCTGCTTATTATTGCTTTTATAGCACCCCTCAACAGCTCTTTTCAGAGCTCATCCTGTACTTTTTTTTTTTTCTGTGTCAAACTGACACTTTTGTTGCATGCACAGCCTTGCTAATTGATAGTGTGTGTGCCACTGCCAGCAGCCCAGCACATTCAGTGACTACCTGTGTGCGTGACAGGGAGCTGCACATTGTACTACCCAGTACTGCATATACCCAGTACCTGTTGTGTTTACTTAACCCACCTCGTCATCACTGCATATACCTAGCTTTGTGTTGAGTGAACCCAGCTCACTGCATTTAACTACCTGTTGTGTTCTGTGAACCCACCTCACTGCATATACCTAGCTGTTGTGTTGAGTGAACCCACCTCACTGCATATAACTACCTTTAATGTTCAGTGAACCCACCTCACTGCATCTAACTACCTGTTGTGTTGAGTGAACCCAGCTCACTGCATCTAACTACCTGTTGTGTTCAGTGAACCCACCTCACTGCATATACCTATCTGTTGTGTTGAGTGAGCCCACCTCACTGCATATAACTACCTTTACTGTTGAGTGAACCTAGCTCACTGCATCTAACTACCTGTTGTGTTGAGTGAACCCACCTCACTGCATCTAAGTACCTTTACTGTTCAGTGAACCCACCTCACTGCATCTAAGTACCTTTACTGTTCAGTGAACCCAGCTCACTGCATCTAACTACCTGTAGTGTTGAGTGAACCCACCTCACTGCATATAACTACCTTTACTGTTCAGTGAACCCACCTCACTGCATATAACTACCTGTTGTGTTGAGTGAACCCAGCTCACTGCATATACCTAGCATCCCCCGGAGATGGACAAAGTGGATAAACCAGGTAGAGGAAGAGGTAGAGGCAGACCCAGACCCAGAGGAAGGCCACCAGGCACTGCCAGGTCTGTGAGAGGTGGTGTCGCTGTGATTTCGTGCGGACCTGTCCCAAAATACAGTGCTCAGAAGAAGGCACGTGCCATCACTTCCCAAGATCAGAACGTGCTTGACTATTTAACACAGAACACCTCATCTCCCGCAGCCACCAGTGCTACAACAAGCACCACATCCGCTGCATTTGACACTTTGCAGGAGTTATTTGGTGGTGGTGCTGAAATCACTGATTCCCAGCCACTACTGCAACAACAAGAAGAAGGCGCAGGTACACCACCTCATACGTCTGAGTTAGGTGGCGATAGTATGAACGTAACGTGTGAGGAGGGGGATGATGAACCACCTGAAGTTGGTGCAGTTGAGGAGGTGTCTGAGGAAAGCAAAGCTGGGCAGGAGGATTATGATGACGATTATACGGATGCCACGTATGTTCCCGGTAGAGGAGATGATAAGGGGGACAGTTCAGAGGGGGAGTCAGAGAGGAGTAGAAGGAGACAACTCCATGATAGAAGCAGAGGGAGCTCGTCCTCAGAAACAGCTGGGGGCAGTGTCCGGCGCCATGTATCACCAGCTATGGACAGCCAGCCAACATGCCCTTCAACGTCAGCTGCTGATGCCACCGTAGCGTCATCACCCCAGGGGGGCTCAGTGGTTTGGAAATTTTTTAACATGTGTGTCTCAGATCGGAGCAAATCCATCTGTTCTCTCTGCCAGCAAAAATTGAGCCGTGGAAAGGCCAACTCTCACGTAGGGACAAGTGCCTTACGAAGGCACCTGGAGAGAAGGCACAAACAGCTATGGCACGAACACCTGAGGAAAAACAGCACACAAAAGACAAGCCACCCTCCTTCTCCTCTTTCTACTTCAGGTGCATCGTCTTCATCCACTTTCTCCCTTGCACCTTCACAGCCACACTCCTCCACACCGCCTCTTCCCTTCAGCGGTTCCTTCTCCTCTGCCCACAGCAGTACCCAGCTGTCCGTGAAGGAAGTATTTGAGCGTAAGAAGCAAATGTCTGCCAGTCACCCTCTTGCCCGGTGTCTGACAGCTGGCATGGCGGAACTATCAGCTCGCCAGCTATTACCATACAAGCTGGTGGAGTCGGAGGCTTTCCGTAAGTTTGTGGCCATTGGTACACCGCAGTGGAAGATACCAGGCCGCAATTATTTTTCACAAAAGGCCATACCTAAACTGTACCGTGCAGTTGAGAGGCAAGTGGTGTCATCTATTGCGAAGAGTGTTGGGTCAAGGGTCCACCTGACCACGGATGCCTGGTCTGCCAAGCACGGGCAGGGCCACTACATTACATACACAGCCCATTGGGTCAACCTGGTGACCGATGGCAGCAAGTAGGGAGTACGTGGCTGCGCAGCGGACCGACTTGTCACACCTCCACGGCTTGCAGGCAGGCCTCCAGCCACCTCCTCTCCACCTGCTACCACCTCTTCGCTGTCATCATCTTCCTCCTCCTTGGCTGGTGCCGCGATCTCCTCTCCAGCTACACAGCCCCAGCACCCCAGGGCCTATGCTGCATGCCAGGTACGACGGTGTAACGCAGTGTTAGACATGTCTTGCCTGAAAGCGGAGAGTCACACTGGAGCAGCTCTCCTGGCTGCTCTTAACAAACAGGTGGAGCAATGGCTGACCCCGCACAAGCTTGAGATCGGCAACGTGGTGTGTGACAACGGCAGCAATCTCATTTCTGCGTTGAATTTGGGAAAGCTGACACACATACCCTGCATGGCACATGTGCTGAATCTGGTCGTGCAAAGATTTGTGTCCAAGTACCCAGGCTTAGAGGACGTCCTGAAGCAGGCCAGGAAGTTGTGTGGGCATTTCAGGCGCTCTTACAAGGCCATGGCATGCTTTGCGGACATTCAGCGTAGAAACAACTTGCCGGTGAGACGCCTGATTTGCGATATCCCGACTCGCTGGAATTCCACCCTGCTGATGTTCTCTCGCCTGCTAGACCAGGAGAGAGCCGTCACCCAGTACCTGTATAATTACAGTACAAGGACACAATCTGGGAGGATGGGGATGTTGTGGCCCAACAACTGGACACTGATGTGAAATGCATGCAGGGTCATGGAGCCCTTTGAGGAGGTGACCAAACTGGTGAGTCGCGCTGAGGGCACCATCAGCGACTTGATCCCCTACGCCTACTTCCTGGAGCGTGCCGTGCGTAGAGTGTTGGATACAGCTGTGGAGGAGCGTGAACGAGAACAGTTACGACAGCAGGAGTCATGGGAGCGATTTACATCCGAACCCAATGTTTCCACAACACCTGTGGCAGCACAGAGGGGGGAGGAGGGGGAGGAGGAAGAAGAGGAGTCGTGTGGGGAAGGAGAGGAGTCAGACTCTGATGATGGTGATGAGGAAGGTGTTTCTGTGGAGGAGGAAGAGCCGGCGGAAGAAGAACAACCGCGGCAGCCGTCACAGGGGGCTTCTGCTGCTCCACGTTCCCGTGGTATTGTTCGTGGCTGGGGGGAGGAAGAGGAGTTGCGTCCCGTCACTGAGGAAGAGCAAGAGGAGATGGAGAGTACGTCTGCATCCAGCTTTGTGCAGATGTCCTCTTTCATGTTGTCTAGCCTGTTGAGGGCCCCCCTATCAAAAAACTCAAGGCGAATGACCTGTACGGTGGCCACGCTACTAGACCCTCGGTACAGGCACAAAGTGGCGGACCTGTTACCAACTCAACAGAAGGCGGAAAGGATGCAGCACTTGCAGAACAAGCTGTCGATGATGCTTTACAATGCGTTTAAGGGTGATGTGGCTGCACAACGTAATCAAGGTACCACTGGCAGTAACCCTCCTCCTCCCAAGTCCACGCAGGCAAGGACAGGACGCTCCAGCGATCTCATGGTGATGTCAGACATGCGGACATTCTTTAGTCCAACTCCTCACCATAGTCCTTCCGGATCCACCCTCCACCAATGCCTGGACCGGCAGGTAGCCGAATACCTGGCCTTGAGTGTGGATGCAGACACTGCGAAAAGCGACGATGAACCTCGTTAGTATAGTGGTGAGTATCCCCGCCTGTCACGCGGGAGACCGGGGTTCAAGTCCCTGACGGGAAGGTCTTTATTTTATGGGCAGCATGGTGGCTTAGTGGTTAGCTCTCTAGCCTTGCAGCGCTGGGTCCCTGGTTCGAATCCCAGCCAGGGCACTATCTGCAAAGAGTTTGTATGTTCTCTCCATGTCTGCGTGGCTTTCCTCCAGCTCGTGGCTTATAAGCAGCCTGCAGGCTTTATAAAGCAGCAGAGGACTGTTTGGGAGTGAGTATTTCCCTCTTTGTGTGTTTGGTAAGTTTCAGAGCAGTTGGGGACAGGCTCTTGGGGGTGGCAGCTCCAGGGCTTGACTGCGCTCACATATGGTGTTACATGCTGGTTCTGGGGCCCCGGGCAGTGAGAGTTCCCGGGGCCCCAGGCTGGCTTGTGCACCATTGTTTTTAATTTTATTGTAGATTCCCATGCAGTTCAGTTAGGAGGGGGGCAGATGAGAGGGAATATCCTGCACGCTGGTGCCCCCTGCTGGTCATATAGCCATTGTCTATATGCAACTGAAGCCCTCTCCAACGATTGGCTGACCTGCTCAGCTTTTGCTTGATTAATCACTGCAGACTAGGTGTAACATGTGTGTGCACTTCTTATTGGCTTATAAGCAGCCTGCAGGCTTTATAAAGCAGCAGAGGACTGTTTGGGAGTGAGTATTTCCCTCTTTGTGTGTTTGGTAAGTGTTCAGTACCTGACTTTTATCAAAATGAATGAGGAATGGATCCCGGAGGGCTACTGCACGACCGAAGACTAAGTCAGTCCCCACACACAGCATCTCTGCCTGCAGGCCGCTTGCCTTCTCCGCCACCACCAACAGGGTCCAGGACTCTAGGAGGATTCCTGAATTTTTAAGGTCGCTGCTAGCAGCGGCCGCTACACTAATTTTTCTGGTGCGTGTACATGCCTGCCTAATTTTTAGGGCTGCACTGCGGGCGGCTGCAACAAATAAACAAAAGGCATGTACATGTGCCCATCCCCCTTCGTGATCATTACCTTGCCGCGGTGAAGGGGCTTGCGTATCACAATGAAGCAATGACCGCCGACTATTTGAGTGTCTCGTGTGGGGGTGGCACACAAAAGATAATAAGGTCGTTGCTTCATTGTGGTCAGACCAAAATTGATCAGCTGGACAGTCACTGTTGTTCTATCATTGAGCTACCACAGCCCGGCGACCATATGGGCTTGAAAAACGCCACGGCCTACACTCTGGCCACGGTGCGCACCAGTCCAGCACGGCCGTCACTACGCAAACAGCTGTTTGCGGTGCGTTACACAGTGAGTTTGGTGTGTCAGTGTGAAGCAGAACTCTAATTACACTCCCTGATTGATGTATACCCATGCAAGATGTTTGAAAGCACTTTAGGCCTGCAATTTAGCATTCAATGTGATTTCTGCCCCTAAAACGCTGCTTTGCGTCAAATCCAGATTTTCCCCCGGGACTTTTGGCATGTATCCCACTCCGTCATGCCCCCCTCCAGGTGTTAGATCCCTTGAAACATCTTTTCCATCACTTTTGTGGCCAGCATAATTTTTCAAAGTTCGCATCCCCATTGAAGTCTATTGCGGTTCGCGAACTTTTCGGTGAACCGAACCTTCCGCGAAAATCGGAGGTTCGCGACATCTCTAGCGAGTAACGGGCATCCCTCTGCCAGTGGGTGCCCATTGTTTGTCTTCTGGACAGGACCCTGGGTGATCTGCTGGATGTGGGAGAGGAGGCCCTGATCCAGCTGGAACAGCAGCCACCTGCGCAGTCCACTTCTGTGCAGGATTTTGAGTTGTTGGAGGAGGAGGAGTTGGAGGTCCTGGTTGTTGCTGTGGAGAGGGAACAGCGGAGCTGCAGTGGTGTGAGGGTGGAGAGAGAAGGCAGAGGCTCAGGGGCCAGAGGAGGAGGACAGTGAACTTGAGGCCACTCACCCTGATGTCTCTGCTGGACGGAACACCCTGTTCCCCATGGCAGCGCACATGCTGCGGTGCCTGCGCACAGACCCCAGGGTGAAGCAGATGCAAGCTCGGGAAGACGCCTGCATCAGCATGATCCTGGACCCACGGCTGAAGGGGAAGGTGGGTCAGTTCCTGCCTGCTAGAGACACTAAGCAGCGAACAAGGGAGTTGCAGCAGATCCTTGTTCAGCGATTGGAGGAAGCCTTCCCCCAGCCTTCCACCCCCTCTGTACCTGTCCAGACAGCACAGCAGCCGGTGCCTGCAGCCAGCAACAGCAGCAGCATCAGGCGCCCAGGAGACCTGCTGTCCTTGACAAAGGCACTCTACATGATGGTAGAGCAGCCGAGAGAGGAGGTGCGTGCAGCAGAATCCTCCTCTCAAAGTCACAGCCAGCACCTGACCCAGATGGTGGCCGACCACATGGGGTCCTTCAGTGGGCTTGACACCAGCGAGGAGCCTGTGGACCCCTTGGAGTACTGGGTCGAGCACTTGCAGATCTGGAGTGAGCTGGCGCAGTACACCCTGGATGTCCTGTCTTGCCTCCCTTCCAGCGTGCTGTCCGAGAGGTGCTTCAGTGTGACCGGTGGCGTGGTCACGGAGAAGCGCTCTCGTCTGTCCCCAGAGTCCGTGGACAGACTCACATTTTTGAAGATCAACCAGGCCTGGATTTAAGGCACATTCCAAGCACCTGTTGTCGGTGAGAGGAGGACATGAGGTGCCTGGGAATTATTTTTTCACAACATCAGCCTTCAGTCCCCTGCTAATTTGGCCTGTTTTTTCTGTAGGTGCTGTGGTACCACCGCTAGGTACCATGGTCAGTTACATTGCCTGCTGCCACACGTCTCTCCTTCTCCTCCTCCTCCTCCTGCTGCTGTATTTAACCACCTGCTGTCTGTGTTCCCACCGCCAGGGTCCACAGAATTATGCACTGCTGCCATGCGCCACTAGCTATTACGCCACTACAATAGCTAGTTAGCTACATTTTGTTTTTTAAAAAAATATATTTCTGAGGTGTCTGGGTTGCAAACTGTGCTGTCCCAGTTGTGCATTGGACACAATGTGGGCTTCACGACTGCTGTCCGGAACCTCCTGCTGTGTTGCTGTGTATGGTGTTTATTATTACAGCCGTGGTACCAATGCTAGGTGCCATGGCCCATTACATTGCCTGCTGACACACGTCACTCCTCCTCCTCCTGCTGCTGCTGTATTTTACCTCCTGCTGTATGGTGTTTATTATTACGGCCGTGGTACCAACGCTAGGTGCCATGGCCCGTTACATTGCCTGCTGCCACGCGTCCCTCCTCCTCCTGCTTCTGCATTTAACCTCCTGCTGTCTGTGTTCCTGCCGCCAAGGTCCACAGAATTATACACTGCTGCCATGCGCCACTAGCTATTATGCCACAAATTTAGCTATGCTGTTGAAGAAATTTTTTTTTTACAACAGTTGAGTTCTGTAAGGGAAAGAACATTAAGTTGGGTACAAGAGGAAGAATATGAACACAAAAAAAAGATGGTGGTGAAGAAGAAGAAGAAGAACCAGGTGAAGAAGAAGAAGAATAACCAGGTGAAGAAGAAGAAGAAGAACCAGGGGAAGAAGAAGAACCAGGGGAAGAAGAAGAACCAGGTGAAGAAGAAGAAGAAGAACCAGGTAAAGAAAAAGAAGAAGAAGAACCAGGGGAAGGAGAAGAAGAACCAGGTGAAAAAGAAGAAGAACCAGGTGAAAAAGAAGAAGAACCAGGTGAAGAAGAAGAACCAGGTGAAGAAGAAGAAGAAGAACCAGAAAAAGAACCAGATGATGAAGAAGAAGAACCAGATTATGATGAAGAAGAAGAACCAGATGATGATGAAGAAGAAGAAGAAGAAGACGAAGAAGAACCAGGTGAAGAAGAAGATGAAAAACCAAGTGAGGATGAACCAGAAGTAGAAGAAGAACCAAGTGAAGAAGAAGAACCAGGTGCCAGTGAAGAAGAAGATGATGAAGATGATGGTGATGAAAGAAGATGGTAAAGCAGAAAAAGAAGACGGTGAAGAAAAAGATGGAGAGAAGAAAAAGAAGAAGTTGAAGAAGAATAAACAAGTAATGCAGAAAAAAGTTTTCCATCAATTTTTTTTTAAATTACACCTATTTAATTGTGATTTCCCTTTAAAAAAAAATAGCTTTAAGCCTTTAAGGCCATCCGAATTCATGATCACGACTATTACCCGAATTCAATTACTGATCACGACTCAAATTCGAATTGAATTCTATGGTCATGATCACAGCCGAATCCGAATTTGACCCGGACCCGAATTCAAAAGTACTCGAATCGAATTTGGGTACATTCGAGCATAACTGCCAGACAGGCACTTGGATTATAGAAATCGAGCAGGAGCCAGCAATTCCTACAATACCGTCAACAATGACAGTGCTAAGGTATTTGATTTTTATTATTTTCATTATTATGATTATTATTAATCATTTATAAAACTATAACATTTTCCTCAACACTAGCTTACAGAGTACATAATTATATCACTAACTGTCCCTCAGAGAAGCTTACTATCTAATCCCTACCATACTCATGGATTAATGTTTCTATAGTAGTCTTAAATCTGGTGCTAACGCAAGTCTCACTGTTCTCAGCCTGTCGGGGCCCCCTCCCCCTCCGACACATGGCACAATGCCACTCTCCATAACATGGGTAAGAGCTCAGTGGCCCTCTCCAATATATGCAGAAGAGTTCAACAACCCCTCCAGCACACAGGAAAGACCTCAGTACCTCGTCTAATACTGTACATGAGGAAGACCTCAGTGACCTCCCTGCAAAACAGGGTGAAGAGGTCTATAATTACCTCGGACACTTATGGAGGAGCTTGACACTTCCCCCAGCACATCATGGCTTGATGTTCCCTCCCCCCCCCCATCCTAATATTTGGAGATAAGCTTAAAGGAATACTGTAGGGGGGGTTGGGGGAAAATTAGTTTAACTTACCCGGGACTTCTAATGGTCCCCTGCAGACATCCTGTGTCCACGCAGCCACTCACTGATGCTTCGGCCCCGCCTCCAGTTCACTTCTGGAATTTCAGACTTTAAAGTCTGAAAACCACTGTGCCTGCATTGCCGTGTCCTCACTCCCGCTGATGTCACCGGGAGCATACTGCGCAGGCATAGACCATACTGGGCCTGCGAAGTGCTCTCCTGGTGACATCAGTGGAAGTGAGGACCCAGCAACGCAGGCGCAGTGGTTTTCAGACTTTAAAGTCTGAAATTCCAGAGGTGAACTGGAGGCGGGGCCGGAGCATCGGTGAGTGGCTGCATGGGCACAGGATGTCTGTGGGGGACCATTAGAAGCCCCGGGTGAGTTCAACTCATTTTTCCCTGACCCCTTACAGTATCCCTTTAATGCCCCCTTTAAATTCACTGGCAAAACTCAATGACCCCTCCTATACATGGCAAGGAGCATAATGTGACCCTTCAGTAAATGGGGAAGTGCTCAATATTTCATCCAATACACTGGAAAGAGCTCTCAGTGACTTACCTACAGTACATGGACAACAGATTGACGCCCCCTCCAATACATGCTTCAATACAGGTGCTGCTTAATTCCCCATCCAGTACAGCAGGAAGACCACCATGAGCCCCTCCAGAACATCAGAGAGAGCCCCGTCCCCTTCCTGAAATTCATCTGTTTGCTGTGTTATCGACTAAAGAAAAATTCTGCACATCTCTGCTGAAGAAGGTTGGTTACTGTTGGTAGTCTCTGTCAGGAGCACAAGCAGAATCCAGCATAATCAGTCCTTACCATAGGGAGACACGCACCTACATTTTTGAAGGCAGTCAGTCAATAAACTAATGATTGCAGCACAGTAGTAGGTCTTCCTGATATCGCCCTGGTCTACCGCCTTGTGCCAATCTATATTAGAGCTGAACTGAGAAATGTGTGATGTAACTTGTTGAAGGGTTTGTTTTTATTTTTTATGTGAAAGAGTTTTAAGAGAAGGAGTCTGGAGAACTGTAGCCTCCTCTTACAGTACAAATGAACCACATCTAGTCTTATGAAAAGGACATCAAAAATAAAAAAATACTGCAATTATCATTCTTTATGTATCTTACGCTAAAAATGAATCAATCCTTATTGGTCACTCCTACAGCTCGTCTGGCTTCCTGGTGGCCATTCACAGCTGGATGATGTTTTCCAGTAACCGCATTGTTCACGTTACATACAGTACTATAAATATGTCAGCAAAGGATCTGGTCACTACACATAAAAGCAAAGGTAGCAGTGGGAGAGAGCTGGTGAGTCAAAGACAAAGTGGTAAGGCCAGTAGGTGTGTGCAGAAATACTGCAGCTCTAACAACAATAAAGTATAAATAGTCCACATATATGTTTTTGCTTACATTCCTTTGAAGTGTACTGGTTGTAATTGTCTGGTTGTATCATCTGTGCACGTGTCACTGTAACCTGTCAGACTAGAAAGTCCAGGATTTCAGTGGATCTATTCCAAGTGCTGATGATGTGGGACATACGGTATGTGTAATCATAACAACAGTAACTAACACGGCCAGGAAAAAGGACCAAACCCCACAGAAAGGATGTCCATTTTCAAGGACTTTTTTATTATTTTACATTAAATAGTTTCTGAAGGGAGGAGATCATAATCTGCTTCAGTATGTCAAAATACATGTTTGCATTCATGGATCCCTCAATGAACTGTAGCTCAGCGCTGCGTAATATGTTGGCGCTTTATAAATACAATAAATAAATAAAATAAATAATAAATAAATAGCTCCCCAGTGCCAGCAACACTCATGCAGTCCCAAACCACGACACTCCCATCACCGTGCTTGACTGTAGGAAGGACACACTTGTCGATTTACTCCTCACCTGCTTGCCACCCCACACGCTTGACACCATCTGAACCAAATAACTGTTTGAAGATTTTCTTGTGCATCATAATAGGAAGAGACTTATTTCTGGGACAACAGCCATACAGACCAATTTTGATGCAGTGTGCGGCGTATGGTCTGAGCACTTCAACCTCTGCAGAAATGCTGCCATCACTCATACATCTATTTGCAAAAGACAACCTCTGGATATGACACTGAGCATGTCCACCTAACTTCTTTGTTCGACCAAGGCCAGGCCTGTTCTGAGTGGATCCTGTCCCATTAAACCGCTCTATGGTCTTGGCCACTGTGATGCAGCTTAGTTTCAGGGTGTTGGCATTATGCTTATAGCCTAGGTCAGCTTTATGTAGAACAACAATTCTTTTTTTTTTTAAAACCCTCAGAGTTCTCAGTGATCAGTATGAGAGTGTGTGAGAGCAATAACACCAAGTATAACAGACCTGTGCTCCATTCACACCTGAGATCTTGTAACACAAACAAGTAACATGACCACGGGGAGGGAAAATGTCTAACTGGGCAGACATTTGACGTTCTTCACTTAGAGGTGAATACTTTTGTTGCCAGTGGGACAGCAAATTTACATTGTTATACAAACTGTACATTGACTACTTTACATACAGTGTCATATCTTTATTGTTGCCTCATGACAAGATATAATAAAATATTTACAAAAATGTGAGAGGTTTACTCACTTTTGTGAGATACTGTAGTTTTCCTTCAAGTGGTCTGGTTTCTTGCAATGTCCACAGAAAACATAATGATGGTTACCGAATTGGCTTCCCCTAAAATTGTCCTCAGATTGGTGAAGGGAGATAAGATTGTGAGCCCCTCTGAGGGACAGTATTTTACATGACTTTGTAGATCACTTAGGAAAATATAGCTGTACTATATAAATGCACAAATAATAATAATACATACATTATTGTGGGGATAAAAAATTCTCAGCTTTTATTTACATTTGAGCAAAAAGTGTCTAGTCCAAAATTACCCTTCTCAATAAACAATAGAAAAGCCTTTATTGGCTATTACAGCAATCAAACGCTTCCTATAATTGCAGACCAGCATTTTGCATGTCTCCACAGGTATTGTTGCCCATTCTTCTTTAGCAATGAGCTCCAAATCTTTCAGGTTGGAGGGTCTTCTTGCCATCACCCTGATCTTTACCTCCCTCCACAGATTCTCAATTGGATTCAAGTCAGGACTCTGTCTGGGCCACTCCAAAGCGTTAATATTGTTGTCTGCTAACCATTTCTTCACCACTTTTGTTGTGTGTTTTGGGTCATCGTCATGCTGAAATGTCCACTTTGTGCCCAAGGCCAAGTTTCTCTGCAGACTGCCTGATGTTGTCGTTGAGAATCCTCATGTATTGCTCTTTTTTCATGGTGCCGTTTACTGTGATTAGGTTCCTTGGTCTATTGGTTAAAAACACCCCCAAAGCATTAGGTTCCCACCACCATGTTTGACAGTGGGGATGGTGTTCTTGGGGTTGAAGGCTTCTCTTTTTTTATGCCAAATGAAGGAAACATCATTGTGACCAAACAATTCAATTTTTGTTTCATCTGACCATAAAACAGAAGACCAGAAGTCTTCTTCTTTGTTCAGATGAGCATTTGCAAGATCCAAGCAAGTTTTTGTGCGCCTTATCTGGAGAAGTGGCATCCTTTTTGGTCTGCATCCGTGGAACCCAGCAGTGTGCAGTGTCTGTTGGATTGTCTGCCTTGAGACATTGACACCAGCAGAGCCCAGATTCACCAGCATGGCCTTGGTTGTGATCCTTGGATTCTTTTTCACCTCTCTCACTATCCTCCTGGCCAGCATGTCACTTTTGGCTTCCGACAACTTCCTCTGAGATTTTCCACAGTGCGGAACATCTTGTATTTTTTAATAATACTTTGCACATTAGCCACTGGAACTTGAAAACATTTATAAATGGCCTTGTGGCCCTTTCCTGACTTGTAGGCAACCACAATGCGCAACCGCAGGTCCTCACTGAGCTCCTTTGTCTTAGCCATGACTGTCCACAAACCAACTGCAGGGAGCTGCTGTGTTTCACCTGTTGAGTTGATTAAAACTGTTCCCAATTAATTGAGGTAATTAGGATGCTTTAGAAAAGCTTGCACTATTTGGAATGGTATAGAACTTTGGATTTTCCCTCAGACTGTGACAGTTTGTGAAGGGAATGAATAATTTTGGACTGGACATTTTTTGCTCAAATGTAACTAAAATCTGAGAAATGTTTTTTTCCCCACAATAATGCCTCTTGTACATCATCTTATTATCTTTTGGGAGACACCTATGTCATTTCCTGTCAAAAATTGCTTGGTGGTTGAATACAAGTAACTATAACCACTTAAGGACTGCAGCCTTAAAACCCCTTAAGGACCAGACACTTTTTTTTCATTCAGACCACTGCAGCTTAACGGTTTATTGCTTGCGCCCATGGCAAACACAAAAACTGCGCCCCTGCCCTCCCCTCCCCCCCCCCCCCCCATCAGAGCCCCCTGAATAGCCACAACCTTACCCCTAGAGCTTCTGGAATAGCGTGGCAGCGAAACTTCATACTTTGCCCTGTTCTGGCAGTGGGACAAGTCCTCTTTACTTCCCACATCAGTGTAGCAGTGCCATGCAACCTATCACCTTGGGGCTCCGGATGCAAGTCAAGTCAAGGTGCCGTGTCCAGAGTCGCAACAGTGCTAGGCTACACAGCGCAGTTACACTGAAGAGGAAGTGGAGAGGTCCTGTCCCCGCCACGAATGAGGTAACGTATAAAACTCAGCTGCCACTCTACTCTGCAAGCAATGTAGGTGGTGGGGACAGGAGCTGCACATATGCGGGTGGGGGGAGGGGGGGGTTGTTGCAGTGTATTAAAACACCGTTAAAATATATATCTATATCGATTTCTATCTCTATCAATCTATCTATTATATACACACACGACAAGGATTGGGAGGGGAGGGGGTTTAGAGGGCTTGAAGACACACTACACAACACACACAACCTGGCATCAAAAGACCCTACACTCCAGAAACTACCCCACAACAGAAACTCACAAGGAGAGTACACTGCACTGCAAACACACACACACACACACACACACACACACACACACACACACACACACACACACACACACACACACACACACACACACACTGTACACACACACACTGTACACACACACACTGTACACACACACACACACTGTACACACACACACACACACTGTACACACACACACACACACACACTGTACACACACACACACTGTACACACACACACACACTGTACACACACAACACACACAGCACACACGCACACATACAGCACACACTACACACACACTACACACACGCACTGCACACACACACCACACACACACACACTGTACACACACACACACACACACACTGTACACACACACACACACACAGACACACACACACACACACACACACACTGTACACACACACACACACACACACACACACTGTACACACACAACACACACAGCACACACGCACACATACAGCACACACTACACACACACTACACACCACACTACACACACACACACTGCACACACACACCACACACACACACTGTACACACACACACACTGTACACACACACACACACACACACACAGTACACACACAGTACACACACTGCACACACACACACACACACACACAGTACACACACTGCACACACAGTACACACACTGCACACACACACAAAATCTGACATCACAAGGCCTCCTACACTCCAGAAACACAACATAAACTCGGACACAGATTATACTACATTGTAAAACACACACCTTACACACACTTTACACACACACACACACACACACACTCTCTCTCTCTCTCTCTCTCTCTCTCAGTGCTAAGCATCTTCCACATGTAGCATTTAATTACCTTGTAATTGCAGCCCTGTGACTGCCTCTGCGTGCCTGCATTGGCCTCATACTCACACACTGTTTGTGTGTGTCACAGCAGCTCTGCAGCCTACAGCCACGATTTTCTTCCTCTCCAATCCCCTCCCACCCCATCAGCCCCAGCGGCTCCATGTGGCCAATCAGGAGGGGGATCATACGAGCAGCATTGAGTCACAACTCACAAACATTGCCCGGGGTGACCAGGGGGAGAAGGGATGCTATAACACTGGTGTCAGTCAGACACATGTCCTCTTCTGTCCTCTTCTCCTACTGTGTGGGCTGGGCGCCGGGCAGTCACGGGGAAATTTCAAAGTTACAGCGCTAACGAAGTTTATGAACGTGGACCTAGGGGGCAATTTTTTTTCTGATCATGCGCCCCCCTCCCAGGGGAGTGGCAAGGGGCGCCTATAGCAAGTGCCCCATGTGCATCCCTCTAGATCCGCCTCTGATTGCTTGGTCATGATACAACCTACTATCTAAATGAATTTTACCTCCTTTTCTTGTCACTAATACAGCTTTCTTTTGGTGCTATTTGATTGCTGCTGTGATTTTAAATTTTTATTATATTCATCAAAAAAGACATGAATTTTGTCAAAAAAATGATTTTTTTACTTTCTGTGCTGACATTTTTCAAATAAAGTAAAATTTCTATATACATTTTTTTCTAAAATTTTTTGTGCTACATGTCTTTGATCAATAGACACTTATTGGATTTTTTTTGTTTGGGTAAAAGTTATAGCATTTACAAACTATGGTGCAAAAAGTGAATTTCCCCAGTTTTAAGCATCTCTGACTTTTCTGAGCACCTGTCATGTTTCATGAGGTGCTAGAATTCCAGAATAGTATAAATACCCCCCAAATGACCCCATTTTGGAAAGAACACATCCCAAAGTATTCACTAAGAGGCATGGTGAGTTCATAGAAGATTTTATTTTTTGTCACAAGTTAGCGGAAAATGACACTTTGTGACAAAGAAAAAAGAAAAATTACAAAAAGTTTCCATTTCTGCTAACTTGTGACCAAAAAAAATGAAATCTGCCCCTCTCTGAATACTTTGGGGTGTCTACTTTCCAAAATGGAGTCATTTGTGGGGTGTGTTTACTGTCCTGGCATTTTGGAGGGGTGCTAAATTAGTAAGCATATCTCTGTAAATGGACAATTGTGTGCAAGACAAAATCAAAAAATTGTCATTTACAGAGATATTTCTCCCACCCAGCATGGGTATGTGTAAAAATACACCCCAAAACACATTTTTTGCAGCCTAGGTGTGCTAAGGGGCCCAAAGTCCAATTAGTACCTTTGGGATTTCACATGTCATTCTGAGGCATTTGGTTTCAAGACTACTCCTCACGGTTTAGGGCTCCTAAAATGCCAGTGCAGTATAGTAACCCCACAAGTGACCCCATTTTAGAAAGAAGACACCCCAAGGTATTCCGTTAGGAGTATGGTGAGTTCATAGAAGATTTTATTTTTTGGTCTATGAGGGGCCAAATTTTGTGAAGATGGTCATAAGCAGGGTGGCCTCTTGGATGGCAGGTTGTATTGTCACTGAAGTGCAGGATGTTCTCAAATCGTGACTTGGACATGGCAGCAGAGGACATGGGCATGTGATGTATTGGGTGCGTAGACCAATAAGACCGCAATACATTCTTTTTTACTAGACCCATGTTAAGGAGAAGGCCCCAAAAAATGTTACATTTGTAAACTTGGAGTGGTTTCCACTGAAAAGGCTGGGCATGGTAGTAGCTTCTTGGATTGGTGGTTGCGTATTGTGTGCCATAACGGTTGGTCTCAGCCACAATTAAGTTGTAGAGATCCTCGGTGCAGAACAGATAAAAAAAAGTCTAGGGCCGATCCTAGATGATCTCTCTCCACCTGGACTCCAAACTGGGCGGTGAAAGGGGGCAGTACGGGTGCGGCGGAACCAGGGGATTGCCAATTGGGATTTGCCAGCACCTTTGGGAGACTATGGGTAGTATGGGCCCGTTTTGCTGGTGGCTGCGACTCAGGTCTTAATGCACGTGCCACCGAACCAGTTTCTGCTACCATGCTGGTGCTCGCCACTTCACCAGGGTCTACGGTAGTACTGGTGCTAGGTCCAGGAGATGCTACGCTGCTGGTGCATGCCTCACCAAGAAAACTCAGATCAGCACTAGCACCACTCTGCTGCCCTTGAGTCTGATCCTGCAGTCTAGTGACATGGGGTGTGGTACGCCTGGCTCTAGCCGGGACCTCGACCTCATCATTGCTATCGGTCAGAGAGCCACTGCTGTTCACCGGTTCGTATTCTGACCCGGATGATTCGTCGAATGAAGCTTCCCAATCGCACTCACCCTGCTGGGCCAGAATCTCAGCGGCCTCTTCAGTGGAATACCCCTTTTTTCCCATGGTGGACTGCTAAATTTAGGGGGTATTCCTCTGAGACTACCCAGGAAAAAGAGCACCTACCTAGCAAAAGGGAGTACTTGTGAAGTAGAAAGCTGTGGTCACTGAGTTTTGATTAAAAACAAAATCGAAATTGATCTTTACAGCGCCACAGTTATTGTACAGTGTTTTTTGCAGTGATCAGAAAAAATATTCTGTCACTGTGGTGGGGCGGGTGAGGGTTTGGCCAGGTGGGGCAAATTAGGGTCTGATCTGATGGGTAGGAGTGCTGGGGGTGACAGGTGGTGACAGGAGGTGATTGATGGGTGTTTCAGGGGGTTATTAGAGGGGAGACAAGATGCAATCAATGCACTGGGGAGGTGATCGGAAGGGGTTCTGAGGGGGATCTGAGGGTTTGGCTGAGTGATCAGGAGCCCACACGGGGAAAATTAGGGCCTGATATGATGAGTAGGTGTGCTAGAGAGTGACAGAGGGTGATTGATGGGTGTCTCAAGGTGTGATTAGAGGGGGGAATAGATGCAATCAATGTACTGGGGAGGTGATTAGCGGGGGTCTGAGGGCAATCTGAGGGTGTGGGCGGGTGATTGGGTGCCCGCAAGGGGCAAATGAGGGTCTGATGATCTGATGGGTATGATGGGTAGCAGTGAAAGGTGGTGACAGGGGGTGATTGATGGGTGATTGGTGGGTGATCAGTGGGTGAATAGAGGGGAGAATAGATGCAATCCACGGGGAAGGTGGTCAGGGGGGGACTGAGGGTGATCTGAGGGTGTGGGCGGGTGATTGGGTGCCCACAAGGGGCAGATTAGGGTCTGATCTGATGGGTAGCAGTGACAGGTGGTGATGGGGTGATTGATAGGTGATCAGGGTGTGATTAGAGGGGACAATAGATGCAAGCAATGCACTGGGGAGGTGATCGGGAAGGTCTGAGAGCGATCTGAGGGTGTGGGCAGGTAATTGGGTGCCCGCAAGGGGAAGATTAGGGTCTGATCTGATGGGTAGCAGTGACAGGGGGTGATTGATGGGTGATCAGTGGGTGATTAGAGGGGAGAACAGATGTAAATAATGCACTGGGGAGGTGATGGGGGGGGGGGGGTCTGAGGGCGATCTGAGGGTGTGGGCGGGTGTTTGGGTGCAAGCAAGGGGCAGATTAGGGTCTGATCTGATGGGTAGCAGTGACAGGTGGGGATGGGGTGATTGATAGGTGATCAGTAGGTGATTACAGGGGATAATATATGCAAGCAATGCACTGACGAGTTGATCAGAGGGGGTCTGAGGGCGATCTGAGCTTAGGGTGATCATTTAGATCGGCGGGATCGGGGTATTTACAACCCGCCGGCGCTGCTTATTGGCCGGCGGGTTGACGTCGCGGGCGGGCGGAGCCTAATGCCGGCAGATATCCCCGGCTAATTAGTCCCCCAGGTGCCGCCGCCGATCGGCGTTACGCGGTCCTGGGGGAGCCACCTTGCCGCCGCCCATAGGTAGTCAAAGTTGGCCAGGGGTATGAATAATTATGGGCAGCACTGTACATATCTACATACCGTGCGTTCACCACGTTTGGGGTTAATAAACAGTAATTTTAAGCTGGGAGCAGACTAGGCAGTGCAGAAAAGCATGGGTTTTCTGCATTGTAAATTTTTTTTTTGTATGCATTTTGCAGCTTTGGATGGGTACCCCTCCCAAACAACCCCCCATCTTCTTTCCACCATTCTTCTGTGCCCTTAGTTGTCAGTCTCTCAGGACAGGGAAAAGAATCTTCTCCCTCCACTGGGCCCCTGTGGCTTCTGGGCCCCCCTGCAGCTGCACCCCTTACAGGGTCTATTGTTACGCCCTTGCCAGGCATTTTCTCTCATTGTTCTTCTGTATGGGAGACCTGGCTGCGATCCATTCTTCCAACTGTTGTGCTTTCTGGGTGGAGGAAGAGCAAGGCTTTCACTTATCCACCATGCTGCCAGGTTCTTGGGGAACATAGAATGGAGCCTGGCTTTCCATAAGGGGTTGGTTTACAGGACAGCAGAACTGAAACATGAAGGTAAGGTACAAATATTTCCACATTAAAATTACCTATTTAGTGGGGGTGATAAGCAGTGGATTACAGTTTCTCTGAATAGATAGTGCCCCCCCCCCCCCCCCCTTCATGGTTGCATTCCCTGGCAGGCTGCTTGTATGTTTGTATTCAAAGGTTCTTTCTCCTTTACGTTATTCCATCCAGTGCTTCTTTAAAATGTGTTTATTCCAACTTGGCATCAACTTTTACAGGCATGCGGCTCTGGCTGCGGACTCCAGCTGATATTCCTTCTCCTTGCTACTGGCGTCAGTGTACCTCCAATCTCTGTCCCCTTGGTGCTTTGGAAGTTGCCTCCACGCATGGAAGTAGTGCTGCTTGGCACTGGCCTGTTTTATTACAGAACTTAGCTTCCTTTACATACTAGTTTCACAGTGAACCTGTTTTCAGAAAGTAGGGCTGTTAAAAATAGATGAGATAAAGTACTACACCCCAAACTGTGCTCTGATCAGTTATACAGTTGTATTGCCTTACTGAATGATATCGCCCACATTTAAAAGACCAAAAAATTGTAAAATACTTGTGTACATGTACAAATAAGAAGTATGTTTCTTCCAGAGTAAAATGAGTCATAAATTACTTTTCTCCTATGTTGCTATCACTTGCAGTAAGTAGTAGAAATCTGACAGAACTGACAGGTTTTGGACTAGTACATCTCCTCATGGGGGATTCTCAGGGTTTTCTTTATTTTGAAAAGCATTTTATGAATGGCAGTTTCTCCATCCAACTGCCAAATCATTGTGCAGTGAGCAGGGAGGCTGGTCAGCATCTTTGTATGAATCCTTTTCACTTCAGGGATTGTCTTTGTAAAGAATAAAGGCCATGCTGAGAATCCCCTATGGAGAGATGGACTAGTCCAAAACCTGTCGGTAATGTCAGATTTCTACTACCTACTGTAAGTGACAGCAACATAGGAGAAAAGTAATTTATGGTTCGTTTTGCCCTGGAAGAAATGTACTTCTTATCTGAACATGTACACATGTATTTCAAATTTTACAATTTTCGCAATACTGGTCCTGGCTTTTGGCTTCCCCATGCCCCTCTTATTATGCAAACTTCTAAATGCTTTGCATTCTGTGCATAACTATCCCTATCTATTGTACAGCAAAGTGTAATATGTTAGCACTGTAAAAATAATGTATAATGATATTAATAGCATTACCTACCTATCTGTGATCTGCTTTTTACATATCTGATCTCAGAGCACAGAAGAAGGAGGGAGTGCACTGCAGAGAGGAGTGTCCAGGCCTGCAGTGCAATTAACAGATCACAGGTATGTCATTCAGATCCACTCTTCATCCTGAGCTTTGGACTCTGCTGTAAGTGACATATTCTGTCTTCCCTGGCCAACTGGCATAGGTATGTGTACATTATTGTAGCCTGAACTTATGCTGATTGCTGCCTCACCTGTAAAGTTGATTACAAACATAATACTGAATAGAAGTCTGACCATTTATGAAGAGTTACCTAAAATTCCTAATGCAAACATTTGAATGTTAGCGTCACTTAGACATCTTTATATATCCTGCGTAAGTGATACGTTATACATTGAGGTTTATACAGACTTTCAGGAAATCTGAAGTTGCTTAAAGTGGACTTGAACTTAGAACTCCTCTCTGCTCTAAAAAATACACAACAGTATAATAGCATTTAAACAAAAACATTTCTTTGTTACAGCTGATACAATCCTAAAATAAATCTGCACAGTTTCTACTTCCTGATTTATGGAAGCAGACCTATTTTCTACAGCCTGTATGCTCAAATGGGCTTATCTGCCATTGGCAGTCATGTGACACAGGGGGAGATCAAATTACAACTTGAGATTAGACACAAATGAGGGGAAATTACACAGGCTAAACTCTCTGAATACATGCAGGGTGCATTTCTGTTATGTTTCCTTGTGTCCTGTGCAAGAGTTCAGGTCCACTTTAATAGGATGTTGTATAAAATATTTAACCAAAGGGAAGGGGGGGCACATTTAAAGATGGGGTGGGAGATCGGACGGGAGATCGGACGTGGCAGAAATGATCTATCGAGCCATCTAAATGGCTCAGAATCGAGCCGTGTATTCCCAGCGTTAGACCATTGATGTTGCTGTTCTTCTTACATGTGCAGCAACACCCTTTCCACTTCATGTGCAGCGCCCACTTTCATGTGTAACATCCATGTATATTTCATACACAGATCCCTTGATCAGCAGCTCTCTCATCCATGTGTTGGTCACCATTTGTTGCCTCCCTTTGCCATTTGCAGCCTTCTCTTCCACTTTCAGCAACCCCTTTTCCATGTTCAACAGCCCTTTGGGCAGCTGCCACCCCATGCCTTTGTAGCCTTTCTAGAAATCCAGCCCTGATTTTACCCACCACTTTCCTTCTATACACTTTATTAGCTCAGACATAAACTAGCTTGCTGGTCATACTAGTCCAGGTCTATGTATGTTTTTTCTTATATGCACCTCATACTACACACCCAATGGAGATTTACTTAATGAGGTGGGACAGGTATAGCTGAAAGGGTTCTTTTATCAATTTATTGGTAACAATTTGTAAATTGACTTCCTTGACATATTTGGAATGGGTTTAATATTAAAGTATGTTTGGTGGTCAGTAATTTAACTTTTTTTTGCTTTTTTTAAAGGTGTTTTTCATGTCTCGATACAAGAAGTATAGAGCCAGCAAGGATGCTAACATTATCGTATACAATCTGATAAATAGTGAATAGTCTACCATGGTGATATCATTATGGTAAGTAAATGCCCTATGGGACCACATAGTCTTTTGATTGTTCCTGCAGAGGAAATGTAAACACATGTATTCTGAAGTGTGTGTGTACAACACAAATAGTATAAATTATCTCTTATTATATCAGACAGGAAGCAATTTCTGGGCTGTACCACCATCTTTCTCAGAAGTCAATTCCCATAATGCTAGATTGGCTGTAAGGTTATCAGTATGAGGCCATGTGTTAGTCATCATCCATACTCCACTGTAACAATGGTATGTTACATTAGCTCTTGCATACTGTCTAATTAGTGTGTTACCTTTAAGATGTCATATTACTGTTATTACAGTCACCAGCGCTACTTGGTCTGGCATGTGGTTGAGCATCTAACAGCTGTTCTCCGGCATACCTTATTGATCTGTCAAAACAGATGGGAAATGTGTATAGAATAAGCAAAGTAAACAACAGCACCCAAATACCCAAGAGGAAGTGTCTGTCTTTATGCTATATTGACAAAAATGGAAACTGCTGACTTACACAGCATCCTAATATATAAAGGGGTGAAATAGGCACCCAATACGGATAAAATAGGGTGACACGGTGTGTGTGTGTGTGTGCGTGCGTGCGTGCGTGTGTGTGTGTGTGTGTGTGTGTGTGTGTGTGTAACGTAACTAGAAATGACTGGGCCCCTGTGGCTGCATGCCTTGCACGGTCTATTGTTACGCCCCTGAGTGTGTGTTGTGTGTGGTGTGTGTAACAAAAACACACTCTCACGGTGTCATTTTTGAGCTAAACCACTTCTTTTTTTCTAATTTTACCATTTTAACCATATTTTATCCATACTGGGCACCCCATGCATAGTATGCTCTCCAGCTATGAGGGTGGATCCAAGACTGGATCGCCAAGATGATGGCAATCTTTTTTTTTTTTTACAAGAGAGCAAGCAGAGCCCAGAGACAGTCTGGCATACCCGAGTGGAGATGGGCTTTCTCCATATGCTATCACAGTTGGTTGCCCTTTAAAGGACATCTGAAGTGAAAGGAATATGGAGGCTGACATATTTATTTCCTTTTAGGCAATACCAGTTGCCTAGCAGCCCTGCTGGTCTATTAGGCTGCAGTGGTGTCTGAATCAGGGGCATAACTGAAGGGGAGCAGCTCTTGCAATTGCTGTAAGGGGGCCCCAACTACTAATCTTCCCTTCCTCCGATACAGTGGACTATACTTCAGATCAGGTGTTTTTGGCCACACTTGTTTTATGACCCTTGTGAGATGGAACACACACAATTTGCTCACACTCAGCTAAAGCACTTTCCTGCCTTTATTTGGTCAGCAGGTGCCAGTCAGCCAATCAGGTGTACTGTCATACACTCTTTGCCTGCCATACCAAATCTAGCAGGAATTGCATAAATTAGGTAGCATTCAGGTGGGAGGCTTCAGTTGGATGTAATCGTAGATTACATCTTTTACAGGGGCACCCCATGTAGGCAGATCTCCCACACGGCCCCTCCGTGCCTAAAGGCTGTGATTGGCACTAAGGGGAGGCAAGGGAAGTGGTGTGAACATTGGCTGGGCCTCACCACAGTTTTCCCGGGGAGCCCCATGAATTGGAGTCCCGCCACTGGTCTGAATCACACCAGAAACAAGCATGCAGCTGATCTTGTCAGATTTTACGATAATGTCAGAAACATCTGATCTGCTGCATGCTTGTTCAAGGTCTATAGCTAAAAGTATTAGAGGCAGAGGATCAGCAGGATATCCAGGCGACTGGTATATTAAAAGGAAATAATTATTGCAGCCTCCATAGCCCTCTCACTTCAGGTGCTCTTCAATGGGACCCTGAGCAATAAAAAAAGAAAATGAATTATGGACTTATCTGGGGCTTCCTCCAGCCCCCTGTAGCCCGCAAGGTCCTCCGACATCCTCTTAGGCTTCCTTGGTCCGAGTGGAGGCTCCAGTAATCCGGTGACTTTGGGAAGTTGCGCATGCACACCCCCGGCAGGCACCCATCATGTCCTCACTCCAGTCGCCATAAGTGTCCTGCGCATGGGCGGCTCAAGCTGTAGAGAACCGCGCATGTGCAGGACACTTACCTCATTTTGCAGGGGGAAAAAAGCTGTTCATAATGATCATTTCTAGTGACATCCTGTTGCCACCCATTTACAATCATACAGGTTCAGCTGAGGCGAGCTGCATGTACTGTCCTATGAAGAGGGAGAGGGGAAAAGAAGGAGGCTCAATGCAGCACATGGGAACAAAGCAATCAGCTAAAAAAGGCAGGAAGCAAGAGGGAGTGCAAGTCCACAAGCACATTTGACCCATCAGAGAGGTTTTTTGTCCACCACTTTGCTTCTTTACACTATAGATACGTAGAAATGGCCTTGTTCCAATTTGGGTTTAGTAGTTTTATACAAATTCTGCTTTAGATGAGATTCTAACTAGAAATGACAATGAGCGATAAAGAGCAATCTGTTTGTACAGCCTTTCTCAATCTTTTTACCCTGGAGGAACCCTGAAAATACTTTTTGGATCGCAGGGAACCCCTGCAAAGAATTTTTGGATCTCAAGGAACCCTTGGCATGTTCTGGTGTGGCTGGTGTGGCTGTTTATGCCGCTACCCCCTATTACAGTGACCTTACAATGTCTCCTTATTCTAGTGCTTTTTATTAATGTGCTCATTATTATTCTGACCCCCAATTTAGTGTTTCTTTTTTCAGTACCCACAATTAAAGTGTGCTTGCTATCAAACTTACCTCAACCCCCACGATGGGGAAGCCTGTGTTAGTATAATCTATTGTCACTGAAATGAATAAAATAATGTGTATTACATCCACCTTCCAGGATGAGGAAATTTCAGACAGCACGAGTTGGGTGGGTGAAAACGTTTATGTTGCACAATAATAGACATGCTGTAAACAATAAATGTCACCAATGGGAACATCCCTAATGATAAATGCATACCTCAGACAAATGACGACAAAGCAGACAAGACAAAAAGATCTCCAGCAGCCTTCTTATATCAGATAACTGAAGTAAATTCAGTTTCGATAACACAAATGAAAACCAAGACACTAAAAACCCTTTCTAAAAATATACCAACAATGCAATACAAAGGCAGAGCTGCAGAACCTGTGACATGGGAATAGTGCTCACGATTTCCCAGGTTACTGTATTTTATTGAAATAATATCATTCTGTAAAGCAAGACAATCACTAGCATCAGCATAGAAGGCACACGCACCTATTCCACAAAGGAAGCACAAGAGAAGAAGTTCAGAAACGTGAAAATAATGTATTATTGTCTTTATTAGTCAAGAAGATTTAGTTTACATGTAGCAACCCATACTGAGCATAGATGATGTTATTACTATGAATTTTTATATATCTCACATTTTTTGCTGCACTTTAGAACAATTCACACCAATTTACTCCAACATGAGCTCAGTGCAATGCCCCTATCACACTCTAGCAACAGTTTTAGTTTAGTTTTGGGGTTTTTTTTTTGGGGGGGGGGGAGTCAATTAACTTACAACTATGTTTTTGTGAGGAAATCTCAGTGTCCAGGGGAAACATACACAAAGATGGGGACACCATACATGATGTCCTCACTGGGATTCAGATTTGTGCTAACCACTGTGCTGCCCAAATATGGACTCTATATTCACTATGTAGTGCTTAAATCACCTTCTACGCTTTTTCTCACTTTAGTTTTAATCCAAGTCAGAGTAGCAATGGGAAATGTGACATATTTAAAGTGGACCTGAACTCAGAACTTCCTCTCTGCTTTAAAAGATTTGCAACAACATAATAACCTTTGAAGAATAACATTTCTTTGTTACAGCTGTTACAAATCCTGCAATAAATCTGCAGTGTTTCTACTTCCTGCTTTCCTGGAAGCAGACATATTGTTAACATCCTGCACTTTCAAATGAGCTCTCTTGTCTTATCTGCCATAGCAGTCAGGTGACACCAGGGAGAGATCAAATTACAACTTGTGATTACACACAGATGAAGGGGAATTAGACAGGCTAAACTCTCTATATACATTCATGGTGCATTTCTCTATGGTTTCCTTCTGTCCTGTGCAAGAGCTCAAGTCCACTTTAACATGCATGAATTCAGGTCCACTTTAATATGCTGTGATATCACTGCACTTCATCTTGGCATTTACCGTGGTATTTAGAGTATAAAAACACAATACAGCACAGTACAGAGATAAGAAGCCATACTAAGGCATTTCTGAATGAAGCAGTGATAGGACAGTGATAATGGGGCATTCATCACCAATAATACAGATTACAGGATAGAGCAGTGGGTGAGCTTTTCTCCTACTGACTTGCATTGGTACCTTCAGAATGGTAACACCAATGCACAGCAGTACAGGTGACAGTAATGCTTCTCATTGCTTTATAAAGACAGAAATGGTTTCTGTATCTGTAAAGAAAAGGTATAAATCAAGAGTATAAATCGAGAGTAAATTAAATACTGTAACATAGCTGAAAGAAATGTTGATAATGCAGCAATAAATACATATTGCTGCATTATCATGGCTTCGTAAAACAGCCTATTAATCAAACAGAGAGTGCAAGGAGCAAAACTCTAAGTGCAGCTTACAGTAAAGAGCAGCAAGCAATCAGGTTCCGTCTCGGACTGGTTTGGCTTCAGTAAAAAGAATTTTATTGTTTGTTTGTTATGAATTACTGCTCTTTGCTCTTTTCCTTGTTTATTGAATAATAACCAAAGCTTTGTTAAACTGAATGAAGGAATCCATTTTGCCCTGCCACTTAACTGATCTGTTTTCTTTCTTCCCCCTATTGTAAGTAAGGCTACTTGCACACCAAGACGTTGCGTTAGGTGCTACGTTAAGGTCGCATAACGTGCACCTAATGCAACGCATGGTGGTGCGGGAGAGGACGGTAGAGTGAGCCGCGTTAGGCGGCTCTATCCGTATAAGGTCTCCCGGAGTGGCGCTGATTGGCCGGTGGGACCACGTGATGCGGAGCGAGACACTCCGCATCACGTGGTCCCACCGGCCAATCAGCGGCCGCCAGTGCAGTGAATATTAAGTAGCCATGTGCGCGGCTACTGTAGCAGCATCTCCCCGCCTCCTCTCACCCCCCACTGCGCATATGCAAACAGTCTAACGCGGCTATAGCCGCTCTAATGCCGTAGCATGCTGCACTTTCGGCAGAACGTGCAGCGTTACATGTAACGCAACGTGGGCTGTGTGAACAGCCCACTTGTGTTACATTGCTGTGCGTTGGGGGAGCGTGTAACGTCTTAGTGTGTAAGCAGCCTAAGGCAACAATACTGTAGTTTCCTGTGTAATATGAAGTGATACAGATGTACACACAGCATGCTATTTGCATCATGTCTTTCCCTTAAAGGGATACCTTACATAAAAAAAAAAACAGGTTTTATTAAGTTGGAGCTTCTACCAGCTCCCTGCAGGCGCCCTGTGCGAAACGAAACAAGCTGGTGGCGGGGGACCGGAGGATCCGTGAGTGACTGCAAGGGCATGGGACGGCTGCAGGGGGCTGTTAGAAGCCCCAGGTGAGTAAAACTATTTTTTTTTATGTCAGGCTAAAAGAGACTCTGAAGCCTCGAAAATTACCTGTTTTTATTAGCCAGTCCTTTTCAGCATTAATGGCATAGATGAAACGTCGCTTTGCCGCAGCTAAACAAGGCCTTTATCACCCCGAAATCCCGAGGCTAATTACCATGTGCTGCCTGTGCATACTTACTGCCCCTTTGTGTATCAGGCCCACAATGTGAAAATGCCCTAATACAGAAAACTTGAAAATGAATGAAATTAATTTCTCATGAACGGTATATGTGGAATCGTCCTCATTAGGTAACTATAAGTATAGCTTTTGTTTGCAGGTGTTCCTGAGTTCAAGTATGTTTTATAACATTGCACGCTTCTTTCATGCTATAAATAACTTTTGTGTGAGTCAGCTACTAATTTAATCTTCCTACGTATATCTTTATAGTACACGTCACTGTAGATCTTCCTAAAACAATGGCAGATGCACTGAGGACTGAATGCTATTAAGGTGAATGAACAACTTATGAAATAAAGCCACAGCTGTAAAAGATTGAGTCTCCTGACAATTTCAGCCCTATATATATGCACAAAGCGAGATACTGCTTCCTTGGCCATTGTAAACAGACGTTAATTCCCACAATGCAACAAGGTTCACAGATAGGAAGAGCTGAATGGTTGAAAATGTTCATTATTTATTTTCGTTGGCAGCTGAATGAACCAGATTGTATGGTAAATGTCATGGTAAAAATGACTGCTGTGCAGACTACAGAGTTCAAATTTAACCCAATACATTAAAAATAGTAATATGAGACTGCAGGGAAGTGTGCAATACACTTGGTAACATGAAAGTCCACAGACTTTCATGTCACCATTCACAGTACGTTTATTCCTGTATGTTGCATTGTTACGCGCCTCGGAACATCTTAGCGCACAATGAACAAGTTTTCCCGTCAGGTTCAAACGTATGCCACTGACATCCGCTCTGTAATACCGCTGCAATGTGCATTCCATGCATCAGAATTGAAATGCTAGCAAAAATTGCATTTGTGCATGCACTGTGCAGTGTAAATGAGCCCTTACCCATATCTTCAACATAAAAGCTAAATAAGGCCTCCTTTCCACAAACTGTTGAACTGTGTGCTCAGCAAGCAGTTACCAGGCAGCAGTCAGTAGTTACCAGGCAGCAGCAAGCAGTTACCAAGCAGCAGTGAGAAGTTGTGAGCATTTGAGAGGCATTTCACTGCCTGTAATCAGTTCGTAGAACAGAGGCCTAAGGGTGAGGTAGATAGTGCACTGTTCAAACCACATGACGGCAAGATCCTGCGAGTAATAACAGGAAGTAGAGATACACACTTGGTTTTTTTTGTCGCTGCCTTTGTCACTGTCTTCAGCCACATGCTTTCTACAGTAATGCTGGCCTCTGTTGTTCTTTCTGCAGTCATATGTACACACCTGACTACAGGGGCGCCTCTAGCCATTTTTTCACTCCAGGTGAGAAAATCTGTGGCGCCCCACCCCCATGGCGCCCTTTCATGAAAATAATCGTAATGTGGCAGCGTTTCACCAGGAAATAATCATAATGCGGCAGCATTTTTCACCAGAAGATTTGCAATGCGTGCAGTGTTTCACCAGAAAATACACGTAATGTAAGGCTGCAGAAGTGAGCTTATGGGCTGCAGGCCAGTGAACAAGCCTGTTCACCACCTGGGGACGCAACATCTGGTGGGGGGTGTGACCACTGTCCCCCCTGCACAGCACTCATGACTGCCTGGTTGGCCTGGCACCCTCTAAACTGAGTCAGAAGGAAGCACAAAGTGGGACAGAAGGAGTCACAGGGGGGCTAAAGGAGGCACACAGGGACAGAAGGAGGCACAAAGGGGCACAGGGGGACAGAGGAAGGCGCAGGGGACAGAGGTGGCACATGGAGACAGAAGGAGGCACAAAGGGATACAGAAGGAGGCACAGGAGGACAGAAGGAGGCAGAGTGGGACTGAAGGAGGAACAGGGGGGCAGAGGTAGCACAAGGGGACAAATAAAGGCAAAGGAGACATAAGGAGGCACAGGGGGACAGAAGGAGGCACAAAGGGCACAGAAGAAGGCAGAGATGGCACAAAGGATGAAAGAAACATGCACAAGGCACAGAAGTGTAAGCTGCCTGCAACTTACGCTAAGTAGATGCAGCAGAAGCAAGTAATAGAACACCCATATGGGTGTGGCTTAATTTTGGGTGGGGCTTAATTTGGGGGTGGGGCTTAATCCAGCAACATGGCGCCCCCTAGGACCAATGGCACTCTAGGCAATGGCCTGTACTGCCTATGCCTAGAGGCGCCCCTGCCTGACTAAAGGCTAGTACACACTAGCAATTTTGATTGGCCAATTTTACCATCTCTATGTAGTATGAGGGCCAAACAGATTTTCAATTCTATGCAGATTATATAGATAAATGGTCATACTACATGGAGGTGGTAAAATTGACCAATGATTGGCCTATCAAAATTGCTAGTGTGTACTAGGCTTAAATCCACAGATGACAGAAAGCAACAAAAAATGCTTTGGCAAGCAGACTTGCCTCATGAAAAAGTTAATCTGTTCACCACTTTGCTTATTGTTATTTATATTCAGTTACCAACCAGTGGGATTTGGCCTGTTCATAGTTGGGGTTTCAATAATTTAAAAATGTACATTTAAAACTCATTTGTCTAAATGATTTATTTGTGGACCATGTCACTGCAATTACCACCATGGGCCTGGTTTCCAGTTGGGGGAAATTGAAGAGGAGGAATTATATTGGCCACCCATGGTAAAATAGATTTGAATGCATCTTTTTAACTGCATTTATAAATAAATGCATTCAAAATATGAATTTGAACTTGGGCTTTGAAGAGGGCCTAATATAGCTGTCCTTGTACCAAAGTAAGGTGGACCCCAGTGCTCCCACCACTAGGGGAGTCACCTGCAGCTGCCACATAATCAACAATGCAAAACACAAGGAGCGATTGCTCACTCCAAGACAGCAACTTGTCATTTAGGCCTCCTTTCCACGAACTGTTGATAGGCAGTGAAATGCCTCTCAAACTCTCTCAACTGCTCACTGCTGCCTGGTAACTGCTTGTTGCTGCATGATAACTGCTCACTGCTGCCTGGTAACTGCTTGTTGCTACATGATAACTGCTTACTTCTGCCTGGTAACTGCTTGCTGAGCACACAGCTCAACAGTCTGTGGAAAGGAGGCCTGAAAAAGGTCTGCAGACAACCTGTCAGCCAATGAAAAGATGCAAATACATGCACCTGTGTCCGCAGTACCAAATCTAGCAAGATCTGAA
Organism: Hyperolius riggenbachi; assembly: GCF_040937935.1. Lineage (NCBI taxonomy): Eukaryota > Metazoa > Chordata > Amphibia > Anura > Hyperoliidae > Hyperolius > Hyperolius riggenbachi. The sequence continues at coordinate 190,366,060 of NC_090648.1, read as the reverse complement.
ACGAATGGCCATAGACATGAGAGAGAGCTCAGTCACACGCAATCGTAGATAATGTGACCAGCAGGGGGCACCGCGTGCAGGTATCTCCCCCCCCCCCCCCCCCATCCACCCCAAGTGACCTACCAAGTGTGGCTGACAGGCTGTCTGCGGATCTATTTAAGGCCTCTTTTCCACGGACTGTTGAGCTGTGTGCTCAGCAAGCAGTTATCATGCAGCATCAAGCAGTTACCAGGCAGCAGTGAGCAGTTGTGAGAGTTCGAGAGGCATTTCACTGCCTATGAACAGTCCATAGAAAAGAGGACTTAATGGCAAGTTGCTGTCTTGGAGTGAGCATCTTCTTCTTTTGCATTCTTTTACCAAAGTAAGGCCTCTTTTCCACAGACAGTTGAACTATGTGCTCAGCAAGCAGTTACCAGGCAGCAGTGATCAGTTACCAGGCAGCAGTGAGCAGTTGTGAGAGTTTGAGAAGCATTTCACTGCCCATTAACTGTCCATGGAAATGAGGCCTAACAGCATTGCACACACATTTTTATGGGGCCAGAATCCTGGTGCTATTTAACTGGGTCTAGCTTATCAGTGTAAAGAATGTAAATCTTGATATCCATTTTTTTCTTGCCTCCACCTCCATCTTTTGTCACTGACTCTGCTGATACTAATACTGTGGCAAATCTGTAGCTGTCTCTGAAAAAAAAAGTAAGCTATCTGAAATAATGTATACAAATTTTATTGTAATGTATAGATCTGAACTCAGGAAACCAATGTTTTTATTAACCATAGATGTATTCACTTTAAAGTGAACCTGAAGCGAGTAAACTCACCTAAGGATACTTACCTAAGTAGAGGGAAGGCTTTGGATATTATAGAACCTTCCCGGTCCATCCAGTCGGAGCAGTGCTTTTCAGCGCTGCTAGATTTGGGCGCAGCCGGCGCCTCCATAGACTACAATAGGAATCACTCCTATTGCAGCGTTCAGTGAGTAACGTCGGAGCCGTCAGCAAATGGAGCCAAGGTTGCTTAAAAACATAATAATTCGGCCTCCAGCAATCGCTGGAAGCCAAATTATTTTATTCCCCACTATCCATGGCGGCCTGGAGGGGGAATAGTAATTAAATTGGCCCGGACTTGTGCAGAAGCAGGATCAGCCATATACAGGCTGTATCCTGCGCCCAAGTCTACCAGCGCCGATTTCAAATGTACTCCATCCAGTCATTCCTGCGCTTGCAACAGTTGACCTGCTAGGTCGAACAGCTCTTCCTCACTCCGTGGGGCAGCATTATGAAGTACTCATGTCCCAGAGTATTTTGGAAGATGAGTGCATCTGCACTACGCACTGATGCACTCGCCTTTAGAAGCACTTGGGGAAGCAAGTACTTCTGGAGGCTGCCTGCTGAGTACCAAAGACCCAGCCAGTCGTACAACTTCAACGGGGGATAGTGCAGGAATGACGGGATGGACCGAGTACCAGGAAGGCTCTGTGGTATCTAAAACCTCCACTGTAGTCTTCTTCGTGTTCCCGTCCGCAATAGCAGGCGCAGGCCAGTATTGCGGACGGGAACGCAAAGAGACACCTGGCCAGGCCTGCACAGTGAGCCTGTCAGACGAAAACTAAACTAGCTGGCGATGGGGGACAGAAGGATCCGCAAGTAACTGTGATGGCACGGGACGGCTGCAGGGGGCTGGTAGAAGCCCCATGTGAGTACAACTGTTTTTTTTTCCCAAGGCTTAAGGATCCCTTTAATCACTTTAGGACCGCAGTGTTAAACACCCCTAAAGACCAGGCCATTTTTCTTGAAATTGGCCACTGCAGCTTTAAGGCCTCTCTGCAGGGCCACACAACTCAGCACACAAGTGATTCTCTCCCCCCCCCCCCCCTTTTCTCCCCACCAACAGAGCTCTCTGTTGGTGGGGTCTGATCGCTCCCCAAGTGTTTGTTTTTTGTAAATATTTTTTCTATTTTCTAATATTTTTGCCTATTTTTTTTTTTTTTTTTACTAAACCCGCCAGCCAATCACCTCTGATCCCCTGGAGGGGACAGCCGTGTCATACGGCTGTCCCCAGTACAGTGCTGCCGTAGATCGCAGCGCTGCACAAGGTAATTAGATGGCGGTTTCGCCATCTAACAGTTTCCGAGTGGCGATTGCACGATATCCTGCTAGCCCCATAGAAGGCCGTTAACGCCAATCGGCGTGAAGCAGTCCTGGGGCTGCTGCCGCACAGCGGTCGGCTAAGGGTTAAACTAACTTAAAGGACAACTGAAGTGAAAATATGGAGGCTGACATATTTATTTCCTTTTAAGCAATACCAGTTACCTGGCAGCCCCATTGATCTATTTGAGCATGCAGCAAATCTAGTCAGATTTGACAATGTCAGAAACACCTGATCGTCATATGCTTGGTCAGGCCTGGAACCCACTGAAAACCGCAAACGCAAAACGCAACCGCTAGCGTTTTGTCTGAGCGGTTTGCAAGCGGATTCATGCGCGTTTTTGGTCGTGTTTTGCAACATTGTATTTTTTTCCCCAGCGGGTGCGTAGCGTTTTGCGTTTTGCGTTTTTATCCTGATTGGTCCTGTGAATTATTTTTCATTTTGTTACAGTGTGCTGAACCGCAAAACGCTAGCAAAATCGCTCAGTTTAGGTTTTGCTGAGCGTTTCCGCTAGCGTTCCAATACTTTACATTGAAGCGCTAACGCTCCCAAAATGCTGCATGTCCTGCGTTTGCGTTTCTGAGAAACGCAAACGCTCCTGTGGAAGTTGCCCCATCCATTAACATTAGCCCAGCGTTTTGGCAAACTGCTAGCATATCGCAGTGCTGCCAAAACGCTGCCAAAAGCGCTCCTGTGGGTTCCAGCCCTCAGGGTCTATGGTTAAAAGTATTCTAGGCAGAGGATCAGAAGCATAGCCAGGCAACTGGTATTGCTTGAAAGGAAATAAATACGGCAGCCTCCATATTTCTCTTGCTTTAGTTGCCCTTTAAGCACGCGTATCTAATCTTATGTTGAACACTACTAAAAACATGATGCAACTGGTAAACCTGATGCAATTTCCCGTCAGATCGATCAATATTGTCCAGAAGACATATATAGAAATTAAATATGGCATCTTCCATATCCCTCTCTCTTATGAGCCTTACCTCATTTGTTTCCCAAACACTTAGGCCTAGTGCACACCAGAGCGTTTCCGCTGCGGTTTGCGATCCGCTTGCGGCTGCGGATACGCTAGGGTAATGTATTTCAATGGGCTGGTGCACACCAGAGCGGGAGGCGTTTTGCAGAAACGCATACTCCCGGGCTGCTGCAGATTTTGGATTGCGGATGCGTTTCTGCCTCAATGTTAAGTATAGGAAAAACGCAAACCGCTCTGAAAAACGGCACTTCAGAGCGGTTTGCCAGGCATTTTTGTTACAGTAGCTGATCAGTAACAGCTTTACTGTAACAATACATGAAATCTACTACACCAAAAACGCTTCACAAAACCGCAAAATGCTAGCTGAAACGCTACAGAAAAATAAGAAAAAGAGTTTCAAAATCTGCTAGCATTTTGCGGATCTGCTAGCGTTTTTGGTGTGCACCAGGCCTTAGGCCTGGTGCACACCAGAGGAGTTTTTCTGAGCGTTTTGCGTTTTTAAATCTGCTGCTAATGCTATCCTATGTGTCTGTGCACACTGGAGCAATGAGGTTTTGTAAAAAAAACCCATAGCATTACATTGGGAAGAGCTTTTAGAGGTTTCAAAAGCTCTTCCCAATGTAATGCTATGTTTTTTTTTTTACAAAACCTCATCGCCCCAGTGAGCACAGACACATAGGATAACATTAGCAGCAGATTTAAAAACTTAAAACGCTCAGAAAAACTCCTCTGGTGTGCACCAGGCCTAAGGCCTGGTGCACACCAAAAACCGCTAGCAGATCCGCAAAATGCTAGCAGATTTTGAAACGCTTTTTCTTATTTTTCTGCAGCGTTTCAGCTAGCGTTTTGCGGTTTTGTGTAGCGGTTTTGGTGTAGTAGATTTCATGTATTGTTACAGTAAAGCTGTTACTGAACAGCTACTGTAACAAAAAACGCCTGGCAAACCGCTCTGAAGTGCCGTTTTTCAGAGCGGTTTGCGGTTTTCCTATACTTAACATTGAGGCAGAAACGCATCCGCAATCCAAAATCTGCAGCAGCCCGGGAGTATGCGTTTCTGCAAAACGCCTGCCGCTCTGGTGTGCACCAGCCCATTGAAATACATTACCCTAGCGGATCCGCACCCGCAAGCAGATCGCAAACCGCAGCGGAAACGCTCCGGTGTGCACTAGGCCTAAGTCTGCATTCACAACTCCCTAAATCAGGGGTCAGAAACAGTTTTGGCTGAGAGAGCTACAAACGTCACATATTTTAAAATATAATTCTGTGGGAGCCATATGTTTCAAACTGGGACAGTGTGCATGGGCAGCAGAGGGCTCATGTCCCTGTTGCCATGGTGATGTGTATACAGTTGATCCTCCGGGCAGTGGAAGTGTCACACGTCTTCAGCTTTTCTTGGGTTTCATCAACATCAGCAATTTCCCCAAGAGCCAGACAGGAGAAATACCGACTAACAGCTTGTACAATTAGCTAGCTGACTTGAGGGTTGATTCACTTTGTAGGACGACGTCCCCGCACTTTGGCCCAATAGGCTGCCTGTCAAGTGACAGGCAGCCTATTGGGCCAATCAAAGTGCGGGGAACTAATTCTACAAAGTCACTGGACCTGACAGGGTCCAGAGTGGGACAATGGGAGCAGCTTTTCGTTTTGGGGGGGGGGGGGGGGGGGCGTGAGTAAGTTAGTAGTGCACACTACAGCAGTAGAGCGCCTACTTTGAAAATTTGGCTTACGCTGCCACACTAAGCTGTGCTGCTTGGTAAGTGTAGCTTAGTGAATCAACCCTTAACTGTAAGCCAGATGTAGCCAACAAAGAAGCCACATCTGGCTCCCGAGCCATAGGTTCCCTACCCCTGCCCTACATGAATGCAGTTGTGGACAGTGTCGGACTGGGAGGTGGAAAAACTGAGGAAATCCACCGGCTGGCCAAGCAGTAGTAATCCTGTGTTATCACTGCCAATAGAAACCTGAAGCAAGTCTTCACTGTGAGCAGCAACACCTGATTACTGCTGCTTGGCCAGCAAGTGGATTTCCTCAGCTTTTCCAGCTCCCAGTCCGACACTGGTTGTGGATATGGCATGTTTTATATGCAGTACAAGGTGTTGTGGTTTTAAAAATCTGAAGGAATGATTAGCAAACCGCATAAAATTCAATCTTAATATATTTTCAAAAGGACTGGTCCATGTATAGTTCTAATATTTCATGACCATACAGGGTTTCTTTATCAAGCAGTTGTATGAGCAGAATAATTACTGTGAAAATGACATTCATTGTATACCTGATTAAAGATATACCGCTATTATACTTAAACAATATGTTTTAGCCCTAATCATAATGAATGATAAAAAAGCATACATTAAAAAGCACTATACATTCACTTCAAAGCTGGAAGTCATAGCTCAAAGTCCAGGGTGTAATAGCTCATTTTTCCTAACTGAAGTAAGCAGTGTAGACTTGTACCCAACCTGGTGGGACTGTCAAACAAATCAGGTCTAGAATACAAAGTTTCAAGTTTTTCTGATACAGGAGCATTAAAGGACCAGTATCAATAAATAAATAAATAAATTGTAGAATTAAAAATACATGTAAACACAAATAAAAAAGTAGATTTCTCCCAGAGTAAAATGTGCTATAAATTAATTTTCTTCTACGTTACTGTCACTTACAGTAGGTAGTAGAAATATAACAGAACTGTCAGGTTTTGGACTAGCCCATCTTCTCATGGGGTATTTTCAGGGTATTCTTTATTTTCAAAAGCACTTAGTGAACAGCAGATGCTCAGTCCAACTGCCAGAATAGTGTGCAAAAAAATAGGAGAGGCAGCCTGCATCTTTGTATAGATTCTTTCCATGGAATGCTTTTATATAGAATAAATGAAATACTGTGCATCCCACAAGAAGAGATAGACTAGTAAAAAAAAACCTCAAACAAGTGACAGCGCTCCAGGCTGCAAACTGAAATGTAAGCCAACAGAGGCATGCAGAGCCCCACAGGGGCTAAATACATGCTTTGAATGCAAATCAGATGCAAATAATGTACGAATTCCTAATGTAAAAATTTGAATGTAGGTTGAAGCACATGAATGCAGCTAGCCAAAAAGTATACTTACGTCAATTTTGTACAGCAGGAGAAATCGGCAGCACTTTCAGACAGAGGCTGTACCAGAATTAGCCATTTGCAAAGATGTGCAAAGCTCCACAATATGAACAATATTACACAACATGCATTTAAAACAGGTACAGCAAAGGAGGGCATCAGCTTCAGTATAAATAATACATGCACAAATGATTCCCTACTAGACTCCCCCATGGCAATGACGGGCCCGGGGGGGGGGGGAGACCTACCGCTAGTCTAACAATAAAAACATAATTTTCCTAGTGCTGCTATTCATAAATGGTACACATTTCTACAAACCGACATCAAACAAATGACAGCACTCCAGGCTGCAAGCTGAAATGTAAGCCAACAGAGGCATACAGAGCCCCACAGGGTTAAATACATGCCTTGTATGCAAATCAGATGCAAATTATGTACTAATTTCATTTACTGAAAATGTAAAAAAAATGCACATGAACGTTGAAGTGCGTGCAGCATGCAGAAACTGACAACCCTTTTGTCCAGATTTTTTTCTGCATACAGATTCTGGATACAATGGAAACAGGCCCATTGAAATAGCCCACCCTCAATCATACAAAACTGCATAAGGCCTGGAACCCACTACAAATCGCAAATCGCTATCGCAATTGCTAGTATTTTCAATGAGCGGTTTGTAAGCAATTTCATGAGCGTTTTCTGGCCATTTTGGTAGCAATTTAAAAAAATGTAAGCTTTTTGCCAGCGATTGTATAGCAACTTGCGTTTAGCATTTTTATTCTGATTGGTCCTTTCAATTAATTTTTATTTTTTTTTACAGTGTGCAGTAATTTAAAAACGCTAGTAAATCGTTTGGTATAGCGATTCATGTGTAATTACCCCTGCTTTTATATACTTTACATTGCAGAAACGCTAATGCTCAAAAAATGCTGCATGTCCTGCGTTTGCGATTTTGCTAATTGCAATTGCTCCAGTGGAATTTGGTCCATCCATTAACATTAGGGAAATCGACATCACTTTGAATTGCTCCCTAAACACTAAAAAAAAAATTGCTCCAATGGGTTCCAGCCCTGAGACTATGCTAGAATGAGGAGGCTTTCAACTGAGAAGGGCAATATTTCCATTTCAATAGCAACAGATTTGGGATGCAACTATAAATAAATGGGCTTGCTATAAGAACTGAATTGCCTTGCCCCTCTCATTATGGAAAGATCATAGTTTTACTGACAATACCAAGGGCCTATATACCTTCTATATACCCTCTAAAGTTGTGTTTAACTGCCAGGTTAGCAAATTTTTATCCAACAACAATTATAACCAATGTTAATGCGTATTCATATTGTTTACAGAAGGAAAAGTAACAAATAGCCAGGAAATTCCAGGTAGTGAACGCAGGCTACCCTTGCAGGATTGAGCCCATAGGGATAATATGAGTCACACAGTCATAAAATTTCACATAGCAGTGGGATGGTAATCTCTATAAGCATACTGGTTCATCTTGATCAATAAGAATATTCTCCATTGGCATATTTAGGCCTGATGAAGGGCTAGAGTTGTTGCCTCTATTATTGAATATTGGCTTGATGGATGTTGTCTGATCATGCATTATTGTGAATGAATGCTTTCAATGCAATACATGTAGAATGATTGAAGTGCTATTCTGAGCTTTAATAAAGAATACTGCTGCTTTCTTGAAAGGTAGCAGTTGGATTACGGGTCTATAGTGTCCCCAGCTGAGGCAGCAGGCACACATTCTAGGACTGTACCAAGATCAGCCTTCAGGTAGGGTGAGGCCTCGTTCACATCATACACGCTTCTGTGCGCATATGGAAGCACGTATGATGTGTTGAAACGCAGGAACAGCAGAAGGGCATAGACAGCCCTTCTACCGTTCACATCTACTGCGCTGCGCAGCAGTAGGATGCGCTGGGAAGCGCTTCCATACTGCTGCCTGCATTTTGCCCGCAAGCGCAGAGCTGATCCCATCACTGTCAATGGATGGGATCAGCAGTGCAGCGGGCAGCAGCGCAGATGACGTGCGATCGTACGCGTTGCATTCTGACTAGCGCAGATGGCCGTGCGATCCGATGTGAACGAGGCCTTAAGGCCCATTCACACTTAGAAGCGCAAAACGCTGGCGATTTTTGCCAGCGTTTTGCTGGAGTGATTTCCCGCGGAAAAATCACTGGATAGTGCAGCGATTTCTCCACGATCGCGTTTAGCGTTTCTATAGCACTGAAACGCAATCGCCAGGAAATCGCCTGAAAATGGTGCAGGATATGCGATTGAGTTTCGCGTATTTGGGCAATTTGCGGCGATTAACGCAAATCGCCCAGGTAAGAACGGGCCCATAGGGTTTTATTACACTAGCTCTTTCAAAAGCGCTAGCGTTTGAACGTTTTGCCAAAATCGCCGGCAAAACGCTCTAGTGTAAATGGGGCCTTACCCCTCTTCCTTCCTCCTCTTATCAATGAGCAGAATTTTCTCCCAACATTTAGGACTCTTTTCCACGAACTGCTGATAAGCATTGAAATGCCTCTCAAACTCTCAGGGCCCATTCACACGTGAGCGTTTTGCCGGCGATTCAAAGCGCTAGGGTAATAAAAGTCTATGGGCCCGTTCTCATTTGGGCGATTTGCGCTAATTGCAGCAAATCGCCCCAAAACGTTAAATGCAAATACGTAACCTGCACCATTTTTAGGCGATTTCCTGTCGATCACGTTTTAGTGCTATAGAATTCACGATCGCTAAAAAATCGGCAGGTGTGAATGGTGCTTTTTTGGCGTTAATTGCCAAAAAACGCCAGAGCAAAACACTAGCAAAATCGCTAGCGTTTTGCGATCAGCAAGTGTGAATGGGCCCTTACAACTGCTTGTTGCTGCCTGGTAACTGCTCACTGCAGCTTGGCAACTGCTTGCTGAGCACACAGTTCAGCAGTCCATGGAAAGGAGGCCTTAATTTTCCACTGACTCAGTCAAGGAATTCAGTTTAACATATCAAAGCCTCTATCTGTTGTTTAATTAACTAGCTGCCAGCTAATTATGTGGCATTTATTGACTTTAATAGTCAGAACTCATTCCACTTCTGGGTCAGAGATAACTTGTCAGGTTACTTTCTGCTAAGCACTACTTTTTTCTCAAACTCTCATGTGTGGATTCCAGCACACCTGTAGATCTGACCCCTGCAGCAAAAGTGACACTCGCCAGACCCCCCCCGCTGGGCGGACGTTCAGCCGACAGTAGTGCGTGTGTACGCGCTGTCGGCGGACTGATAAGGCTGTTTCTGAACGATCTGCTGAGCCGACAGCGCGTACACAGGTGATACTGTCGGCTAATAATCCGCCCAGCGGGAGGGTCCGGCAGACCCGTCGTTGCCGCTGGTATTGCGTGTGTACGCACCTTTAGGCTGCTTACACACCAAGACGTTACAGGCGCACGTTAGTGCGCCTGTAACGCTCCCCCAACGCACAGCAATGTAACACAAGTGGGCTGTTCACACAGCCCACGTTGCGTTACATGTAACGCTGCACGTTCTGTGCAAAGTGCAGCATGCTACGGCGTTGGAGCGGCTATAGCCGCGTTAGACTGTTTGCACATGCGCAGTGGGGGGCGGAGAGGAGGTGGGGAGAGCCAGCTACAGTAGCCGCGCACATGGCTACTTAATATTCACTGCACTGGCGGGCGCTGATTGGCCGGCGGGACCACGTGATGCATAGTGTCTCGCTCCGCATCACGTGGTCCCGCTGGCCAATCAGCGCCACTCTGGGAGACATTATAGGACTCGAGCCGCCTAATGCGGCTCACTCTACCGTCGGCTCTTGCAGCACCATACGTTGTGTTAGGTGCACGTTATGCGACCTTAACGTGCCACCTAATGCAACGTCTTGGTGTGCAAGAAGCCTTAGGGCAACCATAGGAGCAAACATCTGGGTAGGGTATCTGGGAAAAATTTGCAAGTATTAAGAGAATTTGGGAAATTCAATGTGTGAGGCCTTGTTCACACTATACTCGTTTTTGAAAGGCGCTTGTGCAATGATTCTCTATGAGAGAGTTCATATCAGAACGGTTTGTTTGCGATCCGCTTGAAAAGTGGTGCTTGAGCCATTTTTGAGGCGATTTGCCTCAATGGAAGGTATAGGAAAAATGCAAAACGCTCACAAAATCCCTTTGGCAAGTGATTGCGTGAGCGTTTTTTTTTTTTAAAAATACACTGTATTTATTTTTTCCTGTTTAAAAATACGGAAGCGCTCTGCAAAAGCGCTTACAAAAACGAGTGAAAGTCGCCAGAAAACGCTTTAAAAAACGCAGAAAAAACGCCCACCGCGGACGGACACGCGAGCCGCATGCAATGTGAATAAGACCTAAAAGCTCTTATATTATTTTTTAAAATGCCTTTTTGTAGGAATGACAGCAATGAAAAGTTCTATATATAAATTGTGTACCTTGACTTTACTAAACAATATTTTGCTTGAAGGCATTATTCAAATTTGCAGGAATAATTACAAGTTATTTGTGAATTTATCATACAGTCATTTGTTTCAGCATCATCATCATCACACATTCCAATCTAATTGCACCCTTCCTGTGAGGCAGCAAGGTAAAATTATAATAACTTTACTGTGTGCCTCAATATTTGTTGCTGTTTAATATACACAGAAGGTTAGATGACACGTCCCAAATCCTTTTGTATTTGCAGCAGAACTGGTTCTCTCAGGTGGTATAATGTAGGGCAATAGCAGCTCGACCAGACGGGTAATTTTGCTACCAATCATGGAATATTAACCAACTTACCATAAAGTGCATATGTGGAGGGTAGTCAGAATACACCCTGAGAGGAAAAACACAGAGACAACGGGAGGCCCAATGGCGCAGTAAGACACAACAATATACAATAAGGTACTGTAAAATAGAGTACTCCCACAGGAAGGTTGCAGTTGGGCAACCATGCACTGTAGGCAGTTGGAGATGCCCAAACCTGACTCCACTTGGTTGTCTAGTCCAGCTGAATGCAGTTGCACTCTTGGTAAAGGATAATCAAAAGGTCTAATAATTGTTGGACTACCAAAGAACAATTAGAACACCCCTCCAGAGGAGGGTGGAAACACACAGGGGGATAGAGGCACCCAAGATATGATAAAACTGAGTTAAAAACAGTAAAAGGGGGGAAAAAATTAGGTGGCTTACCTCAGTGAAGTCGTTTATAAAATACAATTTATTATATGCACCTCCAACGCGTTTCGTGGGTACTAGCCCACTTCCTCAGGCTGAATCTAAGTGTCATACTCACCATGTCCGTGGTCCTCAGGTGTCTCTACGCGTGCGCGCGGGAGGACGCTGGGTCTTGTAGTCCCTCTGAATCCATCATGGCGCTCAGCGTTGCGCGGTGTGCGCGAGCGCGCGTGCATGCTTGCATGGGGGCGTGCGCATGGCTTTGCGCACAGTGCTTGCGCAAAGGATGGCGCTCGCGGGGCGCTGCGCATGCGCAAACGTTAATTCTGGCGCCAGATTCAATCACCACCAGTATATATGCAGCTCTGCCCTTCACTGCATTGCTGCTTGTTCTGGCAGTTTGGCTAGTGTTACTAGTGCACTGAACTATTATTACCTGATCTCCTGTGTTGACCTTTGGCTCGTGACTCCGACTACTCTTGATCTCCGCCTGCCCCGACCTTTGGCTTGTTACCCGGTTATCCTTGAACTCCGCCTGCCCTGACCTCTGGCTTGTGACCCCGACCATCCTTGATCTCCGCCTGCCCTGACCTTGGCTCGTTTCTGGACTACGCTCTCCATCAAGTAGTGTCTTCCTGTTCTCCAAACCACTGTGGGCTACTTCCAGCGCAACCTGGTGGGCACTAGGCAGCGAAGTCCGACATCCCCGTTAGCAGGGTGTTCCTGCATCTCCACTAGGGGGGTGCTGGTGAAGACCCGTGGTCACTTAGACTTTGTGCTGGAGTGGTCCTATCCCAGTGGTGAGGTCAACAGGTCCTTACCTCGTGACACTAAGCCAAGAAAAAGGCACCTTTTATTGGCTTAGATTCTCCTTTGGCACATTAAATTTTACTAGCGGACCCACGGCGTAGCATACGCCGCATAAGAGGGTAGCGGGCAGAAAGGGGGTATTGGGCACAGCAGCGGGGAGGGGGGTTGGATGCCCCCCTCCCTCACCTGGGCCCCCCATCTGCGCTCCCCCTCCAGCTTAAGCTCAGCAGCAGCTGCCGCCACTATTAGTAAGAGGCAGTGGGCAGGGATGACTCACCTCTTCAGCGTTCCGCGTTCCAGTGTGCGTTCCACTGTCGTCACTTCCTGCAATGCCGCTCACTGTATCGTAAGTGGCCGAATAATTACGCACACCCCACTTTGCAGTTATTTTTTTGTAAAAAAATGTTTGGAATCATGTATGATTTTCGTTCCACTTTTCACATGTACACCACTTTGTATTGGTCTTTCATGTGAAATTCCAATAAAATTGATTCAGGTTTGTGGCAGTAATATGACAAAATGTGGAAAACTTCAAGGGGGCCGAATACTTTTGCAACCCACTGTATATAGATCATATCATGGGCGCCTCTTTCGCACCTGCGAACTTACCATAAAGCACCGACAAATGCTAACTGATATCTTTTAGAACCATGCCTTGCGTGTTTTTATGTTAGTCAACACAAAATGACGCATTGGCCATTTTAATCATGATTTTTATACAATTGTGCTACTGATTAACTCATTACTTGAAATTCTTTGAAGTTATTAGTCATCTATGGAAAAGGGAACAGAATTGAAATGATCCTATCAGCCTGATATTGGTGAGATCCCTCAAAGTACCTAGGAAAGTTGTTTGATCTGAGGCACCCCCCTCACACACACACACACCTTTTCATTAACCTTCCTGGCGGTTTATTTTTTCTGCCAAATAGACAGAAATCAATTTTTTTTTTGTTTCATGTAAAGCTACAAGAGTGGTAGCTACATGAAACACCACTAGAGGGCGCATGTGTCCCTCTAGTGCGATCGTCGCCGGCATCAATAGCAAACAGGGGAACGCGTTCCCCTGTTTGGCTTCTCCTGTCGCCATGGCGACGATCGGAATGACGTCATGGACGTCAGCCGACCTCCTGACGTCAGACGCCTCCGATCCAGCCCGTAGCGCTGCCCGGGACTCATTGGTCCAGGCAGCACAGGGCTCTGGCAGGGGGGGGGGGCCCTGTTCCGCCGCTGCGTGCGGACGATCGCCGCAGAGCAGCAGCGATCAAGCTGTGCGCGCGGCTAGCAAAGTGCTAGCTGCGCACACAGCACTTTAAATGAGCCAATCGCCCCACCAGGGGCTGAGATATCCTCCTGCGCGGCATAGCCCGAGCTCAGCTCGGGCTTACCGCCAGGAAGGTTAAAGTGATACTGAAGGGGAAAAAAAACTGATACAATGAATTGTATGTGTAGTACTGATAATTAATAGAACATTAGTAGCAGATAAAATAATCTCATTTTTTATTTTCAGATACATACAGTAGCTTTTTTTAAAATATAACATTGCACAATTCTGTCATATTTGCAATTACAAACCACACTCTGTATTTTAAACTAAAAAACACGCAGAGCTAATGACCATTTGAACTCCCCTAAAGTAAAACCTTATCTAAATCTGTCTCTTTGATGTATAAATGCTCCAGAAAACAGCACTATACCAGACAAAAGTTTGGTCAGAGAGCTCTTTTGCATAGATGACAACTGAAGTTTCTTAACTCTTCCTGTACTGGAAACAATATTAGAATCATTTATTTGCTACTAAAGTTCTATTTCTTGGCTGTACTACACATACAATTAATGATATCATAACCAAATAAAGGCCAATATCTATAACTGACAACTATTCTGCTTAATAATTGACATCACTGCTATCAAAATCTATCCCAATTTTTTATTTCAGATATTCAATATGGTTTTATCAATGAGAATCAAAGCACTGAGCAAGGTCACCCCATCATGTACTGTGCTGTTGTCCCTCCTCATCTCCCCATAGCAATAAGTCTGTACGGTACTCAACCTCAAACTTCCTGATCCCTACAGGTAACAATGTCTGTGCGTAGGGGAAGGGGTCGTCATGCTTGTTGTGGCTAAGGAAAGTTTATCTGAGAACACTTGCTATAGGGGGTGGGGGGAGGAAAGCTGTGGTGCAACACAGATTGAGTGAAGAAATGGTGGCCACACTCCCTGTTGGGATAGGAGGGAGTTTGCTTTATTTAGTTACGGGGGGCAGTGGTGGCCATACTTACAGTGGGTTGAGATACTGTAGCTGCACTTATCATTTGAGCAAGGGTCACCACAAAGGAAGGAAAGAACATGGTGAGCCTCCTTCACATTTTCACTGGTGGTCCACATGATTTGTAGTCCAGGCCCTGGCTATGTGGTCACAATGAGTCTGTATACATATAGTGAGAATGATGCAGATAAGATAGGAATACAATGCATGCAGTACTGCTCATTCAGAAGTTTTGGTACATGTAGATATACATCAGACGATGGGATAAAGGCCTCTTGCACACTGCACGCGATTCCGATTCAGATTCCGCTTTTTAATCTGTTTTTACATCCGATTCAGATTCCGATTTTCAGTTTGCTCCCTGCACACTGCAAATCGGAATCTGAATCGGATGTAAAAACTGATTAAAAAGCGGAATCTGAATCGGAATCGCGTGCAGTGTGCAAGAGGCCAAAGGAAGGTTAATGCATCTTCTTCAGTGCCAATGCTTCCATTACTGCTCAAGAATAAAGCCCCATACACACGCTCAACACAGGTCTTATATGCAGCACAATTATCAAACAACTTTTGTTGTGAAACAAGTTGAACAACCAAAAAAAAAAGTTGCTTGCTATTGTTCAAACAACTGATAAGACTGATAAGACATCAATAATGAGGTACAGATAAATATTTGTCAGCGCCTGATAACATTTGCATAACAATGACTTCTATGAAGAAGCCTAAAAATTAAACATCAGGCATCCAGGATAATTCAATTTAACCACTTCAGCACCACAGGGTTTTTTGCTTAAAAACCAGAGCAATTTTCACATTTCAGCGCTCCTCCCATTCATTCACCAATAACTTTATTGCTACTCATCAGATGTAAATGATCTATATCTTGTTTTTTTTGCCACAAATTATGCTTTGTGAGGGTGATATTTGCTTTTAGTAATTATGTTATTATCTGTGCATTTTAAAGGGAAAAATGAGAAAAAAAAGAAAAAATACACTATTTCTCCATTTCCATCCACTATAGTTTTCAAATAAACAATGTTACCATAGGTAAAACACACACATTGTATTTGCTAATTTGTCCTGGTTATCTCAACATTTAAATAATGTTCCTAGTACAATGTATGGCGAAAATATATTAGTTTCTGGTTTGTGTTTTTTGTTTTCTCATTGTACTCTATCAGTAATTAAAAGCCCTTTTCTTCATGATTAACAGTAATACACTCTCATGGCATACATATTTTAAAAGCTAAGTCCCTGGGGTAACTATGTATTCTCTTTTCAATGCTGTCACTTTTGTTGTTTTTACAAGTATTTATTTGGGGGTATAGAGTACATGAAAATAACAGTTTTATTGTTTTTTATTCAGTTTTCCGGTAAAAAAAATCACATGACTTATCCCTCAGTTGTCAAACACCACAAAATCTATTCTCTCACTTGTCACGGTTAAAATGATACCCTATATACATAATCAGATAGCTTATTGGGCATACAGCACACTGTTTACCACAAGTACGCCTATCTACTCCCCTGAGCCCCAGGTAAAGTTCTGTGGGGAGTAGATAAGCGTAGCAAGGGTTTCAAAGTGGTTAAAGAAAGCCTATTGTTGCACATTCTAGCTGAAGCTGGCTTTGTCCAGGAAGTTTGTCTTCTACTGTATACAAGTGAAGCTTGCCTTTTCTTATAACTCAATGATATTTGCATACTTCTGAATACAGTATGTATAACCCTTTATTAAAGTGTACCCAAGCCAAAGCTCAGGTACAAAATTAGATATTTACCTAAAGAGTGGGAAGCCTCATAATTCTATTGAGAGGGAAGACTTAGTATCCTATTGAGGTTTCCCTCTCAATTCTAATGTCCCCCACCGATGACCATGCCCTCCCCCCACTAAGCTTTATCGAACACTTTATCGAACGTTTAATAATTTACCTCATGAGTAAAATCTATTTTTTTATTCACTAATGTGTTATAGAAAAATTGAACGCTTCATCGATAAAACATTCGATAAATCTATAACACCTTAGTGAATTCAAAATTAGATTTTACTCACGAGGTTAATTATCAAACGTTCAAAGTGTTTGATAAAGCTCAGTGAATTGAGGCAATAGGCTTGAATTCATCAAAGACTGTTCAATAACAAAAACCAAGTCGTTAAAATACCGCATTCGGTATTTTAGACTTGTGTGTGCTAATTCATCAATATTTTCACATGTGTGGTAGATGTTTGGTAATGTACCAAAGAGGTAACAGCAGTTCTGTATTGTTACAGCTGTTCTCCGTGCAGTGAGGGCATTGCAATAGAAAAGAGGCATTTTGTGGTGCATATTAGTTTTATTAGATTAATATAACTTTCTCAGTTTGGGCTGGTGCACACCAAGCGTTTTTGGTAGCGTTTTCAAAACCACTGCTGCCTGTGAAAACGCTTGGCTAATGTATCTCAATGGGATGGTGCACACCAGCGGTTTGAGGTTTTTAGCAAACCGCAAACGTGGCTCCTGCAGCATTTTTGCGATTTGCAGAAGCGTTTCTGCCTCAATGTAAAGTGTAGGAAAGTTGAAAACGGCCGAAAACTGCTAGATCAGAGCGGTTTTCTGGGCGTTTTTGTTACAGTAGCTGTTCAGTAACAGCTTTACTGTAACAATATATAATAATAATAATCTGAACATTTGTATAGCGCTTTTCTCCTGTCGGACTCAAAGCGCTCAGGAGCTGCAGCCACTGGGACGCGCTCAAGAGGCCACCCTGCAGTGTTAGGGAGTCTTGCCTTGAACTCCTTACTGAATAGATACTTGACCTAGCCAGGATTTGAACCCTGGTCGCCCATGTCAAAGGCAGAGCCCTTAACCAGCACACTTTCCAGCCAATATATAAAATCTGCAACACAAAACCGCTCCAAAAAACGCTAAGCATGTTTAGAAAATCTCTCTAAACATGCCTAGAATCGCTCTGAAAATCTGCTTCAAAAAAACTCGTTTTGTGGATCTGCTACAGGTTTTTGGTGTGCACTGGGCCTTAGATCCTCAAATCATGGTTGGTTTGCTGTACCCCTAGCTTTCTAACAGACTATTAGGCCTGGGACCCACACTAAAGTGTTTTTGGCAGAGTTCTGGGATCGCTTGAAGTCACTAGCGATTTCCAAAAATGCCTTGCTAATGTAAGTGAATGAAGAGGAGCCCACCGGTGCGATTGCGATTAGGGAAATCCCAATCCCAGGACATGCAGCATTTTGGGAGGGTTTGTGCTCCAGTGTAAAGTATTGAAGCACTTGCAAATTGCTAAAGAATCGGTACACATTCTTTGTGAGTGATTTTAGTACCCTCAAGGCCTTGTGTTACTCATAAATGCTTTAAATCTCCATGCTATTTTATGCTGACTGTCTCCTTGATGAAGGGAAGTTCATCAGAGCTGCAGGCTGTGCATGCAAAGTGTTTTTTCAAAATGCCACGCAAAATGTTGTTTAGTACTGAGGATGTTATTACAATAAAAGCACAAAGGACTACAAATTGATGCAGCAAGCCAACAAATTGTAGATACAGATCACAAGAGAATTATATGAAATGGTTGCATTGTCGTAGATTATACTGTCTCCAAAACTGAAAGAGAATAAAAGTGAGTATATAAATGTATCCTTACTCTCTGGAGCTTAGCTACAGGGGAGCAGCCCCTGAGACTACAGAGGGATCCCAGCTACTAACCTTCCCACCCTCTGATTCTCCAGATCCGGTGTTTTCATACTGCAATGTATCCTTACTATCAGGAGCTTAGCTACAGGGGAGCAGCCCCTGAGACTACAGAGGGACCCCAGCTACTAACCTTCCCACCCTCTGATTCTCCAGATCCAATGTTTTCATACTACAATGTATCCTTACTATCAGGAGCTTAGCTACAGGGGAGCAGCCCCTGAGACTACAGAGGGACCCAGCTACTAACCTTCCCACCCTCTGATTCTCCAGATCCGGTGTTTTCATACTACAATGTAGCCTTACTATCAGGAGCTTAGCTACAGGGAGCAGCCCTGAGACTACAGAGGGATCCCAGCTACTAACCTTCCCACCCTCTGATTCTCCAGATCCAATGTTTTCATACTACAATGTATCCTTACTATCAGGAGCTTAGCTACAGGGGAGCAGCCCCTGAGACTACAGAGGGACCCAGCTACTAACCTTCCCACCCTCTGATTCTCCAGATCCGGTGTTTTCATACTACAATGTAGCCTTACTATCAGGAGCTTAGCTACAGGGGAGCAGCCCCTGAGACTACAGAGGGGCCCAAGCTACTAACCTTCCCACCCTCTGATTCTACAGATCCGGTGTTTTCATACTACAATGTATCCTTACTATCAGGAGCTTAGCTACAGAGGAGCAGCCCCTGAGACTACAGAGGGACCCAGCTACTAACCTTCCCACCCTCTGATTCTCCAGACCCGGTGTTTTCATACTACAATGTATCCTTACTATCAGGAACTTAGCTACAGGGAGCAGCCCTGAGACTACAGAGGGACCCCAGCTACTAACCTTCCCACCCTCTGATTCTCCAGATCCGGTGTTTTCATGCTACAATGTAGCCTTACTATCAGGAGCTTAGCTACAGGGGAGCAGCCCCTGAGACTACAGAGGGACCCCAGCTACTAACCTTCCCACCCTTTGATTCTCCAGATCCGGTGTTTTCATACTACAATGTAGCCTTACTATCAGGAGCTTAGCTACAGGGAGAAGCCCCTGAGACTACAGAGGGACCCCAGCTACTAACCTTCCCACCCTCTGATTCTCCAGATCCGGTGTTTTCATACTACAATGTATCCTTACTATCAGGAGCTTAGCTACAGGGGAGCAGCCCCTGAGACTACAGAGGGACCCCAGCTACTAACCTTCCCACCCTCTGATTCTCCAGATCCGGTGTTTTCATACTACAATGTAGCCTTACTATCAGGAGCTTAGCTACGGGGGAGCAGCCCCTGAGACTACAGAGGGACCCCAGCTACTAACCTTCCCACCCTTTGATTCTCCAGATCCGGTGTTTTCATACTACAATGTAGCCTTACTATCAGGAGCTTAGCTACAGGGGAGCAGCCCCTGAGACTACAGAGGGACCCCAGCTACTAACCTTCCCACCCTCTGATTCTCCAGATCCGGTGTTTTCATACTACAATGTATCCTTACTATCAGGAGCTTAGCTACAGGGGAGCAGCCCCTGAGACTACAGAGGGGCCCCAGCTACTAACCTTCCCACCCTCTGATTCTCCAGATCCGGTGTTTTCATATTACAATTTATCCTTACTATCAGGAGCTTAGCTACAGGGGAGCAGCCCTGAGACTACAGAGGGACCCCAGCTACTAACCTTCCCACCCTCTGATTCTCCAGATCCGGTGTTTTCATACTACAATGTATCCTTACTATCAGGAGCTTAGCTACGGGGGAGCAGCCCCTGAGACTACAGAGGGACCCCAGCTACTAACCTTCCCACCCTCTGATTCTCCAGATCCGATGTTTTCATACTACAATGTATCCTGACTATATCAGGAGCTTAGCTACAGGGGAGCAGCCCTGAGACTACAGAGGGGCCCCAGCTACTAACCTTCCCACCCTCTGATTCTCCAGACCCGGTGTTTTCATACTACAATGTATCCTTACTATCAGGAGCTTAGCTACGGGGGAGCAGCCCCTGAGACTACAGAGGGATCCCAGCTACTAACCTTCCCACCCTCTGATTCTCCAGATCCGGTGTTTTCATACTACAATGTATCCTTACTATCAGGAGCTTAGCTACAGGGGAGCAGCCCTGAGACTACAGAGGGGCCCCAGCTACTAACCTTCCCACCCGCTGATTCTCCAGACCCGGTGTTTTCATACTACAATGTATCCTTACTATCAGGAGCTTAGCTACGGGGGAGCAGCCCCTGAGACTACAGAGGGATCCCAGCTACTAACCTTCCCACCCTCTGATTCTCCAGATCCGGTGTTTTCATACTACAATGTATCCTTACTATCAGGAGCTTAGCTACAGGGGAGAAGCCCCTGAGACTACAGAGGGACCCCAGCTACTAACCTTCCCACCCTCTGATTCTCCAGATCCGGTGTTTTCATACTACAATGTATCCTTACTATCAGGAGCTTAGCTACAGGGAGCAGCCCCTGAGACTACAGAGGGACCCCAGCTACTAACCTTCCCACCCTCTGATTCTCCAGATCCGGTGTTTTCATACTACAATGTAGCCTTACTATCAGGAGCTTAGCTACAGGGAGCAGCCCTGAGACTACAGAGGGATCCCAGCTACTAACCTTCCCACCCTCTGATTCTCCAGATCCAATGTTTTCATACTACAATGTATCCTTACTATCAGGAGCTTAGCTACAGGGGAGCAGCCCCTGAGACTACAGAGGGACCCAGCTACTAACCTTCCCACCCTCTGATTCTCCAGATCCGGTGTTTTCATACTACAATGTAGCCTTACTATCAGGAGCTTAGCTACAGGGGAGCAGCCCCTGAGACTACAGAGGGGCCCAAGCTACTAACCTTCCCACCCTCTGATTCTCCAGATCCGGTGTTTTCATACTACAATGTTTCCTTACTATCAGGAGCTTAGCTACAGAGGAGCAGCCCCTGAGACTACAGAGGGACCCAGCTACTAACCTTCCCACCCTCTGATTCTCCAGACCTGGTGTTTTCATACTACAATGTATCCTTACTATCAGGAGCTTAGCTACAGGGGAGCAGCCCTGAGACTACAGAGGGACCCCAGCTACTAACCTTCCCACCCTCTGATTCTCCAGATCCGGTGTTTTCATACTACAATGTATCCTTACTATCAGGAGCTTAGCTACGGGGGAGCAGCCCCTGAGACTACAGAGGGACCCCAGCTACTAACCTTCCCACCCTCTGATTCTCCAGATCCGATGTTTTCATACTACAATGTATCCTGACTATATCAGGAGCTTAGCTACAGGGGAGCAGCCCTGAGACTACAGAGGGGCCCCAGCTACTAACCTTCCCACCCTCTGATTCTCCAGACCCGGTGTTTTCATACTACAATGTATCCTTACTATCAGGAGCTTAGCTACGGGGGAGCAGCCCCTGAGACTACAGAGGGATCCCAGCTACTAACCTTCCCACCCTCTGATTCTCCAGATCCGGTGTTTTCATACTACAATGTATCCTTACTATCAGGAGCTTAGCTACAGGGGAGCAGCCCTGAGACTACAGAGGGGCCCCAGCTACTAACCTTCCCACCCTCTGATTCTCCAGACCCGGTGTTTTCATACTACAATGTATCCTTACTATCAGGAGCTTAGCTACGGGGGAGCAGCCCTGAGACTACAGAGGGGCCCCAGCTACTAACCTTCCCACCCTCTGATTCTCCAGACCCGGTGTTTTCATACTACAATGTATCCTTACTATCAGGAGCTTAGCTACGGGGGAGCAGCCCCTGAGACTACAGAGGGACCCCAGCTACTAACCTTCCCACCCTCTGATTCTCCAGATCCGGTGTTTTCATACTACAATGTATCCTTACTATCAGGAGCTTAGCTACAGAGGAGCAGCCCCTGAGACTACAGAGGGACCCAGCTACTAACCTTCCCACCCTCTGATTCTCCGGACCCGGTGTTTTCATACTACAATGTATCCTTACTATCAGGAGCTTAGCTACAGGGGAGCAGCCCTGAGACTACAGAGGGACCCCAGCTACTAACCTTCCCACCCTCTGATTCTCCAGATCCGGTGTTTTCATACTACAATGTATCCTTACTATCAGGAGCTTAGCTACGGGGGAGCAGCCCCTGAGACTACAGAGGGACCCCAGCTACTAACCTTCCCACCCTCTGATTCTCCAGATCCGATGTTTTCATACTACAATGTATCCTGACTATATCAGGAGCTTAGCTACAGGGGAGCAGCCCTGAGACTACAGAGGGGCCCCAGCTACTAACCTTCCCACCCTCTGATTCTCCAGACCCGGTGTTTTCATACTGCAATGTATCCTTACTATCAGGAGCTTAGCTACGGGGGAGCAGCCCCTGAGACTACAGAGGGATCCCAGCTACTAACCTTCCCACCCTCTGATTCTCCAGATCCGGTGTTTTCATACTGCAATGTATCCTTACTATCAGGAGCTTAGCTACAGGGGAGCAGCCCTGAGACTACAGAGGGATCCCAGCTACTAACCTTCCCACCCTCTGATTCTCCAGATCCGGTGTTTTCATACTGCAATGTATCCTTACTATCAGGAGCTTAGCTACGGGGGAGCAGCCCCTGAGACTACAGAGGGATCCCAGCTACTAACCTTCCCACCCTCTGATTCTCCAGATCCGGTGTTTTCATACTACAATGTATCCTTACTATCAGGAGCTTAGCTACAGGGGAGCAGCCCTGAGACTACAGAGGGGCCCCAGCTACTAACCTTCCCACCCTCTGATTCTCCAGACCCGGTGTTTTCATACTACAATGTATCCTTACTATCAGGAGCTTAGCTACAGGGGAGCAGCCCTGAGACTACAGAGGGGCCCCAGCTACTAACCTTCCCACCCTCTGATTCTCCAGATCCGGTGTTTTCATACTACAATGTATCCTTACTATCAGGAGCTTAGCTACAGGGAGCAGCCCCTGAGACTACAGAGGGACCCCAGCTACTAACCTTCCCACCCTCTGATTCTCCAGATCCAATGTTTTCATACTACAATGTATCCTGACTATATCAGGAGCTTAGCTACAGGGGAGCAGCCCTGAGACTACAGAGGGGCCCCAGCTACTAACCTTCCCACCCTCTGATTC
Organism: Hyperolius riggenbachi; assembly: GCF_040937935.1. Classification (NCBI taxonomy): domain Eukaryota; kingdom Metazoa; phylum Chordata; class Amphibia; order Anura; family Hyperoliidae; genus Hyperolius; species Hyperolius riggenbachi. The sequence goes on along the minus strand of NC_090648.1, from coordinate 190,342,835 downwards.
TCCAGACCCGGTGTTTTCATACTACAATGTATCCTTACTATCAGGAGCTTAGCTACAGGGAGCAGCCCTGAGACTACAGAGGGGCCCCAGCTACTAACCTTCCCACCCTCTGATTCTCCAGATCCGGTGTTTTCATATTACAATGTAGCCTTACTATCAGGAGCTTAGCTACAGAGGAGCAGCCCTGAGACTACAGAGGGACCCAGCTACTAACCTTCCCACCCTCTGATTCTCCAGACCCGGTGTTTTCATACTACAATGTAGCCTTACTATCAGGAGCTTAGCTACAGGGAGCAGCCCCTGAGACTACAGAGGGATCCCAGCTACTAACCTTCCCACCCTCTGATTCTCCAGACCCGGTGTTTTCATACTTACACGTTATGGGTTTAAAGATCCTGATGGCCACACTTATTTTATGACCTTTATAAGAATTTTTTAGTGCCTCCCGGTGCTTACTTGCGCGCTACGATTTTTTGTAAAGAGCTTTTCTAAGCGGTTTTGCAGAGCGATTAGTTTGCGTCAGAAAGTGAATTATTTGATCCGGAAATTAATAAATACAATGTATTTATTCTTAAAAGCGCTAGGTAAATTGCTATACAAAGCACTTTTTCAAGCATTTTGCGATTTCCCTATACCTTCCATTGAGGCAAATCACCCTGATAATGGTACAGGCAGCGCTTTGGTGAGCGGATCGTAATTAAACCGCTCACATCTGAACACTCTTTTTTTTTTTTTTTTAATCATCCAATTTTGGATTCAAATTAAAAATCTTAACAGCACGCAGTAAGTTTTTTAATTGGAATCCAAAATCGGATCACATAAAAAATCCGAATCATATGTAGTGAGGCCTTAGGGTGATTTTGAAAATTGCCGGCGCTTAAAGAAAGGCGAAAACGTCCTTAGGTCTCTTGCACACTACATGCGATTCCGATTTTCTACCTGATCCGATTTTAAATTCCAATTAAAAAACGTACTGCATGTTGCTAAGATTTTTAACCGTAATCCATAATCGGACGTATAAAAAAATCGGAATTGCATGTAGTGTGCAAGAGGCCTTAGTGTGAACAAGCCCTAAGTGTTTGTGACAGGCATTTTCTTTTTGGATCATACTAGTATCTCCATGATTCTGTACTAGTGACATCATCACTCTATCTTTTCTCTGACATACATAGAGAAACATGTCTGCATTCGTTTAAACAATTAAAAATAAATTACATAGTTTAACTTTTAGCAAACATTTTTAATAGAAACATCACATTAATCAAAGTAAATGAAAAGTTGGTATGTTAAAAGGTTATATTCAGCACGGTGGCTTAGTGGTTAGCACGCTCACCTTGCAGCGCTGGGTCACTGGTCCGAATCCCAGCCAGGGCACTATCTGCACAGAGTTTGTATGTTCTTCCCGTGTCTGTATGGGATTCCTCCAAGCACTTACCTCGGGAGGGGGAAGCCTTGGATCCTAATGAGGTTTTTCCGTCCTCCGGTGTCCCAGAAATACAGCGCTGCAGCCCCCTGAACAGCGGCATGGGAAATATTTACCTACCGCGATCCTGAGCAGGTGCACTAGTGGCTCTCCGTACGGGTTCAGGCGGAAATAGCCAAACACAATCCGCTCTACTGCTCAGGCGCAAGTCCTTTGTGTCTATGCAGTAGAGCGGATATGATAGGGTTCGGTTATTTCCGCCTTACCCAGATGAATAGCCGCTAGTGTGCCTGCGCAGGATCGTGGCAGGTAAATATTACTCGGGCACACGCTCCCTTGTCAGAATTTGTCGAGGGACTTTTGGGGGAGCCAGCACTGGATTACCAAGCTATAATGGAGGGGGAAGCCTCATTGGGACCTTGAGGATTCTGCCTCCCGAACTACGTATCCCCCAGAGGTTTTTTGTTACAAGGTCTCTTTAAAGTGCAGTGAGAAAATGGCTTCATAATATGTTTTGATAGGTGTAAAATGCCTAACCCCTATTAACCCGAGGGGCCTATGAGGCCCAACTGAGCATGGCCAGGGACGAGGAGGGGAAGATGTATGTGGCCTTCTCTTAATTTCACCTCCAAGCGGCTGTGTTGAAAAATTTCAGTCAGGCCTGAGGCCTCGTTCACATTGAGTTCCGATTGCGTTGGACGTTTTTTGATGCGTTTTTTTTTTCCCCGGCGATTTTTGTTCATGGGACCTTTTTGTAGACGTTTTTGCAGAGTGTTAGGCCCCTTTTTCACGAACTGTTGAGCTGTGTGCTCAGCAAGCAGTTGCTAGGCAGCAGTGAGCAGTTACCAGGCAGCAGCAAGCAGTTGTGAGAGTTTGAGAGGCATTTCACTGCCTGTAAACAGTTCATGGAAAAGAGGCCTTAAACAAAACCTGAACTGAAAATAAAAGTCAAAATAAGCATACACAAGTCATACTTACCTTCCATGTAGTCTACTCCTCAGTGTCTTCCTCCTCTCCCGCGTCCGGTTTGTTCACTGTGATCAAGGGAATTTTCCGTCCTCCATTTTGAAAATGGCCATTACCCATAACAGCTTTCTGGTCAGCACTCAGTTAAACTGTAACATCGCCCACTTGAGCCATAGGGCTCTTTCACACTAGAGGCTGCGGTAGAAAAGGCTGAAACTCAGCCTTTTGCTTAACGCCAATACATAGCGTTTTCAAAGCGTTTTCAAAGCTCATATGAAAACGTCCTTTTTTTTTTCTTCTATAAAAATAAGTGAACAAGTCAGCTGTAAAACGCTTTGAAAACGCTTTGAAAACGCTGAAGTTGGCATTTTATCATTGAAACGGCAAAAGCCAACTTCGGCTGTAAACAGCCCTGAAAAAGCTCCTGGGAGCGTTGAAACGCAACGCTCCAAAACGCTGAGTTAGATGTGAAAGGTAAAATGAAAGTCTATGGACTTTCATTTTACCTTGGAAAACGCCAACTTCGGCTGTGGCGTTAAAACGCCGAAAAAGTCCTCTGGTGTGAAAGGGCCCATAGGGAAACATAGACATTACCTGGTACATCAGTTTTCCTCTCAGCTATAACTGACAGCAACTGATATTTTACTGACAGCAACTGATATATTTCAGATCTGACAAAATATTGTCAGAACTGGGAAGGATTATTGTCAGAAAATGGTGAGCATCTGAGAGGAACTGATGGCAAGGTAACTATGTAATGTTCATTTGAAGTTACCCCATGTGTTTTTTTTAAATATTTTTACTCAGTACAGGTTCTCTTTAAGGAGGCTACCCACAAAGAGAAGACATGAAAGTTAATAATTATGAGTTGATGAAAATATTATGCTAATTATATGCAAATGTATGCAGCTTGGAAACTGACCAATCAAGTGCAGCAGCTGCATCGACTTGTAATTATTAGCATCTCATTGACCTTCCCTCCTCAATAGGGATGAGCATTCTGATCCATACTGCTGGTCACATTGCTTTTAAGCTTTTCAGTGCACTTTCTGGCTGTGAAGGAGGAAGCAGTTGGAGAGCTCAAACGCAACGTGGAGGGCAGTGCACAGAGGCTTTGACAATGGTGAGTTACCCCCCCCCCCCCCCCCCCCCCGGGTGGTGTGCATCATTTTAGGTCTGTTCCAAAACATTAGAAAACAGCGATGCGAATCAGGACTCTTATCCCTACTCCTCAACTTGTAATTCTTTGCATCTCTACTCTTAGGACTCTTTTTCATGGGCAGTTGAACTGTGTGCTCAGCAAGCAGTTATCAGGCCCAGTGCACACCAAAACCGCCAGCAGATCCTCAAAACGCTAGCGGTTTTTGAAGCAGATTTCAGAGCGATTCTAGACATGTTTAGAGAAGTTTTCTAAACATGCATGGCGTTTTTGGGTGCGTTTTTGTGTAGCAGATTACAAATATTGTTACAGTAAAAGCTGTTACTGAACTGCTTCTGTAACAAAAATGCCTGGAAAACTGCTCTGATGTAGCGTTTTCCAGAGTGATTTGCGTTTTTCCTGTACTTTACTTTGAGGCAGAAACGCTTCTGCAAACCGCAAACGTGCAGCAGGAGGCACGTTTGCGATTTGTTAAAAACCTCAAACCGCTGGTGTGCACCATCTCATTGAAATACATTAGCCAAGCGTTTTCACAGGCAGATGCGGTTTGCTGCTAAAACCGCTCGGTGTGCACTGGGCCTAAGAGTTTGAGATGCATTTCACTGCCTATCAACTGCCCATGGAAAAGAGGCTCTCTTAGACCTTGAACAAGCATATGCAGATCAGGTACTATGACTCAGCTTTTACTGGATTGACCATATGCTTGCTCCAGGGTTTTGACTCAGACACTACTTATTCCAGAAGATCAACAGGACTGCCAGGCAGCTGGCATTGTTTACAAAGAAATAAATATGGCAGCCTGCATATCCCTCTCACCCCTCGGGTTTGCTTTTAGGCCTCTTTTTCATGGGCAGTTGACAGGCAGTGAAATGCCTTTCAAACTCTCCTGCTTGCTGCTGCTTGGTAACTGCTCACTGCTGCTCGATAACTGCTTGCTGAGTGCACAGTTCAACACCAATTTCACCACCTCCATGTAGTATCAGAGTTTACCTACACAATCTGTTAATAGTATTCAAAATCTGTTGACCCTCATACTACTTGGAGGGGGTAAAGTTGGCCATTAATTTTCCAATCAGAAGTGGATATGTGTATCAGGCTTCCCTTCAGGTATTCCTATATTTACATTCCATTAGAATGCCCAGTTCATTTTCCACTACTAGGGCTGGTCAATGAGATGCAAATCTTGTGTTCATACATGATTATGCAAATGGACAAATTGAATCCCTCTGAGGTGGAATTCAGTTGGTCAATTTTAAAAGCCTCAACTATTTGCATTGTACTTGACCATCCCTAGTCAAGAGCCACTACAGAGGCTCTATAATCCAAATGTTTTAGGCCCCGTTTCCACTATCGCGAATCCGCATGCGTCTTGCGTATGCGGATTCGCATAGACAATATAAGTGAATGGGCCTGTTTCCACTTATGCCTCTGCGGGAGCGTTTTATTGTGCAGAGAATATCTGCACGGAACACCCTGCAGAATTTGCCTGCGTGTGGAAAGCAGGTGAATCGCACACAATGGCTATCATTCATAAAGGACCAGTCGGTAGTGCGGGAAAACACCGTTCTTCTCCGCAACCGGTACTTAAGACTTCAGGGTGGTCATTCATAAAGAAGTTGCCTGTTGCGATACAAATGCGGAGGTTTTCTGGAGGAAGCTGGCGGTAGCGTGGCGGAAGACCTGCGGAAACATAAAAGCTGCCCGATTCCCTCTGTGCGCTCCTCTGTCTGATGCTGCTTGGGAGGTCCGTCCCATTCATTTACACGTATTCCGCCTGCCTATCGCTACTGTCGAGCAAGCGGTATTTTCCTTCTGCATACCGCTTGCTCTAATCTTTATGAATGGACGTGTTTGTAACTTTTTCTAGATAAATCTAGAAAAACTCCGCACAAGGCGGAAATGTATCGCTCTGTCAGCTTTTCATGCGGAAAGAGCCTTTATGAATGGGGATTTTGCTGAGTGTTCGGTAAAGTCACCGGTATTAAGCATTTCCGCATGTGGAAATGCTTTATGAATGATAGCCAATGTATTTAATAGGGAAATCGCATGCGGTTTCTGCCACGAATTCGCATAGGTACCAATGTAAATTCACACAGGCAGTGACATGGTTAAAATCACATATACCCTCACCTATGCGAATTCGCGGCAAAACGCATGTGGAATCGCATCCGCATGCGATTTCATCAGCGGTGGAATCTAGGCGATTCTGCACCGCAATAGTGGAAACGAGCCCTTAAAGGGATGAGTTGAAAACTCCATCCCTAGTATAGAAGATCTGCGTTGAACAGGATGCCTGCAGACAGACAGCAGAGTGGCGAGGCCATGTTCTCCAAATATTTATTTAAAAATGGATCCATGAATATATGTGACTAATGGGATTGAGGTCTGGAACCCACTAGGAACGCTTTTCTGAGCGCTTTGATTTGAAAAGCTCTTGCTAACGTAATACTATGTGTGTGATCCCAGTGGAGCGATGTGATTTTATGAAAACCCCCATAGCATTGCATTAGCAAGAGCTTTTTCAAATCACTAGCACTAAGGGCTCAAACCCACTAGAACAATTTTGTGAGCGATTCAAAATGCTAGCGATTTTCCAGTGCTCAGCTAATGTTAATGGATGGGCCAAATTCCACTGGAACGATTGCCAAAATCGCAAATGCAGGACATACAGCATTCTTAGCGATTAGTGTTTCTGCAATGTAAACGCTGGCATAATCGCTCATCAAAACCTACACAGAGCGATTTTGCTAGTGTTTTTTACTGCACACTGTAAAAAAATAAAATTGAAAGGACCAATCAGAATTAAAAACTCTAATAGCTACACAATCGCTGGCAAAAAGCTGACACTTTCAAAAAAAAATGCTACCAAAATCGCCAGCAATTGCTCATGAAATCGATTACAAACCGCTCATTAAAAACACTAGCGATTTGCGATTAGCGTTTTGTTGTGGGTTCCAGGCTTAAGGCCTCTTCTCCATGGACTGTTGATAGGCAGTGAAATGCCTCTCAAACTCTCATAACTGCTCACTGCTGCCTGGCAACTGCTCACTGCACCCAAATTATGTTTAAACACACATATGGGTTACCAGCCACCTTAATGTGCCAAGTATCAAAATATTTTAATCAGTTAAGGACATACAAAATCACAAATAATACACATATGAAAAGAGCAACCATGATTCAAAAATGTTAAATTGCATGTGCAAAAGCTAATGTAGCCATCAAAGCAGCAAGTATTAATTAATATTCCAGTTCAGTAGTGCGCATAGACAATCCCACACACATACTTCAAGCATCCCGCGCTTACATACTGGTGCTATGTAAATAATAAGCAGTTTTTGGTGGGGGCCCCCCTAAATATTTCCTCAATCCGGCAAGCTCCAGGCAACAGCCACTAATAGTGGAGTCCAATTGTCCCCTTGCTCAATATCTATGAAATTAGGGCTGACGTGATGGATACCACTGGAGTAATTACAGTTCATGCATCCATATAGGGAAAGAAAGGGTGGATCTCACCACAGATAGATGCTGGCGTCCCTCTGGCTTCTTTGATGCGTTTATCGCAGTTTCTTTTACTGCTGTGGGGCCGCTTAAATTGATGTAAGGCCGTCTTGTTCGCCTGCTCACCCCGGTGGTTAGGTCACCTTACCCAGGATACAGTCCGGTTAGCTGTTTACTCCGGAGAGGCCGACAGCGGGAAGACAGGACACCAGACACTCATCAGCACCCTGATGAAGCGTCACACATGACGCGAAACGTCGGTAGGCGGAGCCACACAGCTTGAATTTCCAGCTACTAGAGTTAGGCCGACCGGTTCGCCTGCGAACTTCCGTGGTTCGCGTTCGCGTCCCGCAGGCGAACCTTTGCGGAAGTTCGGTTCGCCCCATAATGCACATGGAGGGTCAACTTTGACCCTCTACATCACAGTCAGCAGGCCCAGTGTAGCCAATTAGGCTACACTAGCCCCTGGAGCCCCACCCCCCTTATATAAGGCAGGCAGTGGCGGCCATTACGGTCACTCGTGTGCCTGCATTAGTGAGAGTAGGGCGAGCTGCTGCAGACTGTCTCTCATAGGGAAAGATTAGTTAGGCTTAGCTTGTTCCTGGCTGCATACCTGTTCTGTGAACCCACCACTGCATACCTGTACTGTGAACCCACCACTGCATACCTGTACTGTGAACCCACCACTGCATACCTGTTCAGTGAACCCACCACTGCATACCTGTTCAGTGAACCCGCCACTGCATACCTGTTCAGTGAACCCGCCACTGCATACCTGTTCAGTGAACCCGCCACTGCATACCTGTTCAGTGAACCCGCCACTGGACTGTTGGTATGGCAGTGAAATGCCTCTCAAACTCTCATAACTGCTCACTGCTGCCTGGCAACTGCTCACTGCACCCAAATTATGTTTAAACACACATATGGGTTACCAGCCACCTTAATGTGCCAAGTATCAAAATATTTTAATCAGTTAAGGACATACAAAATCACAAATAATACACATATGAAAAGAGCAACCATGATTCAAAAATGTTAAATTGCATGTGCAAAAGCTAATGTAGCCATCACTGCATACCTGTTCAGTGAACCCGCCACTGCATACCTGTTCAGTGAACCCGCCACTGCATACCTGTTCAGTGAACCCGCCACTGCATACCTGTTCAGTGAACCCGCCACTGCATACCTGTTCAGTGAACCCGCCACTGCATACCTGTTCAGTGAACCCGCCACTGCATACCTGTTCAGTGAACCCGCCACTGCATACCTGTTCTGTGAACCCGTCACTGCATACCTGTTCTGTGAACCCGTCACTGCATACCTGTTCTGTGAACCCGCCACTGCATACCTGTTCAGTGAACCCGCCACTGCATACCTGTTGTCGTGTTCAGTGAACCCGCCACTGCATACCTGTTGTCGTGTTCAGTGAACCCGCCACTGCATACCTGTTGTCGTGTTCAGTGAACCCGCCACTGCATACCTGTTGACGTGTTCAGTGAACCCGCCACTGCATACCTGTTGTCGTGTTCAGTGAACCCGCCACTGCATACCTGTTGACGTGTTCAGTGAACCCGCCACTGCATACCTGTTGACGTGTTCAGTGAACCCGCCACTGCATACCTGTTGACGTGTTCAGTGAACCCGCCACTGCATACCTGTTGACGTGTTCAGTGAACCCGCCACTGCATACCTGTTGACGTGTTCAGTGAACCCGCCACTGCATACCTGTTGACGTGTTCAGTGAACCCGCCACTGCATACCTGTTCAGTGAACCCGCCACTGCATACCTGTTCAGTGAACCCGCCACTGCATACCTGTTGTTGTGTTCAGTGAACCCGCCACTGCATACCTGTTGTTGTGTTCAGTGAACCCGCCACTGCATACCTGTTGTTGTGTTCAGTGGACCCGCCACTGCATACCTGTTGTTGTGTTCAGTGGACCCGCCACTGCATACCTGTTGTTGTGTTCAGTGGACCCGCCACTGCATACCTGTTGTTGTGTTCAGTGGACCCGCCACTGCATACCTGTTCTGTTCAGTGAACCCGCCACTGCATACCTGTTCTGTTCAGTGAACCCGCCACTGCATACCTGTTCTGTTCAGTGAACCCGCCACTGCATACCTGTTCTGTGAACCCGCCACTGTATACCTGTACTGTTCAGTGGACCCGCCACTGTATACCTGTTGTGTTCAGTGGACCCGCCACTGTATACCTGTTGTGTTCAGTGGACCCGCCACTGTATACCTGTACTGTTCAGTGGACCCGCCACTGTATACCTGTACTGTTCAGTGGACCCGCCACTGTATACCTGTACTGTTCAGTGGACCCGCTACTGTATACCTGTTCTGTTCAGTGGACCCGCCACTGTATACCTGTACTGTTTAGTGAACCCGCCACTGCATACCTGTTCTGTGAACCCGCCACTGTATACCTGTACTGTTCAGTGGACCCGCTACTGTATACCTGTTGTGTTCAGTGAACCCGCCACTGTATACCTGTTCTGTGAACACGCCACTGTATACCTGTTCTGTTCAGTGAACCCACCGCATCAGTGCGCATACCTGTGCAGTTAAGTGAACCCACCTACCTACGTGAGTGCACGCAGTGTGATATACCACTCCATGCATACCCGATATGGACAAAACAGGTAGAGGAAGAGGTAGTGCCAGAGCCAGAGGAAGGCCATCCGGCAGGTCTGCGCGAGGTCGTGTAAATGTAATTTCGTGTGGACCTGGCCCACAGTACAGTGCTCGGAAGAAGGCACGTCCCATCACCTCCCAAGATTGTCAGGACGTGGTTGAGTATTTAGCGACACAGAACACCTCATCTTGCTCAGCCACCAGCGCTACTACTAGCACCACTTCCGCTGCATTTGACACTTCGCAAGAATTATTTAGTGTTGAAATCACTGATGCACAGCCATTGTTGTTACAGCCAGATGAATTTTCACCAGCTCATATGTCTGAGTTACGCGGCAACACTATGGATGTAACGTGTAAGGAGGATGAAGGACCTACTGATGGTGCATGTTTGGATTTGTCTGAGGCAAGCGAAGCTGGGCAGGATGATTACGATGATGACGATGATAGGGATCCTCTGTATGTTCCCAATAGAGGAGATGAAGAGGGGGACAGTTCAGAGGGGGAGTCAGAGAGTAGTAGGAGGAGAGAAGTTGCTGAAAGAAGCTGGGGCAGCTCTTCGTCAGAAACAGCTGGTGGCAGTGTCCGGCACCATGTATCACCACCTATGTACAGCCAGCCAACTTGCCCTTCAGCATCAGCTGCTGAGGTCCCCATAGTGCCCACATCCCAGGGTGGCTCAGCGGTGTGGAAATTTTTTAATGTGTGCCTCAGATCGGACCAAAGCCATCTGTTCGCTCTGCCAACAAAAATTGAGCCATGGAAAGGCCAACACTCACGTAGGGACAAGTGCCTTACGAAGGCACCTGGAGAAAAGGCACAAACAGCAATGGGATGGCCACCTGAGCAAAAGCAGCAGCAGCACACACAAGAAAAGTCACCCTCCTTCTCCTCTTCCTCCTTCAGGTGCATCATCTGCTTCTGCCGCTTTCTCCCTTCCACCTTCACAGGCACCCTCCTCCACTCCGCCTCTGCCCTTGAGCGCTTCCTGCTCCTCTGCCCACAGCAGCAGTCAGCTGTCCGTGAAGGAAATGTTTGAGCGGAAGAAGCCAATTTAGGCCAGTCACCCCCTTGCCCGGCGTCTGACAGCTGGCGTGGCGGAACTGTTAGCTCGCCAGCTGTTACCATACCGGCTGGTGGACTCTGAGGCCTTCCGTAAATTTGTGGCCATCGGAACACCGCAGTGGAAGATGCCAGGCCGCACTTATTTTTCGAGAAAGGCCATACCCCAACTGCACCGTGAAGTTGAGAGGCAAGTGGTGTCATCTCTTGCGAAGAGCGTTGGGTTAAGGGTACACCTGACCACGGATGCCTGGTCTGCCAAGCACGAGCAGGGCCGCTACATTACGTACACAGCCCATTGGGTCAACCTGGTGGTGAACGATGGCAAGCAGGGCGCAGCGGACCAAATTGTGACACCTCCACGGCTTGCAGGCAGGCCTCCTGCCACCTCCTCTCCTCCTGCTACATGCTCTTCGCTGTCCTCCTCCTCCTTGGCTGAGTGGCAGTTCTCCTCTCCAGCTACACAGCCCCAGCTCTGCAGGGCCTATGCTGCATGCCAGGTACAACGGTGTCACGCCATCTTAGACATGTCTTGTCTCAAAGCGGAGAGTCACACTGGAGCAGCTCTCCTGGCTGCTCTTAAGAAACAGGTGGATGAGTGGCTGACCCCCGCACCACCTGGAGATAGGCAACGTGGTGTGCGACAACGGCAGCAATCTGCTTGCCGCTTTGCATATGGGGAAGCTGACACACATACCCTGCATGGCACATGTCATGAATCTAGTTGTTCAAAGATTTGTGGCAAAGTACCCTGGCTTAGCGGATGTTCTGAAGCAGGCCAGGAAGTTCTGTGGGCATTTGAGGCGGTCTTACACAGCCATGGCACGCTTTGCGGAAATTCAGCGGAAAAACAACATGCCGGTGAGACGCCTCATTTGCGATAGCCCGACTTGCTGGAATTCGACCCTGCTCATGTTCTCCCGCCTGCTAGAACAGAAGAAAGCCGTCACCCAGTACCTCTACAACTACAGTAGAATGAAACAGTCTGGGAAGATGGGGATGTTCTGGCCCGACAACTGGACACTGATGAAAAATGCATGCAGGCTCATGCGGCCGTTTGAGGAGGTGACCAACCTGGTGAGCCGCAGTGAGGGCACCATCAGCGACTTAATTCCCTACGCTTACTTCTTGGAGCGTGCTGTGCGTAGAGTGGCGGATGAAGCTGCGAATGAGCGTGACCAGGAACCGTTATGGCAGGAACAGGCATGGGACCAATTTTCATCAGACCCAGCTGTTTCCTCAACACCTGCGGCAGCACAGAGGGGGGAGGAGGAGGAGGAAGAAGAGAAGTCGTGTGCAGAAGATGAGTCAGACTCAGAGGATGATGAGCAAGGTGTTTCTTTGGGGGAGGAGGAGGGGACGGCGGCAGAACACCCGCAGCAGGCGTCGCAGGGGGCTTGTGCTGCTCAACCTTCCCGTGGTCTTGTTCGCGGCTGGGGGAAGGAGGTTGACTTACGTGACGTCACTGAGGAAGAGCAAGAGGAGATGGAGGGTACTGGATCCGACTTTGTGCAGATGTCGTCTTTTATGCTGTCCTGCCTGTTGAGGGACCCCCGTATAAAAAACCTCAAGGGGAATGAGCTGTACTGGGTGGCCACACTACTAGACCCTCGGTACAGGCACAAAGTGGCGGACCTGTTACCAACTCACCGGAAGGTGGAAAGGATGCAGAACCAGCTGTCAACTATGCTTTACAATGCCTTTAAGGGTGATGTGACCGCACAACGCCAGCAAGGTACCACTGCCACTAATCCTCCTCCCATGTCCACGCAGTCAAAGACAGGACGCTCCAGCGATCTCATGGTGATGTCGGACATGCGGACGTTCTTTAGTCCAACGCCTCGCCGTAGCCCTTCCGGATCCACCCTCCACCAACGCCTGAAACGGCAGGTAGCCGACTACCTGGCCTTAAGTGTGGATGTAGACACTGCTGTGAACAGCGATGAGGAACCCTTGAACTACTGGGTGCGCAGGCTTGACCTGTGGCCAGAGCTGTCCCAATTTGCCATCCAACTTCTCTCCTGCCCTGCCGCAAGCGTCCTGTCAGAAAGGACCTTCAGCGCAGCTGGAGGCATTGTCACAGAGAAGAGAAGTCGCCTAAGTCACAAAAGTGTTAAGTACCTCACCTTTATCAAAATGAATGAGGCATGGATCCCGGAGGGCTGCTGCTCGCCCCAAGACTAAGTCAGTCCCCGCACACACAGCATCTCTGCCTGCACGCCGTGTGACTGGCTGCCTGGCCTGCCCCAAGAAGACTAAGTCGCTCCCAGTCCCTCCACACAGCATGTCTGCCTGCAGGCCGCTTGACTACCTTCTCCGCCACCACCAACAGGGTCCGGGACTCCAGGTGGATTGCTGAATTTTTTAGGCCGCTGCAATAATTTTTTTCTGGTGCGTGTACATGACTGCCTAATTTTTCTGGCTGCACTGCGGGCAGCTGCAACAACAAAAGAAAAGGCATGTACATGCGCCCATTCCCCTTCGTGATCATTACCTTGCCGTGGTGAAGGGGCTTGCGTATCACAATGAAGCAATGACCGGTGCCTAGATGAGTGTCTCGGGGGGGCACACAAAAGATAAGGTCGTTGCTTCATTGTGGTAAGACCAAATTTGATAAGCTGGACAGTCGCTGTTCTGTCATTCAGCTACATCAGCCAGGCGACCATATGGGCTGTAAAGCCACCAAAACCTGCACTCTCGCCATGGTGCGCACCAGTCCAGCACGGCCGTCACTACACAAACAGCTGTTTGCGGTGCGTTACACGGTGAGTTTGGTGTGTCAGTGTGAAGCAGTACCTTAATTACACTACCTGATTGATGTATACACATGCAAGATGTTTTAAAGCACTTTAGGCCTGTCATTTAGCATTCAATGTGATTTCTGCCCTTAAAACGCTGCTTTGCGTCAAATCCAGATTTTTCCCGGGGACTTTTGGCGTGTATCCCACTCCGCCATGCCCCCCTCCAGGTGTTAGACCCCTTGAAACATCTTTTCCATCACTTTTGTGGCCAGTATAATTTTTTTTTTTCAAAGTTCGCATCCCCATTGAAGTCTATTGCGGTTCGCGAACTTTAACGCGAACCGAACGTTCCGCGAACCTAAAATCGGAGGTTCGGCCCAACTCTACCAGCTACGCTTCCGCGCTGATGTGTCTGGCGTCCTGTCTTCCCGCTGTCGGCCTCTCCGGAGTAATCAGCTAACCGGACTGTATCCTGGGTGAGGTGACCTAACCACCGGGGTGAGCAGGCGAACGAGACGGCCTTACGTCAATTTAAGAGGCCCCACAGCAGTAAAAGAAACTGCGATAAAAGCATCAAAGAAGCCAGAGGGACGCCAGCATCTATCTGTGGTGAGATCCACCCTTTCTTTCCCTATATGGATGCATGAACTGTAATTACTCCAGGGGTATCTATCACGTCAGCCCTAATTTCATAGATATTGAGCAAGGGGACAATTGAACTCCACTATTAGTGGCTGTTGCCTGGAGCTTGCCGGATTGAGGAAATATTTAGGGGGGGCCCCCCACCAAAAACTGCTTATTATTTACATGGCACCAGTATGTAAGCGCGGGATGCTTGAAGTATGTGTGTGGGATTGTCTATGCGCACTACTGAACTGGAATATTAATGAATACTTGCTGCTTTGATGGCTACATTAGCTTTTGCACATGCAATTTTAAATTTTTGAATCATGGTTGCTTTTTTCATATGTGTATTTGTGATTTTTGTACGTGCTTAACTGATTAATAAATTTTGATACTTGGCACATTAAGGTGGCTGGTAACCCATATGTGTTTAAACATAATTTGGGAGTATTTAGTGTTGGGGTTGGCCCCACCCATTATCCTTTATGTGGGTAAGATGGACAAGTAATCAGGGACTAGTTTTTTGCCCCTTGTTTCTATACAGTTGAACTGCTCACTGCTACCTGGTAACTGCTTGCTGAGCACACAGAACAGTCCGTGGAAATGAGGCCTTAGAAAAGGCTTCTAGTGGGTTTGAGCCCTCAAACATGTGGCCCTTTTAAAAAGGCTTATCTAATTGATTGAGAAGGGAAACTGCAAATCAGTAGCGCCAAAATGCAAGACTGCATTTATTTTATTGCATAGCAAAAGCCTGGTACACACTTTCAATTATGATTGGCCAATCATTGTCTAATATTACCACCTCCCTGGAATTGCATGGGCAGGGAGTTAGGCCCCTTTCACATGGGTGGCTGAACTGCGCATTTGGCAAGCAGTTCAGCTGCCCACCAGTGCAATTCAATTGCAGCGGTTGTAAAGCGATGACATGTGGTAGGGTTACTGGGCATTGGAGGAACATGACATGTCGAGTCTGAACGCAGCTGCAGCATCACTCTGTGGAGGGGAGCACCAGTAACTTCACCGCTTGTCAGCTGCCTGTGTGAAAGTGGCGTCAACAAGCAGAATTATTCTGCAATGCAACCTTGGGCGACATTCACATTGTGTGTTGCATTGTGGTACAATGCAAGTTTTAACCACATAGCAAATCGCTGGACTGATGTCACAATTGGCACATTGACATAATCGTGCCGGCTGTGCAATGCGTCATGGCTCATTGTAGCAACGTGCGCTGGGCTGTGCACTACTGGCTGTCATGCACATTTTGACTATGTTGCAAATGACTGGTGACGAGCAGGGGCGAAGCAATAGGGATTGCAGAGGTTGCGACCGCATCGGGGCCCCTGAGCCAGAGGGGCCTCGAAGGGCCCTCCCTCAACTACAGTATTCGCTCTCTATTGGCCCTGTGCTCATAATAATCACTTCTATAGATACTTTGAATAGTGGTAATCATTAACAAATTGTTCCTCATCCCCTTCTTGCAGCTCTGACACTGTAGTTGCCATTGGCAGGTTTTGGTGCACCATATCAATTATGTATAGAGTGCTGGGGGGGGGCCCATTGTAAAATTTGCATCGGGGCACACAGCTCCTTAGCTACGCCACTGGTGACAAGGTACCGTGCACTGCAACGTAAGCATTGCTGTAAGCCGCCAGTTCTAAAATCTGTTGCTGTGCAGCCTGCCCATTGCAACTGATAACACGTGAACTTAGCCTGAAAATCCTTTTTTTTTTTTTTTTTTTTTTTTTTTTTATAGGTAAGCATATGTAGGAGGGGAAAGCCCAGAATTCATCATGACACAAGACAAATTGCAATTATTTGCTTAATGCACACTGCTGCAAATGAAATAATCTTGAGATGCATAAAAATAGGTTTCAAATAGTTTGAGGTTCCTTTTACACTTAGGCCTCTTTTCCATGGACTGTTGATTGGCAGTGAAATGCCCCTCAAACTCTCACAACTGCTCACTGCTGCCCAGGGCTGGATTTAGGACAAGGCCATCTAGGCCATGGCCTAGGGAACCACAGGAGCAAGGGCACCAAAGCAGTGTGCTGAATTTATGCAGCATTTGCAAACTTGCAAATGCTGCAATGCAGAGAGATCAGGTGAGCACCTGACCGCGGTACTCTGCTGCTAGCCACCTGTGCAGCAGTCACCTTGTTCTCTGTGCACATTTGCATTATGGCCGGCGGCTATGGACTTGTGCAGCATTGGAGACGGGAAAAGGATGCTTCTGCACTGGAGATGAGCAGAGAAAGGAGTGACACTGATGGCTGTTGTGGTGTGAAGGCAAGCTGGCTACCTATAATGAAAGGGGGGAAGTGGGAAAAGGAGGGATTAAGGAAGTCATCAGGTTACCTATACTAGAGGAAATGGGGGCGGGGTCATCTGGCTACCTATACTGGATGGGGCAGCTGGTGACAGTAGCCTTGGGCGGTAAAGAGTACAAATCCGGCCCTGCTGCTGCTGCCTGGTAACTGCTTGCTGAGCACACAGCTCAACAGTCCATGGAAAAGAGGCACTAAGGCCTGGTGCACACCAAAAACCGCTAGCAGATCCGCAAAACGCTAGCAGATTTTGAAACGCTTTTCCTTATTTTTCTGTAGCGTTTCACCTAGCATTTTGCGGTTTTGTGAAGCGGTTTTGGTATAGTAGATTTCATGTATTGTTACAGTAAAGCTGTTACTGAGCAGCTACTGTAACAAAAGTGCCGTTTTTCAGAGCGGATTGCGTTTTTCCTATACTTAACATTGAGGCAGAAACGCATCCGCAATCCAAAATCTGCAGCAGCCCGGGAGTATGCGTTTCTGCAAAACGCCTCCCGCTCTGGTGTGCACCAGCCCATTGAAATACATTACCCTAGCGGATCCGCACCCGCAAGTGGATCGCAAACCGCAGCAGAACCGCTCTGGTGTGCACTAGGCCAGACTGTTAATAGGCAGTGAAATACCTCTTAAACTCTCACAACTGCACACTGCTGCCTGGCAACTGCTTGATGAGCATACAGTTCTACTGCCCATGGAAGAGGCCTTACCGCATTGCATCGTGGTACTCTCTCCTACCGCAGCTTGTCACAGTGGCCATTAAAGTCAATGAGACATGACACACTGCCTGCGGTGCGATGTGACAGAAGTTCTTTGGGTAACGCACGAGCTGCAGTGCGTTATTCTACAACTTCCACGGTAATCCTGGAAGTGTTTTTTTTTTTTTTTTTTTTTTTCTTCCCTTTAGTCGCACCATGGCACCACAAGGCATTGTACTTAATATAAAAGGACCCTGAAAGCAAATCTTTTGGCACTGGTCTACTTAAGGGGATCCAATGGGTAACCCAATAGACAAGTCTGCTTCCTGCTCACGGCAAACTCACTGACCACTAAGGACCCTTTTACACGGGCAGTTGATCTGTGTGCTCACCAAGCAGTAGTGAGCAGTTACCAGGCAGCAGCAAGCAGTTGTGTGAAGTCAACGGGCATTTCACTGCCTATCAACTGCCCATGTGGAAAGGCCCTAACTTGTAAGAAATAGGGGACCCAGGGAGAAACACTAAAATTGCACACCAGGTCTTTGTCACTGAGCTTCAGGCACGGTGCTCGCTTCAGCTACCTCCTTCTCTTGCACAACTTTACTAAACCCAATTTGTTGGTGCTGCTATGTTCCCTATTTTTTTGCAAATAGAAGAGATCATTTTTCTATGGTAGCAGAAAAGTATTTGACATTGTCTAAGCAACACACTGCCATTGCTGGTTCAGATGCCTGTCTGAACCAGCCCTCCTGGGACCCAATAGCAGTGCTTTTCTAACGGCTGGTGCACACCAAAACCCGCTAGCAGATCCGCAAAATGCTAGCAGATTTTGAAACGCTTTTTCTTCTTTTTCTGTAGCGTTTCAGCTAGCGTTTTGCGGTTTTGTCATAGTAGATTTCCTGTATTGTTACAGTAAAGCTGTTACTGAACAGCTACTGTAACAAAAAACGCCTGGCAAACCGCTCTGAAGTGCCGTTTTTCAGAGCGGTTTGCGTTTTTCCTATACTTAACATTGAGGCAGAAACGCATCCGCAATCCAAAAAATGCCTCACCCAGGCATTTTTCGTTTCTGCAAAAAGCCTCCCGCTCTGGTGTGCACCACCCCATTGAGATACATTGACCAAGCAGATCTGCAGCCGCAAGCGGATCTGAAAACGCCCAAAAAGCCGCTCGGTGTGCACCAGCCCTAAGAGCTTGTTATATGAAAAGCTCTTGCTAATATGCTATGTGTGTGATCCCACTTGAGGGATGTGATGTAATAAAAATCCCTCATAGCATTACATAAGCAAGAGCTTCTCAAATCACAAGAGCTTAGAAAAGTGCTGCTGATGGGTCACAGGCCTTAAAGTAAACCAGAGACTAAGCATTAGAACGAATCAATACTTACCCGGGGCTTTCTCTAGCCTGATAAGCACGTGTGAGTCCCTCGCCGTCCTCATGCGGCCTGCTGTTCAGCCGCCATCAGCCCCAGTAACTGGCTCAGTTGCGTCAGTCTGGGTCTACTGCGCATGCGAAGGAGGTCCGCGCATGCGCAGAAGACCCAGACTGGACCAGATTGAGCCTGTTATCGGGGCTGACTGCAGCTGGCCAGCAGACTGCAGGAGGACGGTGTAGGACTCAGATGTGCTTGTTAGTGTTGTCTGGATCATGAACGATTAGGATCTTTGATCCGAATCTCTTTTGTGAGTCGAATCATTTGGATCACAAAGGGGGTGGAGCCAGGAGTGGCACGCCCCCCTCTCAGCGGGCAGGGGGGGTTCTGGAAGCAGAACAAAGATGAATAGCTCAGTTGGAGGGGAGCCAGTCTTTCAGGGACAGGTACATGAGAGAGAGAGGGGGGACATGGGTGCCACTGCCAGATATGTGTAGAGCACACGTACTGGCTATAATGTGCTGCTGATTTTAGGCTGTTCCGTAGTGCAGTGCTGCATAGTGAACAAATGGGAAAGTTTTGGCTCAGAAGCACAGCTCGGTAACTTTGCAGACAGCGTGCTGGGCTAGAATGACAGGGCAGGCACTGTGACTGCAGTGCAATATGATCCTCCTGCACTCTTCTCTAAACAGCTGCACTTAAAGAGACACTGAAGCGAGAATAAATCTCGCTTCAGTGCTTATATTCAGCAGGGGCATGTGTGCCCCTGCTAAAATGCCGCTAACCGGCGGCTAAACGGGGGTCCCTTATCCCCCAACCCCCCCCCTCCAAAATCTACGACCAACTTGGTCGTAGATTTTGCTGCTCTTGAGGCAGGGCTAACGGCTGCAGCCCTGCCTCTCAGTACCGTCTATCAGCGGTGCATCGCCGCCTCTCCCCAGCCCCTCCTCAGTGAAGGAAGACTGATGAGAGGGGCGGGGGAGAGGCGAAGATACGCGCTGAGAGACGTGCGTGAGGCAGGGCTGCGGCGGTTAGCCCTGCCTCTATGCGGAAGAGGGGATGCGCTGCACGGAGGGGGATTTGGGAGGTAAGGGACCCCCGTTTAGCGGCGGTTTAGCAGGGGCACACATGCCCCTGCTGAATATAAGCTCTGAAGCGAGATTTATTCTCGCTTCAGACTCTTTAACTTCTCCCTAAATTTATGAAGTGTTCGAGGTGAGAAAAGGGGAATGCTTTCCTTCACTGAGAGACGTTTGCATTCAAAGTATACAGATGCACATATAGGTGAAATATATTTAAAGCTATTGTATTATTGCAACATGTGGGTAATGTGTGCAAAAAAAAAAATTCTGCTCTCTGCTCACACCTCTTCGCCCACCTCCTCCCTTCTCTGTCCACTCCCTGCCTTTCTCTGTCCACCATTCCCCCTTCTCTGTCTGTCCACCCCTCCTCCCCTTCTCTGTCCACTGCAGGGAAAGTCCTGTCCTGCTAGTCATTCCACCCCCGAATGCTTCCCTAGTAAAAATGATTATAGATTCGGATCAAAGATCCGGATCTTTTCAATGATCCGATTCATCCGAATTATTGAAAAGATTCAAACTTCCCATCTCTAGTGCTTATGGGGCTGGAGGAAGCCCCGGGTAAGTATCGATTCGTTCTAATTCTTAGTTTCTGGTACAATTTAAAAGACACTGAAGCAAGAGGAATATGGAGGCTGCCATATTTATTTCCTTTTAATTAACACCAGTTTACTGGCAGTGTTGCTGATCCTCTGCCTCTAAGGGCCCGTTTCCACTATCGCGGAAATCGCCGTGATTCCGCAGTTTCCCCGCACATGAATCGCACGGGGAAACTCTGCCATAGGGGAGAATGGCGCCGCCGGCCGAATCGCTTGCGGTAGCGATTTGTCCGGAACACCCCACAGAATTTGCGGCGGAGGCTGCGATTCCCATAGCCGTGCATGGCTCATGGGATTTGCCTGCGATCCCGCTCAGTGCCGGCGTGCGTCTCGCAGACACACGGCGCACAAGTGGAAACGAGGCCTAATACTTTTAGCCATAGACCCTGAACAAGTATGCAGCAGATCAGGTGTTTCTGACATCATTTCAGATCTGACAAGATTATCTGCATGCATATTCGGGAGTGATGGACTATGGAAAACCAGTTTCTCACTTAAAACTAAATTACCTTCGCTGTTCATGTTTAAAACTTTCAATAAAAACTTTGAAACACAAAACTAAATTACCTTCTATTTTAAGAAGGCAAAATTATATTCAGTGGTTGTATTTGATAAGCAGTTGTTGTTTGCCTTTTTTAAAGTCCATAAATACTTTTCCAGTGGTTCTGGGTCACAATGAGCTCTCTAGCGTAGTCTATAAACTTTTCGAAGTGACCCATTTTTTTACGATAACCAGCCAACCACGACAGCCAGGCTTCTATCAGAGCTCCACATAGCCCTGTACTGCTGCGCAAGCGCACTCCCGGCTGTAATTTTTTGGTTGCAGTAAGGCAGCGTTGAGCTGCACCGCCGTCCCGCTCAGACCTCGCTGCGATTGTTTACGTCTGCCGACCTCTGCCAGCGCCGGGGAATCAGCGTGCTTGCTGCCAACACCGGCTGGTTCTCACGGTCTCGTTACCAGGGCAACAAGAATCTCGGCAGAGTCTCAAGTGCCAGAGGAAGTGGTGACAGGAGATTGGCTGTTGTTGGGACACGTGACGCTCGGGCTGCAGTATAGACAGTGTTGTGACAGCGAAGAAGAAGCAGAGACAGTGGGGAAGGAGGAGGGCTTGCTGCTGGGGTCACCAGGGTGACAGCGGGCACGGAGCACCGAGCTGGGGGTGAGGAGGGGAGGACCGATTGGCTGTCCATGTCCTCGTATCGGGCCGCTGCTGATGCGTGTGCGCAGTGAGGCCAGGGGGAGAGGAGGACACTACAAAGCAGGGGAGATGCAGCAGCGGAGCGAGCCCTGGGCAGGCCGGTGACATGTAGCGGGAGGAGCGGAGGAGGAGGGGGATGAGCAGGAGAAGAGGGGTGACCATGCTAGATAATAAGCTGTCGGGGAGGATGACGGAGGGATTAGCTCGGGAGAAGGGGGACGTACAGCCGATATCTAGCCTCTAGGTCGCTCTAAGCATCGGCTCGCAGCTTGTTTATCGATTAGCGGCTGTGACAATAATGTGTCAGCTGTGACCTGGCAGGGGGAGGGGACAGGAATCAGCTGTGAGTGTATATGGCTGCAGGGTCCGCCTTCTAGGCACTGTCTGGCTGCTGCTGCTGCTGCTGCTGGCGGTGACCCCATCGGGGTGACTCCTCTCCTGTGTGTGGATGGAAGGATGAGGACAGGTTATAAATAGTCACTAGTGTCAGGAGAGGACAGACTGGGATTGTTCCCCGGCCAGGTGTCTGTCTCCCTCCCATGTCCAGGCAGGCCACTCTCCTTCCCTCTGTCGCTCTGTGTGTGGGGGGCTCTCTCACCATAACCCATCACTAGTGCTTCCCCAGTGAGGAGGCATTCTCAGGCGCTCATGAGATCTTCCTGTGAGACAGACGACAAGATGAAGCCAGACAGAGGTAAACACCATTCACACCATCTTGTGTCTGGGCTCTTGCCAACAACTAACCTATTCTGAAACCCCAAAGGAGACACTTCACCCTTCTTCTAAGAACCCTGCAATTCCTACACAGCATTGTCTCTCTCTCCTTCTTTTTTTTTTTTTTTTTTTTTCCCAATCTTTGCAGAACATTGCTTTTGTGTCTGTTTTTCCCCCATATTTTGATGCAGCTGGATGGGGAAATATTGATGGTTAATCTATTAAGCTTTGGAATCCTGATAAGTAGGTCAGTGGCATCTGCGAGTAGGTGTTGGACATACACCACCATCATCATCATATACAAATTGCCTAAGCTTGCCTGTCTGCTCTGTCTGGATCCCCTAGTAATCATATCTATGCTTGTAGTTCCCTTGTTTACCTCATCTTTTATCATACTCTATTTGCTTTTCTTTTTTTTTTTTTTAACTCCTGGCAGTTATTGCTGTTCATTTCTTTGCTGGTTTTTGATGTTGTACAGTGATTCTACAATCATTTTTCCCCCCAGATTGTGCTGGTTCTATGTAAGAAGCTCAGGGGTGACAAGTGATTATCTTCTTTCAGTTGAGCAGGATTAGGCAGTCTCCTGGTGTGGAAGGGGGGGGGGGGGGGGGGCGGTACATTTAAATCACAATGTGTAGGAATGTAAATGTGTGGATGTCCACAGTTTTAAACAGCAAATAGTTCATTGTGGTGTAATTTATCAAGATGTTGTTGTTGGATTTTGATCAGATGCAGAGGCTGTCTTTTGTTTCTAGAGAATTGAATTGTGCATAGGATTGTGTTTAGTATTATGCCCTATGTTACATTTACATCCCTGTCACAATAATTAATCAAGATCTATGTACTCTTTTGTTAATAGCCTTTGTTTTCTTTGTTTGCTTTGTCAAATATTTAAACTGTTGGTCTCTATTACAAAGGCAAATCAGATTTTACTTATTGCCTATGTAAACTCTCTAGTCTTGAAATTTGACCTTTTGCTCAGGCATAATTTGAGAGGGTTTTTTTTCTAAATTTTTCTTTTTATTCAGTATGCAGGGCAGAATACATTAGACTGTAGGAGCGTTTGTAATCTACTGCCAGCTGGAGAGGCCTGTAGTACGCTGTTGCTAAAAGTCCTATACATTGCTAGGCAGGGTCATGGTGTTTTTAATTATTACTCTGCTAAGATAAGAACAAAGCGGTCAAGTCCCCAGCCACTTAGGTGCTGCTTGTTCAACAGCTCATATTTTTGGGGACCCAATGTTAGGACCAGTTCTGTCCCTAGGGGTGTTAGTCAGCTGAGCTAAGTTTCTAGTGAGTAGAGCAATTTTCTTTGTGAAGTGTCAAATTACTTGTAATTCTCTTCACTGGCAATAAAGAGTTAAGTGGATGAATAGCTGAGTTGGCAGGTTGTGTAGTATTCTGAGGAGCAGCTGATCTTTACAAAAGCAAGCTTGTCTTGAGTGGCAGCTTTGAACCAGATCATATTTCAAACATTAAAACTTGTATAATAACAAAATTCCCCATCAATAGATAACCCAGATTGCTTATATCTACCCTTTTTTTTTTCTTGTGACAAGAAAACTCAAACGCGATGTAGCAAGAAAAGCAAATGATCAGCAACGTGCTGTTTTTTTTTCCTTCTTCTTTGGTCAACACATTCACTTGAGCTTTAGTACCACTAGCATGACGAATCTTGTGTATGAGTATCTGCTTTCAGGAACACTGGCCAAGTTAGATGTCTGGTCTGTTTCCTTTTTAATTCGTGTGCCAAAATTAGAAGCGTAAAGTTCCCATACAACAAAACATAATAATGGCAGCCTTATTTGCATGGTGCACTGTGTAATGCTGGCAGTTCAGGGGTTGACCACTAAGCCAAACACTGTAAACACACACACACACACACACACACACACACACACACACACACACACACACACACACACACACACACACACACACACACACACACACACACACACACACACACACACACACACACACACACACACACACACACACACACACACACACACACACACACACACACACACACACACACACACACACGTTTTAGTTTTTGTCATGGGAGTATCACTGGAATGTTTTGGCATTCAGTTATATTTGAGTGAACCAGGATCCCACGTAAGCTATTTACTCTCAACCAAATGACTAGAGACCGTTTTACACTGAGTAAGTTATGTTGCAATGACATCACAGTGCTATGTATCCGAAAAGTTTCATCGCACGGTAGCTAGCATTGTGGTTTGATCATACTGTGAGGCATACACTACAATGAAAGTATGCCTCTATCTATACAGCATGCTGTGCACACTGCAATCAATGTGAAAGACCCCACAGTAATATCATTGCATCATGATGCAATGCTCCTTAAAGGAACCATATATGGTACAATCTTTCTTTTTTTTTTCCGATTAGATAACTTTGTTCATATATTCCATTAGATTATTATTATTATTTATTGTATTTATAAAGCGCCAACATATTACGCAGCGCTGAACATTAATTTAGGTTACAGACAATATTTAGGGGTGACATACAGCAATATGACAATACAGGAATACAAGAAAACCAGATCACACAGCACAGTATGAGTACCAGGTAATGCTTAGTCAGTCAATTGATTGAGCATGGAGATTAGGCAAGTTAGGTTCACTCAGATGCATAGCATACGTTCATAGTAATGGAGGTGCATGATCAGGTAGGACGCAAAAGGAGGACACTGCCCACAGGCTTACAATCTAGAGGGAGAGGTAAGGACACGAATGGTAGGGGACCAGAGTTCAGCTGTAGGTTTAGAGCACTTGTGAGGGGTAGTAGGCCAGAGTGAAAAGGTGAGTTTTGAGGGCTTTCTTGGAAGATGTTGAAGGAGGGGGCTGCCCTAATGGGTGGAGGTAGGGAGTTCCATAGTGTTGAAGCAGCTCTTGAGAAGTCCTGGAGGCATGCGGGGGGGGCGGTTAGACAAACTTAGTTCATTGGAAGAGCGGAGTGAGCGGCTAGGTGTGTACCTCTGAGTAAGATCGACTATAAAGATTTTTCCAACATGTCCGATCGGATTTTTTATTGAAAAACTGGATAATCGATTCTTTTTACTTAATGGAAAAAAAGATTCTTTTAAATGTTCATTCAATTCGATCGTTTTGGTCGAATAAATGGAAAAAGTGAATGTTTTTATTGTACCGTGTATGGGCACCATTAAACTGGAAAAAAAACAAAAACTGGCCAGTTACCTGGGGCTTCTCCCAGCCCCCGAAAAGTTTCAGCGCTGCTTGATTCCCTCAGTGTCTTGTTCCGAGTGCTGGATGCGTGACCCTGTGCCACGCACTTCTTCCAGCGGGCTCTGTGGTCGGGATTGTTCTGGGCTTGCGCAATAAACATAAATTGCTACTGCGTATGTGTCGGGAGAGCAGTCAAGGTGGCGCGCGACTAGGGCAGTTCATGTCCAGTGGCCATCAACTCGCCAAGTCACCCGACTTACAGCGAGGGTACAGAAGGACTTCAGGGGGCCAAATCTAAGCTGCCAGCTATATTGCAGGAATCGTGGGAATTATACAGTCATGCTGGTACATCCATGCACCAAAAGGAATTCATGCCTTAGCACCTGCCAAATATTGAGCTGTACTGAAATACCTTGAATGGATGCAGTTTAGTGACAGGGATGTCCTCGGATAAAATTCCCTTTGCGTATGCACTATATTGCAGTTATTAGAGCATTTTTCTGTAGACTCAGAATCTTGGGTGTTCTCCAGCACTTGGTACCCTGACTTTAACAGTCAGCCAAAGAGCTTTAGGCTAAATTCCTAGTTGCTATTGTCACTGCTAGAACACAATGCGTACTCTGCACATCATAGTGTGCATGTTATTCTTCATAACATAAAGACTGCCGTGGTAACGAGTGCTCATTACCATACTTTGTACAGAACCGTACTGTAGAAAGTGCCTTTGGATTACGTGATCCATTACAACAGAGTTCTAAACATGCCCATAGTCAGGGTCAGTTCTAGACAAATTTGTGAGGTTGTGCCCCACTCTCCACCCAAAACCCTTTGCATCCCCCCACTCTCCCCTGAGATTTGGTATTATCCCATAGCACCCAGAAATTTGCACTGCTCAGTACTTCCATGTTGAGGCCTCAGGCTCCGATCAGCAGGGACCCGCTGTGAAGACACACTGGTGTCACTGCTAGCACACGCATACAGGAAGTGGGGGGGGGGGGAGAGGGCGGGCGGGATGTGGCATCATGGGTGATGCCCATAGTGTGAATGCATCTAAATAGGCCACATTTTTTTTCCCTATGGAGACATAAGTTTTTTTTTTTTTTTATGCCTTTAGGGTATATTACCAGCGGGGCATTGCGTCAGACAATATAATTGCATTGCAAACACAATGCAATTATATTGCAACGGTATATTCACACTTTCGCATTAGCAGTGCGGTGTGACAGTCTGTTTCCATAGTGCGTTGCATGGAATGCGATACCGCATAACTTGCGAGTTAAAGGACAACTGAAGTGAAAGGGACATGGAGGCTGCCATATTTATTTCCTTTTAAGCAATACCAGTTGCCTGGCAGTCCTGCTGATACTTTTAGCCATAGACCCTGAACAAGCATGCTGCATATAAGGTGTATCTGACGTTGTCCGATCTGACAAGATTAGCTGCATGCTTGTTTCAGGTGTGTGATCCAGACACTACTTCAGCCAAATAGATCAGCAGGGCTGCTAGGCAACTGGTACTGCTTAAAAGTAAATAAATATGGCAGCCTCCACATCCCTCTCACTTCAGTTGTCCTTTAAGGGTTGGAACCCACAAGAGCGTTTTTTTGAGCATTTTGGCAGCGCTGTGATACGCTAGCGTTTTGCCAAAACGCTCAGCTGATGTTAATGGATGGGGCAACTTCCACAGGAGCGTTTGCGTTTCCCAGAAACGCAAACGCAGGACATGCAGCATTTTGGGAGCGTTAACGCTTCAATGTAAAGTATTGAAACGCTAGCAGAAACGCTCAGCAAAACCTAAACTGAGCGGTTTTGCGGTTCAGCACACTGTAACAAAATTAAAAAATAATTCACAGGACCAATCAGGATAAAAACGCAAAACGCTACACAACCGCTGAGCAAAAAAATACACTGTTGCAAAACGCGTCCGAAAACGCGCATGAATCCACTTGCAAACCGCTTAGACAAAACTCTAGCGGTTGCGTTTTGCGTTTGCGGATTTCAGTGGGTTCCAGGCCTCACAGTTGCAGTGAAATATACATTGCATGTACTGTGTGCTGGCTTTTCCCCGCCACTGGGTTGTGATCCTGCTTTTGCAATGCCCCACTGTGAATGTAGTCGAAGCATCTATTTATTTTTTTCATTATGTGGATGCTTCTTTACATGCTGTAACTTTTGGTGTGGGAATATAAGGGAATGCAATAATGAAAGGTATTTGGTGCTGTATTATTGGGGTGAGCTGTAGCAATTTGACAAGGTTTGAATAGATCCTAATGCTCCCACCTTTCAGCCTGTGGTGCCTGTGGGCCCATAGACATGAGACCGTCATCTGATCCAGCAGTTTTATCATTCTTTGTTCAAACTACAAGCTCAAAACTAAGCTTTTCGTCACTTCATTATAAAGTTTGGCCAGGTATACAATTTTGCATTGCCAAGCATTCTTTACAGTACAGTGCACGTTTTCACTGACTCCTCGATGACTTTAGTATTAGTGGTCCTAGTGTGTTGAATTACAGACATGCTTACAGTCTGCTGGAACACTTCTCCAATTGATGCAACACTTTCAGCTATTACACACTCTCCTCCTTCTGACCTTGTGTCGTTACACGTCCAGGCTTTTTAAAGACTGATTTTTAGATTTGATTGGATCTGAGTATGAAATACTAAAAGCTTGTATGTAGTCCAATCGGTCCTGAAAAGAGATCAGGTCTGGAGACTGAGCTGATTTTACGCTTGTCTCCTAGTTCTCATAGTTTTTGGGAATTGATCATGAAATGCTCTTTTGACTGTTTCCTATGATTGTTTTGAAAATCGGTGACTTTTAATGTAATCCGACAAATAGCCTGTAGGGGAGCATAGGAGAGGCTGTCATTGCTGGAACAGCTGGACACCTGGTCTGTTGTTCAGTAGCTAGGCTGCAGCGTTTATTTTGGTTCAGCCACCACTTTGATTTGAATTTATTTTTTTCTAGGCAGCAGTGCTTAGAATAACAGGCTTGACTTTGAATACTGCCTTTTTGAGGTAGGTTGGTGAACCAGCTTAGCATTTCCTGAGGACTTATTTAGAAGGGCTTATAAATAGTGTAGGTCTATAAATATTCACGGTAATATGACCAGAACATGTAAACTTCTTGACCTAATAATTATGACCTATTTCTGGCAGTTGCTGGAGAGTAGTTTGTTAGTGTGGCCTACATTTTAGTGTTTTATCCAAACAAAGAAAAGCCTGTCTTTACCTTTTTTATTGTTCGGTTAGGTCAAGGATTTCAAACTCAATGACATAAGGGCCAAAATCTATAACAGTCTAAAGCAGGCCATACACTGGCTCGATTCCCGGCCGTTTTGACAGCAGATTCGATCCTGGGATCGAATCTGCTGCCAATTGTTTGCGGTAAACGCAGCTGCCGATCCGATTTCCTCCCGAAATCGGATCGGTCTGTCGATCGCGCCGTGCGGGAAATTACCCTCGATCGCCCGCGGGTAAAGTGCGCGTCGCTAGCGGCGGCCGATCCGATCAAGTATACATTACCTGAGGCTGGCTCCCGGGCGTCTTCTCCACGCTGCACGGCTCTGTTCCGGCTCCATCCATCCCGGCGCTTCCTGTGTCACTGCAGTGACCAGGAAGTTCAAATAGAGGGCGCTCTATTTGAACTTCCTGGTCACGGAGTAACACAGGAAGCGCCGTAATGGAGCCGGAACAGAGCCGTGCAATGCGGAGAAGATGCCCGGGAGCCAGCATCAGGTAATGTATACGGGGGGGGGGGACAGGCGGCAGGAGCAGCTCAGCAGATGGTGAATCGGTTTCAGGCTAAAATCGATTCACAATCAGTTTGCAGTAAAGGCAGCCATACGATCCCTCTCTGATCAGATTCGATCAGATAGGGATCTGTCAGCTGGTCGATCTAATGGCACATCGACCAGTGTATGGCCACCTTAAAGCCCAATCTACACGATACGATTCGATTACGATTCTATTTACGATCCGATTAAATCCGACATGTCCGATCGGGATTAGATTTAATTCGATTGCCATTGTTTTGCAATAGCAAATCGAATCAAATCCTGATCGGACATGTCGGATTTAACCGAATCGTAAAAAGAATCGTACAAAGAATCGTATCGTGTAGATTGGGCTTAAGGCTAAGTTCTGAGCACTTTGTGAATATATATATATATATATATATATATATATATATATATATATATATATATATATATATATATATATATATATATATATATATATATATATATATATATATATATATATATATATATATATATTCACACCCTTTATCCCTCAATTTAACCCCTCTTATGTTGAAGCTGTTAATGGTCTTTGATTAGGACCATCCCCTTATTTGGTTGTGGCCCAGAGGATAGGTGTACACACATGCAGAGATCTGCTATCTGCAGTGTGTTTCATATGTTCTGCATTTACTCTGCGCATATATGTTCGTCCTCTCTAATGCTGGGAATACACAATGAGTTAGGGTATGTTTCCACTACTGCGACACGATTTCTGCGGGAAAACGTGGAATCACTTGCGGTTTTCACATCGCGATTTTAATGTCGGTAAGCATTGCCATGGGTTTTTCAGCGAAAATGCAAACGCCGGGAAAACCTCAAGACTAATACGCTTGCGGTTTTCCTATTTAGTTACGTTACCGACGATTCGTGTGCGGCGTGCAAATTCTGATGGTTCCGCTGTGCAGAATTTTCCTGCACGACAAACAGCACAGAATCCCGCACAAGTGGAAAGAGTCCCATTATTTTTTTAATTGGTTATGCGACTCTGCACGCAGAACGCATGCAGATTCGCTGTAGTGGAAACGGACCCTTACTTCCCGATCATATTTCAATCGATTTCCATTCACTTGTATGAGAAAATCAATCAGAAAACGATCAAAATCAGATCGGATCTGTCAAATTATCTATTGAGCCATCTTTCTGCTGAAAAAAACCTCATGGTGTATTCCCAGCTTAAGGCTGGTTTCACAGACGTTAAAGTCCCACGTTACAGCAGCCAGTAACGCAGCCTAACTCACAGCACTGTAAAATCAATGGGCTGTTTACAGTGCACATGTTGTGTTAGGGTATAACACTGCATGTTAAATGAAAGTGCAGCATGCTGTACGTTATACCCCATAGAGCTGCGTTAGATTGTTTGCACATGCTCAGTGATTAGTAACATGGCTAATTAATATTCCCTGCACTGTGGTGACTCCTGGTGGAACTAGTAGTGTTGTCCGTCGTTCATTTGAGCCGGATCTTTTTTGTGAGTCGTATCATCAGGATCATCACAATGAAAGATTCGGTTCACAGTGGATGTCTGTCTGGAAGAAACAGGCACATACATAATGTACAGTGCAGGGAAAGTCCTGTCCTGCTAGTCATTTCACCCCCAGTCTGCTTCCCTAGTAAAATGATTCAAATGATTCGGTTCAAAGTCCCGGATCTTTTCAATGATCTGATTCGAATGATCCGAATCTTTAAAAAGATCCGGACTTCCCATCACTATCCTGGAAGGGCTGCTTTGAGAGCTGCATAATGCTGCTCAATCTGACGTCCAACTTCAACACCACCATGCGTTGCGTTAGGGGCACGTTATGCGACTTTAACGTCCCCTAAAACGCAACATCTTGGTGTGAAAGTAGCCTAAGACCAGCCTCTGTTTAGACGGACTATTGGCCATTACTACTATGGGTCAAACAGGGGCAGCTACACCCCATCACTTGTGTGGCACTGCCAGTGCACCTTTGTATTGGGGGGGGGGGGGGGGGTCCGTACAGAAACCCGCCTATGAAGTTTGTCCACCTTATTGAGGTCCCATTTTTTTGTTCTTTTTAAGATACCTTATTAAAGGCTGACTATTCTATAGTTGTGGTTAATACGTCCATGATTTATATGTACAGATAGGTCTTTTTGAGTCCTTTATGACCCATGTGTTGCTCTACGACCAGTGTTTGCACGTGTAAGCACAGCGACACAGTTCCATCACAGTCTCCAGAAATGGACTCAAGTGAACAGAAGCAAGAAGCTGGACATAGCACAATGCAGCAGAGCAGGGCCATTCACCCACATACCAGTCCTGGATAATGTACTGTCCGTCAGCAGTGTGCCATGTGGGATCTGCTGGAAGCTGTGCGGCAAATATTACTTCCAGTTTCCAGAGGGAGCTTCTTCTCAAGTCGCACAATCCACAGACTGCCCTCGCTGCTAGTGTGCATTATGGAGGACAGCATGGCTGCAAGCAAAGTGGGTTGCGTTGTTGTAGTCATTTGCCATATTGGATATCTCCCACTCTGCAGAACAGATAGCCAAGCAGCGGTCTATGCAGGCCGCCCCCAAACTGTCAACTGAACTGACTGCCAACGGCCTTTTTTGGTGACTGTTATTGAGCTTGTTTACATGGCTTTGGAGGGAGGCAGTAATGGCAGATGCGCTGAGGGTTGGCTTAACCTTGTTGAAGTGTATCTACAGCTTTCGCTATGGTCAAAGTAATTGTTTTAATTGGGTTCCACAGTTCTTGAAAAGTGCTGCAGACATCTCTTCTGGTATGCTTTCTGACACTGAAGGCCGATACACTTGCTAGCATGTTCTCGGCTGAGGTGGCAGAGTACACATGTACTTCAAATAGATTTCTGAACAAAGTTTCTGGCCGGCGAAAATCTGTGTGTGTGTGTATCTATCTTTAAGGGACACTTAAACCAGGAATAGAAAAAATCCATTTTACTTTCCAGGGGCTTCTACCAGCCCCCTGCAGATGTCCCGTACCCTCGCAGTCACTCATGGAGGCCGTCCATATGTATTTTTCTTTGCGTTCCCGTCCACAATAGCGTCCTGCACCTGTGCAGGATGCTATTGAGGACGGGATCATGAAGGAGACGTGGCCAGGCCTGCGCATGTGCAGAAATCCCGCCAATTTCCTGTCAGGGGCTGTCGGTGAAAACGACACTAGCTGGTGGCGGGGGGCCAGAGGCTCTGTGAGTGTTTTTTTTTTTTTTTTTTTTTCTTCTGGCTTAAGTGTCCTTTTTAAAGCTAACAATAACCAAGAAGTGGTCTGTACAGGTGCAAAGTCTCTTAGGCCTGGTTCTTGCAATTGCCCATCGCAACTGTGTTATGCGAGTCCAGTTCGGGGGGAATCAGAATCATAACGCAATTGATGCTGAAATACTGCATGCAGTGTGTTTGCATTTATACTATGGCAATGTTCCCAATTCCCATAGGGATACATTGTACACAGTGCTTTGCAGGGCTGTGGAGTCGGCGTCGTGGAGTCGGGCAATTTTGGGTGCCTGGAGTCGGAGTCGGGAAAAAATGCACCGACTCCGACTCTGACTCCTAATGAATTTGTAACTGTAATTAAAATAGAAAATATGATAAAATGTTCTATTTCTCAGATAATAGTCATTAAAAATAATGTATATATACAGTAATAGCTGTGCTTAGTCCACAAAAATGAAATAAACCAATCAAAATGAGTTACTTGTGCTGCTTCAATAAAGCAGTCCCCGTATTTTTAAGGTCAGATATACATATCTGATTGTGACTGTATATATGATGTGTACACAGGAATCTCTTATATATATACTAAATAACATCTATGCTGTAAGACTAAAGCCTGATGTGTAGCCGTGTCACTAATAGAGATGGTCAATGAGATGGAAATAATTCTGCATTGATGCTGATTTTATGCAAATGTATGCACTCTCTCTGCTCATGAAATCAAATAATTTGATATGTTGTTAAAATTTGGTTTGGTGACTACAAATTAAAGGGTAACGGAGACGGATGAAAAGTAAAGTTTTATACATACCTGGGGCTTCCTCCAGCCCCCTTCAGGCTAATCAGTCCCTCACTGTCCTCCACCACCCGGATCTTCTGCTATGAGTCCTGGTAATTCAGCCAGTCAGCGCTGTCCGGCCGCATGCCGCTCCCACAGCCAGGAACATTCTGCACCTGCGCAATAGTGCTGCACAGGTGTAGTATGCTCCTGGCGGCGGAGTGTGTGCATGCGCACTACGCCTGACTGGCTCAAGTACCTGGACTCATAGCAGAAGATCCAGGTGGTGGAGGAGGACAACGAGGGATGGATTATCCTGAAGGCGGCTGGAGCCTTGGAGGAAGCCCCAGGTATGTATAAAACTTTAATTTCATCTGTTTAAGGTTTACTTTGTTACACAGTAGTACTATACTCTACATATGCACTCTCCACAGAGCTGCAGGGGATCCACTGAGAATGCTGTGCACATTGAACACAGGTGTTGTCTGTTTACAATCTCCTCATTCCCCTGCAGAGTACCTGCACATCATTCTTACATGTACCCACACTTACATTGCCTAGGGCCTGATAGATGTTCTTTGTTCCGGTTTGTACCTTTTACAAGTACTCTTACCAAGGATTAGTTTTAGTCTAAAGGGAATAAATATAGTAGTCTACATATCCTTCTCACTTCAGTTGTCTTGTAAAATTCTTAAGCGTTGGCAGTTAAGAGACGAATTTCATGTTACATACTTTTAATCAACAAAATTGTAATATGCAAATTAGAGGAGTCGGAGTCGTGGAGTCGGAGTCTGAGTCGGTGGAATCCTAAACTGAGGAGTCGGAGTCGGTGGATTTTTGGACCGACTCCACAGCCCTGGTGCTTTGCTGATCACAAGCAATCAGCAAAGTGCTGAATACTAGAGAAAAGTGCCCCAGTGTGTGCAACACTGCAGAAAAGCGCTCCAGTGTGAAGGAGGCCTTACACACTATTACTAAACATGTATATATTAATATTAGCTGCATGCCAAATATCTTTCCTTGTCTTTTCTCCCTGTGGTCCATCTGCAGGATTCATCTATTTTGTTCTGGCTGTGTTGAGGGAGTCTTGGCAGCTGCACTTAGCAAGTGTGGGCATGTGTGAAATCCCTCCATGACCTTTGATCTCCGGGATCTCTGCAACTATGCCTCATACAAGTTTGATTTTAAGAGAACTGGACATCAGAAACGCATACCCAAGAAGAGGTTGGCCTCTGCAGTCTAATGCGGCTTCCCTTGCTGTCTTCAGGTCCCCCTTTGCTGTTCGCAGACAACCCAGCTGATCGGGGCCACGCTCCTTTTCTAGCATAAACGTGGCTGTGCTGCAGTTGCACCTGTGCAGTAGCACAGATCCGCTCGTGCATAAATAGCTCCGGCTTACAGGACAGGTGCGGCTGCAGCACAGGTACAGCACGGCCACGCTCCACTTCAAACACAAGCGCAGCTGAACTGTGCCTGTGCTACAGCTGCATCTTTGGAGGGTCTGCACTCAATGACAGGAACCATAGGAAAGAGAGAGGAGCCTCATTAGGATCCAGAGGCTTCCTTCTTAGGTTAGTTTGTACCTGAGTTTTGGCTTGGGTACTCTTTTTAAGTGTATTGCCTTGTAGGCCTGAAAGATAAATCGAATTTAAACTGAAATCGCGATCACCAAGACCACAATTTCGGAATCGTCAAAGCGGTGATTATCTTGATCACATCATGTACACATGGGGAAGTTTGAAGCAGTGGCTTCAAACTTCCCCAAAGTCCCGGCGTGTGCAGCCCGCAGCGTTGGACATACCTTCTGCACGAGTCCATCGCCGTCTGCCGGCTCTTGTGCTTGGCAAAACTCAGGGTTCCTGTATGTCACATGACATACAGGAAGTATTCCGTGCATTAGAGCCTGCAGGAGGCGAAGTGGATAGACCGGCATTGCTGGACTCGTGGTGGAAGGTATGTCCAGAACTGATGCAGCTTGGGGGACAGAGAAGGCACAGAGAGACACAGAGCGGGCACAGAGAGAGACACAAAGGGGGCAAGAGAGAAACCCAGAGAAGGCATAAAGAGGCAAATGGGGCACAAAGAGAGACAGGGAGAACAAAGCTTGATTCGAAGGAAATCGTGAATCGAATCGAAATTGCAATTTTGGACAGAAATCACTCCAATTTTTTCCTAAAAATCGTTCAGGCCTATTGCCTTGCACAGATGAAGATTATGATTTAGATAGGATCAACATCTGCAGTGTTGTACACTGTACAAAACAGACAGTAATGGGGAGCATAGATACATGAGCAGTTCAACCCACACCAACTCTTCAACACACACAATCCGAACCTCCAGCAAAACAAGTACAAATACATTTGATGTGTAGTTTGAAAACACATCCAATACTGGTAGATGTTGCACAGATAGTGAGGTCCTCTGAAGAGGCATACTTGGATGAGAACCATTTAGCATGTGTATGGCATCGCCAAGCGTCCCAGGGTGCTGAATCGGCTCAGCTGAGCAAAGACTGAGGGCATTGTTTTCCGTCCTGCTCTGTTGAGTGTTGTCCCTTTGCCCCACTTCATAGCAACAAAATGCATTGCTAGCCTATAGGCTGCTTGCACATCTGTACAGCACTCAGTTGGGAACTGTTGTACAAGGGATCAAAACCCGATGCCTGAGGGTGACAGTAATTGTACGTATGTACACACCTTAAACAATTTTTTATTTTTTTTAATTTACTACTCCGGGGCATATTTAAATATGCTGCCTAAGTATGGCCTCCACCTCCCCTACAGCCATTCCAATCCTCGCTAATTGTGGCAACCTGCAGAGTACCACTCTAAAGCATATTTTAAAAAAAGGATTTAAATATGCCGCCTAAGTATGTCCTCCTCCTCCCCTACAGCCATTTCAATACTCGCCAATCGTGCCAAGGTACTGGCTGTGCCACAGTTTCCTAGCTAACCGTGCTTAGTGTGGTTTGCCTTCTTAAAACAGAATGTATTTGCTATAATTCAGATTTTATGTGTGTAACCATGGTTACCCACAATGCATCACTGCTGAATATGCAAATTATGTATCTCTCCCAGTAAAAGCATCTGTAGTGTGAATCAGACTAGTCCAATGAAAAAACAACATACATGTTATTTTAGCAGTAAACTCTTCTGTAATGGCTCATACACACGGGGCACAACTGTCGCCACAAACACGTGGCACGCGCATGTTGCGCCCACAGGTTCTCTGTGTGAGGCGCGCGCCACGAACCGTCGCCAGTCAGAGCTGTCGCCAGGCGATTGACGTGGCCAATCGCCGGCAACAGCTGTCGCCACAACTGTCGCTAGTCCGCCACGTGTACTGCATGTGTATGTGGACTAGCGACAGCAACCCACACACTATGCACGGAGCTTCCGGCGGGGGGAGGAACCTTCGGCGACAGCTTCCGCCGCATCTCTGTCCCTCTGTGCAACGTGTGTACAGCTGCCGCACAGAGGGACCTGGCGACGAGCTGTCGCTGCTTTTTTTTTTTTTTTTTTTTTTTGTTTGGTTTTTGTCTCTTGTCTGCTGGCAACTGCAGACATTTGTGCCTCCTGTGTATGAGGCCTAAAACTAAAGTTTTGAATGAGCTGATATATTTCCCAGCAGGAAGCTCCTTTAGGAACTGCATGTGGTAGTATCGCTGGCATGGGAACCCTGCAGTCTGGCTTGGTTTTGTTAATTAAAATTTCAAGTTGTGCATTAGAAAGTAGGGAGCTGCATACCCATCTGTGGTATTTTTGTGAGGTGTAATTTCTCCCTGTGTGCTAAGAAATTCACGCCTCCTTCATGTGAGTGTCAGTGAGTTGCTCCCGCCCCTCACCCACTACTTTGCTATAATTCTGAACTGTGTGGTTTTTTCCATCACCCTGCACAGTAACATAGATCTGCTGTAAATAGCACTGGCCTCTTGTTTTAATCTTCAAGGCTATTGACTAATGAAGGTGCAGTTTTCTGGGTTTCTTGTGTTGATAGGTACAGTGTTGTAAGTATAGGCAAATAGTGTAGAATGTCATGTTTACATTTAGACAGCTGACTTTGCTTGCATAATCAAGTAAAGGAAGGTTTTATGAGGCCTGTGGTGTAACTTTGTTCATTGTTCTGCTTTTGTCAAGCCCTGACTGTCTTAACAGTCTGTTTCTTTGTGACGTCAATGGCTGAAATGTACAGCAGTCGCTAGCTAGTAGGTCACTGATTTTGACTGATGTTACAATTTGATTTTGTGCTTGGTAGGATTTTGTGCACAAGGATGAAAAGCATTTAGTATAGGCTGTTCTGTCCAAGTGTACAAAGGGCTGCGCCTGATAGAGAAAGCCAGTGTGTTGACACATGTAAGCTTCTAGTCTTTGAGCTAATGCTGATTAGTCGACCTTGTGGGTTTTTTTTCCTTCAGCCTTCATAGTGTGTGTTCAAGTTTGAAGAAACACTTTTTTTTTTTTTTCATTTTAAATTAAAAAAAAAATTAGGCTAGGTTCACACTGGAGCATTGTGTACTTTACAACAGGATTGCGGAAAATGGGGAAAGTGGTATTGCGCGTTATGTCCGTGTTGCGGTGATGCATACTTTCTATTAACTTTATGCATCGCAACTGTAAGTGCGCACACTGTTCCGTTACTGCACAGCATGCGTCACGCCAATGGATTCCACCGCATCGCACGATTTGGCATTACAAAGGAATTATATATTGTAAATGGAGAGGAGGAGATATAGATATAAATATCCCTACCATAGTCATATGTATGTATCGTGTAGTGCATGTATGGTCTAGGGCCAATTTTTGGCGGGGAAGCCAATTAACTTATCTGTATGTTTTTGGGATGTGGGAGGAAACCGGAGTGCCCGGAGGAAACCCACACAGACACAGGGAGACCATACAAACTCCTTGCAGATGTTAACCTGGCTGGGATTTGAACCGGGGACCCAGTGCTGCAAGGCGAGAGCGCTAACCACTATGCCACCGTGCTGCATATATATAATCACTGGCAGATCCTGTCAAAGTGACTGAATTTGCTAGAATTTATGAACCATCTTAATCGACAACCGAGGTGACATAAGATAGTAAAGTGTATGTAC
Source organism: Hyperolius riggenbachi (assembly GCF_040937935.1). Classification (NCBI taxonomy): domain Eukaryota; kingdom Metazoa; phylum Chordata; class Amphibia; order Anura; family Hyperoliidae; genus Hyperolius; species Hyperolius riggenbachi. Next base: position 190,304,645 of record NC_090648.1, on the reverse strand, counting down.
AGTGCCAAGCACACAAGTAACTATGCTGTGTTCATGTTTTTCTTTCTCTGCCTGAAAAAGTTAATCAGGTATGCAAGTAACAGTTTCCGTCCGGGTCAGACTATAGCACAACCCTCACTGATAAGTCATTACAGCCATAAAACACTTTCCTGTCAGTAAATGGCTACTCAGAGCAGGAAAGAGATAGGCAGGGTCAATAATTCATAGATTTGAGCTTTGGCATACCTCAATGAAGGTTTTATTTAGCAGAGACAATGAAACAGTAAAAACTAGATTTAAATATAAAATAAAACCGTGGGATATCTTAACCATTTACCGCCATCCTAACGTATTAAAACGTCATGCTTACCGCTATTAACAGCAACATGACGTTTTAATACGTCGCGCATTCCCGCCGCTGCTACCGCCGTGTGTCCGCCGCTACCGCCACCATTACCGTCGGGATCCCGTGCTGGGCGATTGGGGAAGAGGACTGAACAGTCCTCTACCCAATCGCAGTGCCTGGAGTGAATGGACGTGACCGCAAACAGCGGCTACGTCCATTCACATAAACAGGAAATGTAACAGTTTAATAAAGTGTGTAAAAAAAAAAAAAAAAAAGTGAACACGTCCTATGAGTGTTCACCAGCGCCATCTTGTGGCCAAAAAGTATATTACACTTACAAAATACATACATTTTCAAGTATATACACATCATTAATAAAATTACACTTCCAACCCTCCCCCCCCAAAAAACACTTGTAAAAAAAAAAAAATCAGCTTTAAAAAAAAAAAAAATAGTTGCCTTAGGGACTCAGCTTTTTTTATTCTATATTTTATGGGGGAAAATTAATTTTAATTTATTACATAGGGGCTTGTAATTATGGCCAGAACAAACAGAAAAATAACCACTTATATTTGAAAATAATATACTGTCGCCATACATTGTGGTAGGGACATAATCTAAACGGTTTAATTATCGGGACCACTGGGCAAATAAAACATGTTTGTTTTATCCACAGGAGAATGTTTAATTTTAAAACTATAAAGGCTGAACACTGAGAAATAATGATTTTTTTTCTTTTTTTTTCTGTTTTTCTCATTAAAATGCATTTAGAATAAAAAAATTCTTAGCAAAATGTACTATCCACAGAAAGCCTAATTGGTGGCGAAAAAAACGAGGTATAGATCATTTTCTTGTGATAAGTAGTAATAAAGTTATTAGGGAATAAAAGGGAGGAGCGCTGACAACTGAAAATTGCTCTGGTCCGTTAGGATAAAAACCCTTGGGGGTGAACTGGTTAAAAAGTAATTTTTAGGAGGATGGATACAGTTTTTTTTTTTTTTTTTTTTTTCCCATCAGTTTATTTTCACCTCGGATGTCCTTTTAAAGCAAATCTGACACTGAAAAAAAAAAAAGTTTGCTACTCGCCTATGTAGAGGGAAAGCACTGGATTCCATATAGAGTTAGACCCTTCCCTGTCCACCTCAGTCCTCTTGAAGTTCAGGACGCCTTGTGAAAGGTCTTGAAACTATTTGGTGCTGTGTGGCCATCTACTTTATGATTTCCTTGTGAAAAGATAATCATTGCACACAGTTTTTTTTTGGTGGTGGTTGTGTGTTTTTTTTCTTTGTAAAGTTGTGGTTAATTGCTAGCTACAGGTCATGTAGGAAGTGTGACTTTTTTCAGTTTTGAAGAGGATGTTTTACAGGCCATAGATCAGGTTACTGGTGAATGCAGGAAACTGGCAATATGGGCATTATAACAAAGCTATAAACTGACACGGCAAGGCGCAACTCTTACTGCACTTAAAGGACCAGTATCGCGAATGGGCTTTTTTACAAATAGCTGGTGTAATGTGAGTAGTAGTTATCAGCATTTATTTTTCTTATTGTGCATTACGAAAAATAAAAACCTAGTTAATGCATTCAATCCCTCCCTGTATTGGCGACGTGGTACAGACTAAGTCAGTATAGGGGTGTACAAGCGGCAGTTGCAAAGTAGGAATTCCGCTCTCACCTCTGCCGCTCTCTGTGCTGGTGCTGTTGTTACATTTTGTGCAAATGTAACAACACCAGCGGCATAGACTGAGCATGTGCACGAGTCTCTCTTATGCTCAATAGGTGCCCCAGCAGTGCCTGCGCCAACGGGACTCTGAAGGTCCCCTTCCTGAGTGAATAGCGGTGACGTCGCCTGTCAATATGGCAGGCGCTCCCGCTGTGTCTGCGAGCGGCTATATCCGCTCGGCTATATCAGCGCTCGTTTGGAATGGCCGATGGAGGCAGGGGTGAGAGCGGTATTCCTACTTTGCAACTGCCGCTTGTACACCCCTATTTTATTTATTTATTGTATTTATAAAGCGCCAACATATTACGCAGCGCTGGACATTAGTTTAGGTTACAGACAATATTTAGGGGTGACCTACAGCAAAATGACAATACATGAATACAAGAAAGACCAGATCAGGCAGCACAGTAGGAGTACAAGGTAATGCTTAGTCAGTCATGGGATGGGAGCATGGAGATTAGGCAAGTTAGGTTCACTCAGATGCATAGCATACGTTCACAGTAATGGAGGTGCATGATCAGGTAGGACACAAAAGGAGGAGGACACTGCCCACAGGCTTACAATCTAGAGGGAGAGGTAAGGACACGAAAGGTAGGGGACCAGAGTTCAGCTGTGGGTTTAGAGCACTTGTGAGGGGTAGTAGGCCAGAGTGAAAAGGTGAGTTTTGAGGGCCTTCTTGAAGATGTTGAAGGAGGGGGCTGCCCTAATGGGTGGAGGTAGGGAATTCCATAGTGTTGGAGCAGCTCTTGAGAAGTCCTGGAGGCGTGCATGGGACTGGGTGATGCGGGGGGGGTCAGGCGAAGTTCATTGGAAGAGCGGAGTGAGCGGCTAGGTGTGTACCTCTGAGTAAGATCAGAAATGTAGGTTGGACAGGTTTTGTGGACAGATTTGTAGGTCAGACACAGTATCTTGAATCTGATTCTGGACTGGATAGGAAGCCAGTGGAGGGATTCAAGGAGGGGATCCGCCGTGGTGGAGCGATGGGAGCAGTGGGGCTGTTTGGGTCATAGGGAGACCAGACAGAAGGGCATTGCAGTAGTTAAAGTGGGAAATTATGAGGGCATGGCTGAGGAGTTTGGTAGTGGCAGAAGTCAGGAAAGGGCGAATCTTAGAGATGTTACGAAGGTGGAAGTTGCAGGACTTTGTAAGGTTTTGGATGTGGGGGAAATCAGAGTCCAGGGTGACACCCAGACAGCGGGCTTGAGAGGTAGGGCGAATGGTAGTGTGGTTAACAGTGACATGCACATCTGGGAGGTTCATGGATGGCCGGGGTGGGAAGATCATCAATTCCGTTTTGTCTAGATTTAGTTTCAGGAACCTAGCGGACATCCAGAAGGAGATGGCTGATAGGCAGGAGACCTTGTCCATGGTACTGGTGGATATGTCGGGTGTGGAGGTAGATCTGGGTGTCATCTGCATACAGGTGATAGTTAAAACCCATGGAGGAGATAACCTTGCCAATAGAGGATGTGTATAGGGTGAACAGTAGGGGGTCAAGGACCAAGCCTTGGGGGACTCCCACCGAGAGGTGGTTGGGGGTGGACGAGGACTCATTGAAGGCGGTTGCGAAGGAGCGGTTGGAGAGGTAGGATGAAAGCTAGGTCAGGGCGCGATCGTGAATGCCCATGGACTGGAGGGACTGGAGGAGTAGGGGATGATCTACTGTGTCAAAAGCTGCTAAAAGGTCAAGGAGGAGGAGAATGGAGTATTTACCTCCAGCTTTAGCTAAGGCAAGGTCATTGACCACTTTGGTGAGAGCAGTTTCAGTTGAGGTCCCTATATTGACTTAGTCTGTACCACGTTGCCATCGCTAATTCAGGGGAGGGGGGAGGGAGGAGGATTTCATGCATAAACTGGTTTTATTTTTCATAATGCACAATAAGAAAAAATAAATGCTGGTAACTACTACTCACATTATACCAGCTCTTAAGGTAACTATTTGTAAAAAAAGCCCATTCGCAATACTGGTCCTTTTAACAAAAAGTTTTGAATCAGGATGATACCATTTATTGGCTAACTTAGAAGAAAAGCAGCAAGCTTTTGGCAATGAAGCCTTCATCAGATGAAGACTTCATTGGCGAACGTTTATAGTGCAAATCAGCGCTGTCTCCTTCCCGACTGGTTTCGCAATCTTGCATCATCAGGGGACTGATGGAATCCTCTCCCACAACACATCCATCACTCTACAAGCTTTGATATCTTTTAAATGCTCCCTCAAAACTCACTTTTTTTGACACGCATACACTCTATCTTAGGCCATTCCCTCTCTGATGAAGGGTCCGTTTCCACAAGGCTCGTTGCTATGCAGAAACCGCTCCTCATTGCAACGCAAGGAAACAGCAACCAATTCATGTCAATGGACTAGTTTTCATTGACGCAAATTAACCTACGCAATGCGATGTAGGGGAAATTATGGATAGCGTGCTGAAGTTTTCTGCAGCATGCATCCAAGTTCCCATAGCCGCCGACGGGAAGCCGCATGACGCCACATCCGGTTGTACGGAGGACAACTGGAAGTACATGTGGAACGATGCAGCAATCGCCTTGCATCCTAAATGCCGGTGTAGACGGGCCCAAATGCTCACTGCTGCTTGGTAACTGCTCACTGAGCACACAGTTCAGCTGCCCATGTGAAAGGACCCTTACGCTTTTGTGTCTTGGAACTTTTTATTCATCAAATTTTCTTTTGTCACTGTTACCGATTCTGTATTTTCTGTATTGGTGTACACCAGTATCCATATTACACAGAATATGTTGGCGCTTTATAAATTAATAATAATACTCAGCAGAGTATAGGAACCGTTCACTTCAAACTTAAAGGTGTGCTCTTTGAAATATCTCACAAAACCAGATGATGCCATCATTCACCCTTCATGGGTGCTCTATAATGCAAGTACTTCTTGGTTTTAGTTGGAGTTGGCCTTTGCAACAATGAATAGATTTGTTACATTGCAACGAATTTCAAAATTCATTATGAGCACAGCAGTGCGTCATTTGCACTGATAAAGCAAACATTGTGTATCAGCTGTCCACATACTGCTGGCTTCTGAAGCGACAGGCATCCTTTTGTTTTGTTTTATCTATATTTTGCAACAGTCATGGCTGTAACCCTTCCCTTGATATCTAGAGCTGAGGCAAAATACAGCTGAGTTCACAGGAGGGGAAACATAAACACGGCTCTGACTGCCAAAGAAGCAGGAAACCATAGAGGCTTTTTCCTAGCCGAGGAGGGTTTAAGGACAAGTTCTGGCCAATCAGGTGGTTGTTGCTATGTGCATTATTTTCTTTGCCTCCTTTGTGAAAAGCAAATGTCTCAGGGCAGCACTTGCTGAACATGCTCAGCAAGCGGCATCTGGGTTTTTAAGATGGTGTTTGTCTGTAGCCAGTGACTTGCATGAGACGTTCTTCTATCATGCTCCGTGCTATGGAAACCAGGGGAATACAATAACTCCTGCACACTGCATACAGTTGCCAGCAACAAAGGCGTTCTTTATTCCTCACTTGTCCCCGGCTACATAAAGAAACATAACAAATACCCAGGGGATCCAATTTTTTTTTTTTTGCAGCAAGAAAACGTGGTGGTTGTTTTAATGTTAAAATTGACTACTAGTATCATAGTGTGTTTTTATTGTAGAAGTAAATATCTTGCATTTTGTCTTTGTCTGGTTTTGGTTTTTGATACTTTTAATTTTTTTTTTTTTTTGAGTTTTCTTGTAGAAGTTGCTATAAAAAAATAGGGCTGCATTTCCTGTGCTGAAATAACAGCAGGAGATGGTCGCAGCAATTTTACTTGTCCCTCCTTGCTGTCTGATGACCAGCAGAGCTGCGAACTGACATCAGGATGATCCTAGTCAGTAGGGTTGTGGCAGCTAAATGTACATATACATACAATATATTTAATATGTGTTGCCTGCTGTGATTGTGACAGTCTCTTGTGTGTACAGATGTCTTCAGCCTCATACACACGAGGCACCATTGTTGCTGTTGCTAGCACACAGGAGACGTGTGTGCAACAGCTCGGCGACAGCTGTCTACACGTCTCTGCCCAACAGGCAGTGATGCGGCGGAAGTTGTCCCCGAAAGTTTAGTCCCTCCCCCCCCCCTTCCCCGCCAGAAGCTCCCTTCTGGCTGTGGGTAGCTGTCGCTAGTCCACACATACACACGCAGTACGCGTGGTGGACTAGCGACAGTTGCGGAGACGGAAGTTGCCGGCGATTGAACTTTTCAATCGCACGGCAACTGCTGTCTCCGGCGACGGTTCGGGGTGCGTGCCTCATACACATGTGGTAACTGTCGCCCAGACATGCGCATGCCACGTGTTTGTGGCGACAGTTGTGCCCCGTGCGTATGAGCCTTTCCTGATATTCAGAAATGCAGCGTGCTTCCTGCCCTTCAATCCCACTGCTTCTATAGGACCAAATCTATAGCTTGGTGATTATAAACTGTTGCCACAATCACAGTTGTCTCAGGCAACAATCCACCATGTGTACATAGTTTAGCAATCACTGCTGACTGTTCTGGGATGTGTAATCCTATGGTATGACAGGCGATTGCTGGTTGTGGATGACACCCAGTGACCCTGTTGGTGGTAGAGTGTAGTGGGGCTGGTATCCTGATGTTACTCAAGGCTACTTTAGGTATCTATAGCCTTTGTTAAAGGGAACCTATAAAGGAAATAAGTGGTACACAATAAGGGTAGACATCCAAGGGATAATGTGGGCATTATCTTGATGGCAACATTGATGGTGCCAAGATGGTAGCCACGGCCACAGGTCTCCGGCTTGTATCTCGTCTCACTTTTCTTGTAGTTTCCCTCCAGCACTCTGGCTTCCCAGGCTCTGATCCACTAGCACTTACTCTGAGGCCCGTCTCACCACGTGGTCAGCTCCAGCTGATGGCCCACATGATGCCGGCACCAGCTGCTTTAGATTGCTCGGCCACTGCTGTTGCCACTCCAGCTTTTCGCCACTGATGCCTGGGGACACCGCACAGCCCAGGGGAGAGGACAGACTCTCTACAGCAGCCCAGCACGACATGTATACTTCCACTGCTGACAAAGCCCCATCAAATAAATTCTGATCCCACACTATAGACCACCATTTCTCTGCAGCTCAATAAGATAGTTGTGGAGTTGGGCACCCTTTGAGCAGGGCATGACACGTAGCTTTACCCCACTTGACTATGGTGCTCAGTCTTCCACAGCTGACTTTCTGAGTTATATCTAAGCTGGCAGATCCAATCTTCACAGTATACTGGTGACAAGACTTGGTGGGCAGTGCCAGTCCACAGTTAAATCTTTATATTCTCAACATAGCAGCCTAGGATTAGGTGTCCCCTTTTTTTCAAATAGACTTTCTAAAATTGGCAATTTATTACTTATACTACCAGTATAAGTGTAGGAGCATTTGACCTTGAGTGTATTTTGATTGTTGCCAGGCATTTTTAGGCCTCTTTGAAACGAAAGGCTAACGGTGGTGAATTAACCACCTCTCAGCTGCTCCTATGCATCAGTTGGTCAGTCACATGTCACAGAGTATGGCCAAAGCTGTGCTCAACTACATTGTGGTGCATTTTGTTTTGCGCAGTTGTGGCTGTGCTCATGTGACGTCATGTTTTTTTATTTGGCTCACTCTACTGCATGTCAAACGATGACACAAGTGGGGCTACAGATGCCGCTCTGCTGCATTAAAATTGGCCAGCAGTTGGGATGGTGAACTGCCCTGACAAGCACAGCTCAGCCTCCCATAGCTCATACACCACCTCATATGCATTTTCTCCAGTGAAAGCACATTTCAGTGGCATTATCCACAAATTATGCAATTTGAATGGTGTAGTAATGGTCAAGGGCCAGTATTAGGCAGGCAACCCCTCCCACCAGGATAGATAGCCAGATATGCTCCCAGTATTAGGCAGGCAGCCCCTCTCCCCAGGATAGATGGCCAGATGTGCCCCCGGTATTAGGCGGGCAGCCCCTCTCCCCAGGATAGATGGCCAGATTTGCCCCCGGTATTAGGCGGGCAGCCCCTCTCCCCAGGATAGATGGCTAGATGTGCCCCCGGTATTAGGCGGGCAGCCCCTCTCCTCAGGATAGATGGCCAGATGTGCCCCCGGTATTAGGCGGGCAGCCCCTCTCCCCAGGTTAGATGGCCAGATGTGCCCCCGGTATTAGGCGGGCAGCCCCTCTCCCCAGGTTAGATGGCCAGATGTGCCCCCGGTATTAGGCGGGGCAGCCCCTCTCCCCAGGTTAGATGGCCAGATGTGCCCCCGGTATTAGGCGGGCAGCCCCTTTCCCCAGGTTAGATGGCCAGATGTGCCCTCGGTATTAGGCGGGCAGCCCCTTTCCCCAGGTTAGATGGCCAGATGTGCCCCCGGTATTAGGCGGGGCAGCCCCTCTCCCCAGGTTAGATGGCCAGATGTGCCCCCGGTATTAGGCGGGCAGCCCCTTTCCCCAGGTTAGATGGCCAGATGTGCCCCTGGTATTAGGCAGGCAACCCCCCTCCCTAGTTAAGTTGCTAGATGTAGCCCCACCATTAGGCAAGTGCTTCTCACCTCTCCTTTGTGCGCCAGGATCTTCAGTGTGTCACAACGCTACAACACGGGTGTGCTCCCAGAGGCTGGTGCCTTCCCAGCCTCTGCCTTGGCCCGACCCTTCTTGCAGGAACAGTTTAGTGCCTAGAGCCATTTAACTGTAGTGAATAGGCTGTCCAAACATATACCTAAATGCAGGCTGTGTATTTTTGCATGACCATTAGGTCCAAAAAGCCTAAAATCAAGCTTTTGATGCTCTTTTAGTGAACCATCTCTGTTACTTGGCCGTTGACGTCTGGACAGAAATGGGCATGGTGCAAGTGGGATCAGTTTAACCAAAAAATGGCACTACAGGTAGTATCTAGCTAAAAATATGTGATCTACTCAGTGACCTCTATCACCTTCACAGTAAGGTTTGTTATTTTAACTTTCTCAATGTTGTCACCGTGTTCATCTTAAATGATAACATTGCAGTTATCCTGAGTGCTGATATCTGGTTCTGAGAAATGTTATTACAGGGACATTGAATTGAGTTTCCTTAGCAGTACCTATGTTAAGACTCCTTTTTTTTTTTTTTTTTTTTTTAATGCTAGCCATTTTGTCTTTTGGCAGCTTAACCATGTGGCCTGCCAAGGGCATCATCACATGCTGTAATACAGCAGAAGCAGACAATAAACTTAAGAAATATTTACTTTAAGACTAAAATAAATTCAAACATAATGCAGAAAATACAAAGCGTGCATATGACTCAGCAATGTTCATACAGTATGTGTATAAAGTCATCCAGCAGGCCAGCAATTGGAGGTAAATATTCACATTTGTATTATCAACCACTAAGGTTCTATATGCTTTCCAAACTATGCAATAAGTCAATGGCATATGGATAAAGTGGAAAATGGATAAAGTCAAGTATGGTTTAAAACAAACCTAAAGTGAAAATAAACTGATGACCTAAACAATTGATACCTAAATTTGACTTTCCTAGAATCTGTCTTACAAGATTAACATTTTTCAAGGTTTTTCAGCTCCCATACAGACAAATCTTGAACTAATGAACTTCCTCCTTCCCTGCACTCAGATGTGTTTTCCCCACTAACACAGTTTTATTAGCTCTAATTTATCAGTGAACATTACTACAGTCCAACTGTCATTTAGAGCTGTAAATTCAGAAATGGCTGGATAGTGGACAGGTTAGGGGCACCGCCTCTGACATAGAATCTCAGCTTTTCCTATTCATTCAGTAAGTAGTCAATGGGAAAGACTCGCCAACACTGCTACTGCCTACTGATTGCATCCCTAGTGGCTGCAGCTCTCAAGAGCCTCAAGTCTGACAGGAGAAAAGCGCTATGCGAATGTTGGAATTATTGCAGCCCTTACAGTGAGGGAAAAAAGGAACACCGCACATTTCCAAGAAGGATTGATATGGTACAGATAAAGGTTTAACTTCTCATATTATGTGCCACTTAAGGTACCTTTTTTAAATAGCCTTGTGTAAAGTGAAATGAAGTTCTTACTTGTGAGGCAGATTCATTCTACCCACATAGCTGAACACCCAAGGGTCAGTGCAGTTGTGTAGCTAAGGAGCCATTGGCCCCGGTGCCGGTTTTACATTGGGCCCCCCAAGCACCAAAACCTGTCAATGGCAACTACAGTGTCAGAGGTGCTAGAAGGGAATGGGGAGCAGTTTGTTAATGATTTCTACTATTCAAAGTATCTATAGAAGTGTTTATTATCAGCAGAGGACCAATAGAGAGCGAATACTGAAGTTGAGGGAGGGTCCCTCTGGCCCAAGGGCCCCAATGCTGTCACAACCTCTGTGAGGAGAACCTCTGCACCCCCTATTGCTACGCCTCTGGGTCAGTGGTAATGTTTACAACACTGTAGTTCTTTTATGGCTGCTGCCTCCTTCCAGATGCAGAGCCATATCCTTGAAGGTAGTACTGTCAAGAAGCATACAGGGGTAGCAAGGAGAGGGAGGAGGCAATATGATTGGCAGCCATGGATTGGTCTGAGAGGGAAGGTTTGCTTATTTATAAAAGATCAGCTTTGTTCCCGATAGCTGACAGGAGCCAGAGAATAGTCATGCCATGTTCTGTATATTGCACGTAATGGTTAATATTGCGTGTCTCGATGTGCTTTGTGTGTCTAATCATGAAGTATTGATATTAGAATATTCTATGCTATGCAGTAGCTGAGGAAGAAGTGGCATTGCCTTGTTCTACATGATTAGCTAACTAGTTAGAACTGGAATATAAATGCTGTTCTGTGCTGATTACTTAGCAGGATTAGAGATGATGCTGAAGGTGGATGGATAACCTCATGTATTAACACCAGATGCTGGATTGTTAACATGCCCATACAAATAGTAGCTTTCCTTTGTTTACAGATTTCAGACTGCCCTGCTGATTTTCAGCATAAAAGCTGGAAATGAGATTTTATACAAATAAAATCATCCTTCGATATCAGTCAGAGGCTGAAACTGGCTGGATCTAAAAGGAACGATAGAAACTGTCCATATTTTGGCAATTTATTCCAAAAATGTAATATGGAATCAGTTTTTCTCCCCATACGTATGGTCACCATTAGAGCACAATATATTACCATTAAATGGATAAAGTCAATCTGGTTTAAGGGAAATATACATGCAATTGTTTATCAAGGGTTGATACAACATAATACAGCAAATACAAAGCTTGCATATGACTCGGCAATGTTCATACAGTATGTGTATAAAGTCATCCAGCAGGCCAGTAATTGGAGGTAACATATTCACATTTGTATTATCAACTACTATGAGGTTCTATATGCTTTCCAAACTATGGAATAAGTCAATGGCATGTGGATAAAGTCAAGTATGGTTTAAGGGAAATACACATGCAATTTTTATCAAGGGTTGTTAGTTTTAATATAAATAGCCTAGTTTGCTATCACTACCCGGATCACCAAGTCCTAGACATTGGACTCGAACTGACATTTGTTTGTTGTGATGGGGTCAGTAGACCACTGGTTGATAATTTCATCTGCCAGAAACTCCAATCCATGTTTACTCATTTTTGTCAGTACTTCAACGTTCCACAAATTGAACACACAGCATGATTATTTAAAGAGAAACTGTGACCAAGAATTGAACTTCATCCCAATTAGTAGCTGATGCCCCCTTTTACATGAGAAATCTATTCCTCGTTGCATTGTGGGAAATAGCTGTTTACAGCTGCCAAAAAAAGGCAAGCAGCAGCTACTTCCAGTGATATCACCTGCCAGTAGTAAAAATGTCACCTTTTTCTTTATTATTACGTTATTTTCACTGGAGTTCCTATTTATTGGACAACGAAAGTAAGTGATATGGAGGCCATATTTATTTCTTTTTAAGAAATGCCAGTTACTTAGCATCCTGCTGAACCTTTGCCTCTGTTTTTAGCCATAGACTCTGAACAAGCATATGCAGATCAGGTGTTTCTGACATTATTGTGTGATGTTATTCAGACACTACTGCAGCCAAATAGATAAGCAGAGCTGGCAGGCAACTGGTATGGTTTTAAATGGAAACAAATATGGCAGCCTCCATATGTGTCTAGAAGAGTACAGATTTTGGTCCTTCCTTCACTCTGGAGGGGAGGTTGCCTTTTTCTGTTAAGAGAAAGAAGACCAGGAGCCCAATAGTGCAGTATCGTTATTCACGTCAATGGCTCAACAACATATAAGAAGTGTACTCACAAACACGGGTTGCAGTCCTGCAACCACCGTATAGGCCTGCGGGAATAAACCGTTCCCGCTCGGTGTCTCGGATTCTGCAGGAGCCGGGTGGTCGCACCCCTCTTTAGGTCCTGTCTCCGTGATGGAGGCTAGTCCACCGTAGGCAAGGTTGTCACCTCCGTAGGAGGTGTGTAGTAACTGGAACAGGGTTGTGAGGAGGCGCCCAAAGGTATATATATTAAAATAACTATTGAAAGTATAAAAAGAAAAAAGAGAGGTATCTTACCTCTTATGAAGGACTCTCAAGAGTGGTATTCAGGGAGCCTTTATTTAAAATAACGGTTTTACTGTTGACGAGCCCTTCATAAGAGGTAAGATACCTCTCTTTTTTCTTTTTATACTTTCAATAGTTATTTTACTATATATACCTTTGGGCGCCTCCTCACAACCCTGTTCCATATGTGTCTCACTTGTCCTTTAAGCTACGTACACACGCTTGAATTAACTCTGCTGTGGCAGCTTATGAAGACCACCTTGGCCAACAATTGTAACTCCAGCATATGTACAGTGACCACCTGATGTCTGCTAAATAGACGGCAAGAGATGTATGGATTCGCGCTCTCTCTCTTTCTCTTTCTTTTCTTTCTCTTTCTTTTCTTTCTCTTTCTTTCTTTCTTTCTTTCTTTCTTTCTTTCTTTCTTTCTTTCTTTCTTTCTTTCTTTCTTTCTTTCTTTCTTTCTTTCTTTCTTTCTTTCTCTTCTTTCTTTCTCTTCTTTCTTTCTCTTCTTTCTTTCTCTTCTTTCTTTCTCTTCTTTCTTTCTTTCTTTCTTTCTTTCTCTTCTTTCTTTCTCTTCTTTCTTTCTCTTCTTTCTTTCTCTTCTTTCTTTCTCTTCTTTCTTTCTCTTCTTTCTTTCTCTTCTTTCTTTCTCTTCTTTCTTTCTCTTCTTTCTTTCTCTTCTTTCTTTCTCTTCTTTCTTTCTCTTCTTTCTTTCTCTTCTTTCTTTCTCTTCTTTCTTTCTTTCTTTCTTTCCTTCCTTCCACCACAAAGCCAGGGCTGTGGAGTCGGCACAAAAATCATCCGACTCCTCAGTTTATGAAACCACCGACTCCAGGTACACAAAATTACTCCGACTCCACAGCCCTGCACAAAACACATGCAGCTGAACATGCATGGCTGTTACAGGGCTGCTGGCACACTTTCAGCCAAGCTGATTATGAAATATCTTTGGCTGATGAGCACAAATATGCACAGATATATGTATGCTCAAGTCTGCCACAGACTGTTCATTTTAATAATTTCTATGGATTACCTTTTTCGAGGAAACTACAGTTAAAACAATTCAGCTTTACCTAATTGAGTAGAGCTGGATCTTCTGTCCCATCTTGCCTTATGATAGTTTGTCATTGGAGTAAAGCTCTGTGCACACACTTATCACCGTTATAAAACCATAATCCCTGTCTGTTTGCAATGAACCACGTCAGAGCATGTTTGAATTCAATTATGGCACAAGGACTCATTGGTGGAAGCGCTAAAATGAGGACTCAGTAATGCGTAACTAGCCACACGTGAGTAGTCTGAATTACATTTATTAGGATAATTTATCACTCAAAACACCAATTATCCAAACCAATGTGAACAATTGCTGTCTTTTACTGTCGTTGACACTTTTTTCGAACAATCTCCACCATCCTGCTGTTCTCGTTCGTTGCGGGTGACGATGGCCAAACAGTGCTTTAATCCCTCCTACAGAAAACCGAAACATTTGGGGATACATCTTTGCTCCCTTTGTATCCAGTACTAATAAAAAAAAAACCCACACAAAAAAAACACCCAGCACTGAACTGAAAAGTAGACACTCCAAACACCTGATTGTGCTAGGAGTATTTATAGCCACTCTTGCTATTCTTCCAGGCCTATTTATACAGTGATGTTACGCTTACTTGGCATACATTCTATATCAGGCTCTTGAGACCGCTTTACTTTGTCTTGCCATTGTTGAGCATGTTAACAAGAAATTCTTAACCTATCCACCACCCAACTATTGTCCTATCAAACACAACAACTAACCTATCCAACACCACATACAATTGTCCCCATGTTAAGGCTATGTTAAATCTACTTGGTATCTTTTGCTAAAAATGTGTATTGTCTCTATAGTAATCTACAGTCCACTGATATGTAGATGAGAGAGGCCTGTGAGCACTAGGGAACATACAAAGCCTGTTAATACAGACTTAATATTTAATGACTAGTTAATTTTCAAGGGAGATATTTAGAGAAGCTTATGTTCTTTCTCAGCCTTTCAGCAACTTGTTGTTTTTCATTGCCAGATCCTCTTTCCTGCAAACAGCATATTTTACCCAGTAAATACCTCTGGGAATAAAATGATTGGATGAGTGGATGAATTACTTTGCTACCAATCCAACTATAGTATCCACATTTATTAGACTTGTAGCCCTTGTTGAACTCCAATCTTTGCTGGAGTATTAGCGCAGCCTTTCAGGCTAATTCCTCTTTGTCCTCTTTTCAACAAATTTCCCTTCTGAGTGGAACATGTATTAACGTACTATCCTTGTGTGTTGTCTATATTAATACCGCTGGCAAGTTATTGTAATGGAAACCTAGCTAAGCACACTATATCTTGTCAGCTTTCTTCAGAACTTCTTGTGATTATTATGTAACAGGCAAATTGGCAGATGCTTTTAGTTTGCTGTAGTATTTTTTGCCTCGAGATAAGACAGCAGATCTGTTCCACATCACTTAAGGTGGCCATACATTCATTGATTTTCTCATTCAATACCTTGCAGATTCGATTTGACTAAAAATCAATCAAGAGAATGGAACGGATAGGATGGAAAATATAAAATGGGGGCGGAGCTAGAGCATTGCCAGATTGATGGCCCATAGCTTTGTACTGCTTTGAGCAGGGCAACTTCAGTTCAATCAATTTTTCTATAGATTCCCTGCTGGAATCTATTGGAAATTGATGTACAGTGTATGGTAGGATTAGATTCCTTCTGAATTCTTCTCAGTAAGCAATCAATCGTTTTTGGAACATTGGGTGGAAATCTATGTGTATGACCAATTTCCCCCCTACATTGGTACTGATTGCAATCCTGCACTCTAAATTTCAAATAAATGGCTGGAGCTTTACTCAACAATTTTATTTTGAACAACTAGTAATCTGCTCACCCAAAAACAGTGATGAAATATATTTTATCTCTCAGACATGGTATCCATTTCTGCAGTATTCTTGGCCAGTGAGGTCAACGTGCTACAACAAAAAAGCTGGATGACCCCAAGAGTATTGATCTGTATAAAACCTATAAATCTAGCGGGCAGGCCATTCATTATATACACTCAGATAAGTGTGTAGTCATTTGTTAAACCCCCATACCAGCGTGCAATATATGTACAGCCTGTTCTCTCAGCCGCTGCAGCAGGGTCAATGCATGTGTTTTAAGCGCTGTGTTAAATATAGTGGCTTTTAAGAGTGCTTTGACCTAGCAATGCCTTTCCCAGTGTTATCTGTCAAATCAAGTGTCCTTGTGTATGCAGCATAAAGAGTCATCTGTTCTGAGACTGAACCTGTTCTGTCTGCCCCTGAAAAGGTCTTTATAAGAGAGCTTACCAGCTGTATTCAGCTTGAAGGCAGTGAAACTGTTAACCCATAAGTAGCACTCTGCATATGTATTGCATATGTGTAGCAGGCCTGTAGGGTGACAGATGGGTTAAACAAGTACTTACTTGATTTTCGCTTACATCCCATGAGTGTTTATTATCACATGAGGTAAGCATAATGGGAGTGATCCGTGAAGTGCAGTTGTTCCGATCTTTGTGGAGGATGATTCACATTGGGTAGCTACAATATGGAGTGGTTTTGTCCTGGACATAATCACACTTGAGTCATTTGTAGAGCCTTTCCGGTATAAACCTAAAGCTCTGTTTTGCTTGGTCACTCCGAGAACTGTAACCAAGGATTGAACTTCATCCCATCAGTAGCTGAAACCCCCTTTCTCATGAGAAATCTTTACCTTTTCATAGACAGATCATCAGCGAGCTCTGTATGGCTGATATTGTGGTGAAACCCCTCCCATAATGTGATGTCAGCACCTAGGTACTGACATCACACTGTGGGAGCCTTTTTGCAGTGTGGGAAATAACAGCTGTTTCTAATTGCCACAAAGCAGCATTTCCTTCCACACAGATCACCTGCCAGCAGTAAAAAGTGTCGCTGTGTGATAAATGTCAGAATGTAAATCAGGGAGAGGAAAGATGGGAAAACACTAAATAGATAATCTATAAATAATTATTGTAAAAGTGAAACACCTTTTTCATTAAATTATTTTCACTGCAGTTCCTCTTTAAAGGGAACCTAAACTGAGAAGGATATGAGTTTTTCCTTTCAAAATCATACCAATTGCCTGACTCTCCTGCTGATCCTGTGTCTCTAATACTTTTAGGCCTCTTTTCCAACGGACTGTTGATAGGCAGTGAAATGCCTCTGAAACTCACAACTGCTTACTGCTGCCTGACAACTGCTTGTTGCTGCCTGGTATCTGCCCTACTGCTGCCTGGTAACTGCCTGCTGAGCACACAGTTCAACAGTGTGTGGAAAAGAGGCCGTGGCCACAGTCACTCAACAAGCTTGCAGATCAGGTGCTCTGACTGAAGTCAGACTGGATTAGCTGCATGCTTGTTTCAGGTGTGTGGTTCAGCCACTATTGCAGCCAAAGAGATCAGCAGGACTGCCAGGCAACTAGTATTGTTTAAAAGGAAACATCCATATGCCTCTGTTTAGGTTCCCTTTAAATGTCTCTCTTTGGAGGAGTGAACCGGGTGCCGATAGAAGTGGCACAGCAAGCTGAGGCTACTGTACATGTGTGTAAGGTAGGCTGGAATATGCTGGTCTGTACATTTTACCTGCCCATGGTTTTCATATAGTCTGAATTAACAGGGCAGATGTTTCCAGCTGATTAGTTCATAGTGCTGATAGGTTTGCAGTTAGCCTATTTTGCTGGACACATTCAAAGGGATTTGTAATGAATAAACACCCTTGTGTAATGGAAGCAACCATTCCTGGCTGCATACTAATGTTGAGGCAGCAGAGCTGAACCTGTTTGGCTCCAGGCAACAGTGATATCAGTCAATGCAGTTGTACCATTTATCTAGGGAACACTGCAACTGCTCAGCTGTCAAAGTCCACTTGTTTTGCCTACACCTTAGGGCTCATTCACAAGGGCGTTTCCCTGGAGTTTATCTGGGTGGTCTTTGGCAGCATTTAGTTGTAACATTTACACATCAGAAAAAGACAACAAAAGGAAGAGTTACAGGAGCAGCATTACAGGAGCAGCAAAATTCTGGTTAGAGTGGCGTGTTTTCTGGTACCCAGAAGGTACTATCAGGCCATTTTGGCGCCCCTGGCAGATCACCATTTGAGTCTCTGCCCCCCCCACCCCCACCTACATAGTTTGATTGATAAGATCAGTCTTCATTAGTTAATGTGTCAATGTCGAGTAGAAAAGTGATAGAATAACTACAAAATTATGATTCTCAAAGTAAAGCCAATTCTGCAAGCTTCCTACATGAGTTTGAGTGGGTCACTCTTGAGGCGTTATTCTGGGCTGACATGAGGAGCCAACAGCTGGGGTGCTGTGGATTTCTGGTCTATTTCCAGGCTTAGTGTTGTCAGATTAATATGCATCTACCGTATCTAGTCAGACTAAAGCTGAACACTTGTCAGGCCATTGAACTGAAGTCAAAGCCTCTCATTGCATGACAATCTGGTGTAACCCGGTTAAAGTGGACCTGAACTCAGAACGTCCTCTCTGCTCTAAAAGATACACAAAAGCATAACCTTTAACCTGCTGGGCGTTCTGATTCCCACGGGCGTAAGGGTTTTTTTTCGCCCCCTTTTTCTTTTTTTTTTCTTTTTTTTATATCATGTAGCTAGCCTAGCGCTAGCTACATGATTGGCTGCTCCCTGCGGCGTCCATCCAGCGTCCCCGATCGCCACCGGCGTGAAGTCCCATCCGGAAATCCCGTTCTGAACGGGATTTCCTTTAGGGCTTCCCCCATCGCCATGGTGACGAACGGAGTGACATCATCGACGTCGTGACATCACAGGGATTTCCGATCCACCCCTCAGCGCTGCCTGGCACTGATTGGACGGGGGGGGGCTCTTTCGCGGCGGATCGGCGGCGATCGAGTTAAACACGCAGCTAGCAAAGTGCTAGCTGCGTGTTTGAAAAAAAAATTATTCAAATCGGCCCAGCAGGGCCTGAGCGGTGACCTCCGGCGTCTCTGGACGAGCTCAGCTCGTCCAGAACGCTAGGGAGGTTAATAAACAAAAATATTTCTTTGTTACAGCTGATACAAATCCTGCAATAAATCTGCAGTGTTTCTACTTCCTGATTCATGCAAGCAGACCTATTAACATCCAGTGCTTTCAAATTGGCTTATCTGCTTTATCTGCAGTGGCAGTCATGTGACACGGGGAGATCAAATTACAAGTTGTGATTAGACAAATGAGGGGAAATTAAACGGGCTAAATACATACAGAGCACATTTCTCTGTTTTCCTTGTGTTCTGTGCAAGAGTTCAGGTCCACTTTAAAGACCCTTATACATAACCTTTATTTCAGTTCTGTTCTTCAGCAGCCATGTGACTTCAACTTCCTCTTAGTTCCCTTCTGACTTCACAAGGGAGACGCTAATGATATAGGTTCCCATTAGTCTCATCAGAGCTGAAGCAAAGGTATGTCCAGATTCTACACAAAGCTGTCCATTTGCATGAAGGTCTGAGACCGGAAGCATTCTGCAAAAGTTATCCCATAGATGTGACGTTTTCCTAATCCAGCTATTTAGTGATATATTAAGGTTCTACAGCACAGGAGTTGGTGTATGAATGATCCCAGGCTTTGATTTCTTAAATTGTCAGATGGCACACATTTCAAGCCTCACCTGGGACCAAGGTTACTACATTGGCAGTTGTGTAATTGTAGCTGCATGCAGGCCTCTGTGACCAAAGCAGGTAAAAAGTTAAAAACTGAGCTTTACGTACAACCTAGTTAAAGGGAACCTGAAGCGAGTAAAATTTAAAATAAACACATGACGTAGCTGTAAATAAATATTACATACTAACCTCACAGTCGGTTCCTCTCAGGAGCTCACCATTTTCTTCTTACAGTGATCCTTTCCAGCTCTGACAAGATTTTGTCAGAACTGAAATATACCAGTTGCTGTCAGTTATATATCAGCATCTGTCAGTTACAACTGAATGTTCAAGGTAATGTCCATTTTTCCCTATGGCTCAAGTGGGTGACATTACAGTTTAACAGTGTGCTGACCAGGAAGCTGTTATGGGGTAATGGCCATTTTTAAAATGGAGTACGGAGAATTCCATTGATCACAGTGGACAAATGGGATGCAGAAGAGGAGAAAGAGATTTAGGAGTAGACTACACAGGAGGCAAGTATGACCTGTCTGTTTATTTATACTGTTTATTTTCAGTTCAGGTTCTCTAAAAAATGTTTATAGTGAACCTAGGATACCCTGATCTCTGACTAAAGCTGGACATACAGTACACTATAAAGATACCCATTAATCATACAATCTTGATAGTACATTAAAGTGATATGATTGTACAATCAAGATTGTATTATGATGATATAAAGGTCTAACATAGACCACAAGATCTGCAATGTTCGTTTTTAGCCAGTTGTACAATAATTTATCATAATATCAATTTTGTAATATAGAACGTAGTTTTCAATCGAAAACAAAATTAATGCATCGCCAGCATTAGATGTATGCCCATTAGTAGGCACTATATTTCTTTCATCGAAAATCAGTCAAGAAGTAACATTAATTTTACTGCTCTGCACCACTGGATTTTGATTTCTGCAGAAATCTGAGTAGTAAATGGGGCGTCCCCACCACTAGCTTTATACAGCTGGATCCAGTACAAAGTCACAGAACCATTTGTGTAATATGTCAACTCCCCCGCTCCTTTGTGTTTCTTGCAGCTGCTCAATCAATATAAACAGGGATATTCCCAATGGATGCATGATTGATTGATTGATACTTTGGTGCGCTGGATGCAGCAGCCCATGTGGTTATAGTGAAAAGAACCACGCTGCATAGCAATGCAGGCAAACGTGGGTTAGGCCAGTGCCAAGTGGTGAGGGTTCTTTTGTACTGTGACTTCCTGTGGTAATAAGCCTTAAAGAATACCTGAAGTGAGAAGGATATGGAGGCTGCATTATTTTAGTACTAGGTACCTGGCATCAGGCTGATCTTTCTGAACCACACAACTGAAATAAGCATGCGGCTAATCCAGTCAGACTTCTTTCTGAACTGTATGCTTGTTTAGGGTCCATCTATGGCTAAATGTATTAGAGACAAAGGATCAGCAGGACAGCGAGGCGTTTTGCATTGTTTAAAAGGAAATAAATATGGCAGTCCCATCTCCCTTCAGTTGTGCTTTATTACAGCAAGCAATGAATGGTTGTGGCTTTTTTTTTTATTTCCCAGAAAGTTGATATTACTAGTGTTGCATGACACAATGATGTCACCGTGATGTTTTAGTCACATTCTGTGCATTGTAAATTATTGGACAGTTAATAGGACTCCAGTGTGATGAATACATTTTAATCTTCTAGTCTTTGCTTTGAGCTCCTATTATAGGATACCATAAAGCTGTGTCACACTTCATTTCTTTGACATTAGCAACCTCTCCACTTTGTGTTTTCTCCTTTGGATGCCAAACACTAGTATGACGTCTCTAATCTAGTATAATCTTCTAAGATCAATGTGGCCTTCTTTAGTGTTCCTGCAATTACAGGGATGACAGACTTTTTCTATGTACTAATGACTTTGGTCACTGTAATTTCCTTTTTCTTTACGCCTACGAAATACTTGGTGAACTAAAGCAGAAACATATTTATAACTGTGTTGCAGACATGATACCCAAAGCAGAAACCTATTTATATTGCAGACATGATACCCAGCTAGGCAAGGCTTCCACCACTGATTAGAGTATCTCCTCAGAGGTAATGGGGGCGGGGTTACCCAGTAGGAAACAGTCATCACTGCTCAAGAAAAGTCTGTTCTGTGTAGAAAAAAAAAACTTCAATGTTATTGATTATTTTGACACAATGTTAGGTGTACATAGAATAAGGGCATCAGGAATAATGAGTGCGAGATAATACTGATCATAGAATATCGGTAACTTTGCCAATATTCTGTTATCACCCTTTGTCCCTTGATTCTCACACTAACACTCCCCTATATATGCCTAAGGTGAACCTCCCCCCACTTGATCCTAACGCTAAACTCAGAAATGAATTGTCCAAGCCAGGCCGATATCAAAAAAGCCTGGAGTTCAGCTACAGTGTAGGCCAACTCCGGTGCACTCCTGCACCCAGCCTAGCAGCTATATAGCCACTCAAACCTCTCCCAGCAGCCAGGCCGGTAATTAAAAAGCCTGGAGTTCGGTTACAGTGTAGGCCAACTCCGGTGCACTCCTGCACCCAGCCTAGCAGCTATATAGCCACTCAAACCTCTCCCAGCAGCCAGGCCGGTAATTAAAAAGCCTGGAGTTCGGCTACAGTGTAGGCCAACTCCGGTGCACTCCTGCACCCAGCCTAGCAGCTATATAGCCACTCAAACCTCTCCCAGCAGCCAGGCCGGTAATTAAAAAGCCTGGAGTTCGGTTACAGTGTAGGCCAACTCCGGTGCACTCCTGCACCCAGCCTAGCAGCTATATAGCCACTCAAACCTCTCCCAGCAGCCAGGCCGGTAATTAAAAAGCCTGGAGTTCGGCTACAGTGTAGGCCAACTCCGGTGCACTCCTGCACCCAGCCTAGCAGCTATATAGCCACTCAAACCTCTCCCAGCAGCCAGGCCGGTAATTAAAAAGCCTGGAGTTCGGCTACAGTGTAGGCCAACTCCGGTGCACTCCTGCACCAAGCCTAGCAGCTACAGTATATGGCCACTCAAACCTCTCCCAGCAGCCAGGCCGGTAATTAAAAAGCCTGGAGTTCGGCTACAATGTAGCCAAACATTGGTGCACTACTGCTCCCCTAAACGCCCCCAGCTGCTGTCCCTGCATGAATTATGAATATAGATGACTATACAGTGTATGGCCAATTCAATAATTTATCATGTGATGTACAACGTATGGATGATTGGAGAAGTAGAAATATATATAAGCTGTGAAAGATATTTTAGCACTACGCAAAGGGAAAAAAAATTAATAAGCATACCTTAAAGAGGACTAAGGATAAACGCTAATAAGAGCCCTTAATGTAAAGCTCTGTGCTAGAGCTACAGGGATCAGCAGGTGTCAGTGGCAGCAACGCGCCGTAAATTATTAGCGGTCTGAAACTCCGCCCCCTCCACCAGCAAGATGGCAGAACAACTATCTTTATCCAAAGTAGGAGAGAAAAGAAGAATAAGCCATGACAGTTTTGCCGAGGGGGGTGGCGGGAGGAGTGTTTCAGGCCAATAATTTACAGGCGAGAGGTCCTTGCAGCTCTGACACAGAGCTTTACTTGAAGTGTTATAATTAATACATATGTTTTTCCTACTATAATTTCTTTTTTTTTTGCGTGTATCCTGATGGGTTTACAAGACACTTGGCAGGGAGCTGCAAGACCATGAATAAAAATGAGTGCATGATGTCTTGAAAAACCTGGAACAAAGAGGCATGTTACATTATACAGCTGTATGAATAAATACCTCTGTGTTGTGTGTATGAGCAGTCATGCCAGCAGCTGCTGCCTCATCGGACGGACGTCTATTAATTCTTTGTATTAGTTTAGACTGGAATACACACATTAACAAAGACACCTCTGTAGTGTTTGCATGAATTCCTCTATCTTATTAAGGATGTAGCCATTCTTGCAACAGGCTTTCCAGCACATAAACATTTTCCTAACTTAGGAGCATGTTTCTGCTTCAACAAGGTGAAACTGTGTATTTGTATACTTATCGTTTGTGATCTGCTACTGACACACCAGAGAAGGACTGGGACCTTTGTCACAGTTGATGACATGTTTGTGTCTCTTCTCCCAGTAACAGGTGTCACCAGAACAAATGCTGGAGAAAACTATGCAGAGACAGTTGTTGTGCATGGTCTCAGCCAAGGATCTAGCATGTGTATAGGTGTCCCACAACATCGTCTAGGGATGTGACATGCCAGGCCACTAAACAATAAGCAACAAACCAGCATTATTTCTGTGCTTGCTCCTATTATCAGATACCACTAACTTGTCCACTGCCCATCAGCCCTGATCCCCGCTCCATTGAACAGTACATCCTCTGCTATAGCAATACATGATATTATCCTGATTTAAAGAGAACCCAAGGCAGCATGAAAAAAGTGGAAAAAACAAAACCTACTACCTGCCCACGCTGCCTCCCAGATGAATCTGCTCCTCTCCACGCTGCTCTCTGTTGCCCCGTTCACCCCCCCCCCCCCCAGTCGTTGTAACATCTGATCACCGGCGGAGGAAATCTAAGATAGCCACGACCCGGAAGTTCTTTCTGGGTACTTCCTGGGTCATGGCTTACCTGCTCATTGGAGGAAGCTGGTGGAGGCGGTGGAGCAAAAAGGTGGTGGAGGCAGTTGGAGCAAGGTGATTGACGGCTGGAAGGGCAAAAGGAGGCTAGCGACAATCAGATTTCCTCTAGATTGTCGCTAGCTTTGAGGAGGGACAGTAGAGCCCAGGGTGGACTGACAGCGGCACCAGAAGGACACAGAGTAATGTCATTGGGCAGGTAACATTCCTCTGTGTCCTATAATCGATTTACAACCTGCCCCAGGTACTCTTTTAAAATGACTTTAGTATCGTGACACTAGACAGGATTAGCATGCAGTGTCTGTTCATAAGTGTCCAGTTTATTCTACTCCCTTCCCTACCCGCGTAAATCAGACCAATAACCACCTTGTTTAGTTTCCTGAGCAAGGTGGGATATCAGCTCCTGAACTGTCCCATATCTAGCAATGTACTTCTCCACCTTGTAGAAGTTCTATAATCGATCCTACTTATGGCTCTCAAGCAAGAGTCCTCATTCATTAGCCTCCCTGGCGTTCTGATTATGCGCAGCCGCACGGCTGCGCATGGCTTTTAAAACGTAATTTTTTTTTTTTAATCATGTAGCTAGCTACATGATACCCCCCTCCCAGCCGAATCACACCCACCCTTCCGATCGCTGCCGTCGATGATGGTCGTCAGGAGATCCCGTTCTGAACGGGATCTCCGTCAGGGCTTCCACCGTCGCCATGGCGACGAATGGAATGACGTCATAGGGAGTCCCGATCCCTCGGGGGGCAGGAGCTCTTTATGCGGCGCATTGCCGGTGATCGTCCTCAACACGCAGCAAGCAGAGTGCTTGCTGCGTGTTTAAAAAAAAAAAAATAAAAAAAATTCAAAGCGGCCCACCAAGGCCTCAGCGGCACCCTCTGGCGTCTTTGGACGAGCTCAGCTCGTCCAGAACGCTAGGGAGGTTAAGGCATGGTATAGCATATATGTTAGATTCCTTGGCCCTGATAAGGTTTCACTGCTCTGTATGTTGCATGCTCAAGAGGCATGCAGTAATATTTATGAAATGCTTTGACATTCGATTGATGAAAGCCTATTACAGGTGTCAACTTTTGAGAACCAATGGCTGCCAAGATCATTATTGCAGGGTGACCAGACACAATCCAATCACTATCAAAGCTTACAGCTGGCAGACTGACTCACCAGCACTGTCTTCATCTTGCTTCATTATTATTTCTTCCTTCAAGAACAGTAAGCTTGTGGTTGTCTGACCCAGCCGTAGTGGACAGCTGTCACCTTTTTGTTTATATGGTACTGTAAAAGGTTTGGTGTTAAAATCTGTCCTACAATTTTCTTTGTGTGATTCATCTTCTTGGCATAAGATGCCTAAACGTGTACCGTGCAGTCTCTAGTGCTGTGTGTGCATGGTGGTGTGTTTTTTATTTTTTTCTCTTTTTTGCAGATTCAGAGGTTCCATACGATATCTATTCCAAGCAGACTGCTCTCCCACATGTCTGCCAGATCAGTGTGAAGGAGTGACCCTGATTCACCCTTTATCATATCCTCCTGTGTGGCCCACCCTCACACCATGAAATAAAGATTAGGGAACTGGAATATGGTCACTTGCTGACATTTTTTTCTTTTCTTAACTTTCTTAAATCAAGTTTGCTAAAGGATGACCTACTGGTGATAATTCTTGTTTGTGTAGATGAAATAAAACCAGATGTTCCAACGGTCTAACATAAACTGATGCCAGGAATGTATTGCAGGCCTTTCTGGCAGTGGAACATTTTCTACGTAATGGTGATTTTTGAATGGAAAAGTTCCGTTTAGTCTCGGTGAATTATCCAGGCGCTCTTGACCGATGTTTCATTTCTTTCCAGATTCGATGGATGAGTTCTTTGAGTTTGAGGCTGAGGACTTCCTGGTGTACCTTGCTCTACTGATTACAGAAGGCCGCACGCCAGAGCATTCAGTAAAAGGCAGAACAGAAGGTGTCCACTGCCCACCTACTCAGTCTAGTCAGCCTGGGTCCAATAAGCATGAATGCAGTGATAAGTTGGTACAGGTGAGTAGAATATCAAATGTATGTCTAAGTATGTTAATTATATCAGTCATGTGACTTGCACTGCTTTGGGTGCTTGCCATCAGAATCTCTTAACTCCTATGCTGTCCGCACTACCACACTTCATTCATTCATATCAGTAGGAGGGTGTTTGAGTGGCAGGCTGGCCAGTCCCCCTTTGTGTCTTTGATCTATTACACACCAACCCTCCCAATCAGGACTTTGAATGCCACCCCTCCTCTTACCAAAATGGCAGTGCAACTCTGCCTAAAGTAGAGAAAACTGAAAGCACCAACAAAGACCACCAGAATGGTATTAATATATTAGGCACATATTTACAGTATGGGGGGTGTTCTGTCTGGGCAGGCATGGCAAAGAGACAGACGTTTGAAGGCATCAAGGGCGGTTCTGAGCATTTTGAAAAACGCTTGAGTTTGAAAAACACTTGGCTAATGTATTTCAATGGAATGGTGCACACCGGAGTGATTTGTTTTTTCCCCAAACGCAAACTCGGGTCCTGCAGCATTTTTGCGGATTTCTGAGGCGATTCTCCCTCAATGTTAAGTATAGGAAAGTGGAAAATCGCTCTGAACAGCGCTAGATCAGAGAGTTTTCAAATCGTTTTTGTTACAGAAGCTGTTCAGTTACAGCTCTACTGTAACATAATATAAAATCTGCTAAACACCAAAACATCCCAAAAAAAGCATGTGTAGAAAATCTCTCTGCACATGCCTATTGTATAATCGCTCTGAAAAAAAACGCTTAAAGAACTGCAAAAAATTTTTGGTGTGCACTGGCCCACACATGGGTGGCTCACATTACAATAGTCTTGCGTCAGTTATGTTTCATAGCTCTGCGGAATGTTCCTCTGACCTATTCACAAGTAGATGATGTGGTTATTCATAATATGGGAGACTTGTATTGCAGTTTGTGAACAGTATTTGCAGGATCAGTTATAATAGGCTTTTGAACATGGTTCCAATAATATACTGTTCTGTATTGGTGACAAGATTACTTACATTTTCTGTTTATTGTAATCAAAACTTCAAAGATGGGAGTTCTAAAAGCATGCCTGTATCTTTCTCTGAGGAGTGCTGAAATTACAGCAAGCAGTTATGCACACAGGCCTCGCTGGCCCAAATGTAGTATTTGGCTGTATGAGTGATCAGTGTGAATGTTTGCTAGAAAACAGAACATGGGTGAATATCCATTCATAATTTATGGCGCTTTATCACAGAGGACATCCAGCATAAGCTCAGTATAAGATACACTGGCTTAGACACACATTTAGTAGAATTTCTAAAACACTTTGCCTTTAAGGTCCCTTTCACACCAGAGGGCTTTTTCGGCGTTTTAACGCTACGGCCAAAGTTGGCGTTTTCCTAGGTAAAAGGAAAGTCCATAGACTTTCATTTTAACATTCACACTTAACGCCGCGTTTTGGAGCGTTGCGTTTCAACGCTCCCAGGTGCTTTTTCTGGGCCTACCGCTGCGTTTCTCATTACAATTGATACTAATGTATGGGCGTTAAAACGCCTTAAAAACGCCTTGAAAACGCCAGCAGCCAAAACGCAGCGTTTTGCCTTTTCTCTGCTGCCTGTAGTGTGAAAGAGCCCTCAGTGATATCTGCATGAAGTGCACATAATGCATAGTATAGATGTACTGCTTACTTTGCAATCAGGCAGCTGTACTCTTTGTAGATGAATAATCTGTCAGTCATGCCATTTCTGAAATAATTTCCCAATCCTATTTTGAGGTGAACAAACCAACTCCTTCAGTATTTCCAGTGTTTACACATTTGGTCATGTGAGTTTCCTCAGAGCTCCAGATGCCGTCATGTTTTCCTTTACAGAACTGTCTTCTGTTTTTACAGGACAAATAAAAATTCACTGTGAAGTATCCTGTGCCCACTACTTGCATAATTCCTGTTGGGCCAGAGGATGCCTGAATTGATTTCCTCTAATACAGAGGCATTTCTCCATCTCTCCCCCAATAGACATTCTCTCCCACTCCTATCCTCTTACAGTGTTGGCTGGTGGTAGAGCTACTTAATTCAGCATCAAGCTTTAGTGCAGCCGTCTGCTCTGTCACACTTGGTCTTTTCACATCATGTGGCAAAAAGGACCTCTGGAGCAGGACAGAGGTTAGTGCGAGTAGGCGGCTGCACTGGAGTGGAGGATGGAGATGACCTGTTGAGGGAGTAGAAGGCAGTGTACTGTAATTTGGTTCTTTAGTGCTGTTATAAAATGAGTTTGTACAGAAATTAAAATAGCCTCACAATCCAATAGCCTCACAAGAAAAGTAAAAAAACAACTTTGTAAAGTTTTTAAGTAGACTACAAGACCTAGGACAAGTAATTAAAAATCAGTTACAGTTAGGGCCTGTTTCCACTACACGCAGATTGGATGCAGAAAACTGACTCCAATGAATGCCTATGGGAAAATCTGCATCAGAAAAAGCACGTTTAGTGGAAACAGGCCCATAAGCTTTCATTGGAGTCAGTTTTTCTGCATCCATTCTGCAGCCAATCTGCGTGTAGTGGAAACAGGCCCAAATGGTTTAGGGCTCGTTCCCACTGTTGCGACGCGATTTCGGCCGCATTCCGACGCTTGTAAAAACGCATGCGGATGCATTTCCGCATGCGTTTTTACCCGCGATTTCGCATGCGATTTCGCATGGCAGGGTGCCAATGCGAAATTAACCATGACACTGCCAGGGCAAAACAAAATTGAAAAAGGTGCGAAATCGCGGGTAAAAACGCATGTAACAAACGCATGCGTTTTTACTATTAAATACATTAGCGGCGATTCGCACGGATTCCCGACGCAGGCGAAATCGTTGGCTCTTTTGTGCGTTTTTTTACCGCTGAAAAAAACGCACCTCAACAACGCTACAGTGGAAACAGGCCCATCCACTTGCATTACATGTGCGGATCTGCATGCGTTGGACGCATGCAGATTCGCGATAGTGGGAACGAGCCCTTAAGCACAATAGTTTTCAGCTTGGTTAGATCACCATGTTGGTCCAGGTTACCATTAGCACTGATAATTGTGCTTTCAGAAATAAATAAAATGAATAGTACTGTTTATTATAATCTTTGGGCTCAACTTTTCTTCTTTTTTTTTTTTTTTTTTCTCCCCCAGTGTCGTCAAGCTAGAAAAACTAGGTCTGAGGTCGCTCTTCTGTGGAGAAATAATATTCCCATCATGGTTGAGGTGATGCTGCTACCAGACTGTTGCTATAGTGATGAAGGCTCAGGAACAGAAGGGAATGATTTAAATGATCCTGCATTGAAACAAGATGCCCTCTTGCTGGAGAGGTGGACCCTGGAGCCTGTTCCCAGACAGTGCGTTTCCTCTTCCTTTACAGTCTCCAGTAACATACACTGTTTATGAAGCTGCATTTATGTCTTTGTTTCTGTATACCAGATTGTTCTTGTGTTGTAGTGCCAAACAAAGCTACAGATCTTTAAATTATTTCAAAGGCGGAACGTAAGAAATGTAGCTTGTGAATGCCTATTTTCTTAGGTTTTTTTTTTTTCCTTTCTATAGAATTAGTACAGCATTGTCTGTTTTCATACACTCTCTAAGAGTACATGTTTTGAGCATTTTTTTTTTCTTTTTCCCGAAGGGGATAACTTGGCTAGGCTAAAGTGGACCAGTGAAGGTCCACAACATTATTGTTGTTTCTGTTCAATGCACAGCTCTTCATCCATGCCAGCATAACCTAAACTTTGCCACATGCCACTATGTAGCATATTCAAACCTGTAACAGCAAAGTTATTCATTGCTAAATAAACAATTGTTCAAAACTGAGGCACCAGAAAAGGATAATATAGTTAAAAAATGTTTAAAGGGTGGAGGAAGTGGTGGACTTACCTCCCACAAGTAGAGACCTGATCGGTTATTCACTGAAAAATATCTTTATTCAAGTAAACTCCAGAATTATAGCAACGCGTTTCATGGGTTACATCCCCCTTCATCAGGCAATATGTAGAGCTTATTGCTGGAGGCGCTCCACATATTTCCTGATGAAGCGGGATGTAACCCGTGAAAGGTGTTGCTATCATTCTGGAGTCTACTTAAATAAAGATATTTTTCAGTGAATAACCGATCGTGTCTACTTGTGGGAGGTAAGTCCACCACTTCCTCCCTCTTTTTTAAACGTTTTTTTTTTTTTTAACTATTTTATCCTTACCTGGCGCCTCAGTTTTGAACAATTGTTTTGAGTGTCCAACCTTGGTAGAGGGGTGTTACCCACTTTTTTCTACTTCTACAGAGAGTGACATTTTTAACCCAAGTGGGGTCAGGTCTAATATCCCCACCTGCCTACTGAGTGGTTACCAGATAAAATAGTTAAAAAAAAAAAAAACGTTTAAAAAAGGGGGAGGAAGTGGTGGACTTACCTCCCACAAGTAGACACGATTTGTGAGTATATTCTTATATATTTACTCTTATGACAGATTAGTTTGACATACTGCACTATTGGGGCTCTCGATCTGCTTTGTTATTCTTTGCTATGGAACACTGGTCAAGTTTTGGACAGTAGACGTGATGTGCTGGGATTATCAGTATTATGTAACTATATCGTGTAGTACTGACACCCTTTCCCTCAGTATTATTATCAAAAGAGGTAGGATGCAGCAGCCATCTTGGAAGAGGCATTGTAAGAGTTGTACCATTGGCATCATGGCTTCAGGGGACAGGAGACATGCAGAGTAGAGAACCACAGACCATTAGGTGGCTTTCTGGAGAGGTGATTTTTCTCCCTATAGGTAAATTTGTGTCATACATCCATAGGTTTACTTTTAAAACAAAAAACCTGAAATCCTTGTAATGGTTTATAGTCTTCAAGCACAGCTACAGTCAAATGTGTCCTTATTCTTCACACGAGGACCACTTAACTACTTAGCCACAGTCATGCTTCTCGAGCATAAATCACATCAGATGACTGGGTGCCTAAAGGCACATTCTTATCCACTTGTAAAGGCATTGTCTGTATGGTCTGATGGTGATATGCATAGGAATATCAGACTCCTCCAGGGTATCAGTCTATAGAAAACGTATTTACTTCTAATGGTCTCACCCTATACAG
The DNA here is from genome assembly GCF_040937935.1 of Hyperolius riggenbachi. Lineage (NCBI taxonomy): Eukaryota > Metazoa > Chordata > Amphibia > Anura > Hyperoliidae > Hyperolius > Hyperolius riggenbachi. Next base: position 190,273,669 of record NC_090648.1, on the reverse strand, counting down.
TCTGCCCTCAGGATAATTTGAACATTTAGGCTTCTTTAAGTTCCCATGTAAAGATTAGGTAAACACAAACTGTTACATTACGATGGTTGAAACTTTACAATGGATGACTTTCTGTTCATTTTACATGTTTATATGAAGATTACCTCCTCTTACAGGATATGCTAGGAAATATTGAGGAGAAAAGCTGTTTACTTTTATAAATCCTGCTGGAACAAATGTCTTTACAATCTAAGCATTATAATGGCTCAGGAATGAGGACAGGATATCGCCTATGATTTTGAGATATGCCTGTAACTATAGTATATACAATTCAGTTTTTGCTCTGGTTTCATAGCAAATTATTGATTTTGTTACCGTTGAATATGTCCACTTTCATCCTATTTTCACAAGATTTGAGATATTTCATCTGTACAATGTAAAAATTTCATGTATTTCTTGTGCCATTAGGAGTGGAGATCGTTTTATTGAAGAAAAGACCTTACTGCTGGCAGTCCGTTCTTACGTCTTCTTTTCTCAGCTGAGTGCCTGGTTGAGTGTCTCCCATGGGGCTGTACCACGTAACATCCTCTACAGGTAAGATGCTCAGTTTTGTTGTACAGTAAGCTCCAGCATTGGGCTCAATTCACTAAGACCTCTTCGGTAAAAAAATGAAAAGTTGGAAAAACACCAAAATTGATACTTTAGACTTCTTTCCCAAATTCTATAAGATTTTAACACAAGCGGTTATAGTTCGGTGATCAACCAAACATGGCTTCGATTCACTAAAACCTATTGGGTAAAAAGTCTAACCAGCTGTGCAGTAGATCTCGGAAGCAAGGTGTGTTCTGCTACGGTGATGCTCTCCCACTTCTGCCCAAGTGGTGATGATCCTTCAGGTTTTCTGCCTAAAATGAGCTGTTCTTTTGCAAGAGCTGCTTGTGGCAGCTTATAACCGTAATAAGGGCTTGTTCACACTACAAGAGCTTTTCTAAGCACTTTGTGATTTTAAATGCTCTTGCTAATGTAATCCTATGTGTGTGTTCTAACTTGAGGGATGTGATTTTGTAAAAATCCCCCATAGCATTGCATTAGCAAGAGCTTTTCAAATCCCTAGCGCTTAAAAAGCTCTTGTAGTGTGAACAAGCCCTTGTGAATTGACATTTATTGAGGTATTTACTGTACAAGTCAGTAACTTACCTCACTAGTCAGTAATTTAACTTTTACATGTGGGAACAGCCATAGTGACATTTAAAGCGGAACTGAAGATTAACAAATAGAGTATCACATACCTGGGGCTTCTGCCAGCCCCTTGCAGCCGTCCTGTCCCACGCTGGACCTCAACGATCCTCCGTTCTCCCGCCAGGTACAGTTTCCTTTCTGCCAATTTGTAAGCTGACAGCAGGCGCATGATGGGAATGTGAATAAGTATTCACATGGCGCAGTGAAACTGCACCGCGGCAGGAGATCGGAGGATCTCTGAGGACCGGCGCGGGACAGGTAAGCTGTTTTCTGCATTACTGAATGCGTAAATGCTTTGAGTTGAGCCCATTTTGTTTGTTGCTCTTTTTTTTTTGTTGTTTTTTTTTTTTTACTATGAGCAATCACATGCAGCATTGATGCTGTAACCTCAAACCATCTTGGCATAATGCATTTGTAAGATTCTTACAATACTAATAAATACTTTTTATTAATAGATTGTGGATTTATTTTGACAACCAGTAAACTATGTGTTGCCAGCTCCCAACACCCTTGTAGCCCAAGTTTGCTAGGGGGGAAAGCAATTACGGTAGATAATTTTTGTAATTTCTTGGCAGCTCCAGGTCAGTCTTTTGCCAGGATCAACCTCCCACTTACTTTATCCATGCATGCTTTATATGTTTATAGCCTAACCATGGGCAGTCAGATCTTGCCTGGGTGTCTTGTTTGCTCATATACATAATCAAATGCACATCTAGACAGCTGTTGCAATTGCCAGCATCATGTTATCATGAGAAGGTGCAAGACACACCATGCACGTTGCAGTTAAACTGCCGTTTGTATACCAGAGATGCTTGAGCGATAACTCAAAAAATCCTCACATTTACTTGGGGTTTCTCCCACTTCACAGCTGCAGTTTTTAGTTTCATACAGATCAGAATTACTGATTTTAAATAAGCTGTTTAGAATACCTCCGTGATTAAGGTATGTGGATTTGAATTTGCTGTGCTCATTGTGACTCTTGTCATTTAGGCCTCTTTCACAGTGCAACGTTAAGTCGCACCTTAGGAAAGGTTTTAACGTGGACTAACGCACAGCAATATTAAGTCTGTGTGACATTCACAGTGCACACGTTGCGTTGTAACGTGTAGCAATATTTAAAAAGTGCTGCATGCTGTGCGTTTAGTAATAAATCTGCTGCGTTGTGTGTGTTGCACATGCTCAGTAATGGGATTTTTTTTTGATTTTTTTTTTAATGTAAAGCATGCACCGTTTTCGTTCCATCACTGTGCGACAAGAACGGCGCACCAAACGCAGGACTAAAGAATGTACTATAACGTCCAAGTTATAGTCTTTCAATGCGTTTCATTAGGGGCACGTTATGCAACCTTAATGTCGCATCAAACGCAGCGTCCCACTGTGAAAGAGGCCTAAAAGTAGAAGCTGGCCCCTGTATAATCGGCACACACTAAATTCCATTATGTTTGGTTAGTGCTTAGTTTGTGCCTATTTTGTGCTGCAAGAATTATGATTAGCACAGTGTTTAAATAAGCTGGAATCTGGGAGTACAGATTCCAGGATGGCATAGATATGTAGTTTCAGTCAGTTAACAAGATTTATTGCTGGCTTCAAAGTAAAATGCAGATATTCTTTTAGTAATATTGTATTACAGAAAGTCTTGCAGAGGTTTGTTGCAGTTTTCAGTGAGAGTGGAGTTTCCCTTTAAATGAGGTTTATAATACTCCCATTTAGCTGGCAGCACAGATCAGAGACTTATGAAATCCAGAATGACTATTTACAGCTCTGCTTCAGCAGGATCAGGTGCCTGCACAGTGACATATATACCTTTGCCCCCTCTCAGCAATCGGTCAGTGTGACTGACTGCTCTTCCCTTTTAATAACAAGTGGTTGGATTTTCTGGCAGGTTCAAATATGCGTGAATCTTGTTCAGTACCATATTACTGATAAACATCTGATTTCGGGGAATTTATCAAGTGACAGTGTGATCTGGAAACAGCAGGACATTTCTGTTGATGGTCAATCAGCCAGTACAGAGCAGGCATGCCTAATCACTTTGACCAAAAGACAGAACGGACTCTGGCACTCTCCATACAAAACCTCATTTATTGGCCACCACATACGGGTGCAACAAAACGCCCCTGCTCTACAGCTGTTTCTCGCGTACAACACACGCCTCTTCAGGACACGTGGGGCCTGATCATTTTAGCAGAAGGCTATCGGCAGTGTTTTTGTCAATACCCAGTTTTCGGAATCTTGCATAAGCCCACCCATTTTAAGGACTCCATCCTTGTTGCCCAACCCTTCCCTCGTTCAATTTTCAACTGAAACCCCTTCCGAGCCACTGTCCCTCATAGCTCTCTATAGTCCCCAAAAACTGTATTTCCTTTTTGTTGTCTAACTTTTTAACCCCTGCTTCCAAAGTAGGAGGGGTGTGGCCAGCCTGTAGAGCTGGGAGGGGCAAGGGCTTGTGACTGGAGATAGGCTTTAACCTCTGACATCTAAACTTTATTTAACTTAATCTATCACCTATTCTTTTTTCACCTTCCCTTTAAGCAACAACTGTCCCTAAGCCTAGCTTAACACTAACCCACCATCTGAAACTCACATCCTAATGTTTCCCTACCTTTCTTAAAGTGAACCTTATGTGAGTGATATATGGTGACAGCCATATTTATTTCCTTTTAAACAATACCAGTTGACTGGCAGCCCTGCTGATCTATTTTGGCTGCAGTAGTGTCTGAACCAGCCACTTGAAACAAACATGCAGCTAATTTTGTCAGATTTTTGTCAGAAACCTCTGATCTGCTGCACGCTTGTTCAGGATTTATGGCTAAAAGTATTAGAGGCAGAGGATCCTCAAGGCAGCCAGGCAGTGGAAATAAATGTCAGCCCCATCACTTTTACTTCAGGTTCCCTTTAAGCTAGGCATATACTAGCTACATATAGATCAATACCACTTAACCAGAGTGCCTCAATAGACATGAATCCGAATCTCAGCAGAGATGCTTTTTAATGTAACAGCCACATTCACTATACAGCTTGCCGCAGTACAAAGCTAAGAAGCCTTACTCTCACTCCTGCCTATGGCTGTTACCCCACCTCATGGGATCCTCTGAAGCCTTTTCCTGATCAGTTTTAGATTTTCATTATATAATATTGAATCTAATTTTACCCCATCATTTTTTGAAGTCCGATTTTACAATGTTACCTAGTTACATAGGGGTATACAGTAGAATCACGTTATAGTAAACCTCTGCTATAGTAAACTCAGTCATCAGGTCCAAGCAAATGCATCTGTATAAATATACAATGTAGGACTGATTCTGATATAGTACACTACTTTTCCTGGTCTCTTGGAGTTTACTATAACGTAATTAATGTGTGCAGGCAGCTCATGTTCAGTTTACTGAGATGTATGCAAATCATGTAATTTGTGCAAACTCGCAAGGTGTGTGCTTCCTGCACAAGTGAAGTTTAACGGACTCTAGTTAATGCACCCCATTGATATGTAGTTTAAAAAGTTGGGTGTCCATCGAGTTCAGCCTTTTGAGCTGCGTTCCACCTCAGTACAGAGAACCACGAGTGCAGAAGCTCTCTTACTTGATTAAAGTCTAACTGAAGCAAGAGGGATATTGAGGCTGCCATATTTATTTCCTTCTAAGCAATACCAGTTGCCTGGCTGATCCTCTGTCTCTAAGGGCCTATTCACACTGGCAATCACGCTGGTGTTTTGCGTGGGTGATTTTACCATGATTAATGTGGTAAAATCACTGTACACTCTTGCGATTTTTGAGCAATCGCGATTAGCGCTTTTAAGCACTATCAAAATCACTGTAGAATCACGGTAAAATGCTGCACCACATTTTGCGATTGCCGCTAATCGTGAATTGCCTGCGATCGGCGGCAATTGCTGCAGTGAGACCACTGCCATTAGTTAGTATTAGGCTAGCACTTTGGCAATTAGCGGAAATTGCCCCAGTGTGAATGGGCCCTAATACTTAAAGAGAAACTCCGACCAAAAATTGAACGTTATCCCAATCAGTAGCTGATACCCCCTTTTTACATGAGAAATCTATTCCTTTTCACAAACAGACCATCAGGGGGCGCTGTATGGCTGATATTGTGGTGAAACCCCTCCCACAAGAAAAGTACGTACTTTTTTTGGCAGTTTCCTGTCTGTGAGGCAGGGAACACACTTGACTTTCAGTTTTCTGCGCGCGTTTTTCTGCATACTTTTTCTGCATACCAAGTGTGTTTCCATGCAGGAAAACGCGCGCGTTTTTTCACAGCAGCTGATATAAATGATAGAGGAAACTGCCAAAATGTGCAGAGTCATCATGCAGAATGTCAGTTTTTTTTTTTTCTGCGTGCAATCAACACAGTAAGTGTGCACTAGCCCATTGATTAACATGAGTTCTCAGTTTTTCTGTGCAGAAAACGCGCACGAAAACAGTCAAGTGTGTTCCTTGCCTGAACCTTGTTGCATTGTGGAAAATAGCTGTTACAGCTGTTTCCAACTGCCAAAAACCATGCAGCAGCTACATCACCTGCCAACACTAAAATGTTCACTGGAGTTCCTCTTTATGCCATAGCCCCTGAACAAGCATGCAGCAGATCACGTTTCTGACATTGTCAGATCTGACAAGATTATCTGCATGCTTGTTTCTGGTGTTGTTCGTACACTATTGCAGCCAAATAGATCAGCAGGGCTGCCAGGCAACTGGTATTGTTTAAAGGGAAATAAATATGGCAGCCTCCATATTATTTTCACTTTAGTTGACCTTTAAGCTATGAGTCTCTAGTCCCTTGTTTTTTCTGGTGGGCAATATTCGATTGTCATATCGGGCTGCAGTCAGCCCATGGATGGCCACTTTTACAGCAGTTTCCTGAATGGTACATCGTGCATACAGCAGCTGATAAATGTAAAATGTTGGTTTTATTTATTTATTTTTTTACTTAAAATTGACTAATGCTGACTGAAAATGTTTCCCTTTTAAAAGACTTGTGAAATTTATCCACAAACCTAATTTCTCTATGCGAAACTGGTTTGCAGCTTTTTTTCTTCGTTTAAATAGAACAGTCAACAACCTGTGTTGAGTGTATTCATGAAGTTTACTCCCCCCTCTCACCCAGATGGTAGGCAGTGTTGGCAGGAAATAGAGGTTTGTTCTTTCACATTGCTCAACAGCTGATGTAGTAGGGTTTCCTTATCTTTGATGTGCACATCACTGAGCCTGCTCTAGCTGATACAAAGATAAACTAAAATACTGAAAACCATGTAAAATATCAGTTTGCATTAGTTTAAACATGATTTATTAAAAAAAAATGTTAAATCAAATTCTCAAACACTGACAGCGGGTTGGTAAAGAAACCTCATTGACGGCAATATTGCATGTGTTTACACAGGATTGGGGAATGCTGATCCTACAGTTACGGTTTAGAAACCGCTTCAAAGAGCCATGCCTTCCTGTTTAAAAGTGGTTTATTTCAGAGAGCTTAGAAAGTACCCAAACAGGATCCCCCACACCTGCAGATTTTCCAGCACTGACCTCACCTGCAGCTTCTCCCAGCACAGACCCTCACCGCTGCAGACTGCACTATATGTCTGCACTGTTCTGAAGAGGTTGACACTGCGTGACCCCGAAACTATCTTCAGCGTTTAGTGTTTGACACATGCATTGGTTGGAATAAACGACATTCTTCGCTTATGAGAAGCCTGGTGTGCTAACCGATCCTTGGACTTGTATGCTTTACATAGGGTGGCGCTTTGCACCCAAGGTTATGCATCCAACCAACACGGTAAGGTGTGCCACTCCAAACATTCCCCCCATAAGATGAGGGGTAATGAGACTGGCTCTTCTCTCTAAAAACACACAGACTGCATTTCTCAGTTTTCCTTGTGTCCTGTGCAAGAGTTCAGTTCTACTTTAAAGCTTATGCTTCATCAAAGCTAGTATATGTCTGAGGCCCAAAATAACCAGTGAGCTATTTACAGCCATTTATCCAGTAGCTTTTAGCTACAATTGTACGATTGGGGGCGGATGGTGGGCCCGATACTCGTGAGTTGATCCTGTGATTTAATTGCATGTCTGTGGATTTTTTCGAATGAACATATCAGCCTTTTACTTCAACCTGGTCTGGACTGCGGCTCTTTCTGTGCATATCCATTTATCCAGTAACTGGTACAAGGTATAGTCCATTAAATAAAGCTGTAGTCCTGACCTACTAAATTAAAGATTCAGTGTGTATGCATAAATACGGTAGGTGTTTTTAGGCTACTTGCACACCAAGACGTTGCGTTAGGTGCTACGTTAAGGTCGCATAACGTGCACCTAACGCAGGGCCTGTGCTCTTCGATGTGGACGTCAGAGTGAGCCGCGTTGTGCAGCTCACTCTGGCGTCCGTGATGCGTACTCTTGGACGCATGCGGCATCACGTGGTCCCGCCGTCCAATCGCCGCACAGAGCGGCCGCACCAGGAAGTAAACACTGCACGTCACAACGTGCAGTGAATATTAATTAGCCATGTGCCTGGCCGCTCTCCGCTCCTCCCCAACATGACTGAGCATGTGCAAACAGTCTAACGTGGCTTAAGCCGCTGTAACGCTATAGTATGCTGCACTTTCGGAAGAACGTGCAGCGTTACATGTAACGCAACGTGGGCAGTGTGAACAGCCCATGTGTTACATTGCTGTGCGTTGGGGGAGCGTTACAGGCTGCACTAACGTGCGCCTGTAACGTTTTAGTGTGTAAGCAGCCTTAAGTCAGCTGTTATGGGCAGATAACCTGCACCCTTTGGATTTCATTTTCTGTTTTAAGATTTTTGTTTTTCCTGATTGTAGAACTCTCTGATAGGTTGGTGCTGAATGCCAATCACTGGCGTAAAGCTGTCTTACTGAGTGGGTACTCTGAAAGTCTAATTGTCTTATTTTGTATGCATTCACAGAGTGAGTCCTGCTGATGGAGAGCTGCAGTGGAATTTTACACATACACCAACTGAACATGTGTTTCCTGTTCCTAATGTCTCTCACAATGTGGCCTTGAAAGTCAGTGTCCAGTCTTTGCCTAGACAATCCAGTTATCCAGTACTGAACTGTAGCATCCATAGTACCCTTGGCTTCTTTGAGAAAAGGTTCTCCACGCACGAGCTGAGTGTTCCTCAGCCTCGAGAGCTAAAGGAGAGCAGCCAGTATGGACAGATCTGGACTGTTGGACCTGAAGGATTACAACAAGCTAGAACAAGTTTAAGCATGAATCTCACTGTTCCTGGCAGAAGCATTAAATTAACACCTGGGGGTGGAAGTGGCTATGACATTGGAGCATCTCCATCTAAAGTTCAAGGTTTTAGCATGATTAGAGACTCCAAGGCAACTCCATCAGACTCCCCTATTAGAAGTTTTAAATCCTTATCTTTGGTGGATATGCCTATATCTAATCCACACTCAAATCAGCCACCTGAGACCAATCCCCTGATAGGCACCTTAATTCAAGAACGTCAAGAAGTCATAGCAAGAATTGCACAGCATTTACTACAATGCGATCCAGCAACCACCCACAGAACCAATTGTTCCTTCAAAATGCACGACTCCAGCCCTATCTCTAAAATATTCCGAAACCTATCTGAAGATGAAAACTTTAACAAAATAGAGAAAGAAACTCCTATTATAAGTACGCCCAGTTTAGATTTTACTCTAACCCCTGACAACTTGGACCGAAATCTAAAAACCTCTTCAGTTACACCCATTACTTCCTCTCGACCTAGTCCTGAAGGTAGAATCTCGCCAAAACCACAAGCAAGAAGGAGACTCATTCTGGTTCAACCCAACGAGCACATTTCAAACACATTTCAGAACCTTACAAATAAACACACATCTGCACTTTCATCTAGTAAAGAAAATGTGGCCGTGCTGCCTGAAAAAGAGGGCTTAAAACACGGTGAGCAGACAGAAAACAATCCTATTAGAGGAAGTCACATCTCACACCATAGTACCACAAATGTCTACATGTGTGTCAGTAACAGACAAGCAGCTGAAAGTAAAAACAGTGACTGTTCACAAAATGATAATCGCAAGAACTGTTCACGAAATGTACTGGCACTGAAAACCTGTGGACTTTTCCATGCATCAGAGACTAAATTTATAGAGAGTAACGCAAAGAAAGCACAAGGGTCTGATCATAACAATCAGCTACATAGCATAGAAAATTACGTAAAGACTGACCGGGATGGTTTCAAATGCAAAGAGTCCCAGGACAAGTCGAAAACAACACATGATGAGAATGAAGATCCATCCAAATGTGACTGTGGCACACAAGAGCAAGGAAAAGCCGGTGGCAGCTGTCCAAAATGTGAGCGGCTGAAGACAACAGAGCAGGCAGTACGTATATTCATTAATATAATGCTTTCATGTTTGTATCAATGAAAGATGGCCAAGTAATAATCTGATAATCTGTACATGAAGAAACTCTGGTACGTGAGCACTTTTTTTTTTAAATAAGGTGTCCTGTATGGATAAAGTTGAGTACCACACAGTGGCAAAAAAATAGGGGGATACAGAGATTGTGACTGCACTAAGCCCTTAAACCAGAGGGGTTCACTAGGGGCCCCATCCAATTGCTGTATTAGCTGTATTCTTATTATTGGTGCTATGCTTGCATTGATCACTTCTATATGTGCTCTGAATTGTTACCATTAGCAAACTGCTCCTCTCCTCTGCTTACACCACTCTGGCACTGGGGCATGTTGTGGTGCTCCATATCAATTGGGTATAGAGAGCTTTAGGGGGCCCCTTGTAAAACACAGTTTGGTCCATAGCTCCTTGGCTACACCACTGGTTCCGGAGTTTCTTCATGGTGATTGATATTTGCATCCATAGTGGATTTAGTTATGTCTAGTTTGATTCCCTTTGAAATGAATCTTATATGATTCAGGCTTACGTGATTGCTAGACCCAAGGGCAGACATTCAGAGCTCAGCAGCAATGTGTGCCTTCTCATCCCAGTAGGTCACTGAAGAAAACCATCCTAATGAGGATAGTGCAAAAATATTTATTCATTGAATATTGTGACGTGTGAATTACTGTATTTTTTTGGATTATAAGACTCACTTTTGTTCTCCCAAAAGTGGAGAAAAAAGTCACTACGTCTTATAGTCCAAATGCAGGGAGTTCCTGACTTGTGAACGCCTGCCAATACAAACCTCCAACCCGCCACAATGTTGGGGACTCCCTGCTGTGCACATGCAGAGGAGGACATGAGGCCAAACGGAGGACACAAAGGGGCATAGAGGACGACACAAGGGGTACACAAAGGGGCATAGAGGAGGACAGAGGCGGACACATGAGGACACAAGGTACAAAGGAAGGCACTGTAGGTACAGGGGTCAGAGATGGCACAGTGTTCCGACTTGAGAACTGATTTAGGTTAAGAACAAACCTGCAGTCCCTTTTCTCGTTTAATCGGGGACTATATGTATATTACAATTTTTCGCAATAATGGTCCTTTAACTCTTGATTCACAGTCCGTGGGTCATCCCTTAGCAGGTAAGAAATTCTGAATATGTAGCCAGATTTAAACCTTTACTGAAAGAGCCTTGACAATAAAAGTAGAAGACAGAATGATAAAATCCAATAGTGAGACTGACTTTAGGCATGTTTCTCTGAAATGCTGCCTCACAATGGAACTGCTGCATAAGCAAAAGATAGAAACTGACTAGCCTATGGTGTAAGATAGGAACTCACTAGCCTATAGATTGAATGGTAGGATGTATCTCTTTGTACAGCTTCACCCCCTTCACCTCCCTGAGGTACATTCCAAGGTTTGGTATTGTACAATACCCCCATAACCTCCCACAGCGTATTACAGGAAGTGGGCAAGAGGCTACCAAAGCCACATCTTCCATATGTAGGCATGAAAGGGTGGGGGTATGGTCATAACCAGCCTCCTTCCAATCATATGAAGGGGTAAAGTAAGGTCAGTGGCAGTATGCTTTCACCCACTCCCTTCCCCAGAAATGAGGATGTGGCAACCCCACCCCCATCACCCTCAAAAGACCCCATTGGCCAGGGTGGAATTGGCATGATTGCATGATATTTTTTCTCTGGACACAGCTCTGATGTGTTTTCATACATTACCAGGGAAAGCTGGTTCATGGATAAAATATTTAAATGTGTAGAAGGATATGGGATAATACATTACTTCTGCACTGTGGCGTTTACTTACAGTAAACAAGATTATACATAATGACTGTATTTAGCTTAGTACTGTCTCTAGACCACAGTATTTATGTATTTATGTTGCTGCCAAGCATGACTGTGTCTAAACACAAATAAGGCTGCAGCAGGTTTCTCTTGCTGTGCTGTCTAGTGAACACTAGAGGGAACACAATCCCCTTACATCAGAACAATAGAACAACTTGTTCTGAATCTGTTTGTCCTTGTAGGAGACTAGCTCTGGAAGCTTGCAACATGAAACAGTATGTTGTTTATTAAAAGGCATCCTTTTTTTCTTTTCTCTGCCCCTGCATAGGAAGAGTAAAATAAAATGCAGTAGACTGTGGTATAACGTCCTTTTCATGAAATTATGCTAGTTTCTTTAGCTGTATGCATTTTCTTTATTGATGAATGTGAACTAATTGTTCTGTATGATTTTTATTTTGCCCAGAAACCTGTACCACTACGGCCATCTAACAATTGGAGGAAGAAGGGTTTTCATTCCCTAGATGGTGTCTCTACTAAGGCCTTCCACCCCTGCACAGGCTTGCCATTACTATCTAGTCCTGTAAGTCACTCTCTGTTACAACACACTTTAAAATATTAAAAAAAAAAACAAAAAAAAAAAACACTTTTTAAACATTGCTGGATGTGTATGCAGCCACTCAGAATGCTTATCAGTACATTTTCTTTACTACAAGAAAAATGTGTGGTGTTTTGCTTATGATAAACCTTCTGTTTCAACCCCAACTATGCCCAAACTTTGTTTTGGATGAAGTGGGGAAGGATTAGAACCTGTTACACATTGGGGCATTCTCTTCCTACTTCCTGTATATGGTCTCACTTGTGAGTAAGGCAGGAAGTGAATGCAATTTCCCTAGCAGGGATCCAGAAAATTAAAATAAAACAAGCCATCAGTTCTTTATTCCTTACTTCCTGCTCTGAAAATATGTTTGCATGGTCTGTGATCCCATTTTCATTGTCTGTGTTACTTGCTCCTGGTACCAAACACAATATGGAGCGAGAGAGATATTCTAAGATTGTGTTCTTTGTGAACAGGACCTGGGCTGCTAGAACTCACGGAGAAGCATGTGATCAGTTTGGTCAAGTGAGACATATGCAAGTCTCTGATTTGCTATTCATGATCATGTGCTAAAGCAGGATGTGATCACAGCAAATCAGAGCTTTGCATATCTCTTAGTTGATCAAACAAATCCCTTGCATCTCCAGGAGTTCTTCTAGAAATGACTATCACTACTTTTAGCCATAGGCCCTGGGCAAATGTGACAGTCAGGTGTTTCTGACTGGAGTCTGCTTGTTTCAGGTCTGCGTTTCAGACACTACTGCTGCCAAAGAGAACAGGAGGCTGCCAGAAGAATGCACACAGCATAACCGAAGAATGCACACAAAGGGAGCAAGTGTGATCCATGCCAAACTGTCATTTAGAGCCCTGGATTCTAAAACATTAAATGGACTTGAGCACCTCATTCACAAAACATATAACCTGAACCTCCTCCTAAGGGAGGTTTGTAAATGGTGTGCCATGGAGGGTTGGCAGGCACTGCTTACATTTGGTAGGCTGCTCCCTAGCCCCCTGTCTTTATGGTGGCATCCATCTTCTTCCAGGGAGACCTGCAGTTGGGGCTCCCTGCAGTGTTGGGCGCTTCCGTCCTTCGGTTTGTATATTTTGTAAATTAGTTGCTGGGGTCCCTTTAAGGTGCCCACTTATGATACTATTTTGATTGTACAACCTTACCACTTCTATGTGATGTGACCTACACCTAAAGTACCCATTTAAGTATATTCCCTCAGTTCTACTACATGAATTTGGCAAGATTGTATCACCAGTGGGCACATTTACTGTGAGAAAAAAGGAACATTGCATAGTTCTAAGTAGGTTTGGCACTGCTTATCCCGTGCCACATCTCTTAAGGTACAAGGGCTGGGTCACACCAAGGGCAATTCTCAAAGCTCCCACGTTTTGAAAAGCACTTGGTAAGCATATGAGGGTGTTCCCGCAGCAGTGCTGTGATTCTTTTGAAAACGCAAACTCTTTGGAGCACTTTTTGAAGTGATTCAATTTAAACCATTTATATTGACTGTATGCTTCACTCTACCTGAAGCAATGCGTGGAAACCATGCGGTGCCCCTGTCATGATCCGTTGTGTTCCTGCTGTCCCAGGGAATGCGATGGCCATTGTGAACATGGCCTAAATGGCAGTTGGCTAAATCTTGGGAGGTGACAATGATTGTAGGTGTGATGTCTCCCACACACAAGTGTTCATTAAAGGCTACGATGTACCAGATAAAAGCATATTTTTGTTTTACCTAGGTCCCACAAAGAAAAACACAGTCAGGGTATTTTGATCTGGACACTTCCTTACTACAAATAAAAGGTTTATCCACAAGGAGGTATTTATATTTTTGTACATCTTCTTTTATGCTCGTATGAAAATATTTATTTCCAGTGAATTGGTGAGATGACTCTATGGAGCTGCATATTATGCTGGTCACACTTCTAATATGGGTTAATTCTACTGTATACTGTATAGGACATTTATTTGTGGGCTGCTCCAGTATATTCTTTTGTTTTTGTCTAGCTTCATTTCTGCTAGGAGAAGGTGCTAAGTATAGTGTCACCTTTAAAAGAGAATGTAATCACAAGTCACAACTTCTGGTGTGTGCCCACAGGGACAAACCAGCATGCATCACATGGCAGAAATCCACTACCTCTCTAAAACACACACACACCTACACACACACACACACACCTACACACACACACACACCTACACACACACACACACACACACACACCTACACCTACACACACCTACACACACCTACACACACCTACACACACCTACACACACACACACACCTACACACACACACACACACCTACACACACACACACACCTACACACACACACACACCTACACACACACACACACACACTTTCCACCTTGTTTAATATATCACCATACACACAATATGTGTGTGTGTATTATAGTATTTCCACTATATTTTTAATATAGTGTTGTAACCCAAACTTGGCTTTAGTCAGAATTTCTACATTTTGACTGAAACTTGTAAAATATGGTCACCCTCTGGAATCCGTCACAGCTGCATGTCTTTGGGGGGAAATCTATACCATCTTTTCACATCTGGTAGCACATGGTAGACAAAGGTTTGCCCTAGTATCTGGTCCTTGCCGTGTGAAACCTATGGAAAAATCCAATGGTGAATAATTTATTATGCCACATACTGTATATACATTTTTGCTTCATTTTACCATTGTTGCATATTGTGGAAGACGTAAAAATCCAGGTTAATAATCATTACCACACCTGTTACATCTGATTCACGTCGTGTGGCTGTCATAGATGTCTTCCACAAATAAGAGACTGTGACTATTCTGTCTGTCTTCATTCCAATTATTGGTACACTCCTTCAATAAGCCTTTTTCTCTGACTCCGATATGCAGGACTTCACTATAGGAAAGGCAATATGTTGATGAGCATGTTAGATTTTCAGCACACATGTATCTGTTGCATTTTTGAAGGTATTTAGCTATTTAGGCCAAACTGTGAAACTGTAAAACTGGTACACCACAGATTGTCTTCATTAGAAGTGCAGCTATGAGCAGTTTGTCTAGTTAATGGCTACTGCTGCTGTTCTGCTCATTTAGTATTATCGACTGAGTGTATTACGGTACGGAAGCAG
This sequence comes from Hyperolius riggenbachi, assembly GCF_040937935.1. NCBI lineage: Eukaryota > Metazoa > Chordata > Amphibia > Anura > Hyperoliidae > Hyperolius > Hyperolius riggenbachi. The sequence goes on along the minus strand of NC_090648.1, from coordinate 190,258,539 downwards.
CATATAGAACGTGAGTAATGACTAAATACAGCTGATTTTGATTCACCAAAGGTAGTAACAGAGTGGTTACCTCCCACCTTTCTTCTATAAGAAACATTGAGGCATCATTCTGCTTCTCATCTATTTAAAGTGTACCAGAGCTGAAAAAATTAAAATGTTTTATACATACCTGGAGCTTTCTCCAGCCCCATACGCTCGGATTGCTCCCACACTGCTGTCCTCCACTGCCCGCAGCTTCAGGAACTGGGTCCCATCACTTACGTCAGTGGGAGCCAGTCTATGCAGGAAAAGCGCGCCCTCTATGTATCTCTCCAGCGGCTGCTGGAGAGATACGCAAACAGTGCACTTCTCTTACGTTAGACTGGCTCCGAATGATGTAAGCGACAGAACCCGGTTCTCGAAGCTGCAAGCAGCGGAGGACAGCGGCGTGGGAGCAATCCGAGCGGATGGGGCTGGAGAAAGCTCCAGGTATGTATAATATGTATAATAACTTTTCAATTTTTCCAGCATTGAGTCACTTTAACCAATAGTTATAGTGTTATCTTGAATTTTATAATAAGACTAGATTGTATTTTGTCTCAGGTGTGTAAGCAGCTGTATGCTGGCAATACACGGTGCGTTTCTGCGGCTCGATTATGCTGCCTGATCGATTCGCCGCTTGACCCCGCGGGCGATTCTCTTCTGCTCATTTTTCCTTATCTTTTCCATTGTCCCCATGCGGAATCGATCGGGCGGGTGATTGGACATGTCGGAAATTATCAATCGAGCCATCTAAATGGCTCAATCGAGCGGTACAAACCGTGTATTTCCAGCATTAGTCGTACCACTCATCCATTACAAGTTTCGCCCAGAATGATCGTCCATGGTTGCTTTGGGCGGTGTGTGTGTGTGTGTGTGTGTGTGTGTGTGTGTGTGTGTGTGTGTGTATTATTACATATGTATGTATGATTCTATTACACTTGAAGTCAATAATTAGGAGTTTGTAAGCCTGAAGATAATTAATCTCTCTTCTGTCCATGACAGACGTCACTGTGAGAAAAAAGAAAAGAATGTAGAATGCGGCACTGAATACCTACTCAGTAGCAGTGCTCCACCTGCACCTTGTCTAAGCCTTCTGGGAAATTTTGAGGTAAGCTATAGAACTATCAATGTATTTGTCAGCAGATGCCCAAAGTCCTAAAGCATACATGTCAAACTCGGCTTGCGGGCAAAGTCTGACCCGCAGTGCCATCAAATCGGGCACACAAGTGGTTTCCCCACTTTACATTTTATTTGACTCACAAACATTGGAGTGCTAAGCCTATGTGGCTAATCAGTGAAACTATGAAGCCACAATGTGAAGGAAGAGGGGCCTCTAGACACCAGGAAACTGTATAGAGGAGGGGGGCACTAGATACTAGGGAAGTGAGGTGGGTCACTAGACTCCAGGGAACTGTACAGTGGAGGGAGGTGGGCCACTAGACACCAACAAACTGTATAGGGAGAGGAGGAGGGCCATTAGACATCGGGGAACTTTATAGTGAAGGAGGGACCACTAGACACCAGGGAACTTTATAGTGAAGGAGGGACCACTAGACACCAGGGAACTGTATAGGGAAGGGAGGTAGGCCACTAGACACCAGGGAACTGTTTAAATAAGGGGAGGGAGGTGGTCACTAATTATTTGTCCCAGGTTTCAATTGCAGACCACTGTGTTTTTGCGTTTGACACCCCCATCTTAAGACTTATAGGTAAAGGTCCCCAATATATAATATCCAGTCACACTTCCTTGTGTTTGCTAAGGTAGCAGAACATTTTAACTGCTTGGAATAAACATGCATGAATTGTATTTGGTAAAACCGTTTCTTTTACTGCTCAAATGTGTTTATCGCACATTAGTTTACTACCATTTCAGGTTTTCTTTAAAATCAGCACATACTCAAGCTAAACCATTGTATCTATACAAATAAAACCAAACTAAATGTGCGGGACTTCAGAGAAGTTGTATTTAGGACTTGGGGCTCATACACTACAAAGGTGCATAGAAAACCGCCTATGTGGTAGGTAATGCTGCAGAGGTGTGTGGAGTCCATGTAGTGACAAAACCATTTACAAGAAATGTAATATTTACTTTCCAGCTGTTATAAGGGGGACTCAGACATTAGAAAAGAGTTTCTCTTCACTCAGATATGTAACAGTATGCAGGACAAGGTCTTTCAATGTACGCATTTAGTAAATGATTGTTTTTGCTTTTCAGGAGTCTGTTCTAAATTATCGATTTGAACCTTTGGGCATAGTTGAGGGTTTCACAGCAGATGTTGGGGCGAGTGGAGTCTTCTGCCCAACCCATATGACCTTGCCTGTCAAAGTGTCTTTCTATAGTGTTTCAGATGACAATGCACCCTCTCCTTACATGGTAAGTGCGCTGGCTGTGCACAGGAATAGTAATGGTGCATAGAGCTTGTACCCCATAATGTCTAGTTCTGAGAGATACATAAAGAGTGCTCTTTCCTTCAGTAATTCACAAATCTAGTTACACTTGTGAAATTACTCATTTAAATTAAATTTTATTTCAGTTACTGGGGCCACTTAATTTATATCTAACATTGTTTTGTTACTAGTAAAAAAAGATACAATTTACCGTAGATATTTCAAGATAAAATCTAAATGTCTTTTGGCTCTTGCTACTTGTTACTGCTGACTTGCTCAAAACCATTCTATATTATTTTGTGGTAAAATGCACTCTGGTTGAAAAAAAACATCCGTCCATCAAGTCCAACAAGAAAAAAAACAAAAAAACCCATCCTGAACCTGTACATATCCCAGTTGATCCAGGGCAGTGATCTGCAAACTTGGCTCTACAGCTGTTAAGGAAATACAAGTCCCACAATGCATTTGCCTTTATGAATCATTACTGTGGCTGTCAGACTTCTGCAATGCATTGTGGGACTTGTAGTTACTTAAAGAGAATCTGTATTGTTAAAATCGCACAAAAGTAAACATACCAGTGCGTTAGGGGACATCTCCTATTCCCCTCTGTCACAATTTCGCCGCTCCCCGCCGCATTAAAAGTGGTTAAAAACAGCTTTAAAAAGTTTGTTTATAAACAAACAAAATGGCCACCAAAACAGGAAGTAGGTTGATGTACAGTATGTCCACACATAGAAAATACATCCATACACAAGCAGGCTGTATACAGCCTTCCTTTTGAATCTCAAGAGATCATTTGTGTGTTTCTTTCCCCTCTGAGGGGGGAGTGCATAGCAGAACCACAACACTGAAGAACTTGGCAGCCTTCCAGACACAGGCTGACAAGTCTGACAAGGGAAAGATACATTGATTTATTACAGAGACTGTGATAGTACAAAGTGCTGCAGTAAGCCAGAACACATTAGAATAGCTTTTGGAACTTGTAGGATGATAAAAAACAGGATGCAATTTTTGTTACGGAGTCTCTTTAACAGCTGGAGAGACAAGTTTACAGATCACTGATTGAGGGGAAGAAGAAAAACCTTACAAGACCTGGTCCTTTGCCTTAAAAGGGATTTTTTTAAAGCTCCTCTGTATCTTTCTTTACTCAACTTAGATTTCCATTATACTGTCTACAGAATTATGAAATGGGTGTTTTCAGTGATAATGTTTCTGCTTCACAGGGTTATATTACATTAGAGTCTCTTGGCAAGAGGGGTTATCGCATACCTCCTTCTGGAACCATACAAGTGGTATGTACCAGTGGCTGCCAAGCTGCTTTTTTTTGTTGATTTTGCTCTTTTGCGTTTGATGAAATGAAGGGGCATATCTATTTATTAGTGTAAAAGTGCTGCCGCCCATAGCTTCCTCACTGCAGTCCACAGTGTATGGTTTTTCCACAAAGAAACAGGTTGCCATGTATAATCCGATTGTATTATACTCCTCTGCATCACATGATGCGGGGTAAGTAATAACTTGGTTGGGAATCCATACAATCCCTTCCCACATCAGTGTAATGAAGGGCATTTACAGAACATGCAGTCAGCTAAGCAATGCATCTTCTGGCCGTTGTACCATATCCAGGGACAGCAGAAGCCAATAAACGGAGGAAATGGTATTTATGTTTGCTGGGCACTTGTGGAGGGGGCACTTGTGAACTGCTTTTTAGAGGACACTTAACTATGCTCAAAATCGCATTATGCAAACATTGTACACATTTACATATTAAATAATTTATGCATATGCTCCCAAAAGTCTTCATAACAGTGCAAAGATTAGAGACCTGAAGTAGCATGTCAGCCAGCCAGATTTGCTTTTTGTAGAGCAAAGTATTAAAGGGATTGTCTAGGGAAAAAAAAAGTTTCTTATCTGAGGCTTTTACCAGCCCCATGCAGCCATCCTGTGCCCTCGTAGTCACTCACTGCTGCTCCGGTCCCCCTCCGCCAGCTAGTTTTGTTTTTGCCGACCTCGAGGTCGGTGGGCCGCATTGCGTACATTTTTACGCATTCCCGCTGGTGCAGGAACTTTAACACACATGTTTTTAAGCGTTGAATCAGTAACTCGTAAAGAAGTCAGCTGAGTGCTAAACAGGCATGTCACTAGCCTACAAGCCATCAGCCAATTCTGTTGCCATGGAGGGGGAAAGGGGGGCAACGGTGCAGTTAACCTTGCTATAACCATTTCACCGTATAACCATATAACTTTTGCATTTCAGACCTTATTTAATCCAAACAAGACTGTGGTGAAGATGTTTGTGGTGAAATACGACCTGCAGGATATGCCAGCCAATCACCAGACATTCCTAAGGCAAAGAACGTTCTCTGTTTCTGTGACTCGAGATAAGAAGGGGACAAACCCTGAAAACCACATGAAGATAGAAGAACGGATATTACGTTACCTCATCCACCTGAGGTAATCTCCCTTATTTGGTGGTAGGGATGAACAAAGTTTGAGCAAGATAGCTCAAGTTGCATTTGACACAGGAAGGGGAAAGGTTGTTGTATTTTTAGTGTTGCTGTAATGTGGGTGTTATAACATTTGGCATCTCTGGTTAGTAACGGCACACGCTTGAAAAGGCTGCCACAGCCTCCATTACCTCACTCCAGGCTTTGGTTGCTATAGCTGAATGGAAAGTAACCTGAGGACCACACATTAGACACTTTCGTATTTCTTGACCTTAGCCTTGTACAGCAATTGGCTTATTTTACCACTACCATGTAGTATGAGCGCTTACCTACAGTATTTGTTCATAGTATTCAAAAGCCGTTGGCTCTCATGCTAGATGGAGGTGGTAAAATTGGCCAGTGATTGGCCAGTCAAAATTGCATGTATGTACCAGGCTTTAGATTGTTAGCTGTGTTATTCAGAACCCAATTTTTAACCTTGTTCTTATGTACATTTATTATTCGAATTCCATATATAGTACGGAAGCATATTTGGGAACTGTGTCATAAAAAGTAAAAACATCCTAGTCACTCTTTAAAAGTCAGCAGCAGATATTTTGGAATGGGTATATAATAACAAATATAATGCCTGTTGAATGCCCCATCCATTGACACTCCAGGAAGTTCCCCTGTAAAGGCTGGGGCAGACACATGGTAAGAGTTAGTTTCATATTCGCTTTATTTATTTATTTATTTTTGTAATGCGCTGCAAGAAACCCTCACCTAACACTAACCTTAGCCCGATAGATAAATGAACTGCACACGTTTTATGTCTGATGAAATACAGCTACAGCAGTCAGACTAATCACAAATAGCTGTGTGTGTCCAGTATTGCAGGGATGAGGCGGCAGCCCTAGCTGAGGGAGTGCTGGGTTAAAAATTGTGTGCCGTTTGTGGCAGTGTTCCTGTCCGTGAATGAGTGCAGCCGTACTGTTCAGGATGCTTTGCACGGTAGCAAAGAGCCGTTCGGGCTCAGCTGAAAAATCAGAGCCAATCAGCTTCTTGCTACTGCACTGACGCACGGCATCTGGTGCAGTGCAGCTGCGCTTGTTCATGGACAAGAAGCCAGCAAGCCCTTGTCGAAAGAGGTTCGAGGGGATCCAGCGCTGGACCAGTGGAGGCAGGAGGACAGAGTAAGCCTTTGGATTATCCAGAGGCTTCCTTCTAAGTACATATTGTACCTATTTGGGGGGTAAGTACCTATTTGGGGCACTTTTCTGCTACCGTTTGGCAATCCTGGTGGGAGCGGGCGGCATGAATGTAAATCTATCCCCTGGCAGGGATAACGGGTCCCAAACAAGGTGTAGATTTAATTACTGTGGTCAGGAAGCGGTTAAAAAACCACTGGGGCTCATTTATCAAAACAAGCACAAGAAAACTGGAGTAGAAATGGTGCAGATTGCCAGATTAAGGAAAACGTTCCACTTTTGCACCTATTTTGGTACAGATTTACTTAATTTCTCCTTGCACAGGCTTTGACTAATCTGCCCAAGTGGTTCTTACAGAAATGGGCTGATGGGGTGTCAAACTTTGCTGCCAGTCAATGGATTAATCGATGCATTAACAATGAGTAACAAAGGCTCTTGCTCTGTTCAGACAACTACTTCTGCAGTGAGGTAGGAGGTTCTCTATTCTCTCACGGCAACACTAGAGTTCTGTTAACATGGCTGCAAAAAAAGAGAGGACTTGTCGTCGGTTTTTGAAAATTGTTAGTAGCCTGTAGATTGGAATGGATGATTTTTACTGACTTGTGCTTCTGCATCACTGCTCTAGATTAATAGCAATAAGCAACATAGATCTGCCTCTTCTAACTATTAATATCTCCTTTAGGTTCCAAAGTTCCAAGACAGGAAAGATCTACCTCCACAGAGATGTGCGGCTCCTCTTCTCTAGGAAGTCTATGGAAGTTGACAGCGGAGCAGCATATGAACTGAAATCCTACACAGAAACTCCAACAAACCCTCAGTTTTCACCCAAATGCTGAGCAAACCACAGCTAAAGATCTTCAGCAGCATTAAACAAGGCTTGCTTACATATTGAACTGAGACTTTGGTCTGACTGAACAAAAGACATGGACCAGCTCCAGGGGTTTTCCTCAATATGTTCTGTGTATTTCATGTAGACTGGAAATGAATAGAAAGTCCTAATTATTATTATTATTTTTTTTTTTTTTACTATAATGCAACTTGATTAGGTGTGTGCTGCATTAGCCATCCTCCCTGTTAGTTTAGTGTTTACACATTTTATTTTGTTAATTTAATATTTAATGTTTCAGTTACTACACAGTGATTGTTGGTCTGTGTTCTAATGTAGCACAAAGCCTATGTAAAATCATACAATGTATTTTTGACAGTAATATTGAAATCTAAAATATATACAAATCTTTAATTCAGTGTGCGATTTATTTTTGCCTTATTAGATTGCATATAATGGTTAATAGTTAGATAGTGTAATGGTTAAGGGCTCTGCCTCTGACACAGGAGACCTGGGTTTGTATCTTGGCTCTGCCTGTTCAGTAAACCAGCACATATTCAGTAGGAGACCTTGGGCAAGTCTCCCTTACACTGCTACTGTCTATAGAGTATATCCTAGTGGCTGCAGCTCTGCCACTTTGAGTCCGCCAGGAGCAAAGCGCAATATAAATGTTCTGTGTCTATGGATTGTATTTTTGAAATATGGGTAAGTTGCTCGATAATATTGCAGCTGACATATATTATGAAATGGGGTTACTGTAATGTTTTGTGCCAATTTAGTATCCTGAATCCTTGCTTGTCATTAAAATAGGCCCAGGTACAAATCCCTTCTGAGGCATGTGATCACTGAAGACCAATCAGGGTTTATTTCACATACATGCTTAGACAGACTGCTAGGAGGAAACGCTCCACAATGCTGAAATTTGCAATGCGAACAGCACATCATATGATTGTAACCAGCTATGACACGAGAAAATGGCAGCAGTGAAGGAACTAGAAGGCATCCACCATGCCTCAGGCAGGAATAGTCTTTGATTTCTGAAAAGAAGCCACTGATGATCATCTGGTCTCTGAAATCAGCCTGTCTCTCTTCTGCAATAGCACACGCTGTTAAGATTCCCCCCTCTTCCCCATGTTTCACATAACTGGATCTGCTGCATGAGCTGACTGTAAAAACAGAAGGGATACAGTCTCAGCAGGTGTACTGAATGTCTCATCTGTTGTACATGACTGGGTCAGTGTTGGCTACTGCAGTTACTGTCCTTATCAATAGGACATTTGTTTAATTAGGATGTGCCTCAACCATTATCTAATGTCTACAGCTAGTTTAAACAAATTACATACTTTGTTTGTCTAGTTATTTTGGTTTATAGTCCGTGAGTGAGAGGAAAATATTTTTGTGTGGTTGACTGCTAGAACCTGTCATCATTTCTGACACCATCTCTATCCACCTTTGAGTTCTGGGTGTTCCCTCTCCTGCTGCAGTCTTGTGACTATGTAATTGCAATCCGGTATAGACTGATAAGGCATGGATATGGAGGCTGCCATATTTATTACCTTTAAGGGCTCGTTTCCACTATAGCGTTGCAAAATCGTCAAATCACAGCGGACGAAATCGCATGCGGGTGCAATTTTGCATGCGTTTTTTTCCCGCAATTTCGCATAGGGTAGTAGGTATGCGATTTTTAACCATGTCACTGCCTGTGTCAATTAACATTACTTCCTATGCGAAATCGCGGAAAAAACGTATGTCAAAACCGCATGCGATTTCCCTATTAAATACATTGAATGCGATTCGCATAGCGGTGTGTGGAGAGCGAATTCTGACTGCTCTGCTATGCAGATTTTCCCCCGCACACAAAAACGCTCCGCACAACGCACAAGTGGAAACAGGCCCATCCACTTACATTGGCTGTGCGAATCCGCATGCGGACAACGCATGCGGATTCGCTATACTGGAAACGAGCCCTCAAGCAATACCAGTTGCCTGGCTATCCTGCAGATCCTCCACCTCTCATACTTTTAGCCATAGCCCCAGGACAAGCATGCAGCAGATCAGGTGTTTCTGACATTGTCAGATCTGACAAGATTAGCTACATGCTTGTTTCTGGTGTTATTCAGACACTTCTGTAGCTAAATAGATCAGCAGGACAGCCGGGTAACTGGTATTGCTTAAAAGGAAATAAATATGGCAGCCTCCATACACTTCTCACTTCAGTTGTCCTTTAAGATGAATGTTGACGTTCCAGATTTGTATAAGTGTAGATACTACACCAACAGAGTGGGGAAGTGTTGGCATTGAATAACCTCTACATAATGGGTCAGCATGCAACTGTTTGGCAATGGCAAATAAATGGCCAGTGCTCATAAGGTATGTGATTAACTCCAAACCATAAGAGCAGAAAACGTTTTGAATGCAGGATTAGCATCTTCATCACTTAATACACTCAGACCAGTTGCTGTTGAAATTTGATTTTTATGGTGACAATCCCACTTTAAAGAATAAACATTGCCTGGCTATCCATAGACCCTGGACAAACATGCAGATCAGGGGTTTCTGACTAAGATATGACAAGCTGCAAGCTTGTTTCAGGTATGTGATTCAGACACTACTGCAACTTAAGAGATCAGCAGAACTGCCAGGCAACTGGTATTGTTTATAAGGAAATAAATATAACTGCCTCCATATTCCGCTCACTTTAGGTTCCATTGAGGGCCCATTCACACTTGATATCGCATAATGCTAGGGCTAAGCAATAGTGTTTTGCAACTGTGATTTTTTTCGCGATTAACATGTAAAAATCACTGGACATTTTTGAGCAATCGCGATTGAAATTGTGATCGCTAAATAAAAGCTAAAAAATGCTGCATGTAGCACGTTTTGCGTTCAGTGCTAATTGCAAATCACCGGTGATCGCGGCTATGAGGTCACTGCCATATGGTTTATATTGCGATAACGCTTTAAAAAGTGTTAGCAATCGCCGGGGTTCAACTGTAAATGCCCACTGATTGCCTAAGTGTGAATATGCCCTTAAACCCCATTTAATGTAAAAACGTTTTTCTAGGTCCATGTAAGTACAAAAGCTATGTACACACTTTACATTTTCCTTGGCCAAAACGATCATTTGAGATTTTCTCAGTTGAAAGTTGTCCCCGGACGTTGAGGTGGTCATTAGTGATCCATCGTGCTGGATGATGAACAACTGACCTCTTTTGGGGATTGTTGACACTACCATTGACGTTGCAGCAGTAGGGCCTTCCTTTGTCCCCCTAGCTTCTTCATCCATATTAACCATATGTTAAAAGTCCTGGGTATTCCTTTGCTTCCTTTAAACTGATGAAGCCACATGATTGGTGGTAAAACATTTTCAAGGATACAAAAAGAAAATGTATCTTCCTTGTGGATGCAACATGACCTGGAAGAATGAGAACATCCACAGGCATATGGGTACAAATGTTATCAATGCTTTGACACTCCTGAAAAAGTTCTAGCAGTAACAGCAGCTCCTGCAGACTCCCTGAGCATGTTGATTATTATTATCCTATCCTCCTATATAAACCCCGTGTCCCTGCGTCCTCTCCTGTCCCTGTGTCTGTGCGTTTGCCCTACTGAGCATGTGTGGCACACGGGCGGACATTGGAGAGCAGGAGGACAGGTGCTAGGGGAGTGCGGCTTGCATGCTGGGCTAGGTGGTGGTGAGGGGGATTACGGCTGAGCCCTAGTGCCTGTTTTAAATTGGCGGGCTTAATCTCTAGTTAATAATAATTTATAAAGCGCAAACACTTTCCATGGTGCTGTACAAATTAAGAAACATTCTCCCTGCCTGCCTGCTGCCCTGCTAGAAGGCTGGTATGTGACACTTACCAACCAGGACTTAGAGACACTGAAGCGAGAATAATTCTTGCTTCAGAGCTCACAGTAAGCTAAACGGGGGTCCCTTCACCTTCACCCCCAAACCCCCCCCCCCCCCCCGCAAAATCAACGACCAAATTGGTCGTAGATTTTGCTGCTCCTAGAGGCAGGGCTAACTGCTGCAGCCCTGCCTCCAGTCGCGTCTATCAGCGGCGCATCGCCGCCTCTCCCCTGCCCCTCTCAGTGAAGGAAGACTGAGAGGGGCCGGGGAGAGGCGGAGATACGCGCTGACAGACGCGCGTGGGGCAGGGCTGCGGCGGTTAGCCCTGCCTCAATCCGGAAGAGATCCCCCGCTGCTCGGAGGAGATTTCGGGGGGTCAGGGACCCTCGTTTAGCCGCGGGATAGCGGCGGTTTAGCAGGGGCACACATGCCCCTGCTAACTATGAGCTCTGAAGCGAGATTTATTCTCGCTTCAGAGTCTCTTTAACCACTTACGCACCCACTTAACCCCCCCACCCTTAAGGACCAGCGCTGTTTTAGCTGATCTGTGCTGGGTGGGCTGTGCAGCCCCCAGCACAGATCAAACACCAGGCAGAGTGACCAGATCGCCCCCCCTTTTTTCCCCACTAGGGGGATGATGTGCTGGGGGGGTCTGATCGCTCCTGCCTGCCTGGGTGTTGCGGGGGGGGGGGGGGGGGCACCTCAAAGCCCCCCTTCGCGGCCAAATTCCCCCCCCCCCCTCCCTCTCCTCCCTCCCTTCCCCGGAGATCCGAGGCTGCACAGGAACGGATCTGTCCTGTGCAGCCTCTAACAGGCTCCTGCCTGTCATGTGACAGCGATCCCCGGCCGCTGATTGGCTGGGGATCGCTGATCTGGTACAACGCTGCTACTGTTAGCAGCGTTGTAAAAATGTAAACAAAGCGGAGTATTTCCGCTTGTGTTTACATTTAGCCTGCGAGCCGCGATCGGCGGCCCGCAGGCTATTCACGGAGCCCCCCGCCGTAAAGTGACAGGAAGCAGCCGCTCGCGCGAGCGGCTGCTTCCTAATTAATCAGCCTGCAGCCGGCGACGCAGAACTGCGTCGCTGGTCCTGCAGCTGCCACTTTGCCGACGCGTGGTATGAGTGCGCGGTCGGCAAGTGGTTAAGCCTCGTTCACATCAGGGCCGTTTCTGTGCGCTTTTCACAGCGCACTGCCCTGTGCGATCAGCAAGGTATTGATTTTCCCATGTAACTAAATGTAGCTGGTTCACATCTATGCGCTGCGCTGAGCAGCGTTACAAAAATGTAGTGTTGCATGCATTTCTGTGCGCTGAGCTGTAAAGCGCACATCAATGCAAGTGAATGGGTGCGCTTTTTTAGCGCACAGAAGCGCATGCGTTTTTTTACCCCTAATTGGAGAAAAAAATAAATTTACATACAAAAACAAAGTTTTATTGACAACTGCTGCTGCTACAGTAAGCAAAATGTGCTTTAAAGAAGCGCAGCGCAACGCACAGAAACGCGCACTGAAGTGTTTTTTTTTACCACGCGCTTTAACACATTTTTCAGCGCAGCAGATGTGAACGAGGCCTTAGGCCTGGTGCACACCAGATGAGTTTTTCTGAGCGTTTTGCGGTTTTAAATCTGCTGCTAATGTTATCCTATGTGTCTGTGCACACTGGAGCAATGAGGTTTTGTAAAAAACCCCAAAGCATTACATTGGGAAGAGCTTTTGAAACCTCTAAAAGCTCTTCCCAATGTAATGCTATGGGTTTTTTTTTAAAAAACCTCATTGCTCCACTGTGCACAGACACATAGGATAACATTAGCAGCAGATTTAAAAACTCAAAACGCTCAGAAAAACTCCTCTGGTGTGCACCAGGCCTGAGTGAATTGAGGCATGTTTGTTCAGTAAATTACCGGACTTCTGCCTCAAGGGGATAAACTTTTGTGAATTTGGAAAACAGTGTAAAATACCGCATGAGTTATTTCACCAAACTGCTTATTGTGAAGAGCCCCATGTGTCAGTGACAAATGTATGTACTTAGACTGTATGTCCAAACATACAGGAATGACAAAATGCAAAGTAAAAGCATGTTGATACCGGCTGAAAAGGCTGTCATACTATTCTGCAGATAGAGGAAATGCATGAGCATATAAAGCACTCCTGCTTTTATAGGCTGCATTTTATGTGTAATGTGTACAGTCCAAGGCAATGCCAAATTTTCAGGTAATAGAGGAAGCTATCTATGTAAATATTCATTACGCAAACAGGCTCTAGCAGGTATTGATATAATCATAGCTTTGGCTTAATAATGATAGTATAGAACACTGTGGTTGCCACAGCAGTTTCTCCAAATCTAAAATGTAATTTTCAGAACACTGCAAGAAAATACAGAAAACTAAAAAGACTCAAAATAAAAAGGATTATTTAAAAGCAAACTTGTATTCTTAAAGGGAAGGTTCTACTTACCTGGGGCTTCCTTCAACCCCTGGCAGCTGTCCCTCGCTGCAGCTCCGCTCCCAGCCGGTGTTCCGGGGTGCGTACCTATGAAATAGCCGCTGGGAGACTTGGGCGCAGGATATAGCCGATATATGGCTTACCTTGCTCATGCACAAGTCCCGGCAGCGTTAATTACTATTTCCCCTCCAGGTTGACGTAGATGGTGGGGAATTATGTAATCTGGCCACCAGCTATTGCTGCCGGCCGTATTAGTTTTTTAAAAGTAACTTAAGCTTAGTCTTCTGACTGCGCCGAAGTTACTCGCTGTGCATCGCTATAGCCGAAATTCCTATTACGGTCTATGGTTGCGCCGGCTGCACCCAAATTTCCTGCGCTGTTATTACAATGCTCGTCCCGGGGTCCCCTCTGTTTCAGATGCCGACCTCGGCAAGTCGGGCATCTTCTGCACCTGTGCGGTTGCACTCCCGAAGCCGGTGGTGTATTGCATAGGTGGAGTACTTCTGCTCCTGCGCAGACCGCTCCAGGCCACGTGAGCGTGGTTGCAGAAGATGTCGGTCGGCATCTGCAATGGAGGGGACACCGGCTGGGAGCGGAGCTGTGGTGAGGGACAGATAGGCTGCCATTGCCGGAGGAGGTGGTCAGGAGCCGATTACATTGGCTCTTGACCCTGTAAATGGCTTACAGTGATCACAGGTTCAGGAGCCAATGAATTTGGCTCCTGATGACTCACAGAGCTCTGTTGTCACAGTGACAGCGGAGCAAGCGGGCTTCAGTGACAGGAGAGAGATTGGTCCGTGCGGCGTGACATCGGTGAGCCCCATTTGCAGACAAAATAGGGGCCAGAGACTGCTGCTCCGGAAGCGGGTACGTTATATGCTTTTAAAAGTGGATACATGTGTTAGGCTCCCTGCACACTGCATGCGATTCCGATTCTGCTTTTTAATCGTTTTTTACATCTGATTCCGATTTTTAATCTTTACTGCATGCTGCATTTTTTGATCCGTTTTTCTGTTGAATGTATTCAGGGAAAATCGGAAATGGAAATCGGAATCGCAAAACAGATTTGCAGTGTGCAGGGAGCTTTACCGGGGAACTCCAGTATGTTAAATTGGAAGGGGTTTGCAACATAGGTGGCTGTGTGTTGTAGCACCGCCCTATTCAACTATATTGAATGGTACAGTCTGTATTGCACTTGAAATGCATGCACAGCACATCAGCGTGCCCATCAAACAGTACTGGCAATGTCTGATGATCCTGCACATTGCACCCTGAGACACATAGCTGAAATTCCAACAGTGCAGCGTCAGTGTGGTCAAGCCCTTATTGCAATAAGGCTTCATTCACACTTCATCAGTTGCGTTGCAGAATAATTCATGTCAACTCAATGCCCATACAATTTTATGTGGGTGTTTCTTATATTCAAAATATACAGTCAAATGATGTGCAGGGTAGCACTTACCTGATCCTACCGCCACACTTCTCTTCCCTGCTGCTATTCAGCTCAGGGTCCTCCACTCTGCGTGGCCGCCTCTGTATTGGTTCTGTTACTGTAACACCAGTGGCACTTGTGCACCGGGATCATGCGTGACATGCGCCCCTGGTGTCACAGTTACAGAACCAATGCAGAGGCCACGCGGTATGAAGGACCTCTAACTGTATAGCGGCAGGCAGCCGCAGTGTATAGCCATATCCACAGCTCCACAGGAAGAGAGGCCCTTTTATCAGCAGAACCTGAGAGAGAGAGAGAGAGAGAGAGAGAGAGAGAGAGAGAGAGAGAGAGGAGGAGCGCAGCAGCAGGATCAAGTTAAGTCAGAGTGTACTGTACTAAAGTGTTAGTGTAGTGCAGTGTACCTTAGCTGGTAGGGCAGCAGGGGTTAGTGTACTGTAGTGTAGTGCAGTGTAAATGTTGTTAGTGTTGTGTAGCAGGGCAGTGTAGTTTAGAGTAGCTTAGATACAGCTTGGGGGGAGGGGAAAAGGTCCATATGACGCCCCTACACTATACAGTATAGGAAGTTGTGGCTGGGCACACCATCTGAGATTGGGTGCTTGGTATTGGGGTATAGGCAAACCACCGAGCAAGTCTGTATTCAAGTATACCAGCACTCCAGAACATTTTCCAAAAAATCAAGCTCTTTTTATTGAGCTGACATATCCACAAAAAAAATGGCCGACAATTGTTTCTGGGGCCTCGCAGGGTCCCCCTTTCTCAAGGCGTGTGTTGTTGTTTTTTTGTGGATATGTCAGCTCAATAAAAAGAGCATGATTTTTTGGAACATTTTTTGGAGTGCTGGTATACTTGAATACACGCCCCTGCACTATAGACGCACCAGGTTTAGTTCCCCCTCACCTGTTTTTTTCCCTCTAAACCTAGGTACATCTTATAGTCAGGAGCACCTTATATTCCCAAAAATATGGTGTATACAGGCCCAGATGAAACCAGAAGGGATCTTGCAACAGCTAGCTAAGCAAATTAGTAGGATTAAAAAATGGGTTTTGATTTCAAATCTAATTCTTGGAATGTACAGACTATGGAAGAATTGGGAAACACGGAAGACACTGCAACTGAGTTAAAGAAAATACCAAGAAGAAATAGCAGTTTTGCAAGTAGTGAATTGGATGGTCAGTGAGATGCAAATCATTTTGAGTTGATGCTAAATGTTTTAGCAAATTTTGCAGCTTGAAACTAACCAACTGCATCTCACGAAGGTGGCATACATTGATTTTCGGTGGCTGTACTTTTTGGCACAAGGTGAGCCGCCTCACCCTGCTGCCGCACAAATGTGGGTGGGGGGGTGTGTGTGTTAGCTATTCTTCCTCTGAGTCATCATAACTTGGAGGGAGAAGAATCCCCAAATTACTTATGCGCGGGGCATGGACTATGCCATCACTGTTACAGCCGTGCCAAGCTTTGGCGTACCACTTCGCGAATTAGGCACCAAAAAGCCTTGCTTTGCGAAGGTGTAACTTGATTGGTCCATTTACAAGATGCATACATTTCTATAAAATTGTAGAAACTCCAAATTATTTGCATTTCGTTGACCATCCTCAGTGCATTGGAGAGGAACAGGTGAGCTAAGTAACAGTGGAAAACAAGGCCAGCTGTTGTAGGGTTGGAACCAATCAATATGAAATGAAGCATGAAAGACACACCCTACAGATGATTTGTGATAGTCTCCATGTTGCATAGATAATCTGTAGTGATTTCTAAAGTAAGGTGTGAAATTTACCAGCCTGTCTAGCGAGTGTTAACAAGCGTCTGGCCGGTAAAGGAGATCAGCTGACAGGCGGTGAGTTCACCACTTGTCAGCTGCCCATCTGCCTCCTTTCCACGGACTGTTGAGCTGTGTGCTCAGCAAGCAGTTACCAGGCAGCAGTGAGCAGTTATCATGCAGCAACAAGCAGTTACTAGACAGCAGTGAGCAGTTGAGAGAGTTTGAGAGGCATTTCACTGCCTATCAACAGTCCATGGAAAGGAGGCCTTAAAGCGGTATAAAACCTGGACATAATATTCAATAAAAACATGCTTTCCTACTTTTTATATGCCATACGGTTATATTTGCATTTGCGCATAAGTATTATTATTCATTTAGAAATGACAAATTCCCAAAAGTACAGTTTTTTGCTTTGAGAGCTGCCTTTGCATTTTATTCATAACTGGTTTTATTCATGTTGTATTGAAGGCAGAAATCCTTTCAGTGTCTCTCTGTGTCCAGGAGCTTCTGCACAGTCAGAGAATGTGTCACATTCCTCACTTAATACAATTAAGTAAACACAAGATAACATTATCTACACTTCAGATGCATCCAGATTTCTCTGCACTGAACTTTCAAGCTCTGTGTTCAACTGATTGAATGCTGTTCTACTAAAAAAAATGGTGGTAGTATATAATATGCTGTAAATAATTTTTTAGAGCAAAGAAGGAATGCTGGGTTTCTTTCCGCTTTAAGCCTCTACACACATTTGATTAAAGTCAGCTGAGGCGGCCGATAACAACTGCCTCAATTAATAATCAGGCATGTGTAGAGAGGGTTGTGAACCCCAATCTGCAAGCAATCCGCCTGGTGGATCAACTCACCCCTAGTGAAGGCCGATCTTCTTGTACACATCGTCCTTCTGCCCCTCTACACAGTACATGTCGTCAGCTAACAGCTGACTCACCTCTGTGCAGACCAGCGATGTCGTCCAAGACGGGCGACATCCATCGAAGGTGTGTACACACATTTACAGAAATGAGCGTTGTCCATATACAAGGTGAGGGCCAATTGTCATGTTATCTAGCAAGAGTAGAGATGAGACAGCAAATTGCTAAAATGCAGCATCCATGGGGGAATACATACAAAAAGGTGTGACTGAAAAACTTCAGACATCTGCTGTACAAGAACATAACAAGAGGAACTGGCTGTAAATCAAACAACTTGAATCAGAACCAAATTGCAGATGAATGTTGGTTGAGTATTAAACAGATGATAGTAAGTGTGGCAGAAAACATAACAGGATATAAACTGAAGAACATAAACAGACAATGAAATTAAAAAACGAAGCAAGACAAAAATACCTTCACATTTGGAGGAATATAGGCAAATAAGAAATAATCTTTCAGCCTCAAGAAGAGGAAATGAGAGGCAGAAAATAAATATGGGATATGGGAGCTAGAAAATTCCAGCACCCTAACAAAATATAAGGACATTTTCTCATTTAAAGAACAGTGGGCTGGTCGATTTATACAAATAAAGTTAGTGATTCTCTTAGGACTCTAAATGTGTCCTTCATTGCAGAGTAAGACATCTTTCACAATAGAGGCTGAACTGTGTACTTGAGTGGCAGCAGAAAACCGCAACATTGCATCTGAGCATGGCCGCTACTTTACTGTCTGTACCAAGCCCTCGCTAGCGCCAGGCCGCTGCAGAGGAGCAGCTGACAGGCGGCCAATTCACCGCATTCAGCCTCCCTTGTTGAAAGAGGACTTAAAACTATTAGTCTTGCTTTTATTCTTTCTTATGGATCCTGGAGAACGTTATGCGCGTGGAAAGTAATGCTGGACCTGGTCAGAAACAAAATTTTCTACGTATAGTGTAGCCAATGGACCAGGTGTCTGACCAGTCCTGCCATCAGCTTGCTGGCCTGGTCAATGCCCTGAGATCCTGTCTCAGAGGAGTCCATGTTGGACAAGACTTTCTTCCCTACAGAACTGAACAATAAGCACTCCCAAATACAAAATTGCTGCATCAGAATTTCAAAATTTATCAAAAATGAACACAACACAGAATCAGCACATGGCTTTAATTATGACGCAGAAGCTTTGGATAGACATCGAGAGGTGGTCTAGAGGGACATGGTCAAAACAGGAGGGCGTGGCAGGACAAACAGGAGCATGACTTGGCTTCTGAACCAGGAGGTCTGACCAAACTCCCAATACTCGCCAAGGCACAGCAGACCCATCTTAGAGAGAGCATGTTATGTTGCAGAGGGAGTTGCATAGTTTGGTTGAAAAAAGACATCCAATCCATCAACTTCAACCAGAAAATTAGGGAAGCAGTGACCCACTACAGAGCCACTTTATAAGTCCTCCAGGCAAAAAATAAAATAAAAAGTAAAATAACCTGTGGGGAGAAAATGTTATACTTACTTCTCCAATAATTGTCCCTCTGGTCCCCACTGCTCCTTCAAAATTGGTGCTGCTGTTACTTTTCGGCAAGTGACAGAGAGTCTTCTGGTCCATCCATCATCAAAGCTTCCATAAACCACACTGGTAACTGGATAGATGCTGTATCAATAACGCAGCATCCATTATCTTCCCATAGTGCTGCTGCCCAGAAGGGCAGGAACACTACAGCCATCTTGGAGACGCCAGAGTGAAGATCTCCAGTGTGGACGCAGCCTTGTTTGGAAGAAAGCAGTCCTATGCAATGGGACCAAAGGTTAAAGGTTTTTGCCTCTTGTGTTACATTTTAACTCAATACATGGAGTTTTACTTTATCATGGAACTAATGTCTCCCAACAGACTAGTGCTGTCATCTTTCCATGTTTATTTTTACTCACAGTATAGGAATTCATTTTGCAGTCTAATAGTTGTGGCTATAGCTGGCCTTATTACCATGTTTATTGTATTTGTGAAGAAAGCCTTCAAGGAGTGGAGGAAGGAACAGTGTGAGACAGTAACATGTTCCTGTAGTCCAAGGAGTATATGGTAGTGACTGGCAATGCCTCTTCTATGAAAGGCGACTGTAAGCATACATTCATAACCTGGACAGGTCCCATTCAGCGGCCTCCTGTACCAACAAAAGACTGTGACAAACCGTTGGAAATAAAAGGCCACAACTTTATTGGTACAATGAATTAATCAACACAAACAATAATTTAAGCGTAATACTCTTTTCATCACACAAGTCCATGAAAATGCCCCTAATATCATGAAATCACAAATAAGACCACCATACCAGCCACCAGCCACAGTTTTGCTAGCTCAGTGGGTACACCAACAGCTTTCAAGCTGGGATGCTAGTCCCGCCACTGCCATAATCAGTCCATCCGGCATTGTCAGGGACTCACCAACCTTGCTGTGACAACATGGTAATAAAATAGCCCAAATTAACATAAAAACCCAGTAGAGGATTTGAATGTAAAGGAAGCTCCCCCAAACTTGCTTTTGTAGCGACCAGGCTGTTCCTATGCCTGCCTCCCCTTCGCACCTTTTTCTGGAGGCGGCCAGCGGCCTATATCCTTCTACCTCTGGGCGTCTTTTGTCCCGCCCAGGTCATGCCCCCCGTCGCTTAGCAACGCTTGCTCCAGGGGCTTCCTTTCATGTATTGCCATTATCCTGAATGGCCATGTGCTGCACCACATTTTCTAGTTATACATAATACGTAAATGGAGTCGCTGAGTATGAAAATAATGCAAATAAATTTTGCATACTTATTGTAGCTTGATTTTGGTTCAGCTTTAGAACAAACTTCACAACTTGGAGAAAGTCACATGACCAGTTCAAGAGCCAATGTAAACTGTCTGGAATGAGCAGGAACTCCACCTTAGGGAGCAGTGGCTTATATGTTAGCCATGTTAAAAAATGATAGATACTTATTTTCAAACACCTGGGCAACAGTTGATATAGAAGATATGAACCACATACACCGATTAGCCAAACTTTTCAGTCCGCCAGGAGAAAAGCTCAATATAAGTCTTTGTCTTTCTTCTTTTTTAACCCTATGGCCTCGATTCATAAAGCATTTCCGCATGAGGAAATGCAGAAAGCCGCTCGCTTTACCGACCACACAGCAAAATATGTATTCATAAAGGCTTTTTCCGCATGAAAAGCCGACATCCACGAGCAGAGTGATCAATCACCGCCTTGCGCGGTGATTATCACAGCAAAAGTAACAAATGTCAATTCATAAAGATTAGAGGTAGCGGTATGCGGACGGGTATTACCGCTACCTCTGATGTGGCGAGAAGCGTGCGGAATCCGTTGCAGTGAATGGGACAGACCTCCCAAGCAGCTGCAGCAGAGAACACCGCACGGAGGGATTCCGCCTGCTTCTCCGGCTTCCGCATGTCTCCCGACAGCCTAACGCCTGCCTACAGCGGAGTATCTCCGCACGCCTGTCACAACAGGAAACATTTTTATGAATTACCACCCTGAAGGCGGAAATACCGACAGCGGTGTTTCCCCGCTCCACTTTCCCCGCTCGCAGGCTCTTTTATGAATCGAGGCCTTTGTCTTCTTCCGTAAAACCAGGAAGTAGACACAATGCAAATTTATTGCAGGATTTCTATGAGCTGCAACAAATAAATGTTTATCTGTAAATGTTTTTCTATAAAGGTTATTATGCTGTTGCTTATTTTTTAGAGCAAAGAGGAAGTTCAGGCCCGCTTTAAAACCACTGACAGGTGAGGGGAATAACATTATGTTACTACAAATGGCACTTGTGACACGGTGGGATACATTAAAGTGAATCTTATCTCATTGTTTCTCAGCTCATTTAGCTTCTATTAACTTTTCAGGAAAGCAGACTGAATTAAACAAGCTATTGACAAGATATTTTTCAATAATAACAGTTGTTTAACTCATGCTGAATTGAAAAACAGAAAGGGACTTCTTACTAGGGCTAGAATTATATGTAAATTTTATAAAAGATGGGCAGAGCTTGATGTGGAGGCGAGTTCAACGTGTCAGCGGACGGAACCCTGGCAATGACGACACTACACTACACGGGAGCATACGCACCGACCGAGCGCGGCGGAGGTGACGTGATTAAGCCTGAATATGGAAACCTGCCAGCTGGCCTACATACAGGGGAGAACCCGTTGTGTAAAACTCTACGCCTTATATACGATTTGGGACATGTGAATGCAAAACGATTTTATTGTAATAAAACTTTTTAGCAGTATCACGCTATGTGCACTATTTTTATTGAGGTTGATCATCATAAGTGGACGAGTGACAAGTATTAGAATAAGAAGAGGGACCTAAAGACTGCCTGAGTGGTGAGGGATGACCCGGGAACTGTCCCAAGGCGCTTGAGACCCCTAGATTGGGTCAGAAATTGCAGTGAGTGAACCACAAAAGGGTGTGGTGGTGGCCTGTTCATATTGGAGGGAAGCGAACATTGAACTACCTAAGAAAAAGGAAGGATTGCTGTTTGTTGAAATAGTGGTGCAAGTGGAATTGAGAGGACTGGTTCACACTGGCTGCTGCTGCTATGTCGAGAGTGCAATTGGCATTTTTTAGGATATAATATACTAGATGTTGTTTTATGGATTGGATTTAAGTGGATAGTAGATGCAAACTGTGAGCGCTACCTCTTAAGAATTGAATTGCTAGAATTATATGTACCTATGTTTATCTCATCACGTCACATATCGCTTCAGGTACACTTTAAGCAATATGTGAACAGTCAGTTTATGAAAGTGGTGTGTTGTAGTTAAGAATTGGCTAGAGCACTGTTTATCAGCATTATTACAACATGTATCTCCCTTTATTAATGACTGTGTTGTCCAGATATCTCAAGTACCCTATTGACATTTATACATATATTTGTTAGGAGTATTCTCTAATTGTTTATAAATAATTTCCAAACATTCCTTGATACTTTGAATTAAATAAGAAGTTCAAATACCCCTGGAATAAGCATACCATATGCTGAGAACCAAGTGCCTAGGGTATGGATATGAGTGACTTGGTCAAAAGCTAATAGCGATGGCTAGGCTAGATCAGAGCATCTATAAAATGCAGTGGTTAGTATCTACCAGAACGGGACCAAGAAAAGACAATTGCAGGACTGGCCAAAGGTTCATGGGTTCTCAAGGTACATAATGTAAATGAGGTGTGAAGGCTAGACTGCCTGGCTCAATTCCACAAAAGATCTACTGAAGCACAAGTGCTGAAAATCTTACTAATGATTATGGGAAAAAGGTGTCAGAATGCACAGTACATTCCAGCTTGCTTTGTATTGGACTGGTCTAGCCAAAGACCAGTCAGACTACCCTGTTCCACTGCCAAAAGTATCTCAAATGGGCACATGAACTGTTAAAAACTGTTAAATGGACTAATGGAGGAAGGTGGCCTGGTCTGATGGACCACCTTCCCTTTTCTTTCACATCATAAAGATGTTATTTTGACACACGCTTCTTCCATAAAGATTTTTGCAGTCCACATACACTAAAAACAAGTCTAAACCATGTAGGTCAGATATCATAGGACACCTTAAAACAAGGGCGTAACAATAGACCTTGCAACTGCTTAGGGCTTGGGGGTTAAGGTGGCCCCGCTCCTCCTCCTTCCCTTAAAGAATGTCTTGGCTGGCAGCGGAGGTGTCGTGGAGGTTCAGGGAAGCCTATGGAGCATTCAGAGACTTCTCTCTTTAGTGACAAGTATCTCCTTTTTATTGCCTTTAAGTTTACTTTGTTTTGGTTGAGAACAAACATTAGGTTTGTTCTATGTAAAAAGGATTTCTCTCTAGCATATCACATTCAGTGGCAAGGTTTTTGTAATCAGGTTCTGTATCCCCAATCCTGATGCTTGTAGATCACAAGTCAATGGAAAAGTCCAACTCCAAGACAATAAAAACTGACAAGTCTGCAGGCTGGGAGTGGAAATATGTTTAAAGTGTAATAGGAATGGGACTCTACGCATATAAACAGTGGCGTAGCTATGGAGCTATGTGGCCGGGTGCAAGTTTTACATTGGGCCCCCTTCCAAGCACTCTATACGTAACACTTGATGTGGCGCACCAAAACCTGCCAAGGTCATCCACAGTATTAGAGGTGCAAGAAGGGGATGGGAAAGTTTGTTAATGATTACTACTATTCAGAGCATCTATAGAAGTGATTATTACCAGGACAGGACCAATAAACAGCTAATACTTTGGTTGAGGAAGGGCCCCATGGGGCCCCTCTGGCCCCGATGCGGTTGCTACCTCTGCAACCCCTATTGCTACACCACTGCATACGGTGACCAGAAGTCCCGCTTTATCCGGGACGCGTCCAGTATTCGGGGGTCCCCTGTCCCAGGCTGTGCTATGTTCCGGGAAACGTCCCACTTTTAGCCACGGGACGTCCCGGCCTTGGGACTCTGGCCACCGTCCATTGCATTAACTGGCCATGGCGTCTATTAGAGTTCATAGCCCACAGCCTCGCTCCAGCCTGCATAGTCTTCCGGGCCCGGCAGGCAGAACAGGGCTACGGGAAGATGGCGTCCGAGGCCCTGTACTGGAGACTATTTGTGTCTCCAGTACAGGACTTTGGGCGCCATCTTCCTGTAGCCCTGCTATTCCATTCAGGGCAAGAGATATGCAGGAGCAAGATCTCCGGGGGAGCTGCGCATCAGAGGCCGGCCAGGTGAGGAGACTTCTGTCAGGTGAGAAAATTATTTTTTTTTGCAGGATGAAATGTTGCCCAAATTGCGTGTATTTTCTGCTGAAATGTTACCCAAGTTGCGTGTATTTTTTACTGAAATGTTGCCCAAATTGCGTATATTTTCTGCTGAAATGTTGCCCAAATTGCGTTTGTTTTCTGCTGAAATGTTGCCCAAATTGCGTTTGTTATCTACTGAAATGTTGCCCAAATTGCGTTTGTTTTTTGCTGAAATGTTGCCCAAATTACGTTTGTTTTCTGCTGAAATGTTGCCCAAATTGCGTTTGTTTTTTTGCTGAAATGTTGCCCAAGTTGCGATTGTGTTTTGCTGAAATGTTGCCCAAATTGCGTTTGTTTTCTGCTGAAATGTTGCCCTCATTGCGTTTGTTTTCTGCTGGAATGTTGCCCAAATTGCGTTTATTTTCTGCTGAAATGTTGCCCAAATTGCGTTTGTTATCTACTGAAATGTTGCCCAAATTGCGTTTGTTTTTTGCTGAAATGTTGCCCAAATTACGTTTGTTTTCTGCTGAAATGTTGCCCAAATTGTGTTTGTTTTTTTGCTGAAATGTTGCCCAAGTTGCGTTTGTGTTTTGCTGAAATGTTGCCCAAATTGCGTTTGTTTTCTGCTGAAATGTTGCCCTCATTGCGTTTGTTTTCTGCTGGAATGTTGCCCAAATTGCGTTTATTTTCTGCTGAAATGTTGCCCAAATTGCGTTTGTTTTCTGCTGAAATGTTGCCCAAATTGCGTTTGTTTTCTGCTGGAATGTTGCCCAAATTGCGTTTGTTTTTTGCTGAAATGTTGCCCAAATTGCGTTTGTGTTTTGCTGAAATGTTGCCCAAATTGCGTTTGTTTTCTGCTGAAATGTTGCCCAAATTGCGTTTGTTTTCTGCTAAAATGTTGCCCAAATTGCATTTGTTTTCTGCTGAAATGTTGCCCAATTGCGTTTGTTTTCTGCTGAAATGTTGACCAAATTTCGTTTGTTTTTTGCTGAAATGTTGCCCAAATTGCGTTTGTTTTCTGCTGAAATGTTGCCCAAATTGCGTTTGTTTTCTGCTGAAATGTTGGCCACATTGCGTTTATTTTCTGCTGAAATGCTGCCCACATTGCGTTTATTTTCTGGTGTCTGGGGTAACTGTTTCTGCATTTATTATTTAAAGAGTAACTGTTAGCCCTAAAAATGAAATTTAAATCTCTATTGCAATGTTTTATTTACTATTTAAGTGAGCCAAAAAGGCAATGCAGAAGTTAAAAATCAATCTATTTTTTTTACTATGTAGCCTTTTCCCCAAGCTCCGGACGCAAAGCCGCATATCAGATACTGATGAGCATGCAGAGCATGCCTATGTCTGCCCGACCCCCCTCTCCCCCCCAGGACCAGGTGCCGATATATTCGCACCACAAACAGCTGACCGCTCTGACACGGAGAGAGAGCGGGAGCACTTCCAGCGCCGCCACCGCAGAGCAGCCGCCGCCGAGTCACATGTGAGAGAATCACATGTGAGAGAGATGCACGGCGGCGGCTGCTCTGCAGTGGCGGCGCTGGAAGTGCTCCCGCTCTCTCTCCGTGTCAGAGCGGTCAGCTGTTTGTGGTGCGAATATATCGGCATCTGGTCCTGGGGGGGAGAGGGGGGTCGGGCAGACATAGGCATGCTCTGCATGCTCATCAGTATCTGATATGCGGCTTTGCGTCCGGAGCTTGGGGAAAAGGCTACATAGTAAAAAAAATAGATTGATTTTTAACTTCTGCATTGCCTTTTTGGCTCACTTAAATAGTAAATAAAACATTGCAATAGAGATTTAAATTTCATTTTTGGGGCTAAAAGTTACTCTTTAATGGTCATAGTTGGCTATATTTGCTGCTTTGGGGTTACGGTTACGTTCCGCTCATACAATGTCATGGCCACGCCCATTTTTTGGCGCGCCGCGAACACCTCCACGGCCATTTTTCGGCGCGGCGTGCTCGACCCCCATCCCCCTTCCCCCACCCTGGTTGGACCCAGAAAAATCTGGTCACTGTACTAGTGTTGTCCGGATCATGAACGATTTGGATCTTTGATCCGAATCTCTTTTGTGAGTCGAATCAACTGGATCATCAAAATGAACAGATTCGGATCAAAAGGGGTGGAGCCAGGAGCAGCACGCCCCCCTCTCTCAGCGGGCACCGGGGTCTTGGAAGCAGAGCGGAGATGGATCGCTCAGTTGGAGGGGAGCCCGCCTTGCAGGGACAGGTAGTTGGGAGAGGAGACATGGGTGCCACTGCCAGATATGTGTGGAGCACACATACTGGCTGCAATGTGCTGCTGATTATAGGCTGTCTGTTGTAGTTGTGAACAAATGGGAAACTTTTGGCTGAGAAGCACAGCTCAGTAACTCTGCTGGGCTGAATGAATGACAGGACAGGCACTGTGATTGCTGTGCAATATGATCCTCCTGCACTGCTCTAAACAGCTGCGCTTATCTTCTCCCTAAATTTATGATGTGTTCCAGGTGAGAAAAGGGGAATGCTTTCTTTCACTGTGGGATGTTTGCATTCAGAGGATACAGATGAACATATGGGTGAAATATATGTAAAGCATATGATTGCAATTGGGTATTGTGTGCAAAAAAACATTTCTGCTCTCTGCTCACCCCTCTTCGTTCACCTTCTCCCTTCTGTTCACTCCCTGCCCGTCTCTGTCCACCACCCCCCCTTTTCTATCTGTCCACCCCCCTCCCCTTCTCTGTCCGTCCACCCCCCCCCCCCCTCCTCTTGTCTGTCCACCCCCCCCCCCCCCCTCCCCTTCTCTGTCTGTCCACTGCAGGAAAAGTCCTGTCCTGCCAGTAATCTCGATCTCCCCCCCCCCCCCCCCCCAATGCTTCCCTAGTGAAATGATCCGAGATTCGGATCAATGATCCGATTCGAATCATCCGAATCATTGAAAAGATCCGAACTTCCCATCTCTACACTGTACCACTGCATATAAACATTTACCCAGACTTAAGTCATCTCCAGTATCCCAGTTGGTCTGTGCTAATGTGTTCCTTTTTCAGAACAGCCCCTCCATGGGAACTAAATCACCTTGTCCATCTTTCTTCCTCATCTGACCCTCTTTCACACTTCTGTACAGTTATATGTAAATATGTCTTTTTCTACTGAAAATGTGTTTAATAGTCTAGAAATGTTATTTCTATCATTTAAATTGATGTGACCTGAATTATAAAACTGTATTTTTTGCTTTTGATGCTTTCTGGTATCAGTAACTAAGTCGTGAGGTATTTACATGATGGCTCAGTAGTTTTGCTTTTCTCTCCACACAATTCAGTCCTGTGACTCCTGTCACTGAGTGCCGATGCTAAACACTACAATTCCCCTGATGCTTTGCAGCTGATGACGTCAGCCAGCAGGCGGCCAGTGGATTTCGCTTGGAGAGGATTCCCCATCGTACTTACGTCGTGCATTAGGAGACAAGTGACGCATTGGCAGCGGCTGCCATCTTTGTATAGGAGGAGTTTGGAGGCAGATAGGGGCAGACAGTGCTCTGAGGCCGCCGCATCCCCACCGCCATGTCTGCCGAGAACCTGGAGCGCAAAGCACCGGAGGAGCACTCCACTGACGAGCAGAAGGTGAGCCGGGGGCGAGCGGCGGTAGTGTTGGCTGGTAGGAAGCAGATGAAGGGCTCTTATGGTGGGAAGAGGCAGAGTGCAAGAAGCATGACTCATATACAATGTGCTGTGTTGTTCGCCTGACCATGCAGCCTAGAGCCTGGCGACTGTGGAGTGGACAGCCCATGGAGGATCAGCCTTCAGCCCACCGCACCGACCAGTCATTCTGCCCATGTGAGGACTCGACTTCCATCACATACATCTGACCTCAGGGCAGGGGGACCTCCTTCCGGTCCTCTGGCGCCATCTGCTAACTCCAGCACCCCAGCTTTGGATGTCAGGGGCTTTCTGGGAGTCATCAGCACGTTTTGTGCTACCAATTCCTTCGGGTCCTCTGGGTGTGTGGGACCTATGGCAATCCCCCACCCCTCTCCCTCTTCAGATGATTCCTCATGCTCTTTTTTTAAATGATTAATTGATTGTAGCAAAGATATTATGTGCTCTCTTCAGATAGGTTGGTGAACCATACAGTACCTAGAAGGGACAAGACAGGTTTGCAGACAGGTTGTCATTTCCTAGAGTGACATTTCATTCATAATGTGTTTGTTGGGGAGGGATGTTCTTGGTCCTAAATCAGCATTGCTCAGTGTTCTCATGCTAGGTACACACCATTCAATTTTCTGGCAGATCGATGGGGCAAAACGATTTTTGACATGTTCAGTCAGCTCCTGATTGATACTGGGATCTACTTTGCGCAGTATTGAAGAGAAAATCAATTTAATTATCGATCAGGAGCTGATCAGACATGTCGAAATAATAGTTTCAACCTGTTAATCTGCCTGGGAATTAAATGGTGTGTACCTAGCATTGCTGAATGTACTATCTTTATGACAGTTTACTGAGTACCACCTATTGTAGAAAGTACACATTATACAGCAAGTATTAAGTACCAGGGCTGTGGAGTCAAGGAGTCGGAGCAATTTTGGGTACCTGGAGTCAGTGGTTTCATAAACTTTGGCGTCGGATGATTTTTGTACCAAATCCACAGCTTTGGTAAGTATTAGACTAAGGAGTCAGAACAATTTTGGGTACCTGGAGTTGAAGTCGGTGGTTTAAAAAGTCGGAGTCGGATGACCTTCTAAGCCCTTCTAAGTACTCTCTAATATGTTTTGTGGTGCTCTGCAATTGTATGTTCACTTTCCAAACATTGCAGTTTGCTCAAATTAACAAAACAAAACCCTCCGAAATGTTTTACATTTCATTTACCGGTACTTTCTTTAAGGCCTTGTTCACATCACACGCAGATGGCCATGAGATCGAAACACAAAGCTTGTAAATGGGTCAGTTGCGAGTTTTACAAAAAATGCTTGCAGCATGCGTTCGCACATGCAGTGTGCACATCAGAGAGTGCAGTATATGCACTTTTGATGTTCGTGTGTGTCTGCCTCCTACGCCCATTGCTGAAATACAGACAGCAACACGTGTAATGTGAACAAGGCCTACATTTCAAAACTCACTGCAACAAGTTGAAGTATTGCCTGAGCCCAACATAAGCACTGCTTGGAGTACGTGGAACATGTTATAAACTTAGGATGTTGATTGTGAAGTGTGGGTTTTCAACAGTATTTAGTAGGAAGATCATTTTCCAGACTTCAGATGTGGCTGAGTTCTGATTCTCCTGTGATTTCTGACTGCTTGATGAGGCTGGATAAACCCAGTCGCTGTGTTTTAGCTCCACCTAATCTGCAATATGCAAGAGGTTACTTGTCCCTGCAGCAAATTTATAGCAACCTCACCCTCTTTAATTTGCCTTGTTTTGCCACCGTGTACAGGGTAAATATGGGCCGATTATAGCAAGGTTTTAATTGGATTGATGGTCCTGCATTGTTAAGCTGCTAGATGGAGTCCCCTGTGATGCAACATGTATCTTGATTGATAATGTTCCTTAAAGTGGATCTGAACTCTTGCACAGGACAGAAGGAAAACGTAAAGAAATGCACCCTGTATGTATTTAGAGAGTTTAGCCTGTCTAATTTCCCTCTCATCTGTGACTAATCACAAATGCAATTTGATCTGTTAGCTGGTTGCCTCGGCAGAGCAGCTAATTGAAAACACGGAATATTAACCGTATGTCATGAAAGCAGGAAGTAAACACACCGAAGATTTATAGCAGGATTTGAATTGGCTGTTACAAATGTTTTTTTCTTTAAAGGTTACTACGCTGTTGCTTATCTTTTAGAGAGGAAGTTCTGAGTTCAGGTCCACTTTAATGTTTTTAAAATGTTGTATTTCAATTGAGGTTTTTACTGATGACATGATTCAGTGGCATTAAAGTGGACCCAAATTAAAAATACAAGATTTCAGAAATAAAATCTATCTTCTAAATTATATTAATAATAAATAGCAGCCTTTTTTCAGCTGCATGATGACAAATATAAAATATTTCACATTTATTGGAGGAACCCCTCCCTTCCTTTCATATTCCCGGGACAGAATCCGGCAGACTGGTGGAGGAGTTAAAAAAAACAAAACACAGGCTGCTACTGATGATGTCACAGGGGAGGTGATCTTAGCTTGTGTGAGATTTCATAGACAACGCCCCTGTGAGGGAGGTTAGCTGATGACACACACCCATTATCTAAAACCTCCTACTAAGCTCAGAAGTAATGGCTGCCACCTGTATACCCCTAGTTATGCAAAGAGAAGAGTGAAAAGTGTGCACTGAAATGCTCCTAGGCTTGAGGGAGTGTTTATTAATCTTTGTATGTGTCAGAGAGGGACAACTAAATATTTTGAAGAAAAAAAATGTTTGGTTTGGGTCCGCTTTAAATTTAAATATACAATATATCTCCACAAAACTCCCACAGAACAACCAATGTGCTTAAAATATATTGTTCTGAGTTCAGGTCAATTTTGAGGCCAGTTTTACACTTATCTTTTTGCGTTGCGGTGGTGATGCGATGCTCCTTCTGCATCCCACCGCAATGAAAAAAAGTTACCAACATATCACCCTGTGGCAGGCAGTGTGCGCCATACCCCCCCCCCCCCCCCCCCCCCGATGTACTGCCAGCTGGGCATGATGTACGTCATTGGGATTCCTGTTGGTCCTTGCTTGCGTGCTGCGACGCACCACCCACCACCTGCGCCGCCCATAGACTTGTATTACCCCAAGCACCGTGCATTAAGTGTTGCTTGCGGTAGTGCGCTGTTGCCCTTGCGTTGGATCGGCTACTTTGGGCGCACCACATAGGACTGCAATAATTGTGGAAGTCTTTCATTGCTTTTGTGGGCCTTTGCAGCAAAATAGGGTAACACAATGCAGGTTTAACCGGCATGTTCTAAAGGAGCCTAATGGCTGGTACACACCATGCAATGTCCCGCCAGATTTGGGTTCAAGTGATAATTTCCGACAGGTCCAATCTGATTTTCCAATCACTTCTGTACGCAATCACTCAGAAACACATTCCAACTGTTGGAAATTATCGATTCGACCCAAAAATCTGACAGGAAATGGCATGTTGTGTACCAGGCATTAGTCATTGGTTTGGTCTGGTAGACGCATGACAGAAACCTAGTACTGTCTTCTAAATAGGAAATGCCAAACTGGAGTGACAGTTGTCCTACGTCTGCAAAAGGATGGGGAAAATGCACCCATTTATACTGTATAGATGTGGGATATTTCAGAGATAATGTTAGCTATGCAAGGTAGCGCAGAAACTGTACTGATACTGTACTTGTGCTGCAAATTACAAATGGAGAACTGTTCTCATGGTTCCACGCAAGGTAAATCTGAACTGATTATTTTAGAAATGAATTGGTGGTTGAAACGTGTGCTATTTTAACATTGAGTTAAAGAAGTGTTTTGTGAAGCCTACCGTATATACTCGTGTATAAATGCAAAAAATGCACAGTGCTCAATATGCAGGGTTTGAATGCAAGAGTTTGCACAGCAAGCATAGGTGTCGCCAGTCAATGCATGTACAGTACTGATAGTATGCTTTGCTTACCACCTCTGTATAGCCTTGCTGATACTGTAGCGTTGCAGTGGTAAGTCAGATGACGGGCAATTCCTGGCAGCAGCCTAACCCTCTGGGGAGCGGCTGCCTAATCCCCCTGAAGAACCAGGCCATTTTACATGCGGGGAGGAGGGTGTGTGTTTGGGGGGGGGGGGGGTCAAGCAGCCGGATCCCCCCTGTAGATAGCTAGGCATGGTGTCCCCTGTATTACCAGGTTACCCTGTATTGCCAGCAGCCTTTACTCACCTCCCAGGCTCCAGCGATAAGCAGCTCTGGCCGGCATCCCCGCTCGCACTGCCGCTAAGTTGCGGCTTAATGACGTCATCAAGCCAGGGCCCGACACTTAAAGCATAGCGAGCGGGGATGCCGGCCAGAGCAGAGGGGATCGACGATCGCCAAGGGAATGTCAGGAAGGCGAGTCTCCGTCCTTCTTCCCCTCTGACCGCCGCTGCCAATAGTGATCACTACGATCGGCCAGCGATCGTAGTGATCAGGAGCCAATTACAATGGCTCCTGTTCAGTGTGGGGAGATTTCAGCTGTTATATGACAGCTTAACCTCCTGAGTGTTACGTGGCTCAGGAGGTTTTGCATTGTCCGTGCCCCCCGCGCTAATTTATTAGTTAAAATGTGTCCTTTAGATGCTAGCTAGTATTGTCTGCCAGCACCTCCGGAACCCCCCCGATCACACTCGCTGAGTACATTACCACGCTGGGATCCAGCGATCGAGCAGCCTGCCGCTCAGCTCCAGTGTTCACTATGGGGAGGATCGTACACGATGTCAGTGACATCATGTGCAGTCCCGATCCTCCCCATAGTGAGGACCAGAGCTGAGTGAGAGGCTGCTGGATCCCAGTGTGGTAATATATCCAGCGGACAATCTTTCGGGGGGGGGGGATTGCGGCCAATCGGGGGGGTGTTGGCAGACAATACTAGCTAGGGTAGTGCTAGCTAGTATCTAAAAGACACATTTTAAAGAGCACCTTAACTGAGAGGGATATGAATGTTTCCTTTTAAACAATACCAGTTACTTGTCAGTCCTGCTGATGTCTTTGGCTGCAGTAGTGGCTGAATCGGACACCTGAAACAAGCATGCAGCTAATCCAGTCTGACTTCAGTCAGAGCACCTGATCTGCATGCTTGTTGAGGGGCTGTGCCTAAAAGTATTAGAGACACAGGATCAGCAGGAGGGTCAGGCAACTGGTATTATTGTAAAAGGAAAAATCCATAACCTTCTCAGTTTAGGTTCCCTTTAACTAATGAATTCCGGCGGGTCCTGATCGGCAGCAAAACCTCTGCAGCGGCATGCTCGACAGTGTCGGGCATACCACTAAGGAGGTTAAGCTCCCCTCTCGGGTGCGCATGATCG
The DNA here is from genome assembly GCF_040937935.1 of Hyperolius riggenbachi. Taxonomy (NCBI): domain Eukaryota; kingdom Metazoa; phylum Chordata; class Amphibia; order Anura; family Hyperoliidae; genus Hyperolius; species Hyperolius riggenbachi. The sequence continues at coordinate 190,225,562 of NC_090648.1, read as the reverse complement.
CGTCGGGAGCGGAAATGACAGGTGGCGTAAATCCTACACCGCATCAGTTAGGCAGCCACAAGTGTAGCGTATGAATTAAGCTGCGTGGTCCCCACAAGGTTAAACAGGAAATGTAGTAGATGCAGCTTGTGGTCTTTAGCTCAAGCACCAGCCGGTGCTTTTGAGGTAATCCATGTGGGCCTGGAGTAGCATGCAGACTACAAGTGGCTGCCAGCCCAACCATGGCTCATTGATCTCTGACCATGCATGCACCTGCCCACTTTCCACTATAGCTGGTTACAGTATACCACAGGGGTCAAAAACAGGTTCACTATAACCCAAGTTCTGTTATATCTGGGCTTACTAGATCAGGCACCAGGGCTATGGAGTTGGTACAAAAATAATCCGTGTCCGCGTTGTGTCCCCCGGTAGCCCTGGGATCAGTGAAAGGGAACGTGGTTCCCGATCACCGATCCCTCTCCCCCGCAGAAAATCCGAAGCGCTCACCTGTGAGGCTTCAGTTCTTCTGCCCGGACAGATTTCTGCATCCCCCTTGTACTTCTCGCTAAGCGAGAAGTACAAGGAGGGTAAACAAAAATGAAGGTGGCCATCTTGTGGCCAAATAGTAAAACTACAGCTACACATTTTCTAAATTACAATTTACACACATTGCAACATTAAAAATTAACTGTTTATGTCCCACACCAAAATATTCCCCAAATAATTTTTTTTTAATGGAGGAAAAAAATTACAATAAAAAAAAAAAGACTTAAATAGTTACCTAAGGGTCTGAACTTTTTAAATATGCTTTTGAAGGGGGTATACTACAAACCTTTTTAAATTAGAAGCTTGTAAATAGTGATCGGTGCAAAACGGAAACAATGCACCTTTATTTCCAAATAAAATATTGGCGCCATACATTGTGATAGGGACAAAATTTAAATGGTATAATAACCGAGACATACGGGCAAATAAAATACATAGGTTTTCATTATGGAAGCTATAATGGCCGAAAACTGACAAATAATGAATTTGTTCCATTTTTTTTCTTATTAATCCTGTTAAAATGCATTTACGGAAAAGTGGCTCTCAGCAAAATGTACCACCCACAGAAAGCCTAATTAGTGGCGGAAAAAACAAGATATAGATCAATAAATTGTGATAAGTAGTGATAAAGTTATGAGCGAATGAATGGGAGGTGAAAATTGCTCCGATGCATAAGGTGAAAAATCCTCGCGGGCTGAAATGGTTAAACTACTTTTCCTGGTACCTTGGAATTTCCAATAAGGGGATTCTACTGTATATCCAAGTTTACTATAATGAGATTATACTGTATGTAAAGGAATGTGACAGTCAAAAGTATCCTGCTTTATGGGACAGCAAAATCACTGGGAACTGCACTTACAAGCTCTGCTCACCTCTCCAGAGTGCTCCACCAACATAGGCAGGAAACACAGGACATGTGCGTCTTCTGTTACCATGCTCCACCCTGTCAGTGTCTTTATTGTCCTTATTTGCCAGGGCTGTGGAGTCGGAGCCGTGGAGTCGGGCAATTTTGGGTGCCTGGAGTCGGGAAAAAATGCACCGACTCCGACTCCTAATGAATTTGTAACTGTAATTAAAATAGAAAATATGATAAAATGTTCTATTTCTCAGATAAGTCATTAAAAATAATGTATATATACAGTAATAGCTGTGCTTAGTCCACAAAAATGAAATAAACCAATCAAAATGAGTTACTTGTTCTGCTTCAATAAAGCAGTCCCCGTATTTTTAAGGTCAGATATACATATCTGATTGTGACTGTATATATGATGTGTACACAGGAATCTCATATATATATATATATATATATATATATATATATATATATATATATATATATATATATATATATATATATACTAAATAACATCTATGCTGTAAGAATAAAGCCTGATGTGTAGCTTTGTCACTAATACAGATGGTCAACGAGATGGAAATAATTCTGCATTGATGCTGGTTTATGCAAATGTATGCACTCCCTTTGCTGATGAAATCAAATAATTTGATATGTTATTAAAATTTGGTTTGGTGACTACAAATTAAAGGGTAACTGAGACGGATGAAAAGTAAAGTTTTATACATACCTGGAGCTTCCTCCAGCCCCCTTCAGGCTAATCAGTCCCTCGCTGTCCTCCACCACCCGGATCTTCTGCTATGAGTCCTGGTAATTCAGCCAGTCAGCGCTGTCCGGCCGCATGCCGTTCCCACAGCCAGGAGTGTTCTGCACCTGCGCAATAGTGCTGCACAGGTGTAGTATGCTCCTGGCGGCGGAGTGTGTGCATGCGCACTACGCCTGACTGGCTCAAGTACCTGGACTCATAGCAGAAGATCCGGGTGGTGGAGGAGGACAACGAGGGACTGATTATCCTGAAGGCGGCTGGAGGAAGCCCCAGGTATGTATAAAACTTTAATTTCATCTGTCTCAGGTTTACTTTGTTACACAGTAGTACTATACTCTACATATGCACTCCCCACAGAGCTGCAGGGAATCCACTGAGAATGCTGTCCACATTGAACACAGAGGTGTTGTCTGTTTACAATCTCCTCATTCCCCTGCAGAGTACCTGCACATCATTCTTACATGTTCCCACACTTACATTGCCTATGGCCTGATAGATGTTCTTTGTTCCGGTTTGTACCTTTTACAAGTACTCTTACCAAGGACTAGTTTTAGTCTAAAGGGAATAAATATAGTAGTCTACATATCCTTCTCACTTCAGTTGTCTTGAAAAATTCCTAAGCGTTAGCAGTTAAGAGACGAATTTCATGTTACATACTTTTAATCGACAAAATTGTAATATGCAAATTAGAGGAGTCGGAGTCGTGGAGTCGGTGGAATCCTAAACTGAGGAGTCGGTGGATTTTTGGACCGACTCCACAGCCCTGTTATTTGCAACCCTCTTTCTACAGTAATTGTGGGAATTGTAGTCCCTTTGCATTGCTCTATCTTGTTTCAGTGCCACATGGTAACATGTTGGGAGCCCTTAGGCCCCATTCACACTTAAAAGCGCAAAAAAAGTGCTTCTATAGCACTGAAACGCGATTTGCCGGGAAATTTCCTGAAAATGGTGCAGATTTCTAACAGAAATCGTTCAATTCAATCTTTTCCTAAAATAGTTTAGGCCTACGCCCAAGTAAGAACGGGCCCATAGGGTTTTATAGCACTAGCACTGGAGCATTTTGGTGAAATCGCTGGCAAAATGCTCTAGTGTGAATGGGGTCTTAGGGCTTTGATCTGCAGGGGCTACATGACAATCTTGCTGTAGCCTATACATTTGTGGCTGAATTGCTGTTCACAATAAACTGGCCTGGAGCACTGTCAAGTCACTAAACCATTGGTTAAAAGGTTAAACGCAGCACCAACTGAGCAGCTGTTTGAAAACCGCAAGCATTTCATTAGCTTTGAGGAGAATGGGTGCTTACTTTTAGTCATGAGCACGAGTTTAATTGGAATTCTGCATTGTAATTCGCAATTCTGATGCAAAATCGTAATGATAAATCGTAATTTCATATGTAAATGTAATCAGGTATCGTAATTTCTTAAGGAGTTAATAGCAAAGCCCCTGTACATTCTACCATCACCAAAATTGCTACATATGTTAAGGCATAAGGAACAAAAAGGAATTTTTAAAAAATGCCTAGTAGTTTTTGAGATTGATTTTGAAAATGCAAAGAATGGTTTTTATTTTCATCATTTTTCGGAGTTAAACGTTTTTCCTTTGCATTCTTTTCTCAAACTACAAGGTCTTTTCAAGAAAAAAAGTTCAACTTGTGCCCACCTTAATGGGATACTGAGCAGATTATAAAAACAGAATTGATACAACTGGGGCTTCCTCCAGCCCCACTGTAGGCCGCAAGGTCCTCCTGGCTCTTCTCCCGGTCCCGCTGGCGGCTCCGTTGATTGGTGACTTCAACCTGAAGTCTCCACTATGAGTCCCGCCTCAACACGCTTGCGTGAGAGTCCTGCGCATGCGCTGTTTAGAGTTAGATAACTGCATGCAGGGCTCTGACGCCAGGAGGACGCCGGAGGACCTTACGGCCTACGGTGGGCTGGAGGAAGCCCCAGGTAAGTACTAATGTTTGTTTTGTACCTGCTTAGTATCCCTTTAACAAATGTAGCAATTTTGTTATATAATACAATGTATATTACTTAGTGCTGTTGACAACAAAAAATCAGCATGTAATTGTGCGCAATTACAAATGTACTACGAAAAATCAATTGAATGTCCAAATTGTAATTATTACGTATGGCTGTAACTGGAAAATTGTTGCATGCATGGGTAGCTAAACTGTCCTTCAAAAAAGTCCACAACCCCAATTTTTTTTTTCTTGGGGGGGGGGGTTAGGGGTTGGGAGGGGGGTAGGGGGAGTCCTTCTCACCATTATGGGGCTTTTATTGATTTGTAAAGTGCCAACATTCCGTGGCATTGTACAAAGTAAGAAAGTCAAACCTGGGGTACATAATACCACTGTGACCACCATGGCCTTGCATTCTCTACTTTCTCTTTCAGGCTGCTCTAATTACCTACATTGTCATCCTTCCTCTTCCTCAACTTGCTGTCTTTTGGTGGTACCACACCTGTCTCCACAACAACTGTCCGTGTCAACTACCATATCATCTGGTTAGTTGGCTAGTACCTGATCCATCTGTTTATGGAAGTCCCACGGGATTTTAGCTCTGTCATTTTTCATGAGGATGTGTAGAATCTGCTGTGCAGTTGTTTCTGTACACTATTCCAGCTACTTTGTTTCTGGCATTCAGTGTATGCTGTTCCTGCCTGCGTCTTATTTCCTGCCACTTTGTGTTGGATTGCCCTCATTTCAGGTGATGTCTAGTGTGGTAGATCTTTGCTTTTATGGATTGGGTGCTTTAGTTTCTGTTCTTTTGCTGTGATTATCAGTTCCGCATTTCTTTTATTGAGCTCAGCTCTTTCCAGCAATCTAATTACACTATTCCCAACCTACCTACGTACCCAACATCCCGCCTGAGACTCGCTCTTACTCCGTTACAACTGCGTCACAGGACTCAACTGTCTAAGCACATGTTTTACTGTAAACCCCATTGCAGCATACCAACTCCCCCTAACACTGATCCAGCATTTCTGGGGCCCTCTTTTGCCACATCATACACCATCGCCATGCCCCTTGGTGGTCAGTGGCTGTAAGAGTCCCCAATTTAAGTCCCTTAAATTGAGGGGAGAGAGTGAGCAGTGTGACAACATGCCCACTTCTAGCAGTATGCAATGATGTGATGATGCTGCAGTGTTCTTTTCTAAGATAATGGACATGTGGGCCAGAGGCTCCAGAGTGAAGATATCATTGGGCCCTTTTAATTATAGGAGGGTGGTAAGTAAGGGGTAATAAAAAGAGCCTTAAAATTACAGTATAAAATATAGTTAGTAATGGAAACGTATTTTCTAGTGCGTTGTATTTGCACCCAGGGCTGTGGAGTCGGAGTCGGGGCAATTTTGGGTGCCTGGAGTTGGGAAAAAATGCTCCGACTCTTCCTAATGAATTTAAACTGTAATTAAAATAGAAAATGATACAATTTTCTATTTCTCAGATAATAGTCATCATAAATAATTTATACATACTGTAATAGCTGTGCTTAGTCCACAAAAATGAAATAAACCAATCAAAATGAGTTACTTGTGCTGCTTCAATAAAGCAGTCCCTGTATTTTTAAAGTCAGATATACACATCTGATTGTGACTGTATATATGATGTGTACACAGGAATCTCTTATGTATTAAATAATATCTATGCTGTAAGTAAAAAGCCTGATGTGTAGCCGTGTCACTAATAGAGATGGTCAATGAGATGGAAATAATTCTGCGTTGATTCTGATTTATGCAAATGTACGTTCTCTCTTTGCTCATGAAATCAAATAATTTGATATGTTGTTAAAATTTGGTTTGGTAACTACGAATTAAATAATACCTGAAAAGGATGAAAAGAAAAGTTTTATACATACTTGGGACTTCTTCCAGACCCCTTCAGGCTAATCAGTCCCTCGCTGTCCACCTCCACCACCTGGATCTTCTGCTATGAGTCCTGGTAATTCAGCCAGTCAGCGCAGTCCGGCCACATGTCGCTTCCACAGCCAGGAGCGTTCTGCACCTGCGCACTGCTGAGCCTCTGTGCCATATTATGGCAGCCTCGGCTCTTGGCCACTTTTGCACAGAGGAAAAAGCTGTACACAAGCGGTTACTGTGCAACATGGGCCACACTTGTACATGTATGGGAGCGCAGCCACGAGAACGTATTTGGCAAACTCTTGTTGAAGATATAAGGGTATAATATTTTGTAAGTTTTCAAAGTCTTCTATTGGGTAATTCCTCAGTTTTCTTAAAAGAGTTAATATTTACAGTGTTGACGCTTCTTCCTAAGGATTGACCACATCTTCTGAACGGAATTGAGACCTGGGGAGTTTCTTATGATTGGAGATCGCCAATGAGCTCAAAATAATTCCGAGTTGATGCTGAAAGATGAAGATTTTAAATTTCAAAAGTTGTTAGTTCGTTTGTTTTTGTTTTTAGTTTTTCAAATTGAATGATATAAAGTACAACATTTTCACCAGAAGAAACTGCCCAATAATCTGTAAAGATTATGCAAAATTTGCATAATCCTGGGTCAACTATGAATTATTTGCAACTCAATAACTATCCCTGGTTATGATCAGGGCTGTGGAGTCGGAACAATGTTTGGGTACCTGGAGTCAGTAGTTTCATAAACTGAGTGTGAGTGTAAGGATCCCTCCTGCCAGTTGCAGCAGAGCTGCAGCCGAGCAGTTTTAATATTTCTGCCTGCATTTGGTTGCTTGGTTTTGTTTGCAATTGCCGTGAGAGTCTTTGCTGTTTGCAAGCACACTGCAGTTCAGAGTAGCCCAGGATGTTGTCATGAATCCACCTATGGCTGGCTACAGTTGAACTGCAGTCAGACAGTCGTGAATTTCTTACATGCATGTTGTTGCATCATTTGGCATGCATTTGTAATGAGTTCCCTCCATTCCCAGACAGCTTGCAGCATCAGTGTAGCACAGGAGTGCATGATTATCGTTCAGCTGTGAGAATTTGCATGTCAGTTTCCATTGGCTGATGTCCACATAAAAGCCTGCGTCTCATTCCAGACCTTGCCTGACATAGCGTTCAGCTTACCTGAGTTGTCGCAGGGTGCATGCTGTAAAGTTGTATTTTGTATTGCCTTGCTTGGTGTTACCTTGCCTGCTTGGACGGTCACTGTTGGTGACTGGTAGTTATCTTGCTTGCTCTGTTCCTGAGGACGTGACTAAGGCAGCGGTTGCTATTAGTTACGCTCCAACCTGTTTGTCTTGTTTTTGTATCAGTGTTGATGTTTGCTACTGCTAGGCAAACATGCCCTCTGTCTGTCCCTGCTAGACCTATTTCCTATGTACGTAACTATAGGCTGCCGTTGCTATTAGTTACGCTCTTTCTTGTCTGTCTTGTTCAAGTCACTGTGGATGCTTGTTATCACTAGGGCAGCGATTAGACTTGCAAGCATTCCGTCTGTCTCTTGTCTGTCTTGTTACTCAGTCAGAGGCTCAGGTGGCGGTCGCCCTGAGCAACCATTGTATCTTGTTCGCTAACATCCAGTCTGTCTGTCTGTATGTATGTCTTATTACTCAGATCAGATGCTGTGTGGCGTCGCATTGAGCAACCACTGTCTTGTTTATTTGTGGCTGTATCGGAAGCAATCTTGTTCCCTTGTTCATTACTCCTGTGACAACCTGTGTAGCCTATTCCATCACCCAGCTATATAGTCTTGTCTGAAGGTTCTCTGGCTTTCTTGCCCTCAGCTACTGTATTCTGCACCACCAAGGCCTGGGTGTAACCGAAGTCAGGCAGGTATTGCTCTTCACCTCCCGTTCAAGCAGGGGGCGCCACATAGGGTGAAGAATGTGGTGGTAGATTGGGGCAACAGCAGCTGAAAAGAAAGCAATTTGCCAGGCATTGCAGCGAATTGGAGTCAGATTAGTTTTGTACCTACTCCATAGCCCTGATCATGATGAAACATATACAGATCACTTCTATATCTTAAGCAAATTGATTCACGCCATGGCGTCCCTGTAATGATCTCTGTGCATCCCTTCGAGTTGTGGTGGACCATTTTGGAGATAATCTAATGCAAATCTTTTGACATACACGTAACCCACTGAGTATGTCAAATTGATCCTTTGGATTTTACATAGACAATGAGACCATTTGATCACTATTGTTTGCCAATCTCTGTTGTTCCCCCTTGGAAAAGGAACTTGGTAATTCAGGAAAGTACTAATTTACACTTATTTACCTAGCCAACTGAAGAATTAGGTTCCATATTGATCTATGGACCTATAAGGGTTTATTTATTGGCTATTTACCGGCTAAACTCCTAAAGAAGTGGCGTTTACCTTCACAAAATGCATCAAGCCATGTGCTCGGCCTGGTAGTTCATTGTATAAGTTTGCAAATATATTAGTCTGTGGACTGATTAACCTCCCTGGCGGTACGCAGTTTCAGAGGCTGCGTCCGCACAGGGATTTTTTTTTTTTTTTTTTATAAAATGTATATTATATGCTTTGGCACTTTGCTAGCTAACTATGCCCCCCACGCCCCACCAGACCTAACTAAACCCTCCGATCACCGCCGGTATTATTTACCTTCCCGCGAGAGCCGCAGCTTCCCCATTCAGCTTCACTCGTCGCTATGGCGACTATCGGACATGACTTAATTGACGTCATGCGCAGTCCCGATCCTCCCCATAGCAAAGCCTGGAGCTAATTGGGAGGCTGCACCATCGTGGGATCCCTGGGGATACGTAATATGGCGGCACAGCTGGGGCTTACCGCCAGGGAGGTTAATTTGAGAATGTGTCCTTGGGCCACATGATGCGATACTTATCTTGCCCTAAAAAACCTCAAATTCTTACTGATTTATGTAATCCTATACAATAAAACCTAACTGTCCCTGCATCATCCTCTTTCCCTGTCTGTGGTTTTTTTGTAATGCGCATGTGTGCAGTACAGTGAACCATTGGGACAGGAGGACAGGCCAGGGAGCAGGGCGGACGGGCGGGTGTGCACGCACTGACTTTCGGCAGTGGTGCGTGAAGAGACCTAGAGCCCGTTTTTAAACGGGCTTAGGTCGACTAGTTGTATATAATTATGAGCAGTATAATCTTGGTTCCTTTTTTAGGATATCATCTATTCGTATTGTTGCTGCTTAATGTTTTTTAATTTAAAAATGGAGGTTGGCATATGTCAGTGGTATTAAAATTCAATATACAATATATCTCCACAAAACTCCTACAGACTGACCAATTTGCTTACAGTACGTCACCCCTAAATATTGTCTGTAACCTTAAAGAGACTCTGTAACATTAAAAACATCCCCTGGGGGGTACTCACCTCGGGTGGGGGAAGCCTCCGGATCCTAATGAGGCTTCCCACGCCGTCCTCTGTCCCACGGGGGTCTCTCCGCAGCCCTCCGAACAGCCGGCGACTGTGCCGACTGTCATTTCAATATTTACCTTTGCTGGCTCCAGCGGGGGCGCTGTGGCGGCTTTCCATTCCGAACTACACGGAAATACCCGATCTCATTCGGGTCCGCTCTACTGCGCAGGCGCAGGAGACTTGCGCCTGCGCAGTAGAGCGGACCCGACGGCGATCGGGTATTTCCGTGTAGTTCGGAATGGAAAGCCGTCAGAGCGCCTGCGCAGGAGCCAGGAAGGTAAATAATGACGTCACCGCTGCCCGGACTCCACGGAGGGCTGCAGCGAGACCCCTGACGGATGGAGGACGGCGTGGGAAGCCTCATTAGGATCCGGAGGCTTCCCCCACCCGAGGTGAGTACCCCCCAGGGGATATTTTTATGTTACAGTTCCTCTTTAACTAATGTACAGCGCTGCATAATATGTTGGAGCTTTATAAATACAATAAATAAAATATTGAATGGAAGGCGCAGAAAACGATAAAAATATACATACTATTACATACTTTCTTTGGGGTGTGAGTAATAGTAAGCTGCACCCCCTCTCACCCTCCAAAAGCTCCCATAATCTCCTCCAAGCGTCTTCAACTTTGGTGTTACATGAGCTCACCATATGGCTGAAGCCAAAGCAGCTCCCAGCACTTCCATCCATTGAAACAGTCTTGGTTCCCAATTCAGGAACCCCAGCTGATTAGTCCAGTTTTATTAGACTGAGGCACTTCACCAAATACAACATAAAGGGCATTGCACATATGTTTTAATGAGCTCATAAAACAGCATCCAGGTACGAGTGTATAGCGGGTTAGTATGACATGACTTGTGGATTCAGGATTATACAATGTGAGTTAACTGATTCGCTGTTTTAACCTCCAGATTTTTTTTTTTTTTTATAGGAAATGGATGATAAGGTAATAAGTCCAGAGAAAGTAGAAGAGGCCAAATTAAAAGCAAGGTATCCTCATCTGGGTCCTAAACCAGGTGGTTCAGATTTTCTGAGGAAGCGACTTCAGAAAGGAGTAAGTGTCTCTTAACCGAGATTGAACAGTTCTAATGGTTCAGGAGAGTTTGTCAAAAGTATTTTCTTTTTCATGGAAATGCATATTGCCAGGCAGGAAGTATCCATGCTTGCCACAGAACCTGAAAGAGAAGTTATAGTTTAACACACATTATTCTAGCCAGAAGGAAAACAGGTTTGGAAACTGTGCAAAGTAAAGCAACTGAGTAAGAATACTTCAAATGTGATAGTTATCAGAGAACCTGTGTGTGCCTTTCCATATTGCTGATGCTTACATAATACTACTAAAAGAAAAGACGGTAGATGTTCTCTTTTTGTATTTTAGGAATACAAAAAGATATTAGCAGAACACAAAAACAAAAGTATCAATTTGAATGCCCTGAGTTGCCCTGGATAACAGAGCCTTCACAGACATTACTGAGTGTTTAGGATGATTTGCAGAGTCTTACATACAGAGTGGCCCAGACATTCCTTTTAGTATGTTTCTTGGTTGTGGCAGGAAATTCATCGCCCAGAAGAAACCAACATAAGGAGAACATAACCTTCACACAAACCAGGGGATAACCTAACCTGACCTCTTTGGTGTCCTGGGTGCACTTGTAACGCAGGACACTGAAGTTGTAAAGCAAGAGGAGTGCTAACACTTAGTAATTGTACTACCCTAAATGTGACCATGCGCAATACAGTCTTCCTTCTGAAACCTTTCCTATTAAAGAAGAAATCTAGAGTTTTCCTTTAAACATTATTAATTGCACGTTTTGACCAGTCTTTAAAGGGGTTCTTTCGCGAAAAAAGTAGGCAGTTAAAAATGTGACAGATGACAGGTTTTGGGCCAGTCTATCTTTTTAAGGGGGATTCTCAGGGCTTTCTTTGTTTTCAACAGCATTTCCTGAACAGCAGTTTAACTGTCAAAATAGCAAGATACCAGCCGGCCTCCCTAATCACTTGCACACTATTATGTCAGTTAAATTTTTCAACTGTTGTTCAGGAAATGCTGTTGAAAACAAAGAAAGCCCTGAGAATCCCCCTTAAAAAGATGGACTGGCCCAAAACCTGTCATCTGTCACATTTTTTAACTGCCTACTTTTTTCGCGAAAGAACTCCTTTAAAAAGGAACGGTTGCGAAAATCTTAAAATTTAAAACGCATACAAATAAGTACATTTCTCTTAGGGTAAAATGAGCCATATATTACTTTTCTCCTATGTTGCTGTCACTTACAGTAAATAAAAATCTGGCATTACTGACAGATTTTGGGCTAGCCCGTCTTCTCATAGGGGGGTTCTCTGGGTTTTCTTTATTTTTAAAAGCACTTAGTGTGTGGCAGTTGCTCCTTCCAACTCCCAGAATAGTGTGCAGGGAGCAGGGAGGCTGTCCAGCATCTTTGTATTAATTATTTTCAGGGAATGTCTTTTTTATAAAGAATAAAGGCCATGCTGAGAATCCCCTATGGAGAGATGGACTAGCCCAAAATCTGTCAGTAATGTTAGATTTCTACTACCTACTGTAAGTGACAGCAATGTATGGCTCATTTTACTCTGGGAGAAATGTACTTATTTGTATTTGTTTTTAAATTTTAAGATTTTTGCAACCGTTCCAACATGTCAGGAGATGAACTGTGACACAGATTTACATCACAGCTTGGATTGTAGTGCTCTTTTTAACCACAGCATGGTGCTAATCTGCCGATCGTTAGCATAGTAAGAGCCCTTCCACACTGAAAATCGTGGTGCCCTGCGATAGGAATTTTCACTTGTTTTTGAGCATGCGTTTCACTGCGATTGCTGTGGCGCGATCTGCGGTTGCAATCCCCAATATAAATCTGTGGGAAGTTTATGAAATTACAGAGCGCAAAGCAAATCTTGCAGCGTTTGCACTATGATTTGCATGCGTTCCCATTCATTTAACCTAACCGCAAACTCAGGTAAACAGCTGTTTGCAATTTGGGTTGAGAACACATTGCACCACTCTGTACAGCACACTGCGATTTATTCTTCATGGAGCCCTTAAAGGGAACTAGGCACTCTTTCTTTCACTGGAATCTCTCCTGGCATAGAAGCTGCCATGTTCCACCTTCTGAGATGCAATCTTGACACATTCACTCTAGACAATCTGAAGAAACTGTCCTAATTACCCACCCCCCTCTGATTAAAAAGTATTGTTTACTTCTTGGTAATGACAACAATTAGCTTCCGTAAATCTCTGCGGCCGGGGATGGACGGGCAGGCCTGCTGAAGTAGGCTAATAAAACTTAATTGCTAAACTCTCTGAATGTAAGATGGAAGTTTTATTTTAATAACGAGACCTATTGTTGGCATGCATTTTTTCATGTGCTATTGAGATGCCCTGGGTGCTAAAAAAAAAATTGAGCTCTGTTCACTTTAACCACTTAGGTCTATCTTTACGGATATATCCATCCAGATAGCCTGCCCTGCTGCTGCTGCACCGGGCGCGTGCTCCCGCCGACTTCCGTTAGCCCCGAGATCAATGAATGGGAACATGGTTCCCATTCATTGATCGAAGTCCCCGGCAGAAACACTGACTGCCTCTTATCAGAGGCCGTGGCCTTTAAGTAGTCTCATGTGAGTATAGTAGGAACGGTGAATAAACTTCAGAGAGCAGCTTATCCCTTGCTGAAACACAAGTTCCTGTACAAGCCGCCAGTCCCTCCTCCCAACTTTCAGCTGTCAACTCCGGGATATCCTTTTTTTTCCACGCGTACGGATTTCTCCGTCCCTTTTTTCCCCTCTAAAAAACCAGGGACGGAGAAATCCGTACCTTCCGCGCTACCGCCGCTGTCCACGCTCCCGCCGCTCGTGCACGCGTACCCGCCGCTCGTGCACGCCGCCGCCCGTGCACGCCGCCGCCCGCTCGCCCGGAGATCAATGAACGGGAAAATCCATTCCCGTTAGTTGATCTAAGCCCCCGCAATGATCTGCTGCTTCTTTCAGAAACAGCGAGATCATTGTAAGTCTCCCAGCCTCCTACTGCTTCCTGTAAGCGTCCTTACGGACGCTTACAGGTCGCATGTAAACAAACACTCTTGTGGCCAAATAGTAAACTACACCCTAAAAGCATTTTACATATACAAACATTACATTTACACAATAAATTAACTCATTACCTCCCACACTCCTCAATTTTATTTTTTTTTGTAATTAAAAAAAAAAAAAAAAAAAAATACAATAAAAAAAAAACCATAAATTAGGGACTGAATTTTTTAAAAATTTATGTCAAGAGGGTATAACACAGTTACTTTATAAACTGCGGGCTTGTTATTAGGGATGGATGCAAAACTGAAAAAAATGCACCTTTATTTCCAAATAAAATATTGTCGCCAAACATTGTGATAGGGACATAATTTAAATGGTTTTATAACCGGGACAAATGGGTTAATACATTTCATGGGTTTTAATTACAGTAGCATGCTTTATTTAAAAACTATAATGGCCGAAAACTGAAAAAAAAAAATTTCCCACATTTTTTCCTATTTCCCCATTAAAACACATTTAGAATAAAATAATTCTTGGCATAATGTCCCACCTAAAGAAAGCCTAATTGGTGGCGAAAAAAACAAGATATAGTTCATTTCATTGGGATAAGTAATAATAAAGTTATAGACGAATGAATGGAAGGAGCGCTGAAAGGTGAAAATTGCTCTGGTGGTCAGGGGGTAAAACCCCTCAGTGGTGAAGTGGTTAAATATCTTTTAGTCAAGGTGTCTGTAAATACAGGAAGGTGACTTAGGTACATTTTCTACAATATTCTCTTCCACCGAGAATGACCATGTAAATTCAGGATATGGTTTACTAGTTTAGGCTTGAAAGGCATGTTGCCATTGGAGGTAGAGGAAGAATGTGTATATCCATGAAGTGGTCAAACACAAGTAATTGTCCTCCACTATAGTGTATATCCTGACGCCAAATTATGCCTTTGTCTGCCGAGACCCTGGGATCGTGTAAAGTCTTGAAGTGTGGGAGTCTGGGATGGGGTAAAAAGAGAAAACCGATCCCTGTCTGTTGCGTTTCCCACAATGCAAATACTAGAATGCCATATGTTTGATTTTAAAGGACTTACGAGCCCAAACAGCTAAAAAAAGATACGTACCTTATTCAGTTTTAAATGCACGGAGGACGCCGTCCGCGCCCTCCGTGCAGTTCCGCCGGGTCCCCGCAGTCTGATCGCCCCCCGTGCCGCTCCCGACCCCACGGACGGGGTCGGGCTCCCCTTCCTCTCCTAAGATGGCCGCCGGCCGCGGCTGCGCAGTCCGCATACGCGTTAGTGCGGCTGCGCAGCTCTAGGGCCCTCCCCCCGATCCACGCACAGTAGCGTGGATCGAGGGGGGAGGCCCTAGAGCTGCGCAGCCGCACTAACGCGTATGCGGACTGCGCGGCCGGCTCCGGCGGCCATCTTAGGAGAGGAAGGGGAGCCCGACCCCGTCCGTGGGGTCGGGAGCGGCACGGGGGGCGATCAGACTGCGGGGACCCGGCGGAACAGCACGGAGGGCGCGGACGGCGTCCTCCGTGCATTTAAAACTGAATAAGGTACGTATCTTTTTTTAGCTGTTTGGGCTCGTAAGTCCTTTAAGTGCAGCACATGCTACCACAGACTAGCAAATCTGTACTGCCGTATATGGATGTATAGTAACAGTATCTTTTCTTACAGCAAAAATATTTTGACTCTGGTGACTACAACATGGCTAAAGCAAAAATGAAGAACAAGCAACTTCCAGCTGCTGCTCCAGATAAGGCAGAAGTTACGGGAGACCATATTCCTACGCCACAGGATCTTCCACAGAGGAAACCTTCCCTCGTCGCTAGCAAGCTAGCTGGTTGATGAGGCAATGTGTCTGCATGAAAGCCGCCTCATTCCCATCTCTTCCTTTCTAACCTTCTGTTTACTCTCTGCTACTTTTTCTCCTCTTCCTCCTCCTCTTCCCTGTACTCTAAAATAGTCAGTCTGACAGCCTAGCCGGCAATAGTATAGTGCAAGCTGCTGTCTTGAGTGTAGGATGAAGTTCTATAGTATCAGATTAGTACTCAAAACCAATGCACTGAAAAAAAAACAGAGCTGTTTTTGGTATAGCAATGTAAAGAAATTTACTTGAAAACAAATATTACAAATGTACATAATGCCTATTTCCTATAAGTATGGCACTTCGGTGGGTTTTACAATTTTAATGTGTTTTCTTTATTCACTTGATTTCTCTTTATACTGTAATATGGTTTTCTTTTATGTATCTTTTTTTTTTTTTTTTTTTTGAAGTTTCAGATCACTTTTTTTGTTTGTTTGTTTTTGAAGCAAGGTTGTCAATTTGAAGTGGGTTCTAAAAGTTATTTTCATTTTTTTTTTCTCCCCCTTCGTTCTGTATTTTGCCCTTTTAACGTGAATGGCCTTAAACCTTTCTCAGCTTTAACGTAGGATTTGACTTGGGCAATATTTGCTCACACTGCTGTAAGCTTTCGTGATCCTGGACACAATGAAAGTGGCCCCGTTGAAGCTGGTATCTCTTCTGGTGAATAGTGTAGAACCGTCTGCTGAAGATTTGGATGATGTGCGCATGTGCATAGACTGTTCAATTCACTTTTGTGCCATTTTGTAAATACAATAGTTTTGCACAACCTTTTTGCAAATCTACTAATTT
This sequence comes from Hyperolius riggenbachi, assembly GCF_040937935.1. NCBI lineage: Eukaryota > Metazoa > Chordata > Amphibia > Anura > Hyperoliidae > Hyperolius > Hyperolius riggenbachi. The sequence continues at coordinate 190,209,393 of NC_090648.1, read as the reverse complement.
TTACAGTTTACAAGATCTATATGTAGAGCTGTTGCATATCTTAGCTTCCTTAAATTCCCACCAGTGTTTAGTTTGTCAGGTTCATGACAACCATTGATGATTCATGTCAGGTGACATTTACAGCTTCGACAGGTTTTCCTTAAAGTGAACCCTATACTTTCTTGCATGTAATGAAGTAAACTTAGATTTGTGAAACAAGAATGTTTGTTTAAATTTCAGGGGGACTTAGGTACAGGGTACGTGCTAGTTAATGGGCACAAAAAAGAACAGAGCACTGTGCAGTTGTATTTAAAAGTGAACGACTCCCAAAGTTCTATTATGCTGTAGATGAAATCTAAAACCAACTTCTTTTGCCAATGAGTTTAATAAGTTGGATGCATGTAGAGATATACTTAATGGTAATATGGCCATGCTTACCATTGTGTTCTAATTTTGTGCCCTGCATGTGCCTTCCTCGGTGTATGTGAGAATGATGGTTGGTTTCTATGAAGTGTTTTTTCCTGCGTCTGTCAATTTTACATAGCTGATTTGCAGCTGAAACATGAAATATAGTAACTAACAAAACCCTTCCCACTCATGAGGCCCTGTGCTACAGCTTTACTTTGCCACAGATCTAATTTGCAATAGCATGAATAGAGAGTGACAGTTGGCATTTGGAGCAGCTGAGTGAGGTGGCATGGAGGCGGGTATCATTCCTGTCTTAGGCCTCAGTCTCACTTCATAAACATAAGAGAAAAGGCAATTTTAGAGAAATGAAGATTACTTAGTCAGGCATGGAGCAGTCATAAGAAGCATGAGTATGAGTGTAATAATCATTGAAGGGTAAACCAGTGCTGGAGCCCTGGACGTGGACCCTGCTGGTTGCACACTTATTACACTACTTCTTTGTTGTTTACCAATAGATAATGTAGTCCATAATTTACAGACTCTTTAAGGCCTCGTTCACATCAATTAGCACAGATGGCTGTGCGTTTGGAACGCAACATGTATGATTGCGCACCATCTGCACTATGCGCTGATGATCCCATTCACTACAGCGAATGGGTCACCGTTGCTATTCTTGAAAAATGCATGCAGCAGTGCGATTGCATATCGCACTACTACGCAGCGCATATGATGTAAACTGTTGAAGGGCTGTCTATGCCGATCTTGCATGTCGCACATCATATGCACACGGCAGCACGTATAGTCTGAAAGAGGCCTTAGAATTCTATAGTCAACAGGCTAGTAATAGCAGCCATTGAGGAAGTAAAAGTGCCAGGAGTGACTGCTTTGATTTCCTGCAGTGGGATTCAAGTGCTAGCCTTCTCTTTGGGGAGTATGACGCTCGTACACAAACTTCCACCCATGCCTTGTATTGTGTTAGCTGGAGTTCTGATAAAACGTTTCCCTGCCTTAATGTACTGGGCTTTATTAAGTAAGGTGAGGAATATTTGTTCAGCCAAGCTTAACATTATCCTTCACTGTTATTGTTTATCAGCATGTCACTGCATCTAGGAAATGGCAGAATACTTTGACATCAGGAGTGCAGCAAAGTTTAAATACAATTTTGGTTTACTTCATTACATGTTTGAAAGTGAAAGGTTTATGTTAATTTTACAAAGATGCAAACCTTCCTTGACATTAGAACTGGAATCCTGTTAGACTGAAGGCCTATCTAGCTGCTATGGAAATCTCATGAAAACCCAACTTCAGGAAGGTTTTTTTCATTTTATTTTAATCTTTGGTAATGTGGAAAGGGGATACAACATTCTGTCTGTACACCTCACCTGGGAGTATTGTACTTTTACAGAAAGAGAGAAAATCTGTACTGCATTATTCAGCAGCAGCAACACACAAAACCCCCATTAGTAGAGTTAGAACTTCTCAGATCTTGGAAAATTCTGAGTTCATAATAAAGCTAAGGAGCTCCATGATTGGGATAGGAGTGATGGAAGATCTCCTTAATGGTATATGTTCTAACCTCTTTCTGCACTATCTCATACAATAAAATGTAGGCGTGATCATCCTGTATGGGAACACTTTTCTGAATGATTCGGAACAGAAGAAGACTTTGAGCACTGTTGAATGTGACAAAGGTTAACTTTGCCACCTTTTGTGTCTCAGATCTGGAGGGAAGAAGTAGGTAGAGAGCTGAAACTCATCATGGAGAGCAGCGACACACACACACACACACACACACACACACACACACACACACACACACACACACACACACACACACACACACACACACACACACACACACACACACACACACACACACACACACACACACACACACACACACACACACACACACACCTGTTTTGTTCCGCATCATTTGGGATATGGTACAATTATCCCTAATAAAATATTCCTGAAGTAGAGGTTTACTGGTGGTAAAGAAATTATCCTTTTTACATAGGTCAGACTCATCTTTGTAACATCAGTCACCACCTGTGAGCATAGTGTATACTGCATGCATTTCCCCTGACTTCCTTCAGTGGTCCTGCATGCCACAGTTGTCTGCATGTGTCGGTTTGTGATAGAAAAGGATATTTGCAGGACTGTAGCACTTCCTAGGCCAGTAAAGGATGACCTTCATTACTACAGACATTGCTAATCTACAACTTTGCTGATGTGCAGCTTCAAAAAAAAATCAGTAAGCAGCAGTGGATTTTCCCTCTGCTGCAGCTGCCTACAGAGGTTGTGCACATTGTCTCTTGTGAACAATGAGTTTGGAACAGGGTTGTGACCAGCATATATAATGCTCAGTGTGGATGTACATTTGGGACACATAATATTTAAGAAATAAAAACAATTAGTAATTTATGGAAGAAATCTATGGTTTGTTTCTCTGCTAAACCCTTGGGGTATATATTACTGTGCTTATTGGTGTCCTGCAGTTGTCAACTGGTATCAACACTAAAATGTAGTTTGTTGTATAAGATCTCCAAATATGCTGGATATACTGAACATTTATGAATATTGTTAATAAAGACTGCAACTGTACTGTGTCCGTTTTTGTCTAGTTTTGATGTTTCTCAAATTGTTTTAAAAGAGCGGTACTTATCCGTTAGCCGGGCGCATCCGGCAGGTGGCGCTAATTACGGTACTATTCCTCCTCCAGGCCGACATGGATAGTAGGGAAAGATGTAACTCTGGTGGAATTTTGTCGCCACCTGCCGGATGCGCCCGGCTAACGGATAAGTACCAAAAGAGCTAACCAGATCCTCATTGTGTAATAGTTTTACATACTTGTCCTGAGAAGTATTTGGAAGTTTCCATTGGTGATCTGATTCTGAAAGGAATATAGCCAGGAAGCTTTGAATTTGTATCCATCAGCTCCTGTAGAGCTTTACCAAGAAGCTCTGCATTTTTATCCATCAGCTTATGTAGAGCTTGGTCAAGAAGCTTTGCACCTGTATCCATTAGCTCCTGTAGAGCATAGCCAAGAAGCTTAGCACCTGTAGAGCATGGTCAGGAAGCTTTGCACCTGTATTCATCAGCTCCTGTAGAGCATAGTCAGGAAGCTTTGTACCTGTATTCACCAGCAACTGTAGAGCTTGGCCAGGAAGCTTTGCATCTGTATCCATCAGCTCCTGTATGGCATGACCAGGAAGCTTTGCACCTGTATCCATCACCTCCTGTAGAGCAGATTTCCCCAACCCTGTCCTCAAGGCCCACCAACAGTGCATGTTTTGCAGAAAACCACAAACCTTACCAGGTGAGGGAATTAGTGTCTCGGCAGAGCTGACTATCTGGATTTCTTCAAAACATGCACTGTTGGTGGGCCTTGAGGACCGGTTTGGGGAACACTGCTAGAGCATCGCCAGGAAGCTTTGTATCTGTATCAATTAGCTTCTGTAGAGCATGGCTAGGAAGCTTTGCACCTGTATCCATCTGCACCTGTAGAACATGGTCAAGAAGCTTGGCACCTGTATCCATCACTTCCTTTAGTGCATGGCCATGAAGCTTTGCACCTGTGTCAATCAGCTCCTGTAGAGCATGGTCAGGAAGCTTTGCACCTGTATCAATCAGAAAGGAAGTTATGATAAAATACAGTCAAATCGCTTTAACTCCAAGGGACTGTGCAAAGTAGTTTACGATATCTGAAGTGGTCATACTCAAGCACATGAAGTACAGTATACTATATGTAGCACTGTATCTTCAGGTATGTGTATGCAATAATTAAGCAACAACTTGCACAGGAAGCATAGGTCTCTCCAGTTAATGCAGGTACAGTACTTATCGTGTACTCCTCTGTCCACATTTCTGTGTGCGTTGCTATGCACAAGCAAGTCAGTAATCAGGCAGCAGCTTACACAGGAAGCATAGGTCTCACTGGCTGATGCTTTTGAGGTAATGCACTCTGGACCAGAGTACCGTGCAGCTGGCGAGCAGGCTACAAATGGCTGCCAGCCTGTCCAATGACCATGGCTTATGGGTCCTCGGCTGACTTAATGCGTCCACCCACTTTCCACTATAACCGGATATAGAATACCGCAGGGGCAAAAAAACCTGGTTTACTATAACAGATGTTCTAGTACAGGGGTGCCCAATAGGTCGATTGCGATCTACCGGTAGATCGCGGCCTCTTGGCCGCGTCCCATTGAATTTAGCAGCCAGCAGCTGTATATCGCAGTTTCTGCTGCTGGCCGCTGGAGGAGAGAGCCTGGCCAATCAGGGGAGGGTAGGAGAGAGCCTGGCCAATCAGGGGAGGGGAGGAGAGAGCCTGGCCAATCAGGGGAGGGGAGGAGAGAGCCTGGCCAATCAGGAGAGGCGGAAAACGTCAGAGTTCCGACTCCACTCACGCTGCCCACCGGAGCCAGGCCTGAAGACCTGGACGCCACCGGCCCTATATCCAGGTAACCTATACTGAAGGGACCTATACCCAGCTAACCTATACTGAAGGGACCTATACCCGGCTAAACTATACTGAAGGGACCTATACCCGGCTAAACTATACTGAAGGGACCTATACCCGGCTAACCTATACTGAAGGGACCTATACCCGGCTAAACTATACTGAAGGGACCTATACCCGGCTAGCCTATACTGAAGGGACCTATACCTAACTACATTTCCGGGGGGGGGAAGGTGCATTTGAAACACCGGTAGATCTCCTGGCCTCGGCGAATTTTAAAGTAGCTCGCGAGCCGAAAAAGTGTGGGCACCCCTGTTCTAGTATATCGGGGTTTACTATACCAGATCTTACTCCCATACACTCATAATGGTGCTTGGCTTGGGACCTGGACATTTAGTTTACTGTACCTGGGGGAAAAAAAAAAATATATATATATATATATATATATATATATATATATATATATATATATATTCTACAACTTAGATTTGATTTTACTGTATTTACATTAACTGCAGGGTGCATCGCCTCACAGTTTTGTTTCCTGTCCACTCAGAACTAGTATTGCTGGGCTGGAGATGCTTCTACGTGAATTGGCAGGGACAACAGCCCAGCTGCAACGGTATGGATGCGGATCACGTAATCAGATGCCTGGCAGGAAATGTCATTATATTTTGTTGTGATGAGCATTATTTTTATTGCTCAGGGGGCTGGCTAGATTACTATATAAATATTAATGGTCTGTACTTGGCTGTGTAGGTTTTCTGGCCATAGCACAAATTGAAGGTCCTCCCAGGGCTCGGCAAACGTATGCTTTTTCTACTTCGGCATGGAAACTCCTTACGTCATTTTTACTGATGTGCTAATACGTTTTCCACCCTTTTCTTTTACTTATGCTGCGGAAGGGTTTTGTCCAAAGCACGTTTACATGGAAATTTCAATAAAGGCTATTGCTGAAGTGTGTGGTGTGTTGATGGTTTAAACGTTTAGCCAGTTTGAAGACCTTATCCCCTAAACCAGCTTCCAAAATGTGCACTGTGTACTCATCAGCATTTCTCCATCTTCAAAACTTATGGCAAATGTACTGTGTATACGGTACAGTAAGTGATTCAAATGTGGAATGTATTGCCACAGGAAGTAGTTATGGCAAATTCTAGATCTGTGTTTAAGTGGGGCTTAGATGCTTTCCTTGTGTTGAAAGCTATCCATGGGTATAATTACTAGGTAATTCCCAGGGGTGTTAATCCAGGGATTTTATGATTGTCTGATTGCCACCTGGAGTCGGGATTTACATTTTTTCCCCTTTTGGGGCTAATTGGACCATGCCTGGTAAGGGTTTTTCACCTTCCTTTGGATCAACAGGTATATTTTTGGGATGCTCACCGAGTTTAATCACGAGTAATTACTTGTGATTCAAATAAGGGTTAATTGCTGCAGGTGCGGGGCTTTGGTGCACTACCTCCTTCAAGCTGGAAGGAGGAATTGCACCATAGTGAGGCTTGCAATCTCGTTGCACAGGGCGGATGGCGGCATTATGGGTAATTAACCCTGCCGCATCCAGCCCCGCACCTGCTGCAATTTACCCTTATTTGAATCACGTGTAATCAGTCGTGATTAACCTCAGTGAGTATCCCTGGTAAATGTGTTGCATAACAGGGATATGCCAGTGCAGTGATGAGCTTCGAATAGATTCCAAATTGATTTTGACTCAATCATTCGGAATCCAAACGTTAATTATTGCACCTGGGAGGGTTAACTTACCCAGGCTGCCGTCTTCTTTAATCCTCCAATTGCGTGTCACGTCACGTGATTACCACGTTTCCTCTTTCCGGGTTGAAGGAGGAAGCGTGATGGTCACGTGGCACGACTTGGAACGTGATGTGGGACGCACTTGGAGGTGGCTTAAACAAGACCGTAGCATGGGGAGGTTAACCCTCCCTCACCCTCCCACTCAGGTGCAATAAATGTTTGGATTACGAATGAGTTGAAATCTATTCAGAATTCATTCAAAGCTCATCACTGTGCTAGTGTTGCACTTTAGTTTCTGGTTGAACTTAATGGATGTATTTTTTTTTTCTCCAACCCAAATAGCTATGTAACTGTACTAAACAGATAATTGGAGAACATTAGTGTTTTCAAGAAACCCGAAGTGAGAAACATGTTAGCCAATGACGTCTGACCCCTCAGTTACGTGCACACTTCCAGGCAGGAAGTGTAGTACGGGATTTTACAGATATATGAATGAGGGGCTGCACCACTACTGCAACAATCTAAAACAATTATTTGGGGTGCCATTAACTCCCATAGAGTTGTGCACTGCGCGTTACTGCTGAGCAGTACGCTGCAGCTTCTGCATGTGCTGGGATACTTGCATCGCACCATGAGTACTGTGGCCTGTCTCCTTGAGATCAATAGCCACACTGACCAGCTGCAATGGAGGAGAATACTGCTATGTGTGCAAGGGGTCGAAGGGTAAGCTCAATATTTCCTTTAGAAGAGGCCCTGCCTTCCAATAATAAACAAAAGGAACAATAATTCCAAAAAAAAGTTTGCTTTTTTCTGGATCATATGAATGGTATACTTAAAAGGAACCTCAACTGTAACTCATGGCTCCTCTGGTCCCCCGCTGCCAGCTATTTTCGTTTTGCCGACTGGGAGACAGCCGGCCGTCATGCGCACGTTTTCACGCATTCCTGCTGGTGCAGGAGGCTATTGCAGACATTTTACGCGTTACGGTTGTAATGCGTAACATTTTACGCATTACACCCGTAACGCGTAAAAGTGTACTTGTTGATGTCTGCAATAGAGGTAGTTAATCAGCTCTGCTGCAACACTAATTACCTCACTTGTGAATGTTTGTGGTTTCCTGCAAAACATGTACTGTTGTTGGGCCTTGAGGACAGGGTTGGGGAACACTGCCCTTGAGGATTAAAGCAATTTTAACCTTTTAGCACTTAATCACTACTAACCATAACAAAATGATCCCCATTTTGGTTTTTTTGCCACCAATTAGGCTTTCTTTGGGTGGTACATTTTGCTAAGAATTATTTTATTCTAAATGCATTTTAATGGGAATAATAAGAAAAAAATAAAAAAAAATGTCTGTTTTCAGCCATCATAGTTTTAAAATAATACATGCTACCATAATTAAAACCCATGTATTTTATTTGCACATGTATCCCAGTTATTACCCCATTTAACCATTTCAGCCCGCTGGGATTTTTCACCTTGTGCAACAAAGCAATTTTCACCTCCCATTCATTCGCCAATAACCATCACAAATTATCACAATTAATTGATCTATATCTTGTTTTGTTTCCGCCACCAATTAGACTTTCTTTGGGTGGTACATTTTGCTACGAATTTTTTTTCTAAATGCAATTTAACAGGAATATTAAGAAAATTGAATTTTTGTGTTTATCACAATGTATGGCGCCAATATTTTATTTGAAAATAAAGGTGCATTTTTTCAGTTTTGCGTCCATCACTATTTACAAGCTTAGAATTTAAAAAAAATGTTCATAATATACCCTTTTCACATGCATATTTAAAAAGTTCAGACCTTTAGGTAACTGTTTGGTTTTTTTTATTGTATTTTTTTTCCATTAATTTTATTTGGGTAATTTTTGGTGTGGGAGGTGAACAGTTAATTTTAAATGTAATAATGTGGGTTTATTTTATTAAAAATGTATGTAGATGTAGTTTTACTATTTGGCCACAGTGAGGTTTTTTTTTTTTCTTTTTTTTTTTTTTTTAGTCCTAGAAGCAAGAGCTTGCTTCCAATAAGCACTAGGACGGGAAACTTTTTTTTTCTCACAATGACAGCGGCCTCTGATAAGCTTTCGGGTTTTTTTTTTGCCGGGGAGTTAGATCGATGAATGTGAACTATATTCCAATTCATTGATCTCAGAGCTACCGGGGGGGGGGGGGGAGGCGGCATGGGAGCAGCAGCAGCCACCTGGACGTGACAATCACGTCTGGGAAGCAGGAATGGTTATTATGTCCCTATCACAATATATGCCGCCAAAATTTTATTTGGAAATACAGGTGCATTTTTTTTCAGTTTTGCGTCCATCACTATTTACAAGCCCATATTTTCAAAAATAACAGTAATACAGCCTCTTGACATACATATTAAAAAAAAGTTCCATCCATGTATTTTTTTTAATTTTTTTTTTTTATACAATTTTTTTTCATTTAGGTATTTATGGGCGAGTGTGGGAGATTAGGAGTTAACCACTTTAACCCCTTGAGCACCAGAGCAATTTTCACCTTTCAGCGCTCCTTCCATTCATTCGTCTATAACTTTATCATTACTTATCACAATAAATGAACTATATCTTGTTTTTTCTGCCACCAATTAGGCTTTCTTTAGGTGGGACATTATGCCAAGAATTATTTTATTCTAAATGTTTTAATGGGAAAATAGGAAAAATGTGGGAAAACATTCATTATTTTTCAGTTTTCGGCCATTATAGTTTTTAAATAATGTATGCTACTGTAATTAAAACCCATGAAATGTATTTGCCCATTTGTCTCAGTTATAAAACCGTTTAAATTATGTCCCTATCACAATGTTTGGCGCCAATATTTTATTTGGAAATAAAGGTGCATTTTTTCAGTTTTGCGTCCATCCCTAATTACAAGCCCATAGTTTATAAAGTAACAGTGTTGTACCCTCCTGACATAAAAATTTAAAACGTTCAGTCCCTAAGGTAACTATTTATGCATTTTTTTTTTATTGAAATTTTTTAAATTACAAAAATAAAAAAATGGGGATTGTGGGAGGTAATGAGTTAATTTTTTGTGTATAAGTAATGAATTTGTATGTGAAAAATGCTTTAGGGTGTAGTTTTACTATTTGGCCACAAGATGGCAACAGTAACTTTTTGTTTAATGCGACCTACAAGCGTCCTTCGCTTGGAGGAAGTACTAGGAGGCTGGGTAAGTTGTGTTTTTTTTTTTCTTTTCCACAACGATCGCGCTGCTTATCGGAAAAGCAGCGGATCATTGCGGGGCTTAGATCAACTAATGGGAATGGATTTTCCTGTTCATTGATCACCGGGCGGCGAGTTTACGAGCGGGAGTGCGCGCTAGAGCGAGCGGGGGCAGCGGCGGGAGCGCGAAAAGTGCGGATTTCTCCGTCCCTGGGGGTGAAAGGATGGAAAAAGGGACGGAGAAATTCGTACGGGCGGGGGTAAAGTGGTTAATTTTTAATTAGGTGTAGGTCTTTTTATTATAAAAAACTATGTAGGTGTAATTTTACTATTTGGTCTCAAGATGTTTTTGCGCATTACTTTTTGTTGCGTACTATTAGTACACTAAACAGGAAGTAATGCATGGATGTTTTATGCTAGGTAGACACGATGAGTTTTTTTGGTCAATTTTCCGTCCGATCAATTTCCGATTCGATTTTCCGATCGCTTTTCAATTCGATTCTCTTATCCATTTTCATTCACTTCTATGAGAAATCAATCAGAAAAACAATCGAAAATAAGATCTGACATGTCGGAAATTATATATCGAACCATCTATCTAACATAAAAATGTATGGTGTGTACCTAGCATTACTCCTGATGACACAATGATGCAGGCAGGTGTTCCCATTCTTTCCCACTCATTCATCTCCCCTCTTAATGGGCGGCAATGAGTACTTGCGCGGCAGCAAGCGGTGGCCGTCCGCTGCAGTAGATGCATATCTACATCCCTGGGATTTCAGGTGAAGTTTCCCAGGGCATAGATCTACTGCAGGGGATGCAACAAGTGCTTAAAGTAGACCTGAGATGAGAGAATAAGATTTATTTTACTTATCTGATGCTTCTTCCAGCCCTCTATAGCTTACAGGTTCCTTGTTTTCCTGAAAAGACGCAAGGCCAGGTATGCCCAGTAGCCTGCAACTAGTCCAATCGTCAGACTTTTGGAGGGGCACAACAGAGTGGACTGGGAGGAAACTGGAAGAAGAAGCTCTAGGTAAGTAAAATAGAACTTGTTCTGCCCATCTCAGGTTTACTTTAAGGATATAGAGAAAAGGCAGCATTGTATGGAATGGTCTATTTAAATCCCTTCCTGGTGTTTTTAGTACAGGCAACTTAATAGAAGCAATGGGATGCTTCGGGATTTCTATCCATCTCTGCTCAGGTGTCCTCAGACAGACAATCCATATAACTTTGCACAAAGTTGTCTGCAGTAGGCATCAATGAGGCCAGATTGTAGGGTGGAAGCTTTTCAGACCACTTCTCTTCTAAGATGGGCTGCTTGGTTAGATTAGAGATAGATTCATGTCTCCCAGAGAGATTTGTCCATTAGCAAACAGGCTGCAGTGAGCAATCCACTTAACACTTGGAATAGTCCATAAAGTCAGTATTTCATTGATGACAATAAAACTTACATTTAATTATTCACATAGCTTTCAAAGTTCCAATAGCTTTCAAAGTCCACCTCTAGACCCTAAATGCCACAGCAGCCAAACAGTGACATATGACATGTCATATTGACACCCAAAATACATTACAGTAGACCAGTTAAAGGGAAGGTCCAAGCAAAATAAAAAAAAAAAAAGTTTCACTTACCTGGGGCTTCTACCAGCCCCATGCAGCCATCCTGTGCCCTCGTAGTCACTCACTGCTGCTCCAGTCCCCCGCTGGCAGCTTGCCGACCTCGGAGGTTGGTGGGCCACATTGCGTACATTTTTACGCATTCCCGCTAGTGCAGGAACATTAACACATAAATGTTTACGTGTTACTGTTTCAATGCGTAAATTTGTACGCATTGAAACAGTAACTCTTAAAAATGTATGCGTTCATGTTCCTGCACTAGCGGGAATGCGTAAAAATGTACGCAATGTGGCCCGCTGACCTCCGAGGTCGGCAAGCTGCCAGTGGGGGACTGGAGCAGCAGTGAGTGACGAGGGCACAGGATGGCTGCATGGGGCTGGTAGAAGCCCCAGGTAAGTGAAACTCATTTTTTTTATTTTGCTTGGACCTTTCCTTTAAAGAGACTCTGTAACATTAAAAACATCCCCTGGGGGGTACTCACCTCGGGTGGGGGAAGCCTCCGGATCCTAATGAGGCTTCCCACGCCGTCCTCTGTCCCACGGGGGTCTCTCCGCAGCCCTCCGAACAGCCGGCGACTGTGCCGACTGTCATTTCAATATTTACCTTTGCTGGCTCCAGCGGGGGCGCTGTGGCGGCTTTCCATTCCAAACTACACGGAAATACCCGATCTCATTCGGGTCCGCTCTACTGCGCAGGCGCAGGAGACTTGCGCCTGCGCAGTAGAGCGGACCCGACGGCGATCGGGTATTTCCGTGTAGTTCGGAATGGAAAGCCGTCAGAGCGCCTGCGCAGGAGCCAGGAAGGTAAATAATGACGTCACCGCTGCCCGGACTCCACGGAGGGCTGCAGCGAGACCCCTGACGGATGGAGGACGGCGTGGGAAGCCTCATTAGGATCCGGAGGCTTCCCCCACCCGAGGTGAGTACCCCCCAGGGGATATTTTTATGTTACAGTTCCTCTTTAAGGAATACAGTATACACAAATACAAAAGGACAATACCTAAAATACTGTATATGTGGCAAATATGCTAGAAGCTATCCACTGCCAGTAAGTGATGATCCCTGACTGCATCTACATTTCCATGGGTTAAATTATACTGCTACATCTGTATACTGTAATCAATTCCAATTTACAAACACTTGTCTTAGCACTGGTTTAGCTGTACTCCTATTATGGGCATCAATTCCAGAAGCTGAGAGTTATATAGGAGCCATACACGTTACTGGACCTTCTTTTCATGCCGGTGGATCTCATCCTCTCAAGGGTAATAAGAGATTTGCACTAACAGATGGAAAGCTGTGACATAATGTAGATGGTGAATGAGTCATTTAATTTGTTTTTTCGTTTTTGGCCATGCGTTACAAAGCTGAGAAACATAATAGGCTGCAATTAGATGCTGGCTAAGCAAAGCCAGGGATCTTGCTTTAAAGAGGAACTGTGGTGAAAATAAATGAATATTATTATTTATTGTATTTATAAAGCGCCAACATATTACACAGCGCTGGACAATAAATATATACAATGATACAAGGATGACATACATAGGGTTATACACATAGAACAAAGTTATACATGCAAATTGTACAAAATACATGATCATGCAATATGGGCTGGTTAGGTAGGCCCAGTAATACAAGTACAGGCAGTCATAGGACAGGAGCACATGATCCTGTAGATTACACTAGGGAATGGAGGACCCTGCCAGAGGCTTACAATCTAAAGGGAGGGGTGGAAACACTAGGTGGGGCTGTTAAATATTCCTTAGAGAGTTACTGTGTGGTAGGAGGTGGGTAGGCCATCATAAAGAGGTGGGTTTTGAGTGCTTGCTTGAATGTGTTGAAAGAGGGAGCAAGTCTGATGGGTGGTGGAAGGGCATTCCAGAGGGTGGGGGCAGCTCTTGAGAAATCCTGCAGGCGGGCATGGGAGTGTGAAATGCGTGGGGTGGTGAGGCGAAGGTCGTTGGAGGAACGGAGGGGGTGACCTGGTGTATACCTGTGAACAAGCACCGAGATGTAGGTAGGGCAGGTTTTGTGCACAGATGTATACGCCAGGCATAGAATCTTGAAACTTATCCTGAAACGGATAGGGAGCCAGTGCAGGGGTTCACAAAGGGGAGATGTGGATGCAGAGCGGTGCGAAGAATGGATGAGTCTTGCAGCCGCGTTCATCACTGATTGAAGGGGGGCAGTGCGTTTCAGGGGGAGGCCAGAAAGGAGGGAGTTACAGTAATCAAGGCGGGAGATGATGAGGGCATGGATGAGCAGTTTGGCCGTGTCCGCGGTTAAGAAGGGGCGGATCTTGGAGATATTACGGAGGTGGAAATTGCAGGCTCTGGTGATGTTTTGGATGTGTAGGATGAAGGAGAGGTCAGAGTCCAAGGTGACACCCAGACAGCGGGCCTGGGAGGTAGGGAGAATGGTTGTGGTGTCGATTGGGAGGTGGAAATCTGGGAGGGGTGCAGCAGCATGGGGTGGAGAGATCATGAGCTCAGTTTTGTCTAGGTTAAGCTTTAGGAACCTAGCTGACATCCAGGAGGAAATTGCTGAGAGACACGAGGAGACCTTGTTTATGGTGGTGGATGAGAGATCGGGGGTATGGAGGTAAATCTGAGTGTCATCTGCATAAAGGTGGTAATTGAAGCCCAGGGAGGAGATAAGCTTGCCAATTGAGGAATTGTATATGGAGAAAAGAAGGGGGCCTAGAACAGAGCCCTGGGGGACCCCAACTGAGGGGGGCAGGGGTTGAGGAGGAGCCATTGAAGGAAGTGGTGAAGGAGCGATTGGATAGGTAGGAGGAGATCCAAGGCAAGACCATGGATGCCCATGGACTGCAGTGATTGGAGGAGGAGGGAGTGGTCAACAGTGTCAAATGCTGCAGAGAGGTCAAGGAGGAGCAGGATGGAATAACTGCCTTTGGCCCTGGCAAGGGTAAGGTCGTTGACCACCTTGGCGAGGGCGGTTTCAGTTGAGTGTGCAGGTCGGAATCCAGACTGTAGGGGGTCAAGTAGGGTATTGGTGTTGATGTATTGGGTAATGCGTTGGTGGACTAGGCGTTCGAGAAATTTAGAAGCATAGGGAAGGAGGGAGATTGGGCGGTAGTTTGAGGGTAGGGATGGGTCGAGTAAGGGTTTTTTCAGCAGGGGAAGTACAGTGGCCTGTTTGAATGCTTTGGGGAAGATGCCTGTGGAAAGGGAGAGAATGAACAAGGTGAGGACTGGGGCCAGGTCAGGGAAGTGGGGACGAAGAGTATTCGCGGGTACCGGATCACAGGGAGAGGATGTGTGTGGGGGGGGGGGGGGGGGAGCCACTAGCAGCAGGCTGACTTCATCAATGGTGGCAGGAGCAAAAAAGGCGAGGGGTGGATGAGACAGGGGAGCAGCTGGGAGGAAGGCAAGGGGACAACCTGAGAGGCGTTGGGAAGGGAGGGATGGAGGAGGGAAATTTCATTGCGTATTGTTGCAATTTTAGTGGTGAAGTGGTTGGCAAAGTCGGCTGAGAGGGAGGAGCTGGGAGGGGGAGGAGTGGGGTTGAGGAGGGAATTGAAGGTAGCAAAAAGCTGTCGAGGGTTGGAAGCTTGGGTTCCAATCAGTGCTGCAAAGTACCTTTGTTTAGCCTCAGAGAGGGCAGTGTAGAAGAGTAACAGTTTGGCCTTGTAATCTAATAAGTCAGAATTGAGATGAGATTTCCTCCATTTCCGTTCGGCTGCTCGAGTTTCTTTCCTGAGGTTACGTGTGTGGGTGTTGTGCCAGGGTTGGGGGTTGGGGGGCTTGTTAGGGCGGAAGATTGAGGGGGCAGCTTGATCTAAAGCAGATGAGAGGGCAAGGTTATATTGTGCAGCCGCTTCATTGGGGCATGTTAGGGTGGGTAGGTGGGAGGAGAGGGAAAGAAGGGGACTTGCTAGGACATTTGTGCTGAGATTACGTAGGTCTCTCTGCCATCGACCAGGCTGAGGGGTGGGGAGAGAAGTTGTTGGTGGGGAGATGGTGAAGGTGAGGAGGTGATGGTCAGAGATAGGGAAAGGTGCGATGTCCAGGTTGCTGAGGGAGGTGGACTTTGAGTATATGAGGTCAAGAGTATGACTAGCTCGGTGGGTGGCGGAATTTGTGTGCTGAGAGAGACCAAGGGATTTGGTGAGGGAGAGTAGCTGCTTGGCAGCAGTGGAGATAGGCTCATCGATAGGTAAGTTGAAATCCCTGAGTATGATGGTGGGGAGGTCAGATGACAGGATGTGGGGAAGCCAGGAGGCCAGGTTGTCCAGGAAGAGTGAAGTTGGAGCAGATGGGGGGGTGATATAGGACCGCAATGATGGCTGGGAGAGGTTGGTACAGGCGGATTACATGGGCCTCAAAGGATGAGAAGTGCAGGGAAGGGGGCGGTGATAGGACCCGGAAGGTGCAGGATGCGGAAAGAAGCAGGCCCACTCCTCCTCCAGACCTGTTGTCAGGTCTGGGGGTGTGACTGAGATGAAGTCCCCCATAGGAGAGAGCAGCGGCTGCGGTACAGTCAGAGTGGGTGAGCCATGTCTCTGTGAGGGCGAGAAAGGTGAGGGATTTGGAGAGGAAGAGCTCATGGATGGATGTGAGCTTGTTGCAGACAGATCTGGCATTCCATAGACCACAAAACAGAGGGAGAAAGTGCCTGGGGGTTGTATGGATGGGAATGAGATTATTATGGTGTGGTCTGCGGATGCAAGAGGAGTGTGGAGGGGCTGGAAGGGGAGTGGCTGGGAGTTTAGGGACCAGTGGGGGTCTAGGGATGGGTGGGTTGAGGATGGAGGGAGAAAGTACTGGGACCAGCTGGAGAAGCAGGTGGAGGAATAGCATGTGGTAGTGGTGGAGGGGTGGCAAAGGGTTGGTAGGAATATGGTGGGTGAAGTGTGGGTGAGCCAGAGAAAGGACAGGGGGGAAGGGGTACATTACGTTGTGTGGTGAGGAGGCTGGCAGTGGTTTGGACCGAGGTAGATGTGTAGAGAACGGTGGAAGATGCATGGAGGAGAGAGGAAGAAATGTGTGTAGGTTTGGATAGTGATCAGGAATGCAGGTGAGGCTAAAAGATTGAGGAAGTTACCTTGGTGTAAAGCTGATTTCTGCTGAATTGCTGTTGAATTCTGGTTAATTTCCACCCTTAGAAGACGACCCGAAGTCGGCCGACCCGACTACCAGACCTCCTGATATACACACAGCATCAGAGCAAATGAGTAATCAGGATGGTCTGGCAGACAATTTACAATTAAGCAGGGGGGAGGGCTACTAGAGTCTCCTGCAAGTCAAACAAGCTTGTAGGTGTTACAACTTTGTTTGAAATAACAGACAGGTCACCAGTGTGAAACAAAAGCCAGAATTTCAATAGCAAGTAGTAAATTACAATGTAAATATGTTACTTAGGTGCTACTAATATGAAAAGCAGAGCAGGACAGCAGAAATGAGCCGCATGCAATAGATTAGAGATGAAACATACACAGCAGATGGATGCAGTAGGAATCGGTTTCAAATTGAGTGCAGGTCAGATTAGAGATGAAACATACACAGCAGATGGATGCAGTAGGAATCGGTTTCAAATTGAGTGCAGGTCAGATTAGAGATGAAACATACACAGCAGATGGATGCAGTAGGAATCGGTTTCAAATTGAGTGCAGGTCAGATTAGAGATGAAACATACCTGTGAGGAGAAGAGGATAAATATGATCAGGGAATTTGCCGATTAATTGAGGGTGCATGTGCAAGTGTAGTTGAATCATAATTTAAATTCTGGTTAATTTCCACCCTTTGAAAACGACCTTTAGAAGACGACCCGAAGTCGGCCGACACGACTACCAGGCCTCCTGATATACACACAGCATCAGAGCAAATGAATAACTGTTATTATTCTACAATATTCATTTATAAATTACTCAGCGTTTGCCTTTTAAAATTTCCTCACAGCCTGAAATTTGACAGGTGGTGACATCTTTAGTCCTGCTGTATCTTTGAGAAGTTTGTATACTCAGTGTTCCAAAGCCAGTACAAATAATACCTGGTCTCTCAGAATTCTCTGGGGGAGACAGTTCCCCGTAGCTAAACAGCCTAGGCTAAGCATCACTGGGAGGGAGGGGTTTCATACCAATATATAGATATAGTATATGTTTCTTATGCTGAAACCAGGATGATTAACGTAAAAAGTGGTATCTTGAATAATTTAATACATTCTACTATTTGTCACTACAGTACAGTGCCTTTTTAAAAGATAGAAGCTTCACAATTTATCTTGACTGGATAGATTGAAAAAATAAACATGTTTTAGAACGGAGTGCAAATTTGGACAGAGGCGCCAGGCAGGTTAAAATGATCTAAAAACAACTAAAAGGAGGAGTACAAGTGGACTTACCTCCTGAAATGATGGACAATCGAAATTGTTCAAATCGCAAAAAACAATTTATTTTGGCATTCCACAACGCGTTTCGCAGGTATAAAACGCTTCATCAGGCAAGGAGTGCAAGCCACTATTGGACCTTTTTGAGCTTGCACTCCTTGCCTGATGAAGCGGGTTATACCTGCGAAACGCGTTGGAGTGCCAAAATAAATTGTTGTTTGCGATTTAAACAATCTTGATTGTCTATCATTTCAGGAGGTAAGTCCACCTGTACTCCTCCTTTTAGTTGTTTTTAGATCATTTTAACCTGCCTGGCACCTCTGTCCAAATTTGCACAGTATATAGTCCACCTTGGGTGGAGGGGACTTTCCCCTTCTTTCTATCTACAGAGAGCGACTTCTTAAACCTGAGTGGGGTCAGGTTCTAATGCTCCCCACCTGTATTTCAAGTGGTTGCCTATGTGGTAACCCGTGTTTGTGAGAATATCCACATCTGTTAATTATTTTACCAACAATTCCTAGACTTACTGCACCATATTTGGCTCTCGGTCTTTCTTTTTTGTTTCAAGTGCATGTTTTAGAACGGAGGTCTTATTCATACAAATGTCTTTTTTTTTTTTTTTTTTTTAAGATATTGAATTTTTAGCAATAGCAAAAAAAATCTATAAAAAGGATGCTAACAATGCGTCACGTAAACACAAGCATCAATCCAGGTACAAACGTAACACAGACAGTAGCACCGTAGTATAAATTATAGTCCGTTACCAGATCACACAAGTGTCTAATGCTAGGTACACACGATACAATTTTCTGTTAAATTTACCTGCCAGATTGATTTTTTTTTTCCAACTTATCTTAATTTCGATCGATTTCCATTCACTTTTATGGTAATCGATTGGAAAATTGTTTGAAATTCAGATCAGACATGTTGGGGAAAAAAAATCGATCTGGCTGGTAAATCTAAGAGAAAATTGTATTGTGTCGTGTACCTAGCATTATTTTCTTGGCTGTCTCCCTATCAAAAATGTCATAGTCTTAATAGTTTATCTTGGCAATCACATATACATAGTGCTAAAAAAAAAAAAAAAAAGCCACTTCAAGCAATATCTTTGTAGTAAACACCCTCCAATTGCACACATGTTGCAGTCATTTTTTTCAGCATAGAGTATTTTGTGGCAGGTACATTGTGGGTTTGGATGTGAGGATGAGATGTGACAGTTCAGTTGTGATGTTGTAAAGAGGTGGCAGTAGAACGTCAGTGTGAACACCCACCATAGCATTTGAGTGAATGACACAGAGAGACAGTCACTCACAGCTTTAGCGGTGTTTTGATTTGATTTCCTCGCTGAGCACCCGGCCACTTTGCTCTCGCTCGCCTCTCAGGCTCAGCAGAGCACAGCACCTACCGTGCTTGTTGGTAGCAAGTTGCTGGCTGCATTTTAGTCACTGACACTGACAGTCTAGTCTGCCATACTGCCTGCCTGATATTGACCTCTAATCTGCCACTCTGCCTGCCAGTGCCAGATATTGCCTGATATTTAGGGATGATCGGAAAGAGCAAATTCAGTTCCGTCGGAATTCGTGGATTCCGCCAGCGCTTAATCCCGTCGCTATGAAAATTCCGCCGGATTTTTGCGGAATTCCGGCGGAAAAATTAAAGTAATCGCAAATGGTACCTTCTTTATGCTAAATGGTAGCCCATAGAACCTATTGACTATTCCCTTGGTCCTTCCTCCTATCCTCCCACGGAGGAGGGTCTTGTCTTCCAGGGAATTGTAGGATTTCAAAAGCCAGCTTACATATATTGGCCAGGAATCGAACCCAGGTCTAGTGCTAGGTAGGTAGCTCTCCTCAACGCTATACCACCACCAACACTACATTCTGAAGCCAGCCTAGCATGTACCATTATGATATATACAAGAGAAAAATGAGCTTGCTTCGGGATTTGTAGGATGTCAAAAGCCAACTCACATACATTGGCCAGGAATCGAACCCAGGCCTACCTCTTGGTAGGCTGCTATCCTAACCATTATACCACCAACACAACACACTACAATGCTACATGCTGAAGCCAGCCTAGCATGTACCATTGTGATATATCCAAGAGAAAAATGAGCTTGCTTAGGGATTTGTAGGATGTCAAAAGCCAACTCGCATACATTGGCAAGGAATCGAACCCAGGTCTACCGCTTGGTAGGCTGCTATCCACACCATTATACCACCAACACTACATGCTGGACCCTCTTGGAGCAGACTTACTTCCTCCCTCCAAAAGACACACATACATCCCCATAAAATCATTCAACAGCAACTGCGTGCACAGTCTTTGTGGCACAATTGGTTAGGGCGTTTGGCTGTTAACTGAAAGGTTGGTGGTTCAAGCCCACCCAGGCATGGCCTTGCCTTTTGTGTTCAACAGTTGTCCGAATAGAACCCTAGATAGCCATGTAGAGTCATCTTTCTCTCTCTCGTAGGGATGGTCCCCGCTTTCCGCGGAATTGTATTTTCCGCAATTTTGGGCGGAAATTGGTCATTCCGTTCCGTTTGGTCGGAACGGAATTGCTTTTTTAATCTGGCAGAATTCCGAAATTGCCTGTGAAATTCTGCCGTTATCCGTTGATGGTTTTAAGCTGAAAATTCAGTTCAATGGCATCAAGTCCTAGAGAGAGAGCTTATTTTTCTCTTGGGTATATCACAATGGTACATGCTAGGCTGGCTTCAGCATGTAGCATTGTAGTGTGTTGTGTTGGTGGCATAATGGTTAGGATAGCAGCCTACCAAGAGGTAGGCCTGGGTTCAATTCCTGGCCAATGTATGTGGGTTGGCTTTTGACATCCTACAAATCCCTAAGCAAGCTCCATTTTTCTTTTGGATATATCATAATGGTACATGCTAGGCTAGCTTCAGTATGTAGTGTTGGTGGTGGTATAGCAGTGAGCAGTGCTGCCTACCAAGCACTAGACCTGGGTTAGATTCCCGGCTAATGTATGTAAGCTGGCTTTTGAAATCTTACAATTCCCTGGAAGACCGGACCCTCCGGAGGAGGAGGGAGGAAATAAGGAAGTCTGTCGAGCAGAAATTGTTCATATTAGGTAAAAATTAGTTTGGTGGGAAAAAAAATTTGCATTCCGTAAAATTCCGCGGCATAGCGATATAGCAATTCCGTTCCGTCACAACGGGTCGGAATCACCAAATTCCGGCCGGAATCACAGAATTCTTAATTCCGTGGAATCCAGCGACCATCCCTAATATTTACCCTGCCAGTGCCAGATAATGCCTGATATTGACCTCTAGTCTGCCACTCTGCCAGTGCCAGATATTTCCTGATATTGACCTCTAGTCTGCCACTCTGCCTGCCAGTGCCAGATATTGCCTGATATTCACCTCCAGTCTGCCACTCTGCCTGCTGGTGCCAGATATTGCCTGATATTTACCTCTAGTCTGTCTGCGCCACTGCCAGATATTGACCACTAGTCTGCCTGCCAGTGCCAGATATATTGCACACTGTTGTTTTTTTGTTGATTCCAAAACCTTTAGAACTAATTATTGGAAAATCATGACGATTCTCAAGGTTGCCCAAACTTTCACATCCCACTGTATATATATCTTTTTTTTTTTTTTCCGGGGGGATGGGGGCACTGCCGGGGTTGGCGTGAGTCCACTCACCTCTTTTCTCAGGACTAGACCCCTGGCCCAGAGGTAGCTAGTGCTGACATTTCTCTGGTAGTATTGAGTTTATGTGCTTAGTTTATCTTCAGGTAGGCTTGATTTTGCTATCCCTCGGTAAAGTGCCTTTAATATGTAGGTGTTCTTACATCTGCATTTTATTACTGTAATTACAGTATTTAAATGTAAACCTGTCAGTGACATCTGGACACTTGTACACACACCCAGAGCTTTTTCATGACTGACACGGGTGCTTTAAAACCCAAGCTAGGCTAATACCGGTATGTATGTTTAGCTCTTGGCAGACACTATTAGAATGAGCAGCACGGTGGCGTAGTGGATAGCACTCTTGCCTTGCAGTGCTATCCCAGCCAGGTCAACATCTGCAAGGAGTTTGTATGTTTCGCCTGTGTCTGCGTGGGTTTCCCCCATGCACTCTGGTTTCCTCACACATCCCAAAAACATACATATAAGTTAATTGTCTTCCCCTAAATTGTCCATTGACTACGATACATACAATACACGATACATATATAGACCTATGACTATGGTAGGGACTAGATTGTGAGCCCCTCTGAGGGACAGTTAGTGACAAGACAATATACTCTGTACAGAACTGCGTAATATGTTGACGCTAGATAAATACTTAAAGAGAACCTGTACTGAGTAAAAATATTTAAAATAAACACATGAGGTAACTTCAAATGAACATTACATAGTTACCTTGCCATCAGTTCCTCTCAGAAGCTCACCATTTTCTTCTGACAATGATCCCTCCCAGTTCTGACAACATTTTGTCAGTACTGAAATATATCAGTTGCTGTCAGTTATATATCAGTTGCTGTCAGTTATAGCTGAGAGGTCAACTGAGGTGCCAGTTAACGTCCATGTTTCCCTATGGCTCAAGTGGGCGATGTTACAGTTTAACTGTGTGCTGACCAGAAAGCTGTTATGGGTAATGGCCATTTTCAAAATGGAGGACGGAAAATTCCCTTGATCACCGTGAACACACAGGATGCAGGAGAGGAGAAAGACTGAGGAGTAGACTACATGGAAGGTAAGTATGACGTGTGTATGCTTATTTTGACTTAATTTTCAGTTCAGGTTTTCTTTAAATAAATAAAATGAGCTATACAAATGGTCAATGTGATGCAAACATTTCTGGCTTGCATGCAGACTATATACAAATGGTATTCTCTTGTAAATGGGCCTGATGTTATGTGCATTAAATTTACATGCAAGACAAAATGATTTGCATCTCATTGATAATCACTCATATTTTGTTTTAGCAAAGCGTTTTGGGTTTGAGGGTTAACAGGGCCATTGTGGCAAGCGTGAAGATTATGTTCTGGTAACTTGTCAGGATGTTATTTTGCTATCCTTATTTAACTGATGCAGAAAAAAAAAAAACATTTTTTTTTTTGTGCAGTACTTTGCTGCTGAACTGGTAAGGGCTATATATCATTCTAAACTGGAGATACATCAGATACATTCAGTGTTTACTTTGTTGGCACGTCTACATGTGATGTGTGTTCACCAGAAGTATACCACCATTGCCACCATTAACCCTCCTGGCGGTCTATTAAAAACCGCCATGGGGCAGCGCAGCAGTTTTTTTTTTTAAATCATGTAGCGAGCCCAGGGTTCGCTACATGATAGCCGCTGTGCAGCGGCATCCCCCCACCCGCTTCGATCGCCTCCGGCAATCTGCGATCAGAAAATCCCGTTCAAAGAAGGGCTTCATCGACTTCGTGATGTCATTGGGAGTCCCGATCCACCCCTCAACGCTGCCTGGCGCTGAAAGGCCAGGCTGCGCAAGGGGTCTGAGGGGGGGCGGCGTGGCGGGTAGCGGCGAATCGTCACGGACCGGTGGCGATCTGTATGCACACGCAGCTAGCAAAGTGCTAGTTGCGTGTAGCCAAAGAAAAAAATTATGCAAATCGGCCCAATAGGGCCTGAGAAATCCTCCTGCGCGGCTTACCCCGAATTACGGGGTTACCGCCAGGAAGGTTAAGGGTTCGTTCACACTAGAGGCGTTTTTGGCCTTTTTTCAAGCGCAGGCGATTTTTAAAATCGCCCCCAAACCGCTTGTGCAATGAATGTCTATGAGAAGGTTCATATCAGCGCGGTTCATGCGCTGTGCGTTCAGAAAATCGGTGCCTGGACCATTTTTGAGGCGATTCCGTCTCAATGGAAAGTATAGGAGAAACGCAAAATGCTCACAAAATTGCTTTGTGCAGCAATTGCATTCGCGGTTTTAAGAATAAATACATTGTATTTATTATTTTCCAGGTCAAAGAGTTCACTTCCTGACTTTAGTCAGGGAGTGAATAAAAAAAAATGCTCTAGAAAAGCGCTCTTCACAAAAAAGCATCGCCCACTTAATTGGCAGGAGTCGGGGAAAAAAAAAAGTTAAAAAAAAAAAGCCTAATGCTAACGCAAGCAGAATGCAATGTGATCAAGCCCTAAAAGTCATTATATTGACATGTTTGAAAATATCACCTAGGAGGGAACTCGGGAGGAGAAGTGAATTGCATATGGGCCATGGTATCTACAGAAGAAACGCACTGATTTACATTCTGAAATTGATCACAAATTGCGACATCTTTAACCCTGTCAGGTGCGGAATGTTTGTTTACTGTGGCTGGGTTCACATATGACATAGCGTGAAAAAGTAGCATTTTAGGATGGTGCATTTGTGATTTTCCATTGTGCTTTTACTGCGTTTTGCGGTTTTTTTTACGCAGATGCGTTTTTCACACCCTTTGCATGCATTTTAATGCATTTATGGTTCCCTAATGTAAAACGCGTATGCGTTTTGTATGCATTTTTTAAATTTAAATGTATGCAAATCACTAGGAAGACAACAGGAAGCGGACACACATCAGCAATCTTTAATTTTTTAATTAAAAACGCATTAAAAACGCAATGCATATGCGTTACCATAGGCTTCCATTATGTGCCTTGTGGCAGCCATCCTGCATAATGTGCAACACTACCAGTGTTTGCGAAACTCCTACTGTAAAAACGCATTGAAACGCAGCTTCTACTGCATCCCATAGAATAACATTGCTGCATAAAAAGCAGTGTGTCCCGTTACACTAGCGTTTCTGCTATGTGTGCACCCAGCCTGTGAGTTACAAAGCTTTTTTCAACATCCAAGCTACTTTGAAAATTACAAATTGAAAATGATCTACCAGGTAGAGTCTACCTACAGATGCAAGCCACAACTGCAGCACATGCACAGCAGCAGTCCAACAGTAAGCTAAATAGAACAGTGCTTGACCGAATAGTCACAATGGGATTGATTCATTATCCTTACAGCGCGGACACAGTGCGAGGTAATGCTTACTGTGCAAGGTAATTAATACTTCACTTAACGTAATAGTGACTGCGCTAGTGAAGTATCACGGTCACGCTACGTCACTATTGTGCGGCATTTAGAATGATCGTCCGTTACTAAGGAGCGCACACACGCTACACTGCCAGTACAGTGCATAGTGTTTGTCACAAAAGAAATCGGAAACATCCGGCACTGCATTGAAAAAGTTACACATTTATTCCAGACTTGTGCTCAAAAAATTGGGATGCAAACAGCAAAACAGTTCAACATTGAGAACAATACAGTCCTACCATAGGTGCGTTGGTGGCAGTGGGTGCTGGGTGTGATACGGGCAGCCTGACGGCCGTTTTGCACGGCGCTGCTTCTTCTAAGGCTCAACCACTGGAATTTTTATTCCTTGGATACTTTTTATCACAACTTTTTATTGATCAATAAAGAAGTACGCTTTTACGCTATGTGGATCGCCTTTTTGCTTATGCAGATTGGGAACATTGTACAGCGGAGTGCCAGAGAGGCTGCGGGGTGGCCAATACCTCGGAGGTGAAAGCGGGCCCAGTAGGCCGCGAAGTCTGGTGAGTCTTTCCCCGAAGGGGGGGCTTTTTACTTCAGCTATTGATATCTTTTGGAAGTGCAAGCATCGCAGAGCGCTTATCCAATTATAACTTGAACTGTATTGATGGTGCACACATCCAGGAGGAGCGCTCCCACTGACATTGATTATAGGACCTAATTGAGTGTTTGCTGTGGTTTTGCCAGCACTAAGACGCATATAAAGTTGTCTTTGTTTTGTACATGAGCGCAGTATTAGGGTGTTGACTGTATTTAATGGGTAAACACTGACTAAATCATTTAAACATACTTATTGTAAAAGTTAAGTACTTTTTTTTTCATTACGTTATTTTCAATGGAGTTCCTCTAACTATGGGCACACAAGAAAAAAACAAAAAAAAAACAAAACAAAAAAAAAAACTTTGCTTTAAAGCAGGAATGTCACCATAAAAAGCACATTTCAACAGCAACTGGTCTGAGTGTGTTAAGTGATAAAGATGTTAATCCTGCATTCAAAACTTTCTGCTGTTATGATTTGGAGTTACCACATACCTTAGGAGCACTGGTCCTTCAATTGTCATTGCCAAACAGTTGCATGCTGGGGATCTTTTTATCTATAATATATTCCTCCTCTTCCCTTTATTTTCCCCTCCTTCTAGTGACATAAGACAGTGCACTTCCTAGTAAAGACCTCAGTGGGAGAGTCTGAAAACTCTGGGAGGAGGGCGTATAACAAATACACAATTAGCAAGAAGAGAAAAAAAAAAAAGAGTGAGGGAGGAAATGATGTCAGTATTAGCTTCATTCAAAGGTAACCAAGATGGCAACTGCCTAGAATAGGATTCTCTGCTTTTCCTTTATAAAATTCACAGGAATCATAACGTGGACAGTGCAATACATCTGTTATGTAAGTAGAACTAGTATTTATCTACATATATGCGGTTTATTACTAGGTTAGCATTGGTGTCACTTGTTCTTTACCTTAAACCTAGAAAAAGTGGTACTGGGATTGCTAAGTGGCTATTCTGAAGAATATAATGTTTGACCCGACAAATCACCTCAATTTAAAATCCATCTCTACACACAGGCTAGTATGTAGGGTGCACAAATATTTGATTTTCTGTCAAGCAAAGGTTCTTCACTACACCACATAAATATTTTATTCTAAGGTTGCATTATTATACACCCCCTCTGCCAAGGAGAACTGCTCGCCCCAGAGAGCAGACTTCAGGAGTACAAGGGTTAAATCCACTAAACACTGACAGAGGGCAAGCAGTGGTACTCAATGACTTGGAGGATCTCATAAGAACCTGCAGAAGCAGTGAATGGAGTTTAGTGTCAAAAGCCAGTCCAAGAGGAGCAACCATACGCGACTGGTCATACTGCAGTTAGCAGCCCAAAGGATTTGGAGAATGCAGTTTCTATAGGCATACAAACTTTTCAACATATGTGTAAATTGCATTTATGTTATGTGGTAATATTGTAATACTTTCCATAAACAACAACTTTACAGTGACCATACATATTGGATGCTGTGTGGACTTTCCTAATTATTCACAGTGGATTGCCACACTCACATGCATAGCAAACACTTATCACCTCAATTACCACAAGCCCGCACACAGCGCAGCTCCCCTGTACGCTGTGAATCATATCTGGAACTAAAGCACCAGTAATAAAAACATATTACAGGAATATGGGGGGTAGACCAGGTCAGGGTTACTTTCAGGACAGTTTATAACAAGATGGTGCCATAGAAGATCGCCACGGCACACAGGGCCCTGGTCCTTCTCCTCTTCTATCACTCTCATCCCATTTTTCTTACTCCGTCACTTGATGGAGGGGTGCTCCTGATTCCCGCTTCCTGGGTAACCACAGCAGCCCATGCTCTGGAGCTCCCTCATGTGAGTCTTTGATCAGCTGTGTTTCAGCCGCTACCTACGTGGTGTGGACAGCAGCTTCGCGCACCTCCGATCTGTTCGAGACTCCAGACTGCCAGACAGGACATCTCTGCTGCCAGGACGTCACCTCTGTCCCTCCATGCAGGCCAGGACACTGTAGCCATCACCGCTGCCAGGAAAGCCAGATAATCAGGCCTCCTCACTCTCTGTGTTGCAGAGGATCCCTGCAACTGTCCCAATGGGAACTGTGGATCACCTTCATACTAATCCACCTGCCTCCAAGCCTCCCATTCAGTCTAAGCCACAAAAGCCGGGAGGTTGATTAAGCAGCAGCCATGCCATCTTGGGCCCACCAGCAGCATGCCTGCGTCTCCTGCTGCGAGTGACTCCACCGTGGCCCAGGTGAACCTGACACCACTCTATTGTCAACACAGAAGCCAGGCCACCATCTCTGCCTCTGTTCACTGGGCAAGTCAGGCCCTTCTCCACTGACCTTGTTAGGGTCCTCCTGGTCCCCCAGGCAGCAGAACGTTCTCCACGGCTTCTGAAGACCACAGGGTGCCAGTGGTGAATTTGCCAATCTTGATGGTCTATGGCAAATGCTAAAACTGCACGGTGTTGGTCTGTAAGCACAACCCCACCTGTGGACATCGTGCCCTCATACCATCCTCATGGAGTCTGTTTCTGAACGTTTGAGCAGACACATGCACATTTGTGGGCCACTAGAGGTCATTTTGCAGGGCTCTGACAGTACTTATCCTGTACCTATTTGCACAAAGGCGGAGGTAGCGGTCCTGCTGCTGGGTTGTTGCCCTCCTACGGTCTCCTCCATGTCTCCTGATATATTGGCCTGTCTTCTGGTAGTGCCTCCATGCTCTACACATCTACTGTACCATTCTGTTCCATCACCAACCCTGTATGCATTTCACGGGTACTTGCCCGCTTCCTCTTGTCAATTTAAAAAGAATTGTGCCTGAATCTCAAAGTAGCAATGAACGTGAGCGCCTCTGATAGAGCAAGTACCCGTAAAATGCAGTGTCATACCTGGTTTGTGTAAATAAAAACTTTTCCTTACCATGCTGGTGTCATATCATCCAGAGAGGTAAGGAATTGCCTCTTTATATATATATTTTTATAGACATAAACAGCACATAGCTCTAGGTCCACATCCTACATCGGACGCCTCCACCCAACTTTTTTATAGTTCATTCATAGACCTCCTCAGGAGGTAGTGCACTTTGTAGCCCCTCCAATACAAAGTCATCCAGGAGATTGACCACCCGACATTCTGTTTCGTCTGGACAAACCGAGTGGGGACGGTTATTTCTCCCTCAGGCGTATATGGTGGTTGCAAAGATTGCAACCGATTTTTGTGAATATAATTTCTATACCCATACATTTGTGTTCTTCAAACCTATCGGTACTGCACCATCAGGCAGGGATGCTCAACTTCGGATTCGGGTGAAAAGTGTATAGTCACGTGACACCGGATTGGAACGCATCGTGGGAGGCGCCGAGGGACGGATCGAAGAAGACGTCAGAGAGGTAAGATTGACCCCCCCCCGTCCAGCTGATTGTAATTAGGAGGGTGAAAATCCGGATAGCAACTATCCGGGTATCACCCGAATCTGAAGTTGAGCATCCCTGCCATCAGGCTCTCGGTCTCTCTTATTTTCTCTAGGAGGAGACTACACCTTCCTAGAGACTATCAATACTTTATTGGCATGCATATCTATTGTGCAATTGAGATTACCTAGGTGCTAAAAAAGGGTGCTTGGTTAACTTTAATATATATGAGTCAATGGCTGCACTACTGTGTGGAAAAGCTGCACTTAATACCTATGAGGCAATGGCTGCACTACTGTGGGGAAATACTGCACTGAATATCTGTGGGGGCAATGGCTGCACTACTGTGGGAAAAATATGCGCTTAATATCTATGAGGCAATGGCTGCACTACTGTGGGGGAATACTGCACTTAATATCTGTTGGGGAAAATAGCTGCACTTAATCACTGTGGGGGTACTGGCTGCACTAAATATTTGGGGAGAGAATGGCTGAAGTTAATAACTGTGAAGGTAAAGGCTGCACTTAACTTCTGTGGGGGTAATTGCTGCACGTAATCACTGTGAGGGTAGTGACTGCACTTCATGTAAGGCCCCGTTCACACTTGCGGTTTTGTAAAAACCGCACCAGATGTCCGGACCGCACCGGATCCGGACCCGTACGGTTCCGGTCCGGATCCGGTCCGTTTGCATCCGTTTTCCGTGCGGTGTGAACACGGTTGCGGTCCGGATCCGGTTTCTTAAAGAGATAACAACCTGTATAAATACCTGGGGTTCTGGGAGGTCAGCAGAAGCTCTGGGGTCATTGTTGGAGACAGGTGGACGTGTGGAGACCATCCTTGGATACAGAGACTGCAGTTGGGACCATGGATCCAGTCATTTTTTACTCTTATTACCTGGGAATTCTCTCCTTCCTGTTGTTCACCTACTACTATGTGGGGAGAAGGCGTGCTCCTCGCAGGAGATGGTGGGTGCACCCTCTACTAGCCAGGAGGCAGAGGAAGGGAGAGTTCCAGGCCCTCTACCGTGACCTCAGACGACACCCACAGAAGTTCTACAGCTACACTCGGATGTCTATTCCCCTGTAAGTATTTAGGCCTAAATACACCAACCCCCACCATCCCTAAAACACCCCACCCTCACCCTCACAACACCTCATCCCTGTATACCTAGCTAAACACACCACCCTGACCCCCACACCCCTGTATACCTAGCTATACACTACACCCCCACCCTCCACAACACTCCCAAACCTCTGTAAACACACCTCCCCCATCCTCCACCCAACACCTTGTCCCACAACAGACTTTACAGCTTCTTCCTTTCCATCTCCTGACAGGTTTGATACTTTCTTGGAGATGGTGAAGGATGACCTAAGGAAGAAGGATACCACGTTCAGGAGAGCAGTCACACCACAAGAACAACTACTCATCACACTGAGGTATGTAAAAACAATTTTTTTTTAATTTTCAAAAACAATTATTAACCTTTTCAACATGAAAATATTCTTCCAACATGGAAGACAAAACATTTCTATGGTATAGCCCGGTCAGTGTTGAGGAACACCAACCACCAACTTTGTGTGGGAAGAGTTGCAGGGCATAGCTGCCCAAGTGTCTTTCGGGGACACCAGTCCCTAAAATTAAAGTGCTTTAAAAACCTAACCACCGGCACATGACCCTCGGAGCCATGGATCAAGGACACAGGTCAGTGAAAAGGCTAGGCCTCTCACCGACCAGTCAAGGTGTCCTTCATCCATGGTTCCAAGGGTCTTGTGCAAGTGGTTAGGAACAACAACAAAGTAAGGAACAAGAGGAATCAAAGGCACAGGTGCAGGACTACAGGTGCAGTGCAACAGGCACAAGGTTGTGACCCAGGTAGTGTCTTTCGGGGACACCAGGCCCTAAAGTTCAAGTCCAGCAAAAACAAAAGTTCCCTGACATGGTCATCTGAACACCTCTGAACCTTGGTTGAAGGAGATGGGGCAGGGAAAAGGTTGGGCTAAAAAGCCCTGGGATGGTATCCTTCCTCCGAGGATCGGAGGTATTCAGAGGAGCATGTCCAGGAACAATATGACTGTTTTTTTCAAATTGGATCGGCACCACTACTAGAAAAGGTGGGAGTTGCTGCCTGGAAATCTAGACTCTCTTGGGTGCTGGTCGTGGATGAGCTGGACCCTGACAGCGGTGGCCCATATTGACTGCCTCTGTAGCCGGTGTACATCTGTGATGAAGATTGCCAGGGGGGCACTGCTGTAGGTTGTGGGGGTCTAAAAATTGGTGGTTGCAACAATGGCGTGTCCATGTGTTGTTTGATCGCGTCCAGCAAAGTGGAATGGCACACCATCATGTTTTGGGAAGGCACCTTTTCCAAATATGGTAGTAGAGACATCACAGTGTGAAAACACGGGTGTGCCTGCAATTTCAGCAGTTCCTTGCTTTGTTGATGCATTTGCTGCATCATGTTCTGCAGCTGGCCCACCGACTGATGATGCTGCGCACGCAGTTGGTCGATTTCTCCTCTGTGCATCTCATGCATCATTTTAAGCTCGTCCCTGTAGTGCCCATGTACAGCTTCGAGCTCACATTGCAGTGAAGTGATGTGGGACTTGTACTGCTCCATGATATGGCCCCTGTCCTCATCTTGCAACTGCCGGGTTATGAGAGTTTGGTGGCTCTGCAGAATACCGAGAAGTCCGGAGACAGCCCCGGACATCTCGGACTCTGTCTCTCTCCTTGTTGAGGAGAGGGTACCTTGACGCCTCACTGGTGGGGTGGTCCTCACTGGTGGGGTGGCAGCATCTTCCCGTCCTCTGGCCTGCGTCGGGGTTGTCCTGTGCGCTTGTTGTGCTGCAGTCTCTCTGTGCTCTCTTTGTTCTTGGTCCCCTGGAGCTTCCATACCGGTCGATTGTGGAGGTGCAGCTTCTGCCACACTCGGTCCTGCAACCTCAACATCCAAGCTCTCTTCTCCCAAGTCATCCTCAGAGCCGAGAGCTTGGATAGCGAAGGACTCCCTCCTCCTACTCCTCTCCTCGGGGCAATATGTGACATCGGCGACCTCATCATCCAACACGCTCTCCTCACTGCTGAAGCGTGCCTCCTGGGTCGGTTCCTCTTGCTCCAAATTGTCTTCAGTCCTGTAGATAAAAACAATATTTATTGGTGTGCCAAACAGCATGTGGCGTCAATTCACAGAGCTAGCAAACACTAATCAAACACTTTATCAACCGTTTCTACCAAACGTTTGATAAAGCTTTTGAGAAAAGTTCGCTAAAGCCATGTGAATTGAGGCCAGTTCAATACATGGCCGAAGTCATGGTAGTTGTCTGCTAAAATCAGTTCTCTGTTTCTGCCCACAGTAGTGGTACTTACAGTCTAGGTTCCAAGCTTGCATTTATGAAAGATAATTGCTTGGCAAATTGGTAGTCTTTTTGTCGCTTTCCCCCGCCACTGCCACTTCGTTCGGCAAGTTTTTTCTTCCGTAGAAATTTTACGTATGCATCACGTATATTGCGCCACCTTGTCTTGAACCTTTCTCCTGTAACGACATGAAAAATTGATTTTGATTATTTGTCTTGTAGGTACATGGCAACTGGACAAACATATACATCGCTACATGTGACATTTCGTATTGGGAAGAGCACGGTGGCAGGCATCGTCTTGAGGACATCGAGGATCCTTGGGCGCGACTGAGGGCCAGATACATGCCAGTGCCAGACACCAAGAAATGGGAGGAGATCGCCCAGGGCTTCTGGACCGAGTGCAAGTTTCCTAATTGTGTTGGCGCACTGGATGGGAAACACATCCGGATTCAGAAACCCGTTGGGAGTGGCAGCCATTATTTCAACTATAAAAAATACTTTAGCATTGTTCTGATGGCAGTGGCAGATGCGGACTACAAGTTTGTGTACGTGGACGTGGGGTCGTACGGTAGTTCCAATGACTCTGGAATTTTCCAGCGTACGACCCTTTGCCGGCTGATGGAGGAAGGCAGACTGCGTCTCCCCCGTGACAGACCCTGGCCTGGGACAAGGGCACCGGCCTACCCCTATGTGTTTGTGGGGGACGAGGCCTTCGCCCTGTCCGACCATGTAATGCGTCCGTACCCAGACAGGGGACTTGATGCCAGCCAGCTACACTTCAATGCTCGGTTGAGCCGTGCAAGGAGAATGGTGGAGTGCACATTTGGGATCCTGGTGTCAAAGTGGAGGGTGTTCCACACGCCCATGCTGCTGAAACCGGCCAACGCAGTTGTCGTGGTGAAGGCAGCATGCATCCTCCACAACTTTGTGCGGCAGAAGGAAAGAGAGACTCCGGAACCCCCGAATGTGCTTCCACTAATGCCCCTGCGGAGGTATGCAACCAGGCCAAGGGTAGTGTCACTGCGGAACAGGGACCAACTGAGACTTTATTTTAACACACCACCAGGACGAGGGTGAATGTTTGGTTTTTAATATGTTTTTTTGAAATGTGTTTATTTTGTAGTTTCAAGTTTTTAAGTGATTAAATGTGTTAATTTTTTACAATTGATGTTTAATAATTGGTCATTGTGTATGTTTTATGTGCACAGGTGGGGTACATCGCAGGTGGGTGGGATACATCACAGGTGGGGTACAGGTGGGTGGGATACATCGCAGGTGGGTGGGATACATCACAGGTGGGTGGCATACATCACAGGTGGGTGGCATACATCACAGGTGGGTGGGATACATCACAGGTGGGTGGGATACATCACAGGTGGGTGGGATACATCACAGGTGGGGTACAGGTGGGTGGGATACATCACAGGTGGGTGGGATACATCACAGGTGGGGTACAGGTGGGTGGGATACATCACAGGTGGGTGGGATACATCACAGGTGGGGTACAGGTGGGTGGGATACATCACAGGTGGGGTACAGGTGGGTGAGATACATCACAGGTGGGTGGGATACATCACAGGTGGGTGGGATACATCACAGGTGGGGTACAGGTGGGTGGGATACATCACAGGTGGGTGGGATACATCACAGGTGGGGTACAGGTGGGTGGGATACATCACAGGTGGGGTACAGGTGGGTGGGATACATCACAGGTGGGTGAGATACATCACAGGTGGGTGGGATACATCACAGGTGGGTGGGATACATCACAGGTGGGGTACAGGTGGGTGGGATACATCACAGGTGGGTGGGATACATCACAGGTGGGTGGGATACATCACAGGTGGGTGGGATACATCACAGGTGGGGTACAGGTGGGTGGGATACATCACAGGTGGGGTACAGGTGGGTGGGGAACAGGTGGGTGGGCCACGGGTGGATGGGCAACACGTGGGTGACACAAATCCATAGCAAAAGTGGAATACATCACAAGCTAACCACAAGCCCCCCCAAAAACTTCTAGTCAACATACCCTCTGTGGCTTGCTGTTTCTTGCTCAAGTGCTCAAAGTCCTCCACATACAGCTTGGCAATTTTTTTCCACAGGCCTCTGCATTTTTTGATGTTGCTGTGGTCCGCATCCCCCTTGTCCCACAGGGCTGGTACCTGCTGCACCTGTAGGATGAGGTCTTCTGCTGTGTAGGGCCTCACCCCCTCGTTATCAGATCCATCATGCAACATGTTGCTGCCAAAGAGCTCCAGCATGAAGTCACTGCTGCTCCACTCTGTGAACGCTGGGCCCATGTGGTCCCCATCCAAAATGGCCACCATACCATAGAGAAAGCATAGGAAGTGGGGTAGAACGTCCGGTTTTTATAGCCAGTGTGTTGTGCGCTCTCCGGTTCTCATTGGTTTCTATTGGCCGGATGCAACAGTCCGGCTCCGGTCCGGATACGTCAGCCGGAGGAGCCGGACCAAAAAATAGCGTATGTTGGAATGGACGCCGGAGTCCGGATCCGGTCCGGCTCCGGTCCGGACGAAACGGACGCATGTGAACGGTCGCATAGACTTTCATTGCTATGCCGTGCGTCCGTTTCGTCCGGTCCGCATGCGGTCCGGCTCCGGCACGGCGATTCCGGGTAGCAACCGCTAATGTGAACCGGGCCTAAGTGGGAGTAATTGTTGCATTTCATGTATGTGGGGGTAATTGCTGCATTTCATAAATGTGGGGAATCATTGCATAAATGTAGTAGTAATTGCTGCTTTTCATATATGGGTAGTGATTGTATTTTTAGTATTATTTTAAAGAGGAACTCCAGTGAAGATAACGCGATGAACAAAAGTGCTTAATTTGTACAATCTTTCCTCTCCCTGATTTACAGTCTGACATTTATCATATGGTGACATTTTTACGGCTGGCAGGTGATGTCAGTGGAAGTAGCTGCTGCTTGCTTTTTTGGCAGTTGTAAACAGCTGTTATTTCCCACAATGCAACAAGGCTCCCACAGTGTGATGTCAGCACCATGGTCCTGAAATCACACTGTGGGAGGGGTTTCAACACAATATCAGCCATACAGAGCCTCCTGATGATACATTTAAGAAAAGGTAAAGATTTCTAATGAGAAAGGGGACATCAGCTACTGATTGAGATGAAGTTCAATCTTTGTTCATTGTTTATCTTTAAGAGGTTTATAATATTATTTTTGATCATAGTTAAAAGGGGCAACTTTTAAAAAAAGCGGTGCAATTTTGCAATTTTTATGTAGGTGTTCCCTGAGATCCACCACATTTTGTAGGGGTTTCTCGACTCTAAAAAGGTTGAGCAAGACTGCTTTATAGGATGGATCTTTTACTGAGTTAGTGGTCATATAAAGGTAGATACCGACAAGGTTTCTTACAGTTGGCGCCCAACGTGGGCTTATAGAGTAGGATATATTAAATGGAGGAGTTTTACAAAAAGAAAAAAAATCTTTATATAAATTAACGTGAAGAGAAGAAATTAGGAGATAATTCTGCTCAAGATGCTGAATTGCTGGCAGTCAGGATGGCTCTACAGCAGGGGTCCCCAACCTTTTTGAGCCCGGGGCCCACTATCCCGACCAAAATTTTCTCCGGGGCCCCCCTGGGGGCGGGGTGGGTGGGGTGGGTGGGAGGGGTGAGTGGGCGTGGCTAGTGTTAGCGGCAGCAGCCCCCCCTTTTTTCTTAGATTCCACAGTATAGCAAGTACAGTTTCCACAGTATAGCAAGTACAGTTAGCCTAGTATAGCAAGTATAGTTACCCCAGTATAGCAAGTACAGTTACCACAGTATAGCCAGTACAGTTACCACAGTATAGCAAGTATAGTTACCCCAGTATAGCAAGTACAGTTACCACAGTATAGCAAGTACAGTTACCACAGTATAGCAAGTACAGTTAGCCCAGTATAGCAAGTACAGTTACCACAGTATAGCAAGTACAGTTAGCCCAGTATAGCAAGTACAGTTAGCCCAGTATAGCAAGTACAGTTACCACACTATAGCAAGTACAGTTAGCCTAGTATAGCAAGTATAGCTACCCCAGTATAGCAAGTACAGTTAGCCTAGTATAGCAAGTATAGTTACCACAGTATAGCAAGTACAGTTACCACAGTATAGCAAGTACAGTTACCACAGTATAGCAAGTATAGCTACCCCAGTATAGCAAGTACAGTTAGCCTAGTATAGCAAGTATAGCTACCCCAGTATAGCAAGTACAGTTACCACACTATAGCAAGTACAGTTAGCCTAGTATAGCAAGTATAGTTACCCCAGTATAGCTAGTACAGTTACCACAGTATAGCAAGTACAGTCAGCCCAGTATAGCAAGTACAGTTAGCCTAGTATAGCAAGTATAGTTAACCCAGTATAGCAAGTATAGTTAGCCCAGTATAGCAAGTATAGTTAGCCCAGTATAGCCAGTAGTTATTCCAGTATAGCAAGTATAGTTAGCCCAGAATAGCAAGTATAGTTAGCCCAGTATAGCAAGTATAGTTAGCCCAGTATAGCAAGTATAGTTAGCCCAGTATAGCAAGTATAGTTAGCCGAGTATAGCAAGTATAGTTAGCCCAGTATAGCAAGTATAGTTAGCCCGCAAACAAGCCAGCAAGAGGTGGATCAAAAACTGCACATAACTATGATCACTGCATACTTGTTAAATTGCATGTGTAACAATCCCAGGCCTAAGGCCTGACCTATGCAGCACAGAAGTATCGGAACAGGTAGTGAGGCTAGATTCAAAGGTGGAAAAACGCTGGTATATAGACAGCCACCTTACCGAGAAGAGAATGTATTTTGAATACGGTCCACCACGGCCACGCTATCACGGCACGCTATCCCCCTGTCTCGCTGCCTCACACTGCCCGGGAAAAGCGCAGCTGCATAGGCTACACACGCTGACGCCGAGAAAGATGGGATGGGCTGGGCTGGGCTGGGCGTGACTTCCGGCTTCCGCGGCTGCGCTCTAATGCGTGCAGGCGGAGATGTAGCCGCATGCACTCGCGGCTAATGAAGGAGGGGGCGGGACGGTAGTCACCAGCAAAAAAATCATTGTGAGGCAGGGGATTTGCCGCGGCCCGGGGGTTGGGGACCCCTGCTCTACAGGACACACAAAAAAGTAAAAACATGAATCTGCACAGAAGCCAAATAAAGAGTGGATGCCATAAAAAAAAAAAATAAGAAAACATGGATTAATAATGTTATGCAGGAGAACAGACACCAAAAGGATAAAAGGAAACTAAATGAGCTTAAAAAACAAATTCTTTGTAAATAGAGGAGGTAGTGGTGGACTTACCTTCTCCAAGTAGACACACAAG
Source organism: Hyperolius riggenbachi (assembly GCF_040937935.1). Lineage (NCBI taxonomy): Eukaryota > Metazoa > Chordata > Amphibia > Anura > Hyperoliidae > Hyperolius > Hyperolius riggenbachi. Next base: position 190,171,931 of record NC_090648.1, on the reverse strand, counting down.
GACTGTAGTAAAGACAGTCAAAATATATTTTATTTATGAACTCCAAATATGCAACGCGTTTCGCAGATTTGATCCCATTTCATCAGGCAATAACAAAGGAGCAATAGCTGTAAACAGAGATAATTGGCTCATAACCCATGTGTAGTCATACAGTCATTAATTTTATATATATATATATATATATATATATATATATATATATATATATATATATATATATAAAATTTTATTATATATAATTATAAAGCGTAACCAAGAGCCCCTGTCACTGTTTTCCTGTTGTGTGCTGCAGCACCCTCTGTATTTATATATTTCTTATGGAGATTGGGGTTCTCCAGTGCTGTGTGCATGCTTTGCATAGTATTGCATAAAATTCGGTTTGTGCTGCTCATCCCTTGGCTTATTACATAGTTACATAGTTATTTTGGTTGGAAAAAGACATACGTCCATCGAGTTCAACCAGTATAAAGTACAACACCAGCCTGCTCCCTCACATATCCCTGTTGATCCAGAGGAAGGCGAAAAAACCCTTACAAGGCATGGTCCAATTAGCCCCTAAAGGGAAAATTCCTTCCCGACTCCAGATGGCAATCAGATAAAATCCCTGGATCAACATCATGAGGCATTACCTAGTAGTTGTAGCCATGGATGTCTTTCAACGCAAGGAAAGCATCTAAGCCCCCTTTAAATGCAGGTATAGAGTTTGCCATAACGACTTCCTGTGGCAATGCATTCCACATCTTAATCACTCTAACTGTAAAGAACCCTTTCCTAAATAAATGGCTAAAACGTTTTTCCTCCATGCGCAGATCATGTCCTCTAGTCCTTTGAGAAGGCCTAGGGACAAAAAGCTCATCCGCCAAGCTATTATATTGCCCTCTGATGTATTTATACATGTTAATTAGATCCCCTCTAAGGCGTCTTTTCTCTAGACTAAATAAACCCAGTTTATCTAACCTTTCTTGATAAGTGAGACCTTCCATCCCACGTATCAATTTTGTTGCTCGTCTCTGCACCTGCTCTAAAACTGCAATATCTTTTTTGTAATGTGGTGCCCAGAACTGAATTCCATATTCCAGATGTGGCCTTACTAGAGAGTTAAACAGGGGCAATATTATGCTAGCATCTCGAGTTTTTATTTCCCTTTTAATGCATCCCAAAATTTTGTTAGCTTTAGCTGCAGCTGCTTGGCATTGAGTACGATTATTTAACTTGTTGTCAATGAGTACTCCTAAGTCCTTCTCCAAGTTTGAGGTCCCCAACTGTATCCCATTTATTTTGCATGGTGCTAGTCCATTAGTACGTCCAAAATGCATGACTTTACATTTGTCAACGTTGAATTTCATCTGCCATGTATGTGCCCATATAGCCATCCTATCCAGATCCTGTTGCAATATGACACTATCTTCCTGAGAGTTGATGATTCTGCACAATTTTGTATCATCTGCAAAAATAGCAACATTGCTCACTACTGCATCTACTAGGTCATTAATAAATAAATTGAAGAGCACTGGACCCAGAACAGACCCCTGTGGGACCCCACTGCCAACAGTCTCCCATTTTGAGTACAATCCATTGACCACAACTCTTTGTTTTCTGTCCATTAGCCAGTTACCTATCCATGAACACAGACTCTTCCCCAGTCCTTGCATCCTGAACTTTTGCACCAGACTTTTGTGGGGAACAGTGTCGAAGGCCTTTGCAAAGTCCAAGTATATCACATCTACAGCATTCCCAATATCCATATTAGCATTCACTACCTCATAAAAGCTGAGCATGTTAGTCAAACAGGACCTGTCTTTAGTAAACCCCTGTTGATGCTGAGAAATAAGATAATTTTCTACTATGAAGTCATGTATAGTATATCTTAGTAACCCCTCAAATAGTTTGCATACAACTGATGTTAAGCTTACAGGTCTATAATTTCCTGGATCTGATTTTTTGCCCTTCTTAAATAATGGGAAAACGTGGGCTGTATGCCAATCCACTGAGACTCTGCCAGTTGCAAGAGAGTCACATAAGATAAGATAAAGGGGTTTATCTATAACTGAACTTAATTCCCTTAGGACCCGAGGATGCATGCCATCCGGGCCAGGTGCCTTGTCTATTTTTAATTTATTTAGTCTTGCCTTCACTTCTTCCTGCGTTAAGTTTTTAATATTACAGTTAGAAGATTGAGACTCTTCCACCTCTGTAGTTTGCAACAGTGCTGTTTCTTTTGTGAAGACAGAAGCAAAGAAAGCATTTAATAACTCTGCCTTACCTTGGTCATCCACCATTGAGTTCCCCCCCTCATCCTTTAGGAGTCCTATACAGTCAACCTTTCTTTTTTTAGAGTTAATGTACTTGTAAAACTTTTTTGGGTTAGATTTGATATCCTTAGCGATTTGTTTTTCAGCTTCAATCTTTACCTGCCTAATTTCTTTTTTACAATTTTTATTGCACTCCTTATAATTGCTTAGTGCAGCCTCGGCTTATGTTATTTTCCCCTGTGAGCGTGCATAACCACACCCATCTCTAGCACAGTTAAGCATATAAATGAGCGGTGCTCATAGTTCAGTTAGTAGCTAGTAGAAGGTGAGGTGTTTTTAATTTCATTTCTCCCATTTAGCTGACCCCTGGGCTTTTGGCATGGTTCCCACTAGAACGCTGATAAAAACTAGCATTTTTGCCTGGTTAGAGTAGGACTCACCAGATCGGGGACACTTTGGCGCAGTTGGTGAGCTTAAACGCGTTAAAGCGTAACCAAGAGCCCCTGTCACTGTTTTCCTGTTGTGTGCTGCAGCACCCTCTGTATTTATATATTTCTTATGGAGATTGGGGTTCTCCAGTGCTGCGTGCATGCTTTGCATAAAATTTGGTTTGTGCTGCTCATCCCTTGGTATATATATATATATATATATATATATATATATATATATATATATATATATATAAAAAAAACTTATAACTATAAATAAATATCAAACATTAGAGGTGAAATAGGTATTAAAAAGTGGGGGTGATTGGGATAAAGACAGTGGAAAAGGTAAGTGTGAGCAGTGATGAGCAAAGCTGTTAATATTCATTTTGCATAAATTCTTGCAAAAATAATGTTTAATTCAATTTTCGAGCAAACATTTTTGGAAAAAAAATCCCGTTATCTTGCGCAGTTTTCGCGTACATTGCAAATTTCCACAAAAAAAATATACTGATCTTTCGGGCTAGAATAAAAATTATTGTTTTAGACGTTTTGCACTAAAACATAGTTTTATATGTTTTCACAATAAAATATTGATCTCGTACATTTTTGCGCTAAAAGCAAAGAATGTAAAAATCTAAGATATACCTCAAATCAAAAACCAAATTCTCAATGCAAAAATTCACAAGCAATGAAAAAAATGAAGGTATCATAAGGAAAGGAAAGCTGGGACTTACCATATGTGGTCAGTAGAAAAGCCAAACACCTCTGCGAGGGCTCACTTTCAGGAGTGCTCATTTATACTACTTTGGGGGTTGATTGACCAATCACAGTGCTTCGTAAATGTGCTGAGTCATTCTGCACATGTGCAGATGCAACTAGCAGTTGCTGGTGCCATTTTGGAATAGGGCAAGAGAAAGGCAAGTTCATTTTAGTGATGCAGTGCCATCTAGTGGTGGATTGTGATATATATATTATGTAGGTGTTCCCTGAGAGCCACCAAATTTTGTAGGGGTTTCTCGACTCTAAAAAGGTTGAGCAAGACTGCCTTATAGGATGGATCTTTTACTGAGTTAGTGGTCATATAAAGGTAGATACCAACAGGGTTTCTTACAGTTGGCGCCCAACGTGGGCTTATAGATCTGCAGTAGGATACATTAAATGGAGTTTTACAAAAAGAAAAAAAAACTTTATATAAATTAACGTGAAGCGAAAAAATTAGGAGATAATTCTGCTCAAAATGCTGAATTACTGGCAGTCAGGATGACTCCACAGGACACAAAAAAAAAACATGAATCTGCACAGAAGCCAAATAAAAAGTGGATGCCATAACAAAAAAAAAAAAAAAATCATGGATTAATAATGTGTTTCAGACGTGCATAGGAGAACAAATAAAAAAATAAAGAAATATGGCAAGAGATAATGAAATTACACACACCTGACATCCATGTTATGTATGTACCAAGACATATGAAAGAAGGGATTCATGCTTTAGTTAACAATTTAATCAATGTCAAGCCATGATAAGGAATATAAAAGGGCAAGATCAAAAGATCATAACAATATGACCAGATTTCAGGCAAAGCCAAAAGGGCCATGGCCTAGGGCACCAGGAAGCAAGGGGCAGGCACACTTATGCAGTCAAGCTGCCAAACATGTGAACTGCAGTAGTCGGGCCAGTGTCTGAGATGAAGAGGCAGCAAACAGGGTCAGCTTACTGTCTGTGACCTGAGCTGTCATTCACTATTACAGCTGGCTGCCCTTCAAGTCCGGCTTCGCCCTTCACCCAGCTCTAACTTATCAGAGCTGTGGAGGAGGGAGTAGGAGTTCATTACATCACATCAGATGGGCTCAGTCATGGCTGGGGAGAGAGAAAAAAATCCAGGGCACAGGCACAGAGAGCATGACCTCCGGAAGAAAAATAAAACTTTGCTTGGACCTGCAGCGGGGCAAGAGAGGAGAGAGGCAAGGAGGTATGCAAATTATGTGTGCTATGTAATTTAAATATAGCACCACCACAATGGTGACTGTCACACGCCCCCAGTGGCCGCTCAATGCCTTTCACTCTGCTTCAGCCCACAGATCATCCAACATCTTGGAAGCAATTGTTTCACTGAAACTGCTGGAATTGGGCAAAAGAAAGGCCAGGAGGGAACGTGCGAGCTACGCAAACACTTTATTACACAATATTTTAGTTACAAGGCTGCCACCACACCTTTTTATTCGGGAAAAGAGGAACCCGCTAGCTAGTCTACACTAAGAAGAAAGGGATAACAATCTATTATTACTTCAGAGTGTGAAACTTCAGAAAGGCTAGGATTTGTTCTGAAGTGCTCAAATCAGTTATGTAGCCCTAAAAATGAACTTACGTCATTTATTTTAAATGCAATATAAATAATTAATATGTACAGAAAATTATTATAAGTACAATTATGGAGATGGTAACCACAGTATAAAATAAAAAAAAATAAGAAAAATGAATACTTAAAGATTTGGAAGAAATCTGTCCGTTTGTGGAAATCCAAGAAAAATGGAAAGTCCCTTTGTTTCAGCATTCAGGCAGACTGAAAGCCAGCCTCACGGTCCTTTCGCTGGCTCCAGGCTTACGTGATGGAAAAGATGGAGGACTCCAGCTGAAGAAACAGCTTTCTCCTTTACACATCACTGCCCTGAGGGCGGAACTCATGCCCTGCGCCTGCTGCTAGAGGCTGGGTGTTTCCTTACTTTTGGGGGGGAAATTCAGTCTCAAATATATAACTGGTCCATATTTCAGGCAATATTCATTGCTCACAAATAATAATAGCAAATTCTACAAACTCAAAGAATATGGATCACATTAATACAAGACAGTGTGTGCCATTCTCTTCCTGAGCAGTTTAATAAAGGGGTTGCTGGTTATGTCAGCTCCCTGAAAGAGATATCAAAATGTTCAGCAGGACACCGTCTCTTAAAAAGGCAAAATAACGTGAATCACAATCAGTGCAATGCATTTTGTGATTGCGATTTTCGCAATCACAAAACTATTGTGATTGCGTTTTTCACAGTTTATCCGTGGCAGTGCCTATTAACAATGCAGTTTTACCAAACGATCAACCTTTCAATCCGTAAATTGTGATCAGGAGGAAATGGTCGGAAGGTGTTGATTTGGTCCATAAATGGAATAAAAATTATCATTTCATCAGTCACTGGAACTGATGCACAAAACAGATTGGTAAACAACATTGAACAAGCATGCAGATCAGGCGCTCTGACTAAAGTCAGACTGGATTAGCTGCATGTTTGTTTCAGGTCTGTGATTCAGTCACTACTGCAGCCAAAGAGATCAGCAGGACTGCCAGGCAACTGGTATTGTTAAAACTAGAAAATTGAATACTTACCTCCGGTAATTTTCTTTTCTTGTATAAACAATGGCGGCATACATATGGGTTAGGCCACGCCCCCCTGACCCCATAGGACAGATTTCTCTTTAAGACTGGAGAATCTCCCCCCCTCCGCCATTCTTAGTATAAATCAGTCCTCGAATGGACAGAAGGGTGGGATTCGTATGCCGCCATTGTTTATACAAGAAAAGAAAATTACCGGAGGTAAGTATTCAATTTTCTAGTTTCTTGTATAAACATGGCGGCATACATATGGGATGTACCAAATCAACAAAACGGGAGGGAACTTGCAGTAAACACACAATTTTTATTTAACAGTTTGCAGACAGTATAGTTTTCCCAAAATTCAAGCATGACCAGAAAGCAGGGTCAACTCTATAGTGGGACATAAACGTATTTGCTGATGACCAGCTGGCCGCCTTACAAATGGTGTCTAAGGATACTTTTGAAAAATGGGCATATGAGGCTGCCATACCCCTGGTGGAGTGTGCTCTAACTTCTTGAGGTATTGGTAAGTTTTTTACTTGGTACCCTTTTTGAATGGCTTTTACTAACCACGTGGATAATGTTCTGGCAGATACTTTTTTACCCTTATTCACCCCTTGTGAATTAATGAATAAATGTTCTGATGCTCTAAAAGAAGCTGTTGCTGTAAGATAGGCTTTTATTGACCTACCCACGTCTAAGGGATGATCTTCACCTTCGCTTGAAAAGGTAGGGAGTGTCAGCTCCTGATTGATATGAAAAGTAGACGCAACTTTTGGAACGTAAGATAGTACTGGTCTTATTATTACCCTGTCTGGGTAAAACTCAAGCAAATTCTCTGAACATCCTAATGCTTGAAGATCCGAGACCCTCTTTGCTGAAGATATTGCTGTAAGAAAAAGGGTTTTCAAAGTTATGTCCTGTAAGGAAGCTGTCTCTACTGGATGAAATGGTGGTAAAGACATTGCATCAAGAACTACACACAGGTCCCATTTTGGAAAAAAGGGTTTTCTTGGTGGACGGATTTTGAGAACTGCCTTCTTAAACTGTATTATCAACGGATGTAGTGCCCATTTGGTTCCTGTTAATGCCGATAGGGCTGATATTTGGACTTTTAGTGCCGAGAGACTTAGTAATTTGTCAACTCCCGATTGGAGAAAGTCTAGGATATTTCCCACAGTAGGAGACATTCTGTTAAAGGATTTTTCTAATGCAAAGCTAGCGAATTTTTCCCAAATTCTGTAATATGTAGAGTTGGTTGAGGATTTCCTAGCCTTCAGGAGAGTCTCCACTACAGGATCGGAACAGCCCTGATTCAAGTATGCCTGCCTCTCAGTTTCCAGGCTGTCAAATGTAATGTTTGTACGTTTGGATAAAGAAGCTTTCCCTGGAACAGAAGATTGTGCCACTGTGGAAGTTTCTTTGGCTCCTCCACACTCAACTCTATTGCCAAGGCGAACCAGGGTCTCCGAGGCCAGTATGGCATTATAGCTATGATCATGCAGGAAGACCTTGATACTTTCTGAAGGAACCTGGGAATCATTGGGAATGGAGGGAAGGCATACCCCCTGTTGAATGTCCATTCCTGTGTCAGACAGTCTGTTCCCATCGCATCCGGATGAGGATATCTTGTGAAGAATTTCATTAGTTTTGCATTCTGCGGAGTAGCCCAGAGATCTACCTCTGGCATACCCCATTGATCCGTAATCCATGTGAATACTCGGTCGTTCAGCTGCCACTCGTTTTGGTCCGCAAAGGTCCTGCTCAAACGATCTGCTACATAATTGTTTATTCCCGGTAAGTAGGTTGCTGATAGATTGGACAGATTTTTCTGTGCCCACATCATTATTTTGCTTGTTTCCCGTAGGAGAGCTAGGCTTCGAGTTCCCCCCTGCCTCTTTATGTAAGTAACTGCAGTTATATTGTCTATCCTCAATAGTACATTCTTGTTGTGGACTAGGAAGAAAAAGGATTTCAGGGCCATAAAGGCTGCTCTCAGTTCGAGAATGTTTGAAGGGACATGGTTCTCCCGGCGTAACCATTTTCCCTGTATGTGGATGCCATTGCAGTGAGCACCCCAACCTGTTATGCTCGCATCGGATGTAATCAGTAGAGGGGTTGGGGGCTGGATTTGATGACAGTTCAAGAGATGTTTCTTGCATGTCCACCATCTCAATGATGACATCACTTCCTCCGGAAGGAATAACATTTGATTCGGACTTTTCCTGGTCCACTTCCTCAGAAAGAAATTCTGTAGAATTCTTAAGTGCCAATGGGCCCACTTGACCATCGGGATTGTTGATGATAGTGTACCTAACAGGCTCATACACTGTCTTACCGATAAACGTTGAGTCTGGAGAACCTGTAACACTTTTTCCTGAATCAAACAAATTTTTCGCTGTGGTAAAAGGACCTTGTTCTCTGTTGTTATGAACCTGGCCCCCAGGAATATCATGTCCTGTGAGGGAATTAAGTGACTTTTTCCCTGGTTTACTATCCACCCCAAGTCTTTTAGTGTCAACAGTAATTTTTTCTGATGGGAAAGAAGAACGTCTCTGTTCTGATTGAGAAGAAGTATATCGTCTAGATAGTGGAAAATTTTTAATCCTTGCGTTCTGAGAAAAGCTATTACTGGTAGTAGGATCTTTGTGAAACATCTTGGAGCCGTAGAGATGCCAAAAGGAAGTGCCTGGAACTGGTAATGCTTTCCTTGAATAGCGAAACGAAGAAACCTTTGGTAACTTTGATTGATAGGGACATGAAGGTATGCGTCTGCCAGATCTATGGTTGACATCCAATCGTTCTTCTGAATGATGGGAATTATTGATTGTAAAGATTCCATCTTGAAATGATTTACCACTATATGACGATTCAGGAACTTTAAATCTAAGACCGGTCTCCAATCGCCTGTTGCTTTTGGCACCAAAAATAGTGGTGAATAAATTCCCTTGTATCTTTCTCCCATGGGTACCGGAACTATTGCCATCGCCTTCTCCAGGTTCTGTACATAATCTATCAGGATCTGAAATTTTCGTTTGTCTCGTGGAATCTTTGTTATTGCAAAATGACTTATAGGAGGGATTTTCTTGAACTTCCACATATGGCCTCTTCTTAGCGTTTTCAATACCCACGGGTCTTGTATGGTCTCCACCCAAGACCTCCAAAAGAGGCGCAGTCTTGCCCCTACAGGAGTTTCTTGAGTGGACGCACCCTCAAAAGGACTTTTTATTTTGCTGTGTAGACGGAGTTATCTTATTTTTATTATTTTTTAGAAACGACGATTGGGTGCCTCTCCAGTTCCTATTAAACTGTCTACCCGGCCTGTATGATCGTGCCTGTTGGAATCTATTTGTGAAGAATCTCCTTGAACCTTGCTGTTTAAACTCTTTCGGTTTTCTGTATTGAGGAATTAAGCCTGTTTTTCCTCCTGTCACTACTGAAATGGCCTTGTCCATGACCGGACCAAACAGATGAGTCCCATCATAAGGAATTTTACACCAATTGTGTCTTGAGGCCTGATCTGCCGACCATGGTTTCAACCAGAGTGCCCGTTTTGCTGTCACGTTATGTAACATAGACCTTGCAGAAGATCTTATTGTGTCTATAGCTGCTTCTCCGACAAAATCCCCCGTAAGTTTTAACTCGTCAAGTGCCTTTACTATTACATCCTTATCCGTGTCTGAATTCAGCATGACTTCCACGTTATCTACCCATATTTTATGGCCTTTGCTAGGGAGGTCAAGGCTATGGCCGGTTTACAAGCTGCTCCTGCTGCTAGGAAAGCTTTTCTTATATCGGAGTCGATTTTTCTATCTAGCGGGTCTTTAAACAGAACTGCGTTGTCCATTGGTAAAGTTACATGTTTTGCCAGTCGCATGATGGATGCATCCACCACAGGGGCATTATCAATAATTTTTGTTTCATCCATATTTAATGGATATAATTTTGAAAATCTATTTGAAAGGGAAGGCTTTTCCTGCTTCGACCATTCTTTGAGTATAATGTCTCTTATTATCTTCATAAAAGGGAAAGATTTTGGCTTAGACTGTAAGTGTGGATAGTACCTATCTTGCTCCTGCTGAGAATCATCCTCTTCTTGCCACTCAATTGCTGATTTTATTGCCTCAACAAAAGCCGGCACCAATGCAAAATCAAACCCAATTGGGGGAAGTTCACCCTGAGAATTTGATTCCTCTGGTTGGACTGGTGCGGATGCTGCTGCAGGAGCAATTGACTGAGAAGCTGACATTTTCTGAAACGTGTCTTGCACTGCTTGTTGTATATATGTCAATACTTGCTCATTGTCGGCCTCTTTATCTCTGGCTAATTCCGAAAAACAAGATTCACAAACTTTTTTGTTTGGTAAGGCTGGTTGCGCACAAGACCAGCATAAGTCTGGCTCTGGCCTTTTATGACGGGTCATGTCCTCTAAGATAGGGGATTGCGACCTTTCTCTCAGTTGTTTTCTCGGAGAATGGTCTGCCAGACGATATCTCCTTGGAGAAAAGTAATCCGAGTCATATCTGTCATAAAAGGGAGGATGTCTAGGAGAACGTTCGTAATCGTAATCATATCTCCTAGGGGATCTCTCTCTGTAAGTATTATAATAGTTTCTTGCTGACCGCCGTTCTGGCGAATGCATCCTAGTTGGGCTTTTTCTATAATCATAGTGTCTAGATGAATTCCTTCCTTGAACAAAGTCCATATGCTGAGAACTTCTTCTATGGGAATTCGATCTAACTGCTTGAAGATAGTCTTCATATCTATCCCGGGATTGTGAATGAGATAGGTTTCTCCCAGATAAGGACTGGATGCCTTTAGCGACCCTTTGTCCTTCTTCTCCCTCATACGGACTGTGAAAACACAAAGAAAAGAAGGATGGTGTTTTCACTGAAAAAATCCGTAGAAAATACAAAAAGAGAGAGAAAAAGCACTCTTTTTTAATGATACTGCCCCAGCACCCTGGTGATCTAAAACAATAATAAAAAAGAACACCCTGTGCAAATACCAGAGACAAGGATACATTTAGTATCCTGTTACCTGGATACCCCAGCTGAAGTGCCTGGCGTAGATTCGTCCATTTCACCTTCAATATACAAACAAAATTCCTCCTATCAGTACTGGTACATGGAGATTCCCTTTACAGCTTGCGTATAAAAAAGAAAATAGTCAAGCTACCTGTATCCGAAGAGGAATAGGAGACCAGAAAGGTGCTTTGCTGCATCAGGTGTTTGTGAGAGAAGCGTGGTACCGGCTGCGGGACGCTGCCACCCACGCTGCCTCTCCGTGCTGGCTGTACGCTAAACTGTAGGCTCTTCCGGACTTTTAAACCGGAAGACGCGCGACCAATCCCCTTCAGCTGCAAGTCTCACTCCTCACGAGACTTACAGCGCTCTCTTCCGCGCCATCTTAGATGCTGGCAGTCCCTGCATAACGCTCGACCAATAGGAGTGCTGCAAAGAATTCTCGCCTGAGATCCCGCGAGATGTCGTCCTAGCCAGGCACCCAGAGGGAAGAGGTAATCCACCGGCAGTATCTTCGGCTTTTACCTTTATTTAAAAGGTTTTTATAGCCGATTGGGGAGCGGAAGAGGCACAGAAACCGCTACATTAAAAAAAAAAAAAAAAAAAAAAAAAAAGGTAACCCTCCTAATAAAAAAAAAAAAAACAGAGAAAGGAGGGATAGTCCTAGAGAACCTGTCCATCGAGGACAGAAAAAAAGAATGGCGGAGGGGGGGAGATTCTCCAGTCTTAAAGAGAAATCTGTCCTATGGGGTCAGGGGGGCGTGGCCTAACCCATATGTATGCCGCCATGTTTATACAAGAAAAGGAAACTTCCATATTCCTCTCAGTTTAGGTTCCCTTTAAATATATTGATTAATGGGACCAAAAAAGTGTATGTATGTGCTAGGGGTTTTGCTGTTTGTCAGGGGGCGGCCTTGGGTGGTAAAAAGTACAAATCCGACTCTGCATACTGACTAGGTTTCTAAAACTAGTCCACAGTGGGTGTTGCGTTCCATTTCCTTTAAAAACAGAAACGCTCGGATACCATACTCCATTAGATCACACGGGTTGGACTGTGAATGTTGATTAGATTTACCACTGCAGTGTGGCTTTCCACAATGCATCTGTCACACCACAACGCCCCACGGTGTATATAGCATGACGCTCAAACAAACTACAAGATAACCTAAAACACACTGCCTCTAGGTATGAATACTGCATACTACCCCACCTCTTGTTCCCGCGCTATTCGTTTAGATTGTAAGCTTGCAAGGGCAGGGCTCTTTCACCCTTTTGTGTCTTGGATTTTGTACTTTGTACCAACTCTATATTTTATATATTAGTGTATAACATGGTCTGTATTATTTTGTACTCCATGTTTGTTTGTTTTTGTACAGTGCCACAGAATATGTTGGCGCTTTATAAATCAATAATAATAATCAAAGATAAAGCAATGATAACTAAAGATCCTGAATACTGTTATTATTACTGAATCAGGCATTGCTCCTGAAAATCATAAAAAAAAAAAAAAATAGTATCTCTGTATATTCGGCAAATATCATCCCAATCCAATGCTGCTTGGTGGAATTCTATTTTTAGCCCTCCCTGTCATCATCATACTGTCTGATCTTTGAGGTGTTCTCTGTCGCCCTCTGGCGGAGAAGCAGGGTGAGCGGTGTCTGCAGTCTGCGGACAGCAGGAGATGCTCTAGTTACAGCCGATGGGAGGCAGAGTCAGCCAAGCCATCCTCCAGAGAAGTGAAGGCAAGAATCACAGCTTCCCCTCCAGCCATCACTGATACCCACAATGCACAGAGACGGACACCAAAATAGAAATCTGGCCGCCAGGTAACATGGAGAAGCTTGCCTGCCCGTCGCACTGATCGCCGCGCCTGGTGCACACCGCAGCTCCGCGCCGCCGACTGGCCTTCTGCAAGGCGGGGATCAGCGCGGCAAACGAGGCGATTCTTAGCGATCACCAGCATGGCTGCATCAGAGCTGTACACAAAGGTAAGAGAGCCCTCCCCAGTGGCCCCCGTGCACTGACAGCACCTGCCCTCCCCGGCCTGGGACCAGCCCAGCATGCTGCTACCGCTGCCTGGAGGGCGATGAATGAATGGCTGCTCCCCATTGTGCAGCTCCAGCATCAGCTGGCTGCCAGATCATCGCAGTGCATGACTGCAGCAGGATGGGATAGAGCTCGTCTCCTCCTCATCTCTGCTGTTTGGATTTAGTGTAATCTGCTGCTGATATTGGCTTTCCATTCTCTGTTACACTAGCTGTGTCCTAGTTGCTGTTTGCTAATGGCAGTGGGCATGATCTGAGTGACTGCTCCCAAAATAGAACAGGATGACTTATTGCTTCTAGAGAGATGGGAAGCCTCCAGGGTGTAGATTTTGTGACACTGGGTGGATGAGCAGCCCACCAGTTTGTCCTTGACAATTGCTTGTGTTCAGCATTGGGCAGGGTATCTGCTAGAGCCACATTCTGTGATGTCACTGGGATGGAGATCATGGATGAAAGTAGTCCTTCCTGTCAGTGAGATATGGAAATCTTATCAGAGAGAAGCATTCCTCTATGGGGTTGAGGAGGATGCTACAGCCAGTGCAATATGTGACTCTGTGGCCCTCTAAACTGTGCCTGCATCATTATCACACAGTGATGGGGAAGGATGCAGGAAAATGAAATGTATTCAGAGGCCATTTTCTGGAAACTGTATATGGAACATTTAGCTCTTAGGGTGTTTTGCAAGCCTTAAAATCATAGCAGGTCCCGACTCACCGATGGAGCAGCCATTTTGTGGGCAGGCTTATCGCTTATCCAGTCAGTTTCCAGGAATACAGGACCTCTGAGGCACAAAGTTTGCAGTGTGCATCATCAAGCAATGATTCCCATTCCAAGACAATCAATGGGCTGTGTGCTTGTAAACAGAAATTATATCTAAAATTTTACTTTACTTTAAAGGACACCTGAAGTGAGAGGGATATGAAGGCCGCCAAATTTATTTCCTTTAAAATAATGCAGATTGCTGCCTGTCCTACTCATCCTCTACCTCCTAATACTCCTAGCCGTTGACACTGAACCAGCATGCAGATCAGGTGTTCTGACTGAAGTCTGACAAGACTAGCTGCTTGCTTGATTCATGTGTGTGTGTGTCAGACACTACTGATGCATGAAAGATCAGCAGGAATGCCAGGCAACTTGTATTGTTTAATAGGACATAAATATGGCAGCCTTCATCTCTATATCCCTCTAACGTTAGGTGTCCTTTAATAGTTTTTCTTGACAGAAACCAATATTAGCACATGATAATCGGGTAATGAATGTTAAAGTGGATCCAAGATAAACGTTTACTCATTGCATAATTGTGTTCCTTTTCGTAGGCCTAGTGCACACCAAAAACCGCTAGCAGATCTGCAAAACGCTAGCGGTTTTTGAAGCATTTTTCTTATTATGCGTTTTGGTAGCGTTTTGCATTTTTTGTAGCGTTTTTACTTAAAGTGAAGCGTTTTTGTGTAGCAGATTACAGATATTGTTGCAGTAAAGCTGTTACTGAACAGCTACTGTAACAAAAACGCCTGCAAAACCGCTCTGATCTGGCGTTTTATCAAGCGTTTTGCGTTTTTCCTATACTTAACATTGGAGGCAGAAACGCCTCCGAAATCCCAAAAATGCTGCAGCCCGGGAGTTTGCGTTTCAGCTAAAACCAACCCGCTCTGATGTGCACTAGGACGTATAGTTTATAGGGCATTCCTCAGGCCAAATACTGTTTTTTGGTTTGTTTTAATACTCTAATTCCCTATAAACTAAACAAACTCCACCCACAGCTCCTTTTGTGCCTTGGCACTGTAGCAAGGGCTTATGGGAGCTCAGTCTGGGCAGAAGGAGGAGGAAGTTACTAGCCAGTGATTTCAGAGGCAGAGGGGAGGAGGAGAGGGGAGTGAATTTACACACAGACAAGCGGATAGCATCTCCAGCCATAAGCCTGTGACAATGTGACAAACAGAACATGGCTGCCCTCATTGTATCGCAGGAATAAATAATCATACATTTTTAAAGCTCTTTGCAGCTAGATATACTAAACTATCTAAACTTTAGATAAGATATATAGACAAGTTACTTGTTATAGTTAGTTTTTCATCTCGGATCTGCTTTAACCTAAAAGCAGCTTTATTAAGTAATCAAGCTATCTGGTAATTAATCACTAGGTTTCCAAATCTGATTAGGTCTTAGTAAAGTTGTGGATCCGCCCTGATATTTCTGCTTTCTTTATGCTGAGTACACACAATACAACTACGACGGGATCAAACAGATTATTTCTGACAGTTGTCTGATCGGTTCTTGATTGATAGCTGGATCAATTTTGGGAAGGTATCATTGGAAATCGATCTCATTATCGATCGGAGCAATTTGAACCTGTACACACAATACAATTTCCCGTCCAATCGACTGGATCAAACCAATTTATTTCTGACATGTCCGATCAACTCCCAATTGATAACTGGATCAGTTTTGGGAAGGTATAATTGGAAAATCAGTCCAGTTATCAATCCTGAGAAGTTTGACATTATGCAACTTCCTGTCAGATTACTCATCGATCTGATAAAAAAATGCATTGCATGTACCCATCATTACAGGCAACAACTCCCATTAAGTCAGTTTAATTGTTACTACTTCCCCCCCCCCCCCCCCCTCTGTGGGTTAAGAATCCTGGGCTGTAAATCACAGTTTATCACTGATAACTAGTTAGAGGTCATAAAACTGTGTACCACCTTTGGATTCAGGAAACAGATAAAAACTTCACTAATTCACAATATATTTGGTATGGAAGCTCAATATACATAACACAAAACTACCATTCACCTGTTCGGAACGCAACGCACATGATCGATTGCCATCTGCATTGCATAGCTGATCCCATTCGCTCTGTGTTTTGGCGAAAATGCATGCAGCGCATAAAATATGAAATTCACAGTGTAGTCTATGGACTAATGATATTTTTGTGTGTCGCACACATGTTGCCAAAATGCGCACGGCAACGCATATAGTGTGAATGAGGCCTTAGGCTAGGTCCACACTACACGCTGATGTGAATGGTGACCACACATATGCTGTTACTTTTCACTGATTTAAATGTATATTCGCTTCACACAGATCTATTACATCTGACATGTCCTAATAGCTTTGTTATTATGTCATGTCCAGCGTGTCGTGTGTGGAGAAGTTGTGCACTGTGGTAAGTGTGCATTCTGACGCCGCATTACAACAGAAATATGTAAACTGATCCATTGGTGAAGCAATCACCCCTGCCATCGCAGGGGGGCCCAGAGGCTTTGGGGGGCCCTCCTCCTCCCTCTCCCCAATTGCAAGTGCAGCCAATTTGCAAAGAAACCTCCCCATTTGCATACAAAAATCATGTGCAGGAGCGTGTGTAATTTTTTTTTCTTGCTTCCTGAGGCTGCTTCACCGCAGAACACTCTCTGCTGCCGTTCACTGGCTCCCGATCACATGACCCGCATGGGGATCGGGGACAAGGGGGCCCCATGCTATCATTTCTGCAGGGGGCGCTATTAAGTCTAGTTACACCCCTGAACGGATCCTATAGCTAACTGATGTTTTTGCTGGTACTGGGAAAAAAGCCTACATTTAAATTTATTGTTTCTCTCCAGTTTTTCACTTCAGGTTTGCTTTAATCATCCCTTAAAATGGCTGCATCCATTGTGTTTATAATATCTTTTAGTGGAATAAGCAGAGATTCATGATACACATGCTGCATACGACCAAAGAAGGTTAATTTAATTGAATGACAATAGAAAACTTTAGTCTGGGTTGCTTATGGCCAAAAAATATTATGTAATATGTCAGCAGTGGGCAAATTAGTATGGAGCCATTTTTCTCATTTTACTTGTTTGTATCATAATAGGCAATAATACCTCTAGGCCAGGGGTGTCAAACTCAAGTACCATGTGGACCCCATGAGACCTCTGCTCCTCTGCCACCCTGGACTCTCAGAAAGGGTTGACACACTGACAGTCCAGGACACGCCCCCTTGTGTTCAGCACTGCCAGAACATAGCACTTCACCCACAGTGCAGAAAAGGAGTCAGAAGAGCTTTCGCTGGCTAATTGCCAAACAAAATACTGCTAACTTACAGTATTGTACCACCCCCCCCGAAGAAAAAAATTACAACATAGTAGGGAAAATAAGCAAAATAGACTAAAGCTGCGGGCACATACATGAAAAATGTCACACAGAGGGATCAGTTAACTGTTCGGAGTGGGGGGCTATTCAAATGTGCTGTGAGGCTACAGGCTTGCGTGCTGCTGTTACTATAAAGGAGGGAGGAGGCCTGGCAGAGTGGCTCTGAGCTGAAGGGGAAAGGAGGAGAACATTGCACTCAGATTGTGATTGGCTATGGTGATCTGATACTCTGTATCGCTGAGTATCATGGCTTGCTGCACACATGCTACATTCTGAGCAGAGATGACCCTATTTGGCTGCCTCGGCTGAGAACCCTCTACTAGGGGTGGTCAGTGAGATGCAAATAATTTCGAGTTGATGCACAATTATGCACATTTTGTATACAAGTTTGTGCAGTTTGAAAATGGACCACTCATATTTTACCTCAGCAGGATTTTGATTGGTTCATTTTTAAGCTTCATACATTTTCGTATAAAATGTGTATAATCAACTAGAAAATATTTACATATCATTGACCGTCCCTTCCCTCTAGCATCTGTACAAGTCTCAATATTCTCACTTCCTGCCTGTAGACTGGAAGCAAATCTGCTGGCAGCGGGGAAATCTGAGGAATGAGACTCCATGGGCTTGATTCACAAAGCGGTGCTAACCCAGTTAGAGACTTTAGGCATGATAACCATTGCACCATGCCGGTGAAAAGCCAGTTTAGGAGTGATAAGATTAGGCGTGATAAGTTTAGGTGTGATAAGTATAGGCATGCTAAGTTTAGATAAGTTTAGTTCGCTTGCAAAGTCCCGCACGCAAAGCAGCGCCATTAAACTCTATGCGAAGTGCACTAGACTTTACTAGTGCAAAACTTTTGATCAGCTGTGCACTGCGGTGCTAACCCAGTTGGTGCTTAAACTTATCACGCCTAAACTTATCACACCTAAACTTATCATGCCTAAACTTATCACACCTAAACTTATCATGCCTAAACTGAGTTTAGGCATGATAAAGGGCTTTTCACCAGCGTGCTAACTGTTAGCACCGCTTTGTGAATCAGGCCCTATGAAGACAAAGTAAGGCAAGAAACCCACTAGAAGCAATTTTCTGAGCGATTTGTGATTTGAAAACTCTTGCTAATTTATTGCTGTGGGTGTGATCCTACTTGAGCGATGTAATTTTATAAATATCCACAATAGCATTGCATTAGCAAGAGCTTTTTCAAGTCACTGGCACTTAGAAATCGCTCCTAGTGGGTTTCTGGTCTCAAGGTATGTAGCTAATCATGCTTCATAGAAGGATATTCAAAAACATTAGTTTAAAAAACAGATATCCAGAGTTCAGGTGCACTTTAATTTTACACCAAACCATGGCAGTCCATATTCAAAATCACTTTGAGGAATTTTATATTCATCTTGTAGGAGTTCATTCCATTATTTGCATCATTTTAATAATTTATGTGGAGATTTCCCATGTTCAGCAAACATACAGCTCTCCAGTACTTGCACTGAATACTTGATGAGCATTCAAGGATGAAGAAAGTTGAGGAAGGTGGAAACAGAACCATAGCACTCTGATGGGGATTTATCAAGTCAAGTGCAGAGAAAATTAGTATTAGGAAGTTTCCAGTAGTCCAGAGCAATTAACCAGTCTGTGGGAAAACAACAATTCTGACAGCACCCCTTTCCCCTTTACACAGTCCATTCTCTCTGAAGGCCTTTGCAGTTAGTGACGTAGCTAAGGAGCTATGGGCCCCGGTGCAAGTTTTACATGGAGCCCCCCTAGCACTCTATACATAACAATTGATGTGGCGCACCAAGGACAAAGGCAGTGTCAGAGGTGCAAGAAGGGTATGGGGAACAGTTTGTTAATGATTACTACTATTCCAAGCATCTATAGAAGTGATTATTACCAGCAGAGAACCAGTAGAGAGCTAATATTGTGCTTGAGGGAGGGCCCCTCTGGCCAAAGGGCCCCGATGCAGTCGCTTCCTCTGCGCCCCCTATTGCTACGCCACTGTTTGCAGTGTTGGTTCCATCTGGAAGTGAGATGTTGCTTTACTAGTGGTTGGCACTGCACCCCTTCCCCCCCCCCCCCCTTTACACTGTCCAATCCCTCTGAAGGTCAGATGCTGCTTCACAAGTGGCTGGCACTTGACCCCTTCACCTGCAGCTTGTTATCCACTTGCCACAGTAGACACTCACTTACTCACTCACTCTCTCTCGCACTAACCCTTCCCTCTCACACACACACACTCTCTCTTACTAACCCTTCCCTCTCTCTATTCCAGAAAACAGAACAGGCTGTTGGTAAGCATGTCTGTACATCGTTTGTTTCCAAAATCAGAGAGTAAAGGTGGGTACACACATCAGATAAAAGTTTTTGGAAAATGAAAGATCACAGACCAATTTTACCCTTTTCCATGTAGTATGAGAGCGATACCTACACAGTCTATTCTATTGAGGTGAAGTCCCCATCAGATACAAATCTTTGCAAGATGCTGCACACAAAGATTCCATACACATGCAACAGATCAGTATCTGCAAAAGATCAGCCCCTGCAAAATATCCGTTCCTGCAAATTGCATTCATAGTCTACGATATCTGCAGATCTCATACACACCTTGTTTAACGGACATTCATCTGCAGATCAGATCCATCAGGATGGATCTTCAGATCTGCAGATGAATGTCCATTAAACAAGGTGTGTATGAGATCTGCAGATATCGTAGACTATGAATGCATTTTGCAGGAAGTGATCTTTTGCAGATACTGGTCTGTTGCATGTGTACAGCATCTGTGTGTGCAGCATCTTGCAAAGATTTTTATCTGATGGGGAGTTCAGCTTAATAGAATAGACTGTGTAGGTATGGCTCGCATACTACATGGAAGGGGGTAAAATTGGTCTGTGATCTTTCATTTTCCAAAGACTTTTATCTGATGTGTGTACCCACCTTTACGCTCTGATTTTGGAAACAAACGATGTACAGACATGCTTACCAACAGCCTGTTCTGTTTTCTGGAATAGAGAGAGGGAAGGGTTAGTGAGAGATGTCATGCTGCAGGGATTACAATAGAACCCCAGAGGTTAGTCATTAGTGATCCAACATGATGGATCGCCAATGAGGTTGTCAGTGGTGTCTGGTGGGGACTTCTGTACCCATTGTGTGTGTGTGTGTGTGTGTCTGTACTGTGGCAAGTGGATAACAAGCTGCTATACTCTGAAGATAATTACTCTGCAACAAGGACTATTCATGGCTAAGGGCTGGTTCAGACGGACGTCTGTGTGGCGTCGCGTTTGGGGGAGTTGCGGCGGCTGCACGGTCAGGCTTTCAGTAGCCTTCGCGTCGCGTTCCGATGCGGTCGCGTTTTTTCTTCCCCTAGGGGGACATTAGCCGTCGTGGTTGGCCGCCCCCTGGAAGCTACATGTCGCTTCCAGGGGCAGCTCGAACGCTAGCGAAAATCGGGACCCGAACGCCGTGAACGTGTAAACACGCGCAAAAGCTCGGTGTGAACTCTCCCATTCACTTGAATGGGCGCGTTTACCGTGACGTTCCGAACGCTTGCGGTAAACGCTCCGCAAGCGTCCGTCTGGACCAGCCCTAAGCTGTGAAGCGAGTTGGAAAGATACTTTGTAATAACATTGAATTAGAACTCTAGTACATGCAGCAAAGTGCCAGTTTGTAGCAATTTCTGAAGGAAGGAGAGTGTCACTTTGGGTTGGTGAGAAAATAGCCAGCAGGCTTTGCAGAGGGAGAACTGGAGAGAGGTCACTCCCAGGGTCTGATCAGCTGAGTTGGGTAAATTTTCTTGGTGATGTCATAAAATGGTGATTTTTCTTCATGACAGAAAATATTTTAGATCTTTGTATTTAACCCTTAGACTGCTGCTGACATCTATAGGCGTTCTGTGTTTTCGCATCCATATGCCACATACGCCTAAAAGCTATTTAATACAAAACTACTTCTGCCTGCAGCGGACATCTATAGGCATCTTTGTGTCCTGATATTCCTTTGCCATGAATGTCTAAAAGGCAAAGTTTTGGCTCAGTCCCAACTTTGCCCTAAGGGCTCTTTCACATTAGGGCAGATTTTCTGCGTTTCAACGCAAAGGGTAAAGTTTGCGTTACCCAAGGTGAAATGAAAGTCCATAGACTTTCATTTTAGCTTTCACATATAACGCAGCCTTTTTGTGCGTTGCGTTACACTGCACCCAGGCGCAGTTTTTCGGCCAACGCTAGCTTTATGCGTTACAATGTTAGTCAATGTAAAACGCACACTATGCGCGTTTTTAATCCGTTAACGCAGGCAATCAGTCCCAGAATGCAACAGAGGAACAATGTAGAAAGTTGAAAACTAAAAGAAAAAAAAATTACCTGCGTTTTTCTATGTGCTGTAACGCATTGAAAACGGATTAAAAACGCACACTCACTGCAGTGCAACGCATATCAACAAAACGTATGCTTTGAGCGTTCTCCAACGCAAGCTCTGATGTGAAAGAGCCCTAAGGGCTTGTTCACAGTGCTCAGTTGTGTTGCAGAATAATTCTGCATGTCAACTCACTGCCTATACAATTCTATGGGACAGTTCACAGTATTGTGTTGTAACGGATCGCGTTATTCTAACTCGCTGCATGCAGGCTTTGTATTAACCTCCCTGGCGTTCTATTAAGATCGCCAGGGAGGCTGCGGGAGGGTTTTTTTAAAATAAAAAGCCCACTAGAGGGCGCTCCGGAGGCGTTCTTCCGATCGCCTCCGGCGCCCAGAATAAACAAGGAAGGCCGCAATGAGCGGCCTTCCATGTTTTGCTTACCTCGTCGCCATGGCGACGAGCGGAGTGACGTCATGGACGTCAGTTGACGTCTTGACGTCAGCCGCCTCCGATCCAGCCCTTAGCGCTGGCCGGAACTTTTTGATCCGGCTACGCTGGGCTCAGGCGGCTGGGGGGACCCTCTTTCGCCGCTGCATGCGGCGGATCGCCGCGCTGCAGCGGCGATCAGGTAGCACACGCGGCTGGCAAAGTGCCGGCTGCATGTGCTGCTTTTTATTTGAGCCAAATCGGCCCAGCAGGGCCTGAGTGGCAGGCTCCGGCGGTACTGGACGAGCTGAGCTCGTCCAGACCGCTCAGCAGGTTAACGTCCATTGCAGTTCACACTCAACGTGCATTCTGCAACGCACCACTGTAAACCTAGCCTTAGGGCTTGGACACACTTCATTTCATGAAAATAAAGCATATTGTGAGGTGCTGTACACAGTGGTGCCATGCCAGTTAAATAAAAATCGCAGTCATAGTGCTTGCAGCGCTTTTTAAAAGCATGCATTTAGGAAGTGCAGGAAAAATGCAATGCATGCAACTTTCATTGCATTTTTTTAAGGAAAAAATCATGGAATCAGGAAAAGAAAGCCTCAGCTAAGTCGCAATCGCATCGCAAACGCATAAGAATTGCAAGTAGAATTTTGATTAAAAACGTGTGTTTGCACTTGGTGATTTTCAGTGTGTACAGGTCCTTAGTGTTACATCTTAGAGAGCCCTGTTACGGAGGTGCAGGGAAACCAAAGCTAGGAAGCTTTCCATACACTGTGAAGGACAAGGTGACATGGGGTGACAGTCAGTGACAGCACAAGGGTGTATGCAGATTGTGCTTTGCCTTATTTAGGCCTTTACACTAAATGATCAGTTTCAGCAGATTTGTTTTTTATTTTCCCTGCAAGTCTCTGCATATATCATTTATGGTTTCCTTGTCTTCTTTGCCTGGAGATGTGTTGGTTGTTGGTTGGAATGCGGTAACTACCCGATTTTACAAGTCTGCGAAATACCATCACTAAACGCAGCAGATCTTTCTATGGTTTCTGTGTATAGCTGGGAAGAAAGCTGCCCAACTGGCTCCTCGCTCTGACTCTGGCCCATGTAATTGTCTTTTACCTTCAGTCTGCTTGCTGGAAAGGGGAGCTGGAATGCAAAGTGTCTACAGAAAAATGCTGTTTATCACTCAAGCAGTTCCAGCCTAAAATGTCAGATTCTCAGAGGAGCTAATCGGGTGATTTGTTTGTAAGTGCTCACATGACAAACAATGTTATACCATCTGAGTGACCAGAGGATATCTTTTTATGTCAAATGAGTCTCCTGCTGCTAAAAATCCTGTTTAAGATGTGGTCATGTGACCTAAAGCTGCCCGGCAGCAGGTTATATAGGCAGAGCTTTGTTCAGCAGTCATGCCATTCATTATGGAGTACAGACAATTGTCTGGGAACAATACAGCCTGAACACTGAGGTTTGATTCACAGCGGTCAGCTGCATAACCCACTCGTTAAAATGAGTGTGAACTGCAATAAAGACGGGACATAGACTTTAAAGTGAACTTCTCCGGTTTCATACTTGCCTGGAGCTTCCTTAAGCCCTGGTAGGGCTGCACATCCCTCGCTGTCTCCCTGGGTGACTCCTGCCACCCATAATTTGTCCTCAAAAGCCTGGCCAAGTCGCGCATACGCAGCCCAGCAATGGAGCGTGACGCGGCCAGGCTTTCGGGGACAGTTGTGGGTGACAGGAGTAACCCAGCTAGACGGCGAGGGATGAGCAGCCCTAACTGGACTTAAGGATGCCACAGGTAAGTAATGTACCAGAGACTCTTCTCGTCTCTGTTACACTTTAATGCAAAGCCTGCATGCAGCGAGTTAGAATTACGCAATCAGTTACAATGCAATACTGTGAACAGCCCCATAGAACTGCATGGGCAGTGAGTTGACATGCAGACTTATGCTGCAATGCAACTGATGCGCTGTAAACTAGGCTTAAATGTCTGTACTACAGGAAATGGCTGGTGATGCGGCGAACTCCTGATCCCAGGGATTGAACAACAGATCGCACTACATTGAGTACTGCTCCTTGCTATCAGCATGGAAGAATGCATGGAATAGATTTCCACTGAGAAAGGCTATTGCACTGTTTCTGTCACCGCGCTTTTCCTCTGCTCGGTCCAGTATATTGCCTAGTGCACACCAGAGCGGTTCGGCTGCGTTTTGCGATCCACTTGCGGCTGCGGATACGCTTGGGTAATGTATTTCAATGGGCTGGTGCACACCAGAGCCGGAGGCGGTTTGCAGAAACTCGTACTCCCGGGGTGAGGCATTTTTTGGATTGCGGATGCGTTTCTGCCTCAATGTTAAGTATAGGAAAAACGCAAACCGCTCTGAAAAACGCCTGAGCGGTTTTGCCGGCGTTTTTGCTACAGAAGCTGTTCAGTAACAGCTTTACTGTAACAATATATATATCTACTACACCAAAATCGCTACACAAAACCGCAAAACGCTACAGAAAAAAGAAGAAAAAGCATTTCAAAATCTGCTAGCATTTTGCGGATCTGCTAGCGGTTTTTGGTGTGCACCAGGCCTTAGATGGGATTGCGGTTCGTTTGCAATTTCTGTGAGAAGGGGGAAAAAACATCCAGGAAAATATTTTGAATTGCCGAATTCGCACAGTGGTGCAATTTCTGTGCAATTTTCCTGCACTTCTACACTTTTTATGGGTGTGTATGAAAAATGCAGCAGGCACGACAATTGTGAGCGGAAAACAATCATGTGCACCAATGGAAATATGAGTCTGCTGTTTCCTTTGGTTAAGTAACATTTTGTAATCAGAATCGCTTAGCAAAATGCTGCTAGTGGAAAAGAGCCCTGAATGTGTTTTATGGCAGCAGAAAGTTTTCTGGACTTTGTAAGTTCCTGCTGGTATTGTTACCCATGTTTAAGGGAACCTAAACTGGGACAGATATGGATGTTTCCTTTTAAACAATACCAGTTGCCTGGCTGTCCTGCTGCAGTATTGGCTGAATCATAGACCTAAAACAAGCATGCAGCTAATCCAGTCTGACTTAAAGAACAAGCAACACCCATGCTAACCTAGTAATAAAAAACACATATATAAGTAGATAAATACTACTTCTACTTACATAACAGATGTATTGTGCTATCCATGTAATTATTCCTGTGAATTTCATAAAGGAAAAAGCAGAAGATCCTATTGCAGGCAGTGGCCATTTTGCCAGGCTAATGCTGACATCATATCCTCCCTGACTCTTGTTTTCCCCCCTCCCTTCTCTTGCTCATTGTGTATTCATTAGCTGCCCTCCTCCCAGAGTCTTTTTTTTTTTTATTATTATTTACACATCCAATCACTGAGTCACTTCAGCCTTGCTTGTAAACACAAATGATCAGCTAGGCAGGGAAATAAATAGAAGAGGAGGAATATATTATAGATAAAAAGAACTCCCAGCATTCAACTTTTTGGCACTGTTTGGCACTAGGGCCAGTGCTCCTAAAGTATGTGATATCTCCAAACCATAACAGCAGAATAAGTTTTGAATGCAGGATTAGCATCTTTATCACTTAATACACTCAGACCAGTTGCTGTTGAAATTTGATTTTTATGGTGACAATACCGCTTTAAAGAGAACCAGAGACGAAGCACCCTCATGTATTTTATTACATTTATCAGTGGGAACATGACAGTAAACACCTATCATGCTTTTAGTTTTATTCTTCTCAGTCTAATCTATCTGTTATCAGCTGTGATAACAATCCACCTACTGATTCAGTCTAGGTTTGACCTGGAATCATTATAGCTGAGTCACTCTTCTGTGGAGTCTTTTCAAGCCCAAGCCTGCCCCCTCCTAGCTCAGATTTCCTACTCAGAGCTGTTGATATGGGAGGGGCTGCTGCTGCGGAGGAAGAAGCTCTGAAACAGACAAGTGTATCTGTGTGCACTGTGCAGCCAGTCATTATCTACTGTATGCAGTTTCATTTCTATGAGAGACACTTCCTACAGGCAACCACACAGCATGCCAGAATAATAAAGTTGAAAGCACACAGATGAAAGCCTGCTGCAGCCCTGCTTGTCTATAGTCTCATAGAGGCTAGACAGCACATCCAGAACAGCTTATAACCTGGCGGCCTTATTGGATATTTCCTGGAGCAATAATGTATATAAAACACTCAAAAAGGCACACCAGAGTGGCGAAATTATAAGGTAGAGCATTTATTCTTTACAAGCTACCGGCCGATAAGTTTATTTTGTGTGAATCGTTCATCTCTGGTTCCCTTTAAGTCAGAGCACCTAATCTGCATGCTTGTTCAGGGGCTGTGGCTGAAAGTATTAGGTCAGAAACCCATTAGCAGCGCTTTTCTGAGCGCTTTGGGAGTTGAAAAGCTCTTGCTAATGTAATTCTATGGGTGTGATTCCACTGGAGCGATGTGATTTTATAAAAAATCCCCCATAGCATTGCATTAGCAAGATCTTTTTCAAATCACCAGCGCTTAGAAAGCGCTCCTAGTGGGTTTCTGGCCTTAGAGACACAGGATCAGCAGGAGAGTCAGGCAACTGGTATTATTTTTAAAAGGAAAAATCCATATCCTTCTCAGTTTAGGTCCCCTTTAAGGTCTGAATAGACAGTGTTTTGTTGACCTGAGTATTGATTAGAAAAGTGAACGATTACCATACTTCATAGAGCAGTGTACACTGAATTTAATGATTGAATAACAGTAGGTCCATAGACAACCTGCTAAGGTTTTGATATTCAATGCTGTATGATCTGTGGAATGTACTTTAAGACCTAGTCTGCCCTATGGTGGCCCTACGTACAACTTACAGGACTTCTAGAGTTAGCTGCTAACGCCTTAGTGCTAGATACCACAGCTTGTCTGCAGAGCTCCTTGGAATCCAGGCCTTGTTGGGTCAGAGCTGTTTTTATGGCACAGCCTGCCCTGTATTATATAAGACAGGTGGTTTTAATGTTTAGTGCATGTACAGTATAATTGATGTACAGTGCGTGTATTTGTTGGCGTATGTATGGGATACTCTCCTCTTTGAAAACAAGCAAAACACTGTTCATTTTATGAAGCTCCCCCCGCGCTCCAGTGCATGCTTGTGTCTGTTGAAGCATCCTCTGTTGTCTAGCACTTGCTTCTGCCTTGTGGAGCACTCCCTGTGCTCCAGTGCATGCTTCTTCCTGATAAAGTAAGCCCTTCCTCTACTTGCCTGCTGCAAGTTGTGTTCACCGCACACTTTCAGGCAGGGGTCACACTTTTCTTTCAGTTTCTACACTTTTCAGAAAACTGAAAGACAAATGTGACCTCTACCGTACAACAGCTAATGTAATTTATAGAGAAAACTAACAAATTGCGCAAGATGTCAGTTTTTTTTCTGCATGCGAAATCTGCATTAAAGTGTGACCTAGCTCATTGATTAACATGAGTTCTCAGTTGAAGTCAGTTTTTCTGTGCAGAAAACGCGTACGAAAGCCGGTAAGTGTGACCCCTGCCTCAGTCCTGAAGTTGTATGTAAGTGTCTTTCATATTATTTAAAAAGTGACCCTGATCTTACTGTAAAAAAATAAAAAATAAAAAAGATAGTGGCCCTGATCAACAATGCAGAACACTTGAATATTTCATTTTGCAGTATTTGTTAGATAAAGTCATGTCAACACCAATATGTATTGTATAATCTGCTACACTGTGTTAGGCATGGAACCCACTAGAAGCGCTTTTCTGAGCACTTGAGTTGAAAAGCTCTTGCTAATGTAATGCTATGGGTGTGATCCCACTTGAGCGATGTGATTTTATAAAAATCCCGCATAGCATTGCATTAGCAAGAACTTTTTCAAATCACAAGTGCTTAGAAAAGGCTGCTAGTGGGTTTGAGCCCTTATACTGTAAGCTGCAGTGCTGATCTCTGCTTGGATGATGTGATTTGGAGCTGTGCTCACTGCTCATTCATGTTAAAATTCACCAACTAAACTCTTAAACATGTTTTCATTGAACTACAGTTTAGTAACACTGAGTACGGGTGTAAGACTGACTGGCTTTGTTTCTGAAATGGGAACATCTGCAGTGCTGAAGTTGTATGTTAGAACAAAGTCAAAATTCTTATCATATATTGAATTACTGATTATAACCCCATTTGAAATGATTTAAGCACAAATAAATGCAAGTACACTAGTGCTTTAAAGGACAACTGTAGCAAGAGGGATATGGAGGCTACCATATTTAATTCCTTTTAACCTTCCTGGCGGTATGATTCGCGCGGCCGCAGGAGTGTTTTTTTTACTTTATTTTACTTTATTTTTTTTAGCATGTAGCTAGCCTAGCGCTAGCTACATGCTTCCCCCCCCCCCCTCCCTGCAGCGTCCCCCCGTAGCGTCAGATCGCCGCTGGCGCCGCTTGCCCATAAGGAAATCCCGTTCTGATCGGGATTTCCTTGAGGGCTTCCCCCGTCCCCATGGCAACAAACGGAGTGATGTCATCGACGTCACAGGGAGTCCCGATCCACCCCATAGCACAGCCTGGCGGCGATTGGCCAGGCTGTGCAAGGGGTATGCGGGGGGGGGGGCTGTATCATGGCAGGTAGCGGCGCATCGGCGATCGCAACAAACACGCAGTTAGCAAAGTGCTAGCTGTGTGTTTGCAAAAAAAATTATGCAAATGGCCCAGCAGGGCCTAAGGAATCCTCCACGGCGGCTTACCCCGTGTCCAGCACGGGGTTACCGCTAAGGAGGTTAAGCAATACCAGTTGCCTGGCAGGCTTGCTGATCCTCTGCTTCTAATGATTTAAGCCATAGACCTTGAACAAGCGTGCAGACTATCAGGCAATTCTGATGTTCTTGTCATTGTCAGATTAGCTGCATACTTGTTTCTGATGTTGTTCAGACACTAATGCAACCAAATACATAAACAGGGCTGCCAGGCAACTGGTATTGTTTAAAAGGAAATAAATATGGCCGGCTCTATATTCTTCTCACTTAAAGTGGATCCGAGATGAAAAACTAACTATAACATGTAACTTGTTTATATATCTTATCTAAAGTTTAGATAGTTTACACAGCAAATCTGTCTGCATACTGCTTTAATAGAATATGATTCTTTCTTCCTATGATACAATGACAGCAGCCATGTTGTTTGTAAACATTACACAGAGGCAGGCTTATCTGTATCTTGAGCACTCAGCCCTATAAACAATAGGAAAGGAACACAAGTATGCAATGAGTAAAAGTTCACCTCGGATCCACTTTAACTTGTCCTTTAAGACATCGATGGGAGGCACCATTGCTGACTCTGGCCTGGTGCACACCAAAAACAGCTAGCAGATCCGCAAAATGCTAGCAGATTTTGAAACGCTTTTTCTTCTTTTTCTGTAGCGTTTCAGCTAGCATTTTGCGGTTTTGGGAAGCGTTTTTGGTGTAGTAGATTTCATGTATTGTTACAGTAAAGCTGTTACTGAACAGCTACTGTAACAAAAAACGCCTGGCAAACCGCTCTGAAGTGCCGTTTTTCAGAGCGGTTTGCGTTTTTCCTATACTTAACATTGAGGCAGAAACGCATCCGCAATCCAAAATCCAAGATCTTCGTTCTCGTGGACAGAATAGATGGGGGCATTAAACACAAGCATTTTTTGCCAGGAAAGGGTAGGACGACAATGGCGGGTTCCTTATTTCTTTTATTAAAGGAGTACTGTGAGTCAAGACTTGGTAACAGGAAAATGTTTCTGCTTGATGACAGAGTGCTTCTCATTGTGTGTGCCTTGGGGTTTATAAATCCCATAGATGAGCTTACTTCTGCTACTTAAAGAGCCCATCTTGTCTGGATTCTGTGCTGAGGCGATTGCTGTGATTCCAGGGTTAAGTCTGCAGACAGATATTTCTGTCTTGCAGCAGGAAGGTGAGTAATGATGAAGTCATGAGTTACATCACGTTGCCTAGCAGCTGCTGAAGCATAATGCAATATGTTTGTGGCCTGTTAGAACACCCAGCCTGATATTGCAGCTTCATGTAATAGAGATGGGAAGTTCAGATCTTTTCAATGATCCGGATGATTCGAATCGGATCATTGAAAAGATCCGGATCTTTGATCCGAATCTCGGATCATTTTACTACCGAAGCATTCGGGGGTGAAATGAATAGCAGGACAGGTCTTTCCCTGCTATGGACAGGAGAGGGGGAGGGAGGGTGGACACACAGAGAAGGGGAGAAGATGGACAGAGGGCAGGGAGTGGACAGAGAAGGGAGGAGGGACGAGCAGAGAGCAGAAATGTTTGCTTGCACACAATACCCACATGCTGCAATCATATGCTTTACATGTATTTCACCTATATGCTCATCTGTGTACTTTGAATGCAAACGTCGCACAGTGAAAGAAAGCATTCCCAGAAGTAAAGTGCAGCTGTTTAGAGCAGTGCAAGAGGATCATATTGCGCTGCAATCACAGTGCCTGCAAAGTTACTGAGCTGAGCCAAAAGCTTCCAATTTGTTCACTGTGCACAACTACGGAACAGACAGCCTATAATGAGCAGCACGTTATAGCCAGTATGTGTGCTCTAGTCTACACATATCTGGCTGTGGCACCCATGTCCCCTCTCTCTCATCTACCTGTGGCTGTGCAAGGCTGCCTCCCATCCAACAGAGCGATCCATCTCAGCTCTGCTTCCAGGACCCCGCTGCCTGCTGAGAGGGGGCGTGTCGCTCCTGGCCCCGCCCCTTTTGCGATCCGAATCACTCATTTTGATGATTCGACTCACAAAATATATTCGGATCAAAGATCCGAATCGTTCATGATCCGGACAACACTATCATGTAATTAAGCAGTGAACCAGCAGAGCAACTGATGAACACTTATAATTGGTGTGATTGGGATCCATGCTGATGGTGTGCTACCAGTGCTGTAGAGATCACTTCCTGCTCTTCTCCTAAGCATCACAGCTCTGTATGGCTAATTGTTTTGTTACCCAGAGGCATAGCCAGTACTGCAGACATTAGAATGTGTTGTCTGAATGCCCAATGCAACCCTGTGTCAAAAAATGAGCCTAATTATTCAAATGCATGTACATATTTAATGAGTGACAATAAGGAATGGTCTGCTGTTTTCTTATTTGTATCCTGTAGATCAGTGGTAGGGAACCTATGGCTCAGGAGCCAGATATGACTCTTTTGATGGCTGTATCTGGCTCGCAGACAAATCAGTAGAGGTTGATTCCCTAAGCTGCGCCCCGGGCATGAAGCGCAGCTTAGTGTGGCAGCATGAGTAACATTTTCAAAGTAGGCGCGCTACTGCTGTAGCATGCACTACTAGCTTACTTGCGCTCCCTCCAGAACTAACTGCCGCTCCAATTGTACTTGTACTTAGTTTGAAACATATTGTATGGCCTTCACAGAATTACATTTTGAAATATGTGGCGTTCATGGCTCTCTCAGCCAAAAAGGTTCCTGACCCCTGCTGTAGATTTTCTGTTTCATGTATTCGGCCTTTTTATGTCTCAGTCTGCCTTCCTCCGTTTATGTGAGAATGACTGTTTCCCTCAAACACTAAAGACACACCTGAAGTGAGAGGGATATGGAGGCTGACATTTATTTCCTTCTAAACCGTGCACATTGCCTGGCTGTCCTGCTGATCCTCTGCATCTTATACATTTAGCTGACTGCATTAGCTGCATGCTTGTTTCAGGTGTGTGATTCATACACAACTACAGCTAAGATCAACAGGACGTCTATGTAACTGGTATTGTATATGGCAGCCTCCATATCCCTCTCATTTTACAATGCATGTTTGCAGATGAAACAAGAAATGACGGTACTTATCCGTTAGCCGGGCGCATCCGGCAGGTGGCGCTAATTACTATTCCCCCTCCAGGCCGACATGGATAGTAGGGAAAGATGTAACTCTGGTGGAGTTTTGTCGCCACCTGCCGGATGCGCCTGGCTAACGGATAAGTACCGAAATGACTGCTTGTTATTCTGTAGGTCAGTGTTTCTCAAACCTGTCCTCGTGACTCCCCAGCGGTGTATGTTTTGCAGGCAACCTCATCTAAGCACAGGTGGATTAATTAGTGTCTAAGCTAGGTGTAGGTAACCAGCACAGATTCTTACCACACAGGAGGACCCGGGCCGTGATTTGATTTTTCACACAAGAAATGCTGTTTTAGGTTAATTGAAGACAGACACCCACTGATCCTGTCACCAGTACCACATGACTAGAGATGCTGACCTTTGGTTTTGGTCAACATCATTTCTTGCTAGCCACAAACACCCATTGACAGATTATGGGTAAAATAATACACAGGCTCTACGGAATCCACGTTTCCCATGCAATAAACTGATACCAGACCCATGAGCAGGTGACTTTACCCTCACTCTTTACTGCCTCCTCAATCCCTTCACAGCTTGCTAACCCATAAGCCACTACAAATGCTTACTTTTGATGCTTTTATAAACATTTCAGAACAGTAAGTCCATAGGAGGAAATGGAAGCATTAAAAAAAATGCTTGTCAGATTACACACAGATTTGTCAAGCATTTTGAGACAATTTTGAATGCTTCCATTTGTTACTATGGACTTCACTATTGTTTTGAATGTTTCTCAAGACAGCATTTTTAA
Organism: Hyperolius riggenbachi; assembly: GCF_040937935.1. Taxonomy (NCBI): domain Eukaryota; kingdom Metazoa; phylum Chordata; class Amphibia; order Anura; family Hyperoliidae; genus Hyperolius; species Hyperolius riggenbachi. The sequence goes on along the minus strand of NC_090648.1, from coordinate 190,139,287 downwards.
ATACCTTGCGTGTGAACCTACCTGTCTGTCACTAGACCAGGATCAATACAAGACCATGTCTGTGGACATACTATTTGTGCGGCAAAGTTTTGTGTATGAGTTTGTCATAGGTCCAGGACTAGCCTAGGGGCATAGAGAGCATTCTTCTACTCTTATTAGTGTATCATCTTGTGGTGCTGAATCGTGATATTGATTTATCCAATCTACCAATTAGTTATGCAGAAAATATTTTACAGGTCCTCCTTACCTGGTTGAACCTACATGTCAGTAGGCTACTCCACTTGAGACATTGTTTTTTTTTAATTGAATTAATTGTTTGGAATGATTTAGTATTTCTAGGCTGTACATGAGCAATTCTGTCATCTCTTCCTTTGAAGGAATCGGTTGCAATAGATTTTCCCTCAATTTTCCTTACAGGATGTGGCTGATCTAGGAGGTGCGTACATAGTGCAGGTTTGTGCTATGATTTTTAAGCTAAGCGGACAGTTTTCAAGAACAGCTCGATAGTCCAAACCATTCCATCACATCCCGTTTAGAAATCGATTGATAATGCTTTATTTCTTCACAACGCTGTACAATCAGCCTGAATAATTTTAGCAGAAATCTTTCAAGGATTAGTTGAACTGCAAGAGTTGTACCACTCGATGCAGTGCAATACCACGCAGCCATCGATCCCTGCTACCCCTCCCCCACATGGAGATTTTTTTTTTCAACATGTCCAATCACTCCTTCGATTGACAGACTGTCCGAAATCAATGGAAAGTTAATCAATTAGTTGTGGTTAAAAGATGTCAGGCAGATTGAGTCGGCTGGTAAAATTGATACGTGTGCTTATTACGCAATGCAAAGTGTCAGATCTCTTACTCATCTGCTCAATTGTATGCTTGACCCAATTTAATTTATAACCTTTCCCATAGTAAAATGGCCCTCGGCCATCAGTGATTTAATTAGGTGAATTACAGATGACATGTCATGTGACTGTGGTATGTGACCTCTGGATGAGGGTGCAGGTGTGAAGTCACGGCTTCCAGACTGTGGCAGTGATCTGGAGATTGCCTGAGAACTTAGTGACGCTGTGGAAAAGCAGGGCTTCAGCCATCTTCTGCTTTCTTCACTTTCATGAAACACAGACAGAACAAGTTGTCATTACCTGATGTGCCAGTTCACACTCGGTTTGTTCCACTTCCTATAAGCTTGATTTGTCTGGGAAACGCACAGCTGCTTTTTACTCTTTACATAGTAACAGACCACTCATGGGAAATGATTAGCTGAGAAGAAAGAGCCAGGCTCTATCAAATACATTTTTTTCACATTCTGGCACATAAAATACTAACTGCTTTGAATGTATGCATATACAGTCCAAGGGTGGTGGGAAAATTATTAGCAGTGGGTAATTTAGTTACTGTATCTGTACAGTGCTAATGTATTACATAGCTGACTGCAGGGTGCATGAAATCACCCAAATCCTTCCCTGACTCCATAGGAGTGAGCCATCAAATGTCTCTGCCATGTACCCATGTGCTACAGACGTTTCTGTCGAATGCTAGAGGCACTGTAATGACATGTATCGTAGAATGTAGTAAATTATTCAGGATACCCATGGTAATTTTCCTGGTTTCTGCATCAGAAACACTTCCTATATCTATATTCTGCTTTATATTGGTATGTAGCCCCGCCCTCCCAGTAAAGCTTGGCCTAGGCTGTTTAGCTATGCAGAGCATTCTGGGAGACCAGGGATTATTTTCACTGGCTTCGGAAACCAATATCGCTCAGCTTCACCTGACAGGACTGAAGATGCCCCTGAGGACGCATTAGCGAAACCTAGGTCGGGCAAATGGATGGCAGATGGGAGAGCAACACCCCACTGACACTTTTATGTGAAGCGCTATTTCTGCTGAGGGTCCCTGTCACAAGGGCCCTTATGTGAGTATCTGGAAAACGTTTTATGCTTGTGAATAAAGGTGCTTGTCTTTTAAAATGGAGAGCACTTAGATTTGTTTTTCTTTGGTATTGCATACATTCTGAGAGTATTTGTGCCACTTGAAGGATGACTGCTGGTGCATCTGTATTCTGAGGAGAACCTGGAGAGGCCTTGATCGTTGTGGAGACTTATTATACGCTTAGACCTTTATAATTTGGGTCTGTTTTTAAGCCGGTAAGCCTGCACTTTGAAGGGTGTTGGTGATGGATTAATACATTAAAGGACCGTGCAGCGCTGAAGTTGAATTGGTTGCACCTGAAAGGACTAAAGATGTCGCCACCTTTTATGAATTTTAGAATGTTAATCAGAGTGAGGAAATATTTTACAAAGGGTCAACACTGACTTATTCATTTATAAATGAATATTGTAAAAAATAAGCAATTTCATTGGGGACGTTATTTTCATTAACGTTATTCTTTAACCACTTCAGTATCAGTGGTCTCTTGCCCCTTAAAGATCAGAGACCACTGGCACCAAAAACCGCTGCATACCGACGATTCGCTGCGCTGAATCACCGCCATCACCATACATGTAGCACACCCACCGCCTCAGCCCACACTCAGCGCTACGACGGCAGAGCTCTGAATTGGTCAGGAGCCGATTTCTTGACCCTGTGATCAATGTAAGCCAATGGGATTCGCTCACATTGATGGCAGGGTCAGGAGCCAATGAAATCGGCTCCTGACGGGCTCATGGAGCTCTGCTGCCATGCCGACAGCAGGGTGAGTGAGCTGGGGCGGACAGAGCATGATGCGATTGGCGGGAGCTGCAAAAACGCACGGCAGTGGTGAGGTGAAATCTACACCCTGGCAGGAATAACCGCTTCCAAACTGGGTGTAGATTAGATTTCAGTCACCGTCGTCCGGAAGTGGTTTATCTATGGGGAGAGACCAGAGTTTCTGGATGATACTATGCCACCAGAGGTAAATAACACAAATTCCATTGATCTGATTAAATGAGCATGTGTCACCATGTAAATGAAAACCTTCATCCTGTGCATACCGCCCCCCCCCCCCCCCTCCGAAATAAAAGAAATGTGGAGTCCTCTGAAACCTCCTGTCATACTGCTCTTCAGAAGTCTTTAGTTACAGGGATGACCCTGCTTACCTCTGAGCTGACATCTCTACTCCTATGTGACGGCTTGGTTTCCATTTGGATGTTACCCTTTCACCCAGTCAATCCGCCCCTTCTATAAAGAACAGTAGGAGGAAGAATTGGGATTTGCTTACCAACTTGAGTTGCTTATTTCAGTCTATCAGCACCCAGGGGTCAGCCGCTATTCACTCACTCAATGTACGACACCGCTGGGCAATCCACATGGACAGTTGGTATATATTTTTGGTATACATAGTCATTTTGAATATGTAATACAGTTTCAGCAAAATATATATATATATATATATATATATATATATATATATATATATAATATATATATCTCGGTTCTGTGACCTAGCTTATTCCAGCAATCTTTACAGTGACCATGTGAGGAAACGCGGAAAAGCCGCCGCAAGTACTCAGAGTGAGGCGGCTGTTTCCGCGTCCAACATGGCGGCACAACGCGGAGAGACCGCCGCATGGGCAGAGCGGTGGAGTCCGCGTTGGATGTGGCAGATTGCGCGCATGACAATGTTAATGACAGTGTGGTTGGACGCGGGGAGGCCGCCGCTTGCTTGGAGAGCAGCGCGGCGGGTCCTGCGCCCGAGTCAGCCGATACATTGCAAAACATGTCTGGTGTGGCTGGGACTGATAGTCCACATAGGTTCAGAAGGACGCGCGCGCGCGCTGAGAGGCAGAGCTTATATGACAGCCAGAGGAGAGTCAGCTGACCAAGCTGGTCAGCTGACATTTTCACCAGTTCTCATTGGTCCAGCACTTAGGGGTGGTGCTGGAGAGCGCTATAGTATATATACTGGGTGCTGGTCATTTCTCTGGTGTCTGCCGTTGCGATCACTACGTGGTAGCACTCAGACCTTGTCAGTATCTGTGTTCTAGATCAGTTTCCAAAGGTGTTGATGATTACGGAGCTCACACCTTAGCTTAGGAATATTGTATTGTATTATTTGTTATGACCTTTTGCCTGCCTGACCATTCCTCTGATCTCTGATTCTGTGTCTTGCTATTCTGATATCCTGTTGCCAAACTCTGCTTGTTCCTGGACTCTGTATCTGCCTCCTGATTCTGTACCTTGCTATTCTGATACTCCGTTGCCAAACTCTGCCTGTCCATTGGATTACGTATCTGTCTCCTGAATCTGTACCTTATCTGTCTGTGTGTTAACGACCTGGCTTGCCCGACCTCGAGAACTGGCCTTACTGTTAGAGGCAGTTCCCAGACCTGTTAGTGACACCCTCACTGGTGTCACTCACACTCTGTCCTTCCTACTCTCAGCCTAGCTCCTCCCTCGGGAGAGTCTAGGCTAACGGAAGGAACGTACTTCTGTGCAGTACTCCTTACTGCTTCTGTACCTACTTCTGAGGTACAGTCCTCAAAGTATTACTGTCGCACCCACACTCTCTTGTCTCAGGTGTCCAGAGGTTAGTGGTATATCGGATTATCGGTGATACTGCAGATCATCAATAATCTGGTATATATCTGCATTCTCGGTGATACTGCAGATCACCGGTAATCAGACCCTCTCTGTGTTACACCGATCATTACAGACTAGCTTGAAAATGCAAAGCAGGTCATTGGCTTTCAGATGATCTACATACATGAGATTGACTGATTCATCCGAAAGTCACTGGGCCAGGTGTCTATCCAGCTTCTGTGCGTGATAATGAGTGGTATTGATATTCATTATTCATCACAATAGAGTTATTAGGACCAATTACCACACTGGCATGAGGCCTGGCTCACATTTTCTTGCTATCTTCTTGCATGATTTGTTAACCCTTCTGATAACAACACTTTATTGTTTATTGTTCCTGGTGTGGCAGATATTAACATGTTCCTAGTGTGGCAGAATATTCTATAAATATTTATTTACTGTAGAGGATATCCCCAAATTAATTGAAACTTTACATTGAAGATTATTGTTAGATTGTTGCACTATTTGCTTATAAAGCCTTTTGAAAAATGTTGTACCCTATAATTCCTTCTTGAGTGTTTAGCAAGGAATTTTCTTTTTTTGTCTGACATTTGTGCGGGCCAGAGCTGGGTGACCACAGAGCTGCGGGTTTGTTTGGCAAGGCTTCATTCAAAACTGCCACGGTATCCAGGGGAGGTGGGGGGTAAAGGGGGATTTCAGCAACTTAACTAGTTGCAGGCGAGTAAAATTAATTTTTTTTTTTGTTTCCGTTTACTTTCCTATTAAACCTTAGACTGTACTTTTAGTATTGATCACACATCAGGTGCTCTTTAAAGATAGTTACTTAAAGAGAAACCATAACCAATAATTGAACTTCATCCCAATCAGTGGCTGATACCCCCTTTCCCATGAGAAATCTATTCCTTTTCTCAAAAGGATCTTCAGGGGGCTCTGTATGGCTGATTTTGTGGTGAAACCCCTCCCATAGTGGGATATTGGCGCCTCACAGCTCTGAGGTCCTGACTTCACACTGTGGGAGCCTTGTTGCATTGTGGGAAATAACAGCTATTTCTAACTGACAAAAAAAAAAGCAGCATCTCCTTCCAGTGACATCACCTGCCAGCAGTAAAAATGTCACCATGTGATGTCTGAATGTAAATCAGGGAGAGGAAAGATTTTACAATGAGCAAACACTGACTAAATCATTCATATGTAATTATTGTAAAAAGGTAAGCACTTTTTTTTTTATTACATTCTTTTCAAAGGAGTTCCTCTTTAAAGAAAACCCAAGTTAACCTCGGGTGACATCCAAGGGAAGCCTGTGGATCCTCTGGACGTCCACCGCTGGCCCGGACCCTCTGGAACATCGAGGCCATGCTCTTCATCTGGCACTAGGGTGGTCGTGCTGCACACTCATGCACAAGTGGCTCCAGCTTCCTGCACAGGTGCGGCTGTACACGCGCTGGTGCAGCACAACCACACTCGCGTCTGAAGAGGGGCGTGGCCCTAATGTTCATTCCAACCTGCCAATGGGGGGGGGGGGACCTGAGGGCGGCCTCTTTAGGATCCAGAGACTATGCTCTTCTTTGGTAAGCATGTTTTTTTTTGTACCAGAGATTTGCCTCTCCCAGATCGCCCTCAACCACATACTGATAAATGCTGTCCCCCCAAATGTTGACTTACACTACGATGGACAGTACACTATGAATAGAATAGGGTGTTAGATTGTGAGCTCCTCTGACAGTTTGTCACACAACTGTCACTACAGTGCTACAAAAGGTGTAAGTGCTGCTTAAATAACAATGATGATAATAAACATCTTTTCCACATTTTTGTTGCCCTTAAAGAGAACCCGAGGTGTGTTTAAAGAATGTTATCTGCATACAGAGGCTGGATCTGCCTATACAGCCCAGCCTCTGTTGCTATCCCAAACCCCCCTAAGGTCCCCCTGCACTCTGCAATCCCTCATAAATCACAGCCGTGCTGTGAGGCTGTGTTTACATCTGTAGTGTCAGTCTCAGCTGCTCCCCTGCCTCCTGCATAGCTCCGGTCCCTGCCCCCGTCCCTTCCCTCCAATCAGCAGGGAGGGAAGGGATGCAGGCGGCGACTGGAGTTCTGCAGGAGGCGGGGAGAGCAGCAGACTGACACTATAGAGATAAACACAGCCAGCTCTGACAAGCTGTTTGTCAGCAGCGTGGCTGTGATTTATGAGGGATTGCAGAGTGCAGGGGGACCTTAGGGGGGGTTTGGGATAGCAACAGAGGCTGGGCTGTATAGGCAGATCCAGCCTCTGTATGCAGATAATATTCTTCAAACCCACCTCGGGTTCTCTTTAAAGGGAAGCTTCAGCGACATGAGATAAACATGTATGTACAGTGCCAAGCACACCAATATGCTGTGGTGCTTTTCTTCTTTATCTGCCTGAAAGAGCTAATATTCAGTTGACAGTTTCTCTTCAGTTGGGATGCAGTCAGACTATAGCATCCCTCACTGATAAGGAATTACAGGAAAAAACTTTTTCCTTGCAGAGAACTTGTCTTCTGAGAACAGGAGATAGATTTAAAAAAAGTTCAATAGTTCAAATATTTTGCAGACTGTTTCATTGAGCTGAGACAAAACTATAAATCTTAGTTTTTCGGGTTTTTTTTAAATATAATATTTAAAAGTCATTTTTAGGAGTTGGAAGATAAATACAATTGTTCTCGTCAGTTTATTTTCACTTAAACCCAACTTATGTGTTGCTGAAACTTACTTTGTTATTCCATGGGTGTGGCTGGCTCTTCCAAGAGTCAGCTTGAGCTGCCAGCTTCCTCTTCAGGTCGGCGCAGTCAGGTACCGTTACTACGTTACTAATCAGGTGGAACAACAAGTGTGATTTCTGTGTGATTCAGACTGCTCTTGTGTGACGATCTTGCTTGACTTTTTGACTGGGCTTGGATTGCCACCTGTATCGACCTCTGCTTATCCTGATTATTTTCTCCAACCCTGTACCACTAAAATACGGTGTACCTCAGGGCGCAATATTATCCCCTTTACTTTTCACTATATACATGCTGCCACTTGGAGAAATCGTACAAAAACATGGCCTGACATATCATTGCTATGCTGATGACACCCAGCTATATTTGTCATTCAAACCTGGCATCACAGACCCTACTCCACAAATAAACACATGTTCAGCTGAGCTTCAGGAGTGGATGAATAACCATTGGCTAAAACTTAATGCTGACAAAACTGAGGTTCTTGTTATCGAGGGCCAGGGCTGAACAGCAAAGCAGCCCCAGTCTCAACCAACACCGCTAAGGATAGGGAGCTCAGACCTGAACAACTCAGACTGTGTGCGCAGCTTGGGAGTACTGATTGATGGGAAATTAAGCTTCAGGGATCAAATCTCAGCTGTTGTGAAACATTCCTTCTTTCATCTAAGGAATATTGCAAGGATTAAACACCTAATTCCTTCAGAGGATCTTCCAACCCTAGTTCATGCCTTCGTCACATCAAGGTTAGACTACTGCAACGTCCTCTACCCAGGCCTACATAAGAAAGACTTACGCCGCCTGCAATTAGTACAGAATGCCGCCGCAAGGCTGTTAACGAGCCAACCCCGCCATTGCCACATAACACCAACCCTGAGCTCACTCCACTGGCTACTGATAAAATGGAGAATTCTGTTTAAGATTGGCTTACTGACATTCCAATCCTTGCACAATCTGAGCCCTGGATACCTGAAGGACTTGTTGCAACTGCATCACACCCCCCACAATCTTAGAACAAAAGGACGTAACACCTTGGTCACCCCCAGAGTCCACCTCAAAACCTTTGGAGACAGAGCCTTTTGTCATGCTGCCCCTACTCTTTGGAACTCCCTGCCACACCCAATCAGGACAGCTCCATCCCTGGAAGCATTTAAGTCTAAACTGAAAACCTACCTCTTCAGTCTGGCATTCATGAACATCTATCTCCTCTGTAACACAACCCAGCCTGCAACCCTGTATTAATCTGAGACACAGCTATGCGCTTTGAGTCCTATGGGAGAAAAGCGCTTTACAAATGTTATTGTATTATTATTGTATCATTCTTTTCTTATACTTGCTTTATCCCATTAAGTGCCCATCAATGATACAATCTTTATTGTATGAATTTACCACTTCTGTGTAATATAAGGATCTACCCAAAGTATTTGCTTAGACCGTATTCACTCAATTTCCCCTTCCACTACATAAATTTGGTATGATTGTACAATAAAGATTGTGCCATTTATGGGCACCTTAAAAGGAACCCGAGGTGAGAGTGATATGGAGACTGCCATCTTTTAAACTATACCAATTACCCGGCAGTCGTCCTGATTCTGTATCTCTAATATTTTTAGCCATAAATCTTGATCAAGCATATGTAGATTAGGTACTCTGACTCAGGTTTCATTGGAATTGCCATATGCTTGTTCCAGGGTTTTGACTCTGATGCTACATATGCTAATGATCAACAGGACTGCCAGGCAACTGGCATTGTTTACAAGGAAATAAATATGGCAGCTTCCATATCACTCTTGCCTCGTGTTCCCTTTAATATGTGTGTGCTTGTAGTGGTGTGATCTGTGCACATGCATGAAGAACACACAGGGTAAAGTTCACTCCATCGCACATTCTGCCCTCTATTTATAACTTCAGCATGACTGAGGCTGCTGCTTGTTGAGCATTGCTTTCGGTCAGTGGAGCTTTGCTGAGCTAATTCTTTCTTTGTAAACAGTGTGTGAACTCTTCTGACCTCTGCCTTTCACTGCGTAATCTTATGACTTATAACTGTTTAATCCACTAAAACAGACGCTATTGTATAATCAAATGAAAAAGTACAGTTTTGTGTTCCAAAATGGTAGTTGAATAGCCTGTAATGTTATAGATGGTATTTGAAAAATCATGTGGCCAGATGTGTTTATGCTATGGCATAATGGTAAGCGGGTATGAATGTAAAATGATCATTCATCAAGATCTCTCTGTCATTCTAACCATATTTTTGGCCCATATTTATATGTATATTAATATGTGTATATATAGGAGGGGTGGGGTCACGCGAAACCGCTTTCGACACGGGCATGTTTGTAACTTGTTGCAAGTTTTGTACCGTGCTTAAATAAACTACTTATGCATTGGAGTTCTGGAATCCGCTTTCTTCTTTCCACGTTAATATGTATATGTTACCTTTAGTTTTACGCCCCCCCTATCCCTCTCAGGATGCCCCTCAACCAGTCCTCCATTATTTTGCAGCTGTCTTCTCCCTCAAACTGTGATATGTTTGAGTGGTCCCAGGCCTTTTGCCCTACTGATTCTAGTCAAGGAAAAGAAAAGTAGGCTGTAAAGAGGTTGTCAGAGCTGCTCCTTTAACTTTCCCATAATACCTGTTTATAGAAGGGTGTGGATGTGGCAGCCATCTTGGAAAATTTATCTGGAGAATTTTCATTGCTCTCATAATGGTGCTAGTGAAGAGGCCTGCAAAGTGAATCTTTTTTTTTTTTTTTTTTGATGAGGTGTGAAAATATCATCTAGGAGTAAATGTAGGAGAAAAAGTAAATTGAATATGGTCCATGACTTCTTCTTCTTGTATATTAACCCCCTTGTCTTGTATTATGTGAACTGTCTTTGTCCATTGTTTGATGCTGTAATGTCTCCCCTATATATTGTACATACAGCACTGCATAATATGTTAGCACTAAATAAATAATAATAATGCTGAATTCCACCTTTGTGGTGAAAACCACAATTTGGTTCAGCTTTATATGTTCAAGGATTAAAGCAGACCCAAACCAAACATTTTTTTAATTAAAAATATTTAGTTGCACCAAAGATAAATAAACACTACTTCAAACCTATGAGCATTTCAGTGCATGCTTTTGACCCTTCTCTTTTCATAACTAGGGTTATACTGGGGGCGGCCATTAGCAATTCCTCCTTTGCTGGACACCCCCTACTCCACCAGTTTGCCGGATTTTGTCCCGGCAATTTGAAAGGAAAGGAGGGGTTCCTCCAATAAATGTAAAATATTTTATATTTGTCATCATGAAGCTGAAAAAAGGCTGCTATTTATTATTATAATTTAGAAAATAGATTTAATTTCTGAAATCTTGTATTTTTAATTTGGGTCCACTTTAATGGCAATGACAGCTTGACTATTTTTATGTGCCCCAAAACACAACCATTCCACATTGTTTGTAACTGGCAGATCAGAGTATCAAAGGTTGCTTTGTCAAGGGATTAGTGCATGGGTTGAAAACCAGTAAAGGTGGCCATACGTCAAGCAACTTGGCGGCCGAACAACCATCCGTTTCGATTATTATAATTGGAGTCGGATGAAAATCGGTGCCGCCAAGTGTATGCCCGATGGACAATTTTGTCCCAAAATTGGTCGTTTTAATCGTTTGGACATGCTGCAAGCTGTAGGACCGACTTGCTCGATCGGATGTGTGGCGGTAATGGCGAGCGATATCAGGACAAGCGATGAACGCGACAAAACCCCCAGCGATGTCGCCCCCCCTAATGTGCAGTGTACCCCCCAGTGCACTATACATTACCTGTCCATGGCCGCCACTCGTTTTCTGCTGCCACCAGGCGCTGTTCTGTCTATACACATGCCTCACTTGGTTGCCAGAGTAACGCGGGCGCGTGTGTGACGTCACATAATCGCTTGTGTTACTCCGGCAAACCTATGGGGCGCATGTATGGACAGAGCCAGCGGCGGGCACTGGCAAGTAATGTATACTGCACTGGGCACCCAGGGGGCACATTGGACATTAGGGGAGCAGTGTCGGGCCAGCCAGGCGGTGGATGCGGTGTCACAAGGCCGTTCCCGGATTGATTTCCGCATGAAATTGATCGGGAATCGACCTGGGGTGTATGGGCAGCCGACAGATCTCTAAGAGACTTGTTTGAATCTGCCCATCATCGCTAGATGTATGGCTACTTTGAGGGCTTGTTCACACTAAGGGCGTTTTCGTGATTTTTTTTAAGCGCTAGCGATTTTGAAAATCGCCTTAAAAACGCTTGTGCAATGATTCTGAATGAGAGTGTTCACATCTGAGCGGTTCGATTATGATCCGCTCACCAAAGTGGAGCTCGTACCATTTTTGGGGCAGTTTGCCTCAATGGGAGGTATAGGGAAAACGCTTGAAAAAGCGCTATACAATATATAAAGGTATAGCGATTTCCCCAGAGGGAGGCACTAAAAATAACCGCGCACAAAATAGCAAAACACTGACATCAGCTATTGCGATTTTTAGATGTGAACAAGGCCTAACAGTGGCTCCTCCTCTCTGCAGCTAATTATGCATGCAGTGAGGTGGGAGTATATGGAGAGTCTGCTCTGTTCCCATGATTGCAAAGGAAGACAATTTGAGCTTACTGTCAGAGGGGAAGATTGTTCATTTATCTTTTTATTTATAAAACACAAACGTGCTACACCGATAACGTGTAATACAGTAACATATAGGGGGCTGGGTGAGGAGGGTGTAGAGGGCAATGTAGGGGGTATACAGTCTGTGGGTTAACATGGTCCTCTTAGTTGGTGGCCGGCAGCGACGTATCTGGCTTTGCACGGTTGTGTCCTCTTCCCTCAGTAGGATGTTGTTTCCTCTCCTCATCTGTGGAGGGAAAATCCTGGATGTGGGCGGAGAGTCTCTGGAAGAGTCCCGTTCTCCACACTTACCCATTCACTCCCCTTAAAGTGGACCCAAACCAAACATTTTTTTTTTAATTCAAAATATTTAGTTGCACCACTCTGACACATACAAAGATAAATAAACACTCCTTCAAGCCTATGAGCATTTCAGTGCATGCTTTTCACCCTTCTCTTTTCATAACTAGGGTTATACAGGTGGCAGCCATTACCTCTGAGCTTAGTAGGAGGTTTTAGATCATGGGTGCGTTTGTCATCAGCTACCCTCCCTCACAGGGGCGTCGTCTATCACACAAGCTGAGATCACCTTCCCTGTGACATCATCAGTAGCAGCCTGTGTTTCGTTTTCGTTTTCTATCTCCTCCACCAGTCTGCCGGATTCTGTCCCGGCAATATGAAAGGAAGGGAGAGGTTCCTCCAATAAATGTAAAATATTTTAGATTTGTCATCATGCAGCTGAAAAAAAGGCTTCTATTCATTATTATACTTTAGAAAGTAGATTTTATTTCTGAAATGTATTTTTGTATTTTTAATTTGGGTCCACTTTAAGAGGTGGGAATGGGAGGGGGATCGGAGGGAACATCTTTTTGTGTGAAAATGTGACATTAGGCAAAAGTCAATTTTTTTCAGTTAGTGATTACGGGGATTGAGGGGGGTGGGATTTCAAGCAGAAGAATGGACAATGCACAGGTATGTGGAACCAGCATGAGCATACCTCTGTGCTTACCTTAGGAAGCTTAGGTCAGGTAGCCATTGAAGGGAATCTGAAGGGAAAATAAACGTATGATATAATGAATTGTATGTAGTAAAGAAATAGAACATTAGTATAGGAAAAGTTAATAAACTTCAGTTCTCTATGCAAAAGAGCTTCGCTAAGTACTCCACCCAACTTGAGTCGGAGACTGTCCTATCTTCTAAATCACTTATACATCAAAGAAACAGTGAAACAGCTTTGGATAAGTTTTTTTTTTTACTGCAGAGAAGTTCCAAGGGTCATTAGCTCTGCTCTGTTTCATAGTTTCAAATACAGAGGGCTTGATTCACAAAAGAGTGCTAACTGTTAGCACGGCCATTTTCGCGAGAATTTTCGCATTGCGCGCAATCGCAAATTTTCACGCAAAATCGATATTTTCGCACGAAAATTCACGTTTGCGTGCGAAAACATTATCGTTTCGTGCGAAAATGCACGATTGCGCACAATGCGAAAATTCGCGCGAAAACGGCCATGCTAACAGTTAGCACTCTTTTGTGACTCAAGTCCATAGTGTTTGTAACTGCAAATATGACAGAATGATGCAATGTTCATTATATCATAAGTTTTTTTTTTTTTTTTTTTTTTTTCCCCGTTTCTGTTGCCTTATAATTAAAAGGTGTATACTGTATAACATCTCTTACATTATTGCAAGTGTTCTACATACTTTTCTATCCTTTCCTTATATATATATTATTTATCTAACTCAGAACATAAGTGTAAAATTAAATTTTTGTAAATGAGGTACATGCTTTTTTTTAGTATCACTTTGAGTGCTGGGCTGCTGATCTTGATTTACAAACTGTCTAAATGTATTCCTCATGAAATCAGATTGTAGGCATGTGATGGGATATGTTTTTGATCTCTGAGATCAGTAAAATGTTGGTTCGTTGTTGAAGGTTGGACAGTGCCATATGTAATGTGACATTACTTTCAAGTCTGAGAAGATTCCAGCCATCCTATACCGGCTTAAAGTGAACCTAAAGCCTAGGAAAAAAAATGAAATTAACTCACCTGGGGCTTCCCTCAGCCCCCTGCAGCCGATCGGTGCCCTCGCAGCTCCGGTCCGATGCTTCTGGACCCGCCGGCGACGACTTCCGGTTTCGCCGCCACCGGCCGACAGGCATGGGAACGCGAGTGATTGTTCGCGTTCCCAGCCTGTATATCGCCCCCTATGCTGCTATTGCGGCATAGGGGGCGATATACAGGCTGGGAACGCGAACAATCACTCGCGTTCCCATGCCTGTCGGCCGGTGACGGCCAAACCGGAAGTGTTCGCCGGCGGGTCCTGGAGCGTCAGAGCGGGGCTGCGAGGGCACCGATCGGCTGCAGGGGGCTGAGGGAAGCCCCAGGTGAGTTAATCTCATTTTTTCTCTAGGCTTTAGGTTCACTTTAAAGAGAACCCGAGGTGGGTTTGAAGAATATTATCTACATACAGAGGCTGGATCTGCCTATACAGCCCAGCCTCTGTTGCTATCCCAAACCCCCCTAAGGTCCCCCTGCACTCTGCAATCCCTCATAAATCACAGCCTCGCTGCTGACAAACAGCTTGTCAGAGCTGGCTGTGTTTATCTCTATAGTGTCAGTCTGCTGCTCTCCCCGCCTCCTGCAGAACTCCAGTCCCCCCTGCATCCCTTCCCTCCCTGCTGATTGGAGGGAAGGGACGGGGGCAGGGACCGGAGCTATGCAGGAGGCGGGGGAGCAGCTGAGACTGACACTACAGATGTAAACACAGCCTCACAGCACGGCTGTGATTTATGAGGGATTGCAGAGTGCAGGGGGACCTTAGTGGGGTTTGGGATAGCAACAGAGGCTGGGCTGTATAGGCAGATCCAGCCTCTGTATGCAGATAACATTCTTTAAACACACCTCGGGTTCGCTTTAAAGTAAACCAGAGTCCTTGGAAATTAAAGATCTGAAACGTAACCGCAGCCTCCTCCCGAACCATAAACACGTCCCTCGCCATCGTCCTGCAGTCTGCCGTTCAGCTGCAATCAGCCCCGAAAACTCGCTCAGTCACTTCAGTCCGGGTCTACTGCACATGTGTGGGAGGTCCGCGCATGCGCAGAAGATCCAGACTGGACACGACTGAGCCTGTTACTGAGGTTGATCGCAGCTGAACGGCAGACCGCGGGAGGATGGCGAGGGACTTCAGACGTGTTCATGGGGCAGGAGGAAACCCCGGGTAAGTATCAAATCCTTACTTTACGAGATCTCTGGTACATTTTAAAGTGTACCAGAGGTGACATGTGACCTAAGATAAATGTGTATGTACAGTGCAAAACATTTTAATAACCAGGCTATTTTACTTGTTTTGCTGGCTGAAAGAGTTAACTTTTAGGCATAAAAATGACTGCTTCTGTCTTGTTGGTACCTTGACATGAATATAGTAAACATCACTGATAAGCAAAGTACAGCCGTAAACATTTTCCTGACAGAATACAACTTGTGAGAGCATAAAAAAAAGGCAATAGGTTATGTATTTTCATTTTGGGACACTTAAAGTGACACTGAAGCAAAAAAAAACCTCATGATATAATGAATTGGTTGTCTGGTACGGATGATTAATAGAACATTAGTAGCAAAGAAAATAGTTTCATTTTATCTTCAGGTATATAGCTTTTTTTTATTATTATTATTTATTTATAACATTGCATCGTTCTCTAATAATTGCAGTCTCCACAATACACTCAGCATTTTAACCACTTCCCGACCGCCGTATTGACAATTGGCGGCCGGGAAATGCACCCCGCAAGGACCGCCGTATTGACAATTGGCGGCGGTCCTTGTAGGGGCATGGGCGGAGCGATCGCGTCATCAGTGACGCGATCCTCCGCCCGGGATCGTTACTTGGGCATTTTGTCTCCGCTCGCCGGCCACTTAGCAGAGCCGGCGAGCGGAGGAATCCGATACTGTAGCCAATCAGAATGTATAAGGCACTTTGTTAAGTAAACAAAGTGCCTTATACGTGCTTCCTCCTCGCCTCGTGGTCTCATTGTTGCAGAGACCACTAGCGAGGAGGAAGCACTTTGTAAGTACCCAGCACACAGCCTTTTTTTTGCCTTACAGCCCCCTGATCACCCACCCCAGGCCTCATACCCCCCCTGATCACCCCAGCAGACCCCTGCCTAGCACCCTTGCACCCCTGCAAAACCCCCACCCCCCCCCACCTGCCACTAACTAGCGACGCTGCCCCTTAGTTTAGGTCCCTAGCCTGATCCCCCCCCCCTACCTTTAGATCACCCCCAGACCCCATCCCAGACTACCCCCCTGTATACTGTATACATCTGTATACAGCTACCTTACCCCCTGATCGCCCTCTGATCCCCCTCTGATCACCTGTCTATCACCTGTCCATCACCCCTCAGCACCCCCACCCATCAGAGCAGACCCTAACTGCCCCGCGGGGGTAACCGATCACCTGCCCAGGCCCTCGATTGCCCTCATACCCCCCTCCTGATTACATCCCCTGCTCTTTGTTTACATCTGTCCTCCCCAGCGATCACTAACTGATCTGCGATCAGTAACCCCCTGTGTCTGCCTCTCATCAGATCAGGACTCAGTCTGCCCCGTGCGGGCTCCTGATCAACCCCCCACCCCCTCAAATCGCCCTCAGACCCCCCCCCCCTAATCACCGTCCAAGTGCATTGTATTTGACTGTGCTGCGCTTGTATTCGATTGTGCTGCGCTTGTATTCGATTGTGCTGCGATTGTATTTGATTGTCCCGTGATCTGCTTCGATTGTCCCGTGATTGTTTGATTGCCTCTGAGACCCCACTTCCCACCAACCCCCACCCCACCACCACCCCCACCCCCCATCACCTTCCGAGTGCATCAGATTTGATTGTGCTGCGCTTGTATTCGATTGTGCTGCGATTGTGTTTGATTGTCCCGTGATCTGCTTCGATTGTCCCGTGATTGTTTGATTGCCTCTGAGACCCCACTTCCCACCAACCCCCACCCCACCACCACCCCCACCCCCCATCACCTTCCGAGTGCATCAGATTTGATTGTGCTGCGCTTGTATTCGATTGTGCTGTGATTGTATTTGATTGTCCCGTGATCGGCTTCGATTGTCCCTCCCCCCCACCACACCCAACCCTCCCCCCCCACCACACCCAACCCTCCCCCCACCACACCCAACCCACCCCACCACACCAACCCTACCCTCCCCCCCCCCACCACACCCAATTACCACCTTCCGAGTGCATCAGATTTGCTTGTGCTGTGATTGGAGTCGATTGTGCTGTAATTGTATTTGATTGTCCCGTGATTGTTTGATTGCCTCTGAGACCCCACTTCCTTTAACCCCAATACCTCTCAAATACTCCCTTTTTGCTAGGTAGGTGCTCTTTTTTTCTGGGTAGTCTCGGAGGAAAACCCCATAAATTTAGCAATCCACAATGGCAAGAAGGGGGCTTTCCGATGACGAGGTATACAGGTACATGGACCAGTCGGATGAGTTCTTTTGGGAAGAATCATCCGTCGAATCTTCCGGGTCCGGATTTGAACCTGTAGAAAGCAGTGGTTCCCTGACCGATAGTGATGACGAGGCTATGGTCCCGGCTAGAGCCAGGCGTACCAGACCCCAAGTCGTTAGACCGCAGGTGGCGCAGGATCCGCCTCAAGGGCAGCAGGGTGGTGCTAGCGCTGTTGATAGTTTTCTTGGTGAGGCAGGCACCAGCAGCGCAGCATCTCCTGGACTTGGTACCAGTACTTCTGTAGACCCTGGCGAAGTGGTGAGCGTCAGCATGGAAGTCGAAACTGGTACGGTGGCAAGTGCAGTAGTACCCCCGTCGCAGCCACCAAGAAGAAGACGGGCCCGTAGTACCCATAGACTCCCAGAGGTGCTGGCACAACCAGATTGGCAATCCCCTGATTCCGCCGCACCCGTAGTGCCCCCTTTCACTGCCCAGTCTGGAGTCCAGGTGGCGACAGCTCATCTAGGAACGGCCCTAGACTTTTTGCAGCTGTTCATCACCCAGGTTCTCTTGGACTTAATTGTGGTTGAGACCAACCGTAAAGCCACACAATTCATCACCGAGCACCCGGAGAGCATGTATGCCCAGCCTTTCGGGTGGAAACCAGTCCAAGTTTCCGACATTAAAATCTTTTTGGCCCTTATCCTTCACTTGGGACTAATGAAACAGAATGTATTGCGGGCGTATTGGTCTACGAACCCAGTACATCATGTTCCCTTGTACCCTGCTGCCATGTCCAGGACACGATTTGAGTCCATCCTGCGCTTCCTGCACTTCAACGACGACAAAACCTGTCATGAAAGGGGAGACCCTGCTTATGACCGGCTCCACAAAATTCGGCCCCTCATAGACCACCTGTCCTCAACATTTGCAGATGCTTATATCCCTGAACAGAACATCTGCGTAGACGAGTCCCTCTTACGCTTTACCGGGCGCCTTGGCATCAAACAGTACATCCCAAGCAAGCGCGCCCGGTATGGGGTGAAACTGTATAAGCTCTGTGAAAGGGCCACAGGCTATACATGTCGTTTTAGGGTCTATGAGGGAAAAGACTCAAAATTGGAGCCGGTCGGATGCCCTGACTACCTGGGGAGCAGTGGAAAGGTTGTGTGGGACTTGGTGTCACCCTTGTTCCGGAAGGGGTACCATCTTTTTGTGGACAATTATTACACAAGTGTGGCCCTCTTTCAGCACTTAAAGTTAGAAGGAATCCGATGCTGTGGCACTGCGCGGCCTAGTCGCCAGGGCTTCCCCCAACGGCTCGTTACCACCAGACTTCAACGGGGGCAGAGGGCCGCCTTGCGTACTGAAGACCTGCTCGCGGTGAAATGGAGGGACAAGAGGGACGTTTACTTTCTGTCCACCATTCACACAGACACGACAGTCCAAATTCAACGGGCAACTAAGGTCATTGTAAAGCCCCTTGTCGTCCACGAATATAATGTCAACATGGGAGGGGTGGACTTCAATGACCAGAGGTTAGCGCCCTATTTAATTGCCCGGGAAACAAGACGCTGGTATAAGAAAGTGTCTTTTTATCTGATTCAATTGGCAGTTTACAACAGCTTTGTTCTCTACAGTAAGGCTGGGAGAACTGGATCTTTCCTCCAATTTCAGGAACAGATCATTCTGGACATCCTGTATCCAGGAGGTGCCAGGCCCCCCCCCCAGATGCAACTAGCCGACTGCATGGTAGGCATTACGCCTATCAGATTCCGTGTGCCCCAGGTCAACGCATCCGAAGAAAACGTTGTCGTGTCTGCAGCAGGACTGGAAGAAGGAATGACACCAATTTTTATTGTCCCCGCTGTCCTGACCAGCCTGGCCTATGCGTAGGGCCGTGTTTTGAGAGGTACCACGAGCAGGTACACTATTAGAACCTAGGGAACTCCAGACACAGGAGTAGGCACACACTCAGTGGTCTTTCGCACATTGTCGCAGGGAGAGGAGAGGTAAGCTTGAAAACCAAACGGGTAAGCATAAAAGTGGCAAGAAGGATCGGTTTCCATGCTTGATATTGCTGATCTGTCCTGGGTTGGCGATATAAGACGGCATGTTTGAATTTCCCTTGAGTGTGGACACCCCCGGTTTATATGTGATTTGGGCCTATGATGATGCTTTAATGCCACACAGAGTCATCTCTATTGGCAGGCATATTGCTGTATCCTACAGGCATAATGCTGTATACTAAAGTTCTGAGGCCCAGTCACATAAGTTGGTGGCTCACCCTGAGTGCAGGGTGGCATGGGGTGTCTCTCTCCTGAGGTTATCACTGCCATTGATGTGGAGGAAGATCTGCCATTGATGTGGAGCAAGGTATGTTTGCCGTTCATTTTTCCTTTCAGCCCAGAGTGCATTACTTGTATACCCAATATAAGGAGGATAGCAGAAACTCCTAATACTGGCCATACATGTAATGATTGCAGAGACCCTAAAATGCCAGGACAGACTCCACAAATGACCCCATTTTGGAAAGAGGACACCCTAAAGTATTATGTGAGGTGCACGGTGAGTTCATAAAAGATTTTAGTTTTTGTCACAAGTTAGCAGAATTTTTTTTTTATTTTATTTTTTAACAAAGTGTCATTTTCCGTTTACTTGTGACAAAAAATAAAATTTTCAATGACCTTACCATTACCCTCATGGAATACCTTGTTGTGTATTCTTTCCAAAATGGGGTCATTTGTGGGGTTTGTTAACTGTCCTGGCAAGTGGGCAGGGTGCTAAATTGTGAGCACCCCTGTAAAGCCTAAAGGTACTCATTGGACTCTGGGCCCCTTAGCGCAGTTAGGGTGCAAAAAAGTGCCACACATGTGGTACCGCCGTACTCGGGAGGAGTAGTATAATGTGTTTCGGGGTGTATTCTTACACATACCCATGCTGGGTGGGAGAAATACCTCTGTAAATGACAATCTTTTGATTTTTTTACACACAATTGTCCATTTACAGAGTTATTTCTCCCACCCAGCATGGGTATGTGTAAAAATACACCCCAAAACACATTGTACTACTTCTCCCGAGTATGGCGATACCACATGTGTGGCACTTTTTTGCACCCTAACTGCGCTAAAGGGCCCAAAGTCCAATAAGTACCTTTAGGTTTTCACAGGTCATTTTGCGGAATTTGATTTCCAAACTACTCCTCACGGTTTAGGGCCCCTAAAGTGCCAGGGCAGTATAGGAACCCCACAAGTGACCCCATTTTAGAAAGAAGACACCCCAAGGTATTCCGTTAGGAGTATGGTGAGTTCATAGAAGATTTTATTTTTTGCCACAAGTTAGTGGAAAATGACACTTTGTGAAAAAACAATAAAAATCAATTTTCCGCTAACTTTTGACAAAAAAAAAATCTTCTATGAACTCACCATACTCCTAACGGAATACCTTGGGGTGTCTTCTTTCTAAAATGGGGTCATTTGTGGGGTTCCTATACTGCCCTGGCATTTTAGGGGCCCTAAACCGTGAGGAGTAGTCTGGAAATCAAATTCCGCAAAATGACCTGTGAAATCCTAAAGGTACTCATTGGACTTTGGGCCCTTTAGCGCAGTTAGGGTGCAAAAAAGTGCCACACATGTGGTATTGCCGTACTCGGGAGAAGTAGTACAATGTGTTTTGGGGTGTATTTTTACACATACCCATGCTGGGTGGGAGAAATACCTCTGTAAATGACAATCTTTTGATTTTTTTACACACAATTGTATATTTACAGAGTTATTTCTCCCACCCAGCATGGGTATGTGTAAAAATACACCCCAAAACACATTGTACTACTTCTCCCGAGTACGGCGATACCACATGTGTGGCACGTTTTTGCACCCTAACTGCGCTAAAGGGCCCAAAGTCCAATGAGTACCTTTAGGATTTCACAGGTCACTTTGCGGAATTTCGTTTCCAGACTACTCCTCATGGTTTAGGGCCCCTAAAATGCCAGGACAGTATAGGAACCCCACAAATGACCCCATTTTAGAAAGAAGACACCCCAAGGTATTCAGTTAGGAGTATGGTGAGTTCATAGAAGATTTTATTTTTTGTCACAAGTTAGTGGAAAATGACACTTTGTGAAAAAACAATAAAAATCAATTTTCCGCTAACTTTTGACAAAAAAAAAATCTTCTATGAACTCACCATACTCCTAACGGAATACCTTGGGGTGTCTTCTTTCTAAAATGGGGTCATTTGTGGGGTTCCTATACTGCCCTGGCATTTTAGGGGCCCTAAACCGTGAGGAGTAGTCTGGAAATCAAATTCCGCAAAATGACCTGTGAAATCCTAAAGGTACTCATTGGACTTTGGGCCCTTTAGCGCAGTTAGGGTGCAAAAAAGTGCCACACATGTGGTATCGCCGTACTCGGGAGAAGTAGTACAATGTGTTTTGGGGTGTATTTTTTACACATACCCATGCTGAGTGGGAGAAAAAATCTCTGTAAATGGACAATTGTGTGTAAAAAAAATTAACAAATTGTCATTTACAGAGATATTTCTCCCACCCAGCATGGGTATGTGTAAAAATACACCCCAAAACACATTATACTACTTCTCCTGAGTACGGCAATACCACATGTGTGGCACTTTTTTGCAGCCTAACTGCGCTAAGGGGTCCAAAGTCCAATGAGCACCTTTAGGCTTTACAGAGGTGCTTACAATTTAGCACCCCCCAAAATGTCAGGACAGTAAACACACCCCACAAATGACCCCATTTTGGAAAGTAGACCCTTCAAGGTATTCAGAGAGGGGTATGGTGAGTCTGTGGCAGATTTCATTTTTTTTTGGTGCAAGTTAGAAGAAATGGAAACTTTTTTTTTTTTTTTTTTTCTCACAAAGTGTCATTTTCCGCTTACTTGTGACAAAAAATAATATCTTCTATGAACTCACTATGCCTCTCAGTGAATACTTTGGGATGTCTTCTTTCCAAAATGGGGTCATTTGGGGGGTATTTATACTATCCTGGAATTCTAGCCCCTCATGAAACATGACAGGGGGTCAGAAAAGTCATAGATGCTTGAAAATGGGAAAATTCACTTTTTGCACCATAGTTTGTAAACGCTATAACTTTTACCCAAACCAATAAATATACGCTGAATGTTTTTTTTTTAATCAAAAACATGTTTGTCCACATTTTTCGCGCTGCATGTATACAGAAATTTTACTTTATTTGAAAACTGTCAGCACAGAAAGTTAAAAAAATCATTTTTTTGCCAAAATTCATGTCTTTTTTGCTGAATATAATAAAAAGTAAAAATCGCAGGAGCAATTAAATAGCACCAAAAGAAAGCTTTATTAGTGACAAGAAAAGGAGCCAAAATTCATTTAGGTGGTAGGTTGTATGAGCGAGCAATAAACCGTGAAAGCTGCAGTGGTCTGAATGGAAAAAAAGTGGCCGGTCCTTAAGGGGTAGAAAGCCCTAGGTCCTCAAGTGGTTAAATGATTTCAAAGAGCAGACTACTGACCCTTTGAACTTTTCTCTGCAGAAAAACCATGAAGAAAGAACAATGAGACGGTTGAGATAAGCGCTTCAAAAGATGGTGCTGTCCAAGACTTTATAGAGTCATAGAGCTCAAAGAAGCTCTTTTGCATAGATAACAACTGAAGTTTCTTAACTCTTCCTGTATTGGAAACAATATGAGACTCCTATCTGTGCAAATAATGTTTTATTTCTTTGTTGTACTACACATACAAATCATTATATCATACGTTTATTTTCATTTCAGATTCCCTTTAATTGACTGTTAACTGCCACAACAAAGCATTAAATGTACTTTGTAAATGTTTAAATATATATATATATATATATATATATATATATATATATATATAGTGTGTGTGTGTTTCGCCATCACTCAAACACCTTTACCGATTTCAATGAAACTTGGTTTACAGTGGGAGGATATGTTCTGGGGGTCTTGTGTCCCCCCTGCACATCTGGGTGGAACCACAAGCAGCTTGTCAGATTTCACCCATTCACGTCAATGGAAAAAATGTAAAATTCTTCCATTCTCACAGCAATAAAGCCAGAGTCCCCAAACTTGGCACAGTTGGTCACTTAGTGACCGAGGTGAAAAATTTGGGGAAAGTGGGTGGAGCAGAAAACAGATGATTTTCAATTCATATTCAATGGGAAAATGTAAACTGCAGCCATTCTTAGACTGTTAATCGCAGGGTTTTCAAACTTGCCACACTTGGTCACTGGATGACTGGGATTAATATTCAGGAAAGTGTGTGCAACTAATGAAAATTCACCTATTGATTTTCAAGAAGAATGTTTAAACTGCTGCCAATCTTAATGGCTGAGGCCTCAAACCTGGTACAGTTGGTCATTGGGTGACTGGGGTTCAAATTACTAAAGGGGGCAGAGCCACAAACAGCCAATCAGATTTCTTTGCTGGATAAACTGCTTCCATTCACACATTTTTTTTTATACCAGTAACCTGAAAGCTCACAAACTTGGTCACTGAAGTGGGTGGAGGCAGAGCCCCCCAAAAAATCACTGGGAAAATGTAAACTACAGTTTGTTGTAAAAACAACTTTTTAATAGCAGAGGCCTCAAACCTGGTACAGTCAGTCATTGGGTGACTGGGGTTTAAATTCAAAAAAGGGGTCAGAGCCACAAACCGCCAATAAGATTTGTTTCATTTCTATGGGAAAATTTTAATCTTTGAATCATTAAATCATTTTTTTTAATAAACATTGTTTGAAGTGTATAGAGATGGTCGGTGAGATGCTCTAGTCATGTATAACTACTTGTGTCAGTATGCCCTATTTCTTAGTGGTGAATTACAGCATGACTGCTGTGTGGGTCATATCTGTAGACTGTGCAGTGCATACAAAAGTGATTGAAGTTATCCAATCTTAACTTTTTTTTTTTTTTCCCATTACACTGTCAGACTTGGATGGTTCTCCCCAGCATCTGAGCATTCAGGCTGCCACTGGCAATGCCACTGCTGGATTTAGTCTGGCACATGGCGTCAGACACTCTGATCTCCTCCGGCATCGCACTATGCCACATATTATAAATAATATGTGACCGTATTTGGCCTTCCTGCAGCCAGCAATGCCACTGGATCTAGTCCTGATATAGTAAACCTTCGATATAGAAAACTACTTTGCCATGTCCCTTGACGTATACTATAAAGGGATTTTACTGTAGTCATTAATACAGTAGAATCTCTTTATAGTAAACTCCAATATAGTAAGCCGCTGGTTTATAGTAAACTCGGTCCCCAGGTCCCATACATGTGCTTGTATGAATATACAATGTATCACCAATTTTGATATAATTTGATATATACCGTATATTGACAAAATCTTCCACATCGCTTTACAGAGCATATGTAGTCTTGTCACTAACTGTCCCTCGGAGGAGTGCACAATATAATCCCTACCATAGTCCTATGTCTATTGCAGTTTAGGTTCAGTGATCTCCCCAGGCTCTTTTAGCCAGGTGCTCCACCCGGCTAGTTTTGGTGACCACCCGGCTGTCATCGGCTCATCTCATCTGTTGTAAGCAGAATTTTGCAGAGAAGAGTGAGCCCTGCATTCTCTCATCTCGCCCCACCCGGCTACTTTATCATGCCACCCGGCTGAAAAAAAACTTCTGGGGAGAACACTGAGGTTCAATTTTATGGGGAAGCCAATTAACCTATCTGTATGTTTGAGGGAAGTGGGAAGAAACCATGGTGCCTGGAGGAAACCCACACAGACACAGGGAAAACATACAATCTCCTGGCTGGGATTTGAATTGGGGACCCAGTACTGCAAGACAATAGTGCTATCCATTGTACTGTATTTAGAGTACTGTATTGTACAAGTATTATACAGTATGGCAACATAACCTGGTAATAGGTATAGGTTACAGATATGAGACATATTGGCAGCAGTGCTTTATGTACTTTGATGGAAATATTGTTACCATAAGACCATCCATCTTGCTGCAGAATAAATTGCGTTTTCTTGTTCATTTTCCACAACACCACGAACCCAGTGACTAGCAGCAAACCCTCTTATTTGCCAGTTTTATATACACATAAAAACTTTGTGGTCATGCTAAAATCATTGCAATACACAGAGTCCAACTGAAGTTTTTCTCAACAAAAGTGTGATTACCATTGGAAAAGCATCAGAACTAATAACGTTTATCTACAAGCACCTTATTCAGTATGCCAAGATTACAGCATAGATGACACTTACCTAGCTGTACAGCAAGTTGCAGGTAGTGGTCAGTATAGTGGCGTGATCACCTCTTGCAAATGGCCTGTAGATGCTTCTTGTCATACACTTAGATGACTTGTAACTTACTGTATATGACGCATCATTGTGGCAGGTTAAAATTTAGAAATCCAAAAGCATGGCCTGATGTGCAAATTATGATCCTTGTTCAACATCTCTCCTGCAACACATTTCTTTGTATAACTGTATCGGCCAATAGGGAGGCAGCATAAAGTGCTGGGTGGGGGTGAGGGGCTCAGGGAATTGTGTATTGTGGTCTATCACAATGTTTGTCATTGGATATGAGGTTACGTAGGTTTTCTGACATGGGAAAGATATTTTGCTAATGGATATTAGTGCAGAGATTTGCCCAGGCTTAAATATTTTGATTGTCACAAGACCGCACTCTCAGCAAGACACAATTAGGCCTTTTACATTTGGGATGTAAAGGAGTGTGTATTGCAGGAAATGGGCACAATGAGTGAATTCACAGCCCAGGAATGGCGTGTCACAAGTCCATGTTTGTGATTTCTATGGTTCTTTAGTGCTGCCTCCCAGGCAGATGATCCAGTGTTGTCAGTCTGGGAAGGGAAGGAGCAGGTCTGGCTCATATTCATTCACACTGTGTTTTAAGGCAGCATAAAGCAATATGAATACGCTAGATTCTCTGTGCTAGGAATTAATTGGCAGGCAATGGAGAACGATTTAGATTATGCCTATGTAAAAGTAAGTACAATATAGCTTCCGCCTTGCTTCTGCATGCTTTGCCATCGCTGCAAGCTTAAAATCAAGCGGTTTCACCCTTATTGATCGCAAGGAGTGCTCTCTCTGAACAACATGGACATTTGAGATTTCCGGTGGTTTATGACCAGGGCTATAATTCTGTACTAGAGTTGTATTATTGGGGTGACCTGGAGATACTAGACTCTTCTTCCAGACAACCATATGACCTCAGTTGTAGTGAGAATAGGCCTCTGGCATATAGTAGACTGATCCATTCAGTGATTGTTATCAGCAGCCCTCCAGTTTATGTAAATGAATTAAACAAGTTTTGTGGTGTTCATCTAACAATAGTTACACCTTAAATCGCATCTTGTTCTTCTTAATAAACATATTGCTTTCATTATGTTACATAGATGTTTATTATTGCAGTTATTTCTGCCTCTTGGGAAACACATGGTCAATGTTACACAGATGCCAATAATTGTAGTTATTTGTGTTTGTATAAATGGTTTTATAGCTTCTGCGGGGGAGCTTGGTGTTAATGGTGTTATATTTTTGCTGTATACAAGGCCTGGCGTTCTGACATCTGGTGCTGAGAGATCCGTGTGGGTGTCGGGATATACTCACCCCCTCATGTGTTCTCACTTTCTCAAATACTAGGAGCTTAGCATGGCAGAGGATGCATGCACAGCACTTTCAGGGTGTATTCATTACATTATAGCTCCTGCTGTTAATAGTATAGCGCTGCTACAATGGATGCAGCTGTCTTAAGACTTAATGTATGATGTGGCTTACACTTACTATATCAGTTTGATGAGCACATGTTCTGTAAATACTTCACATGCTAAAAATGTTTTCAGATTTCTTCTATTTTGTACAGTATGTTGTAGGGTTATCTGAAAAAAAATATAAGAACTCTATGGCTTATTTTAAGAAATTAAGAAATCTTTGAATCCCAGCGATGATAAAGATATAAGTTAACGTAAGAAGATACCTTCTAGTACGTTTGGAATGTGGCTTCTCGTTTCTTATTTCTTGTCTGTTTCTGTAACATAGTTACTTTGTTCGGTGCATCAGAGCTGACAGCTCAGTGGGTTCCTTCAAATATACAGTAATACAGATTTTGAATCATCTTTGTACTAAATAATATGTTATGGGTGGTGAGAGTGAAAATGTCTCCCCCCCCCCCCCCCTTAATTCATTGTAGCAAAAAGAGATAGGTGGTCTGTTTGGGACTTTTTAGGGGAAGTAAATTAAAGTGCACCCGAGGTGACATTGTGAGGTAAACTGTATGCACAGTACAAAACACAAATAACCAGGCTGTTTTACTTGCTTTATTTTGCTGCCTGAAAGAGTTAATTTCTAGGTGTGAAAGTGACAGCTTCTGTCTTCTCTGGTACCTTATGAGCAATATAGTAAACATCACTGATAAGCTAATTATAGTTATAAAAGTTTTTCTGGCAGAATATGACTTCCAAGCTCGGGAGAGAGATATAAAAGGTCAATAGTTGATGTATTTTAAGTCTGGAACACTTGATAGGCTGTCACTGATTAGAGAACGTAAACCATTTAACCTTTGTAATTGTTTAAATGTAAAAGGAAATCATGGGATACTTGAAGTAATTTTTAGGAATAGGAGGATAAATGTATAGAGATATGCGAAAGTTTGGGCAACCTTGTTAATCGTCATGATTTGCTTGTATAAATCGTTGGTTGTTGCGATAAAAAATGTCAGTTAAATATATCATATAGGAGACACGCACAGTAATATTTGAGAAGTGAAATTAAGCTTATTGGATTTTTTAGTAAGTGCAATAATTGTTTAAATAAAAATCGACAGGTGCATAAATTTGGGCACTGTTGTCATTTTATTGATTCCAAAACTTTTAGAACTAATTATTGGAACTCAGATTGGCTTGGTAAGCTCAGTGACCCCTGACCTACATACACCACAGGTGAATCCAATTATGAGAGAGTATTTGGGGGGGGGGGGGGG
This sequence comes from Hyperolius riggenbachi, assembly GCF_040937935.1. Classification (NCBI taxonomy): domain Eukaryota; kingdom Metazoa; phylum Chordata; class Amphibia; order Anura; family Hyperoliidae; genus Hyperolius; species Hyperolius riggenbachi. Next base: position 190,110,961 of record NC_090648.1, on the reverse strand, counting down.
GGGGTCAACTAAGTTTCAACTCCTCTTTTAATTTTCTCTGAAGAGTAGCAACATGGGAGTCTCAAAACAAATCTCAAATGACCTGAAGACAAAGATTGTTCACCATCATGGTTTAGGGGAAAGATTCAGAAAGCTGTCTCAGAGATTGCAGCTGTCTGTTTCCAAAGACCTACAACATAATCTTCACTGTGCATCGTTCAACCATTCGGTGCACTTTACACAAGGAGATGCTGTATGTGAGAGTGATGCAGAGAAAGCCTTTTCTCCGCCCACTGCACAAACAGAGCTGCTTGAGGTATGCTAAAGCACATTTGGACAAGCTAACTTCATTTTGGAGTAAGGTGCTGTGGACTGCTGAAACTAAAATTAAGCTATTTGGGCATAACAAAGGGCCTTATGCATGGAGGAAAAAACACACATCATTCCAAGAAAAACACCTACTACTTACAGTAAAATATGGTGGTGGTTCCTTCATGCTGTGGGGCTGTGTGGCCAGTGCTGGGACTGGGAATCTTGTCAAAGTTGAGGGACGCATGGATTCCACTCAGTGTCAGCAGATTCCGGAGACCAATGTCCAGGAATCGGTGACAAAACTGAAGCTGCGCCGGGGCTGAATCTTTCAACAAGACAACAACCCTAAACACTGCTCAGAGTTCACTAAGGCATTCATGCAGAGGAACAAGTACAATATTCTGGAATGGCCATCTCAGACCCCAGACCTGAATATAATTGAAAATCTGTGATGTGAGTTGAAGAGAGCTGTCCATGCTCGGAAGCCATCAAACCTGAATGAACTAGAGATGTTTTGTAAAGAGGAATGGTCCAAAATGCCTCCAACCAGAATCCAGACTCTCATTGTAACCTACAGGAAGCAATTAGAGGCTGTAATTTCTGTAAAAGCAGGATCTACTAAATATTGATTTCATTTCTTTCCTGTGGTGCCCAAATTTATGCACCTGCCTAATTTTGTTTAAACAATTATTGCACACTTTCTGTAAATCCAATAAACTTCATTTCACTTCTCAAATATCACTGTGTGTGACTCCTATATGATATATTTAACGGACATTTTTTATCGTAACAACCAACGATTTATACAGGAAAATCATGACAATAAGGTTGCCCAAACTTTCGCATCCCACTTTAATTGTTTATCTCATCAGTTTATTTTCACCTTGTGCTCACTTTAAGCACAGCTTTGAGGATTCCTGCAGGTTGGAGAGCACAGTGAATATAATCCTTGTCTGATAAACTATTCTCATGTCTTCAAAACAAGAAAAACGTTTGAGGACAGATAATTCAACACATGATGTACCCCAACTGGCGTTCATAGTAAACCTCCATGGCCCCCCTATGCGGAAACATAAAACCATTTTTGTGTATGTCATTTGATTCTGCGACGTTTGTGCGTTATTTTTTCCTACCACATTGGGCTCCATTCACAAAACTTCTAAAAAATGACTTGTTTATCACCTAATTGATAAAAATAAACTTTCAGCACATTTACAAGCAAAACAATCACTCAAAGTAAGTTGTTCCCGATTAACTTCAATTCAATATTTATTTTTTTACCTTAATTATATTTTTGCTCTTTGGAAGCTTAAAAATGTAACATAGATAAGATGGAAACGGCGAAACAGCTTTGTGAATCATGCCCATTGCGTGTTTTATTTCTTCTTCTTAGCCATTCATGATCTCTTGATGAAGTGAATGATTCTGTTTCAAAAATTAGTTGAAATCCACCATACAGTGGGTTGCAGAAGTATTCGGCCCCCTTGAAGTTTTCCACATTTTGTCATATTACTGCCACAAACATGCATCAATTTTATTGGAATTCCACGTGAAAGGCCAATACAAAGTGGTGTACACGTGAGAAGTGGAACGAAAATCATACATCATTCCAAACATTTTTTTACAAATAAATAACTGCAAAGTGGTGTGTGCATAATTATTCGGCCCCCTTTGATCTGAGTGCAGTCAGTTGCCTATAGACATTGCCTGATGAGTGCTAATGACTGAATAGGGTGCACCTGTGTGTAATCTGTCAGTACAAATACAGCTGCTCTGTGAGGGCCTCAGAGGTTGTCTAAGAGAATATTGGGAGCAACAACACCGTGAAGTCCAAAGAACACACAAGACAGGTCAGGGATCAAGATATTAAGAAATTTAAAGCAGGCTTAGGCTACAAAAAGATTTCCAAAGCCTTGAACATCCCACGGAGCACTGTTCAAGCCATCATTCAGAAATGGAAGGAGTATGGCACAACTGTAAACCTACCAAGAGAAGGCCATACACCTAAACTCACAGGCCGAACAAGGAGAGCGCTGATCAGAAATGCAGTCAAGAGGCCCATGGTGACTCTTGCCGAGCTGCAGAGATCTACAGCTCAGGTGGGAGACCCTGTCCTTAGGACAACTATTAGTCATGCACTGTACAAAGTTGGCCTTTATGGAAGAGTGGCAAGAAGAAAGGCATTGTTAACAGAAAGCATAAGAAGTCCTGTTTGCAGTTTGCCACAAACCATGTGGGGGACACAGCAACCATGTGGAAGAAGGTGCTCTGGTCAGATGAGACCAAAATGGAACTTTTTGGCCAAAATGCAAAACGCTGTGTGTGGAAAAACTAAACTTAGTGAAAACTAACACTGCACATCACTCTGAACACACCATCCCCACTGTCAAATATGGTGGTGGCAGCATCATGTTCGGGGGGTGCATCTCTTCAGCAGGGACAGGGAAGCTGGTCAGAGTTGATGGGAAGATGGATGGAGCCAAATACAGGGCAAACTTGGAAGAAAACCTCTTGGAGACTGCAAAAGACTTGAGACTGTTGCGGAGGTTCACCTTCCAGCAGGACAACAATCCTAAACATAAACCCAGGGCAACAATAGAATGGTTTAAAACAAAACATATCTATGTGTTACAATGGCCCAGTCAAAGTCCAGATCTAAATCCAATCGAGAATCTGTGGCAAGATCTGAAAACTGCTGTTCACAAACGCTGTCCATCTAATCTGACTGAGCTGGAGCTGTTTTGCAAAGAAGAATGGGCAAGGATTTCAGTCTCTAGATGTGCAAAGCTGGTAGAGACATACCCTAAAAGACTGGCAGCTGTAATTGCAGCAAAAGGTGGTTTTACAAAGTATTGACTCAGGGGGCCGAATAATTACGCACACCCCACTTTGCAGTTATTTATTTGTAAAAAATGTTTGGAATGATGTATGATTTTCGATACACTTCTCACATGTACACCACTTTGTATTGGTCTTTCACATGGAATTCCAATAAAATTGATGCATGTTTGTGGCAGTAATATGACAAAATGTGGAAAACTTCAAGGGGGCTGAATACTTTTGCAACCCACTGTATAAGGGCTGGGGCACACCGAGCGGCTTTTTGAGCGTTTTTGCGGATACGCTAGGGTAATGTATTTCAATGGGGGTGTGCACACCACAGCGGGAGGCGTTTTGCAGAAACAAATCCTCTCGGGGTGAGGCATTTTTTGGATTGCGGAGGCGTTTCTGCCTCAATGTTAAGTATAGGAAAAACGCAAACCGCTCTGAAAAACGGCAGATCAGAGCGGTTTGCCAGGCGGTTTTGTTACAGAAGCGGTTCAGTAACAGCTTTACTGTAACAATATATGAAATATGCTACACAGAAATCCGCAGCAGCAATCCGCAAAACTCCTCATAAAAATAAAAAAAAGCGTTAAAATCTGCTAGCATTTTGCAGATCTGCTAGCGGTTTTTGGTGTGCACCAGGCCTAACACTGGACCAGCCCTGAATGTATTGGTGTAAACATATTATCCTTGTATTGCGGTCCCTCTCATGCCTTACAGCGTGACTAAATAATAGATTCATTCAGCATATTCCCTTGATTTGGGTTTTGATAATTAGGGATGATTACTGATATGCAAATAGTTTCTCCTTGCATTCAAATTATATGTAAATCCTATGCATCTTGAAATTTTACCAATCAGAATAATGTCCTGTCAGTTTTTATTGGTCCAAGTTCAAGCTGCATAACCTTTACATGAAATCGGAATGCACTGAGAAATGATTTACGTCTCATTGGTCATTTGATTGCTCTTTCTTTTAAAACATTTCAGTAGGGATGCCAGCACCAATTGAGTTTTTGTTCATGTGTAGAATAGCCTTTGTTCTGTTTTTAAGACAAGTGAATGGCATATTAGACAACCTTTATCTTCACTCTATTCACCAACCTCTGGGTTTCATCAGACTAGTACTTCATTTATACTCCTCCTAAAAAGTCCCAACCTCAGCACTTCTTTTCTAATTTGAATTTTCGCTGCGTTGGAAAAACGCAAACCTTTTTTTTCATATGTGAACACACAGGCACTTATTCAAATCCTTTTTTCTCCTACGTTTTCTCCTAGGTGACATTTTCATGCCTTATCGATAAAATGCCCTTTAACCCCCCAGCATGCAGGAAAATAAATCTCACATTACCCTTTTCACCTATTATTGGAGTGTTGAGAATTTATAGGAGAAGGCTCAGGGTAAAAGCGAGTAAGGGCGTGTACACATTATAAGTTTTTTTGCTTATTTTTAAGTGCTGGCGGTTTTAGAAAACACCTTAAATGTGCTTGTGCAATGTTAGCTTATGTGGGTGTTCTCACATAAGCGATAAGCTTTCTATCCAATCGTAAATGCGGCTCCTTCACCATTTTCAGATTCAACAGAAAGGATAGGGAAATCGCTAAGCGCTTGGAAAAGCGATTTTTCCAAGCGCTTTTAGTGAATAAATACTGTACATTATATTTATTCATATCCGTAGCGAAGAGTTCACTTCCTGACTGACGTCAGGAAGTGAATAAAAACCGCTACACAAAAGCGCTTAGAAAAGCTCTTTTCTAAGCAAAAATGGCTGTGAAAGCGTTTCGAAAAGTGCTTTCAAAATCGCTCAATAATTCACTCAGCGCTTGCGATAGTGCTGCCAATTTATAATGTGAACAAGGCCTAAGGGCCATTGGCGCATATGCAATTAACTTTTTCTCCTAGGTGATATTTTGACAACTTGTAATTAAAATGCCTTTTACACCACCAGCAAGCTAGATGATACTCAAAATAATTTTTTAGCACCTTTTCACCTATTTCTGGTATTTTTTTCAGTTGCAAAGTAGGAAAAAAATATTTTGAAAAGTAAATGAAAAATTATCTCCTAGGAGAAAAAGTTAACCCCCCTGGCGGTCTATTAAAAACCGCCAGGGGTCAGCAGAGCAGTTTTTATTTTTTTTATATTTATTTATTTTTTTTAATCATGTAGTGAGCCCAAGGCTCGCTACATGATAGCTGCTTCCCAGCGGCATCCCCTCACCCTCTTCGATCGCCTCCGGCGATCTCCGATCAGGAAATCACGTTCAAAGAACATGATTTCCTGGAGAGCTTCCCCCATCGCCATGGCGACGGGCGGCATGACATCGTGACGTCATTGGGAGTCCCGATCTACCCCTCAGCGCTGCCTGGCACTGATTGGCCAGGCAGCGCACGGGGTCTGGGAGGGGGGGGGCGGTGCGGCGCGCCGAGTGGCGGACAATCGGCGCAGAGCGGTGGCGATCAGAGTGCACACACAGCTAGCAAAGTGCTAGCTGCGTGTTGCAAAAAAAAAAATTATGCAAATCGGCCGAGCAGGGCCTGAGAAATCCCCGTGCGCGGCATAGCCCGAGCTCAGCACGGGCTTACCGCCAGGGAGGTTAATTGCATACGGGCCATAGCCTCTAAAACAAATTAAAAAGAAATGCAGGCAAAAATATGAATGTTTGCCACATGTACACGTGTGAGCCCTGCCTTTATACTGTGATTTAAAAAATGTTTTCTGATCCGGCAGAAATCCAGACTCCTTTTCCTTTCTTTTTTTTACATTTTTTTATTGCTGTTCAAGCATAATAAAATTTAGAACACTTTTATCAAACATGTTGAGCAGATAAATACTTGGAGAGTAGCCCCCATTTATAAATGCACAGATGCTCATTTTCTTTTCTATAAAATATCTGAAAGAATGGATCCTACCATTGCCAGTTTCTGATAATGCTACTTTCCTATTCAGATTCAGAGTTTATTTGCCAAGAATTATTCATGGTACACACGGCATAGACGCAAGAAATAAACGAGAAAAGAAACAAAAGCAACAACCCCCCCCCCCAAAAAAAAACAACAACAACACAGCAATACAGCAGGAATTTGACATTGAGACAGACTGGATGTGATATACAGCATATGATTGGAAGTGAGCCTAGAAAGCTGGAGGGTTGTACATGAGAGAGTGGTTACGAGTTCAGGAAAAGGACCGCTTGGGGAAAAAAGGAGTTCCTATGTCTGGTGTAGATGATTCGGAGGAGGCAGCCAAAGGGGAGGCTGAAGTAGTGCCTGCCGGGGTGGGAGGGGTCATTCATAATCCTGTTTGCCCTTGACCTCGATCGGATGGTGTACAAGAGGTCCAGAGGTGGCAAGGGTGATCCTATGATCCTTTCTGCAGCGTTGATGACTCTTTAGAGTTTGAGCCTGTCGCTTGCGTATGCACCTACGTACCACACCACAATGGAGGAGCATAGGATAGACTCAATGGTTGCGGTATAAAAACAGGAGAACAGTTCCAGCGGCAAACTAAACTTCCTCAGTTGTCTCAGGAAGAATAGTCTCTGCTAAACCTTCTTCTGGATTATGCTTGGGTTCTTCCCCCCCCCCCCCCCCACCGCAGGTCATCTGTGATGGTAGTGACCAAGAAATGGGCACTTGACACTCTGGGGACATAGGAGCCCTCTTTATCACTCGCTGAATGATTATCCATTTAATCTCAGACAGATTTCTGCTGGATTGATTAAAAACTCTTTTTCTGAATTGATCATACTTCTAGTGTTGTATTAATAAAATGCAATGCAATAAATCTCTGGCGGATGTCAGTCTTTCCCCTCCACCTGCCTTCACCCCCCCTCGCATTTGCCTGACTAACCTGTCCAGTTACGCTTTCCTTCAATTAAGCTGCTCAGTATCTATGAATTGATTGGTTGGGTATGTTAACAATAAAGGAGTCCACTAATGTTACAATCTTGTTAGGGAACAGGAAAGAGTATGTCCGGCACTGTAGCGAGTATTATTATCGTTGTCAACAAACCAATCACGTTGTATCAATCAGCAATCTTCAATAATGAATCCATACCATAGAGAGGGCAGATGTGACAGCAGTGGGTGCTCGGCACTGAAAACAATGTTATGTTAGATTTTGCTATTGTTGTAGTCTGGCATACATATACCTATCATGGGATTGTGCAAGATTAGACTTAACAATGTTGAGTTTTCAGGCTGTAACACTTATCCTCTGGACAGAACACTTCCTAAATTACTGACCCATAGGGATGGCCCTTGCCTAGAACTCATGGAGAAGCATGTGATCAGTTTAATCAGCTGATAGATGTGCAAGGCTCCGATTTGCTGAACATGATTGTGTTAAACCAGGAAATCAACACAGCAAATCAGAACCTTACAAGTTGATCAGCTGATCAAACTGATCACATGCTTCTCCATGAGTTCTCCTAGGCAGAGCCATCCCTATTCACCTGGGACAAGTGTTTAGGGGTGTCAAGCTAGACTTTTATAAATTCACTTATTCCAGGCATTTTTTTTTAATTCGATCTATCCAGGTAGGAATCTACTAAGGTGCTCATTAATAATACAGTCTTTTTGGCTTCACTCATGTTTCGCCACACAGTGCAGGTGCCACTCCGTGTATTCAGCTGTGCTCCCACCACCCCACAAACAGGCAGGCTCACCGGATACAAACCACCGCTCTATCTGGTGGATCTCTTGCTTGGCACGTATCTTTCACTAGGACATCAGTAATCCATTCTCAGTAATAGAATATAAAACAGCCTTTATTCCTCAATAAAACAGATAAAATTTCATTGCGCAATATGTTTGCTCAATTAAAATCAAAACAGTGCTACTCTGGCACTCCAGCAACTTACAGACGCTGTCGGTACCATGGGCAGCGTCCCGCTCTCCCAATTCCCCACGGTCTCCAAGTCCCTCTGCGCTCCAGCTGCTTCCGTACATGTGATCTGCATCAGGTGTACTGGCTCTGACCTACGCGCTTCACCATCATCCAGACTCCATGGGGGCTGAAGAAAAGGATTATAGGTAGTTCACACAGATCATAGCTCACTTGGTATCTGACAGTGGAGGGCCCTGACACCCAACCTGCAGCAGTCCAGTACCCACTGCACTGCCATACAATATGCACTCCGTGAGAAATCACCCAGAATCCACTTATTCAGTGTTTTTCACAGCTATTTCCTGTTCAAATTTTGTAAAGCATCTTATTTGTTAAAAAAAACAACTATCAAAGGAACTGTTTTTTCTGTAAACACCACATACCTATAGAGCTTTTAGCCAGCATCACTAGCAAGCTTTTATCAGGTCTCTCAGCTTAGCCTGTGTGAAATAATTACAGCTTGTAACAGAGTCGGCATCAATGCTAGAGCCATACCATGTGGGAAGGTTACACTTCTCTGTCACTAGTCACAGAGGATTGATTTACTGTTTGTTTCTGCCCTGCTCACACACACTGCTTTATCACAGATTATATAAGAACAGGTGAGATTTTTGCAAATATAAAAGGTTTTTAAAGAGGAATGTTTCATTTATTCCTGTCAGACTTGGAAGCTTACAATCTCCCATTCAGAATGGGCTGTTCCTAGCTGTAAACACTGTTTACTTTAAAGTGAACCTCCAGACTAAAACTCTACTCGGCAGAACTGAAAAGGCTTGGTGTTTCTTTAACAGTTTCACAGCATCAGAACTTTGTTTTTCTTATAGAAGTCTCATTTTTTAGCTGTATTTTTAGCTAAGCTCCGCCTCATCAAAGAAAACTGCCCGGGCTTTTTCCCCTGATGCTGTGCAAAGCTTGATGGGATTTCTGATGATGTTGTTCTCGTTGCCTAGGTGATCAGCACACAGGACAGTTGGAACTGTGTCTCATGCTCCCTGTCACCTTCTTTCAACCAAAAAGATGACTGCCCTCATGAAATCACAAACCTTTGCCTGTTCTTTTAAAACAGGGTGGGTAAGCCATTATATTACCGATCTATTTTAATTAACATAACTAATGTAACTTAATGACAGTATGTTTGTTTAGGCTGACGTTCCTCTTTAAGGTGGCCACGAACGATCCATTGTTTTTTACCCAATCTTACCAAATCTATATAGTAGAAGAGTAATCTGAGTAAATATATTGAATGTTTATGATAGGCAGTCTCTTATATTACATAGGAATGGTAAGATTGGATGAAAAAGATTGTATTGTTAGTGGCCACCTTTAAGGTGGCCACACACCATACAATTTTTTAAATATCTGTTCAATTTAAGAATTGCAATCAATTTTTCTGACTGATTGTAACATTTCAAAAATATGACCAATGTACCACACACCTATGTCCAATTTTTTCGTCAATTATGATAAAAATGATTGAAAACTCAGAGAAAATTGCTAGGGTGTGTATATTAATAAATGAACAATCCAACACACACCATACAATCTTTAGTAGAAATTGAAGAGAAATATCTGGCATTCCGGATCGATTTTAATCGAAAAAAACGGGAAATCCGATCGGATTTTTCAGTCGAATGAAAAAAAAACTTTCGATTTTTTTCCGAGAGATACGATCGTTTTTATCGAATTACTGTAAAATCGGATCATTTTATTGTATCGTGTGTGGCCACCTTAAGACTGCATGAGCAAAAAGACTCAGAAACACACAGAACTGGAGGTGATGAGTTATATACACACTCTTTGAAGCTATATTTCTGCTTTCTGAACACATTTTAATCAGTTTTATTGCTAGTGAGGTCTGTTTCTGTATGCTGGATGTCCTGGGCACAACCCTCCATAGTAATACCCACAGTGAAAACTGTTCTCTGTCATTTTTTTCTTCACGCAAATGAAAAGATGGGGGAAAAAAAGCCTTTGTATTGCTATTTGCTAGTAATTACTTAAATATATGTGGTATTTAGTATTTTAGTTAACTTTAACATTAATCTACAGCTCTGATGAAACTGTCTGTGGTGACATCATAGGTGTTTTCTTTTGAAGACTTTTTATTTTTTATTTTATTGCGATAAACTGAAATGATACAATTCCAATTAAACATGAAGTAAAAGCCTTATTGATATAGAAGTACCCACCAGCTGCCCTGGGGGTACCTGGACTTCAGCACGCCCAGGATTGCTTGACAAGGTTTCCCAGTCAGCTGGCTGTCTCTGCAGACATAGATTGTTGTCTGATCTGCTGGAAGGGACCAGCCTGGACAGCTGTGTTTTTGTATCTGTAACTTCCTTCAGGGGAAATTCCACTTTTGTTGAGAAAATCTCTGTGCTTTTATTTTGGCTTTGGTTGCATACACGTGCCCCCGCTGCAACACCACTGGGCATGTATATATGTCCAGATTGAGTTACTGTAGCTCAAACTGGACATGTGTATGCATCCAGGTAGACTTAAAGGACAACTGAAGTGAGAGATATATGGAGGATGCCATATTTATTTCCTTGTAAGCTATACCAGTTGTCTGGCAGCCCTGCTGATCTATTTGGCTGCAGTAGTGTCTGAATAACACCAGAAACAAACATGCAGCTAATCTTGTCAGATCTGACAACAATGTCAGAAACGCCTGATCTGCTGCATGCTTGTTCAGGATCTGCGGCTAAAACTATTAGAGGCAAAACATCAACAGGAAAGCCAGGCAACTGGTATTGCTTAAAAGGAAATACATATGGCAGCCTCCATATAACTCTCACTTCAGTATAACTCTCACTTCAGTTGACCTTTAGCTAGTTAAGGTCACTTGCTGCTCATGTTTTATTCTTAAAGAAAACCTGAACTGAAAATTAAAAGTCAAAATAAGCATACACAAGTCCTACTTACCTTCCATGTAGTCTACTCCTCAGTGTCTTTCTCCTGTCCCGCGTCCTGTTTGTTCACTGTGCTTAAGGGAATTTTTCGTCCTCCATTTTGAAAATGGCCATTACCCATAACAGCTCTCTGGTCAGCACACAGTTAAACTGTAACATCGTCCACTTGAGCCATAGGGAAACATGGACATTACCTGGTATATCCGTTTTCCTCTCAGCTATAACTGACAGCAACTGATATTTTATTGACAGCAACTGATATATTTCAGATCTGACAAAATATTGTCAGAACTGGAAGGGATTATTGTCAGAAGAAAATGGTGAGCTTCTGAGAGGAACTGATGGCAAGGTAACTAATGTTCATTTGAAGTTACCTCATGTGTTTATTTTAAATATTTGTACTCAGTACAGGTTCTCTTTAACTTCTTATCTTAAAATACTGAATAAGGTATAAGGGAGTTCATAATAAAAAACGTCCAAGAACCTGATTATGTATTTGAGACCTGGACAGCACCACAGGAATGGTCATTTCTCTCTAGTGAATGATTCCTCCATCTGTGTGGCTTTTGGCAGGCTGAGTCTTGTTTCACTTGGGAACTCAACCCACAGCCAAATTTCCTGGCCCACCCGACCATTGCAGCCAGTATAAACCCAGATAGACTTGTATCCTGCTCCCCTCATCAAGTCTCTTACATGTAGTAAATAGGAACCAACTTTGAAAGACTGACTCCTTTATTTTGTATTAGTGGGCAGACTAGAGACACAGACTACTGCATGGAAATCTTGTCACTGGAGTCAGAAACCTTTATAAGGAGCTAATAGAAACTGAAGGAATCAGCACACTTGGACTACAGTATTTTGAAGCCTAGTGTGACAATTTAGGCCTCTTCTTTTCAGTATCAGACTGCCTTATCCTTATCTTATCTACTTATTTTAAAATAAAATTGTAGTAACAGTTGCTGAAAATGATGTGAAGCTATAGCCTGTGTCAATTATGTGAAGCTCGCAATCGCCAGACTGCTGCATTTTGGTGCGTTTGGAGAGAAAAAGCGTGTGATCTTTTTGCCCCCCGCGATTCCGCAATTCAAACGTCTTTTCCTGCCAAGTATTATTTTCTCCCATCAGAAATCGCAACTGCAAAGCACTACAATCACACCCTATAACCGATAGAAATAAAGAGAAACACTATCGTACTTCTACAACATCTACGGGTGGGGGAGGGGCAGAAATCTTTATTGTACCCTGACAAGCGCATTTGAAACGAGAAGCTGTATATTTCTATTTTTGTTCTCTATACCCCTGCATTGTTTTATTTAAAAAAAAATGTATGCAGTATTTACATCTGTCCATGTCCTAATAATTGCATATAAAGAATGAGCCTGAACTAAGAGATTGAACTGTTTGAGGATAATATAGTATAAAATAGCCTGTTATTGTATTACGTCATTTGGTTAGTTTTTCTTTCCTTTTATTGCCTATTTGCCTGGGGTTATTCCTAAACCATCCATCTTTTCAACAACAAGGTTCCCCGTCTTTGACGTACTTGTTGTTGTAGAGGTACATCCCTTATACATGGTGAGCTTTATCTTTTCTTTTTTTTAGGATCACTTAGGGAGACATGAATCACACCCTGAGTTAGTGTAGCTGCTGTTCAGCAGAGGTTATTACAAGCCTCAGGGCTAGGAGCAGGGCTTTGTGGGTCGTGTTAGCAGCACTGGCTGCCATCTGTTCTGTCTTGCTTTGTCCTCCTGTTAGAACAAAAAAATGTTTTTTTAAAAATGCAATAATAGATTCTTGTCATTTGCGTATTTAATTTAAGAATCTCATGATCTATAAAACTATTTTTTGATTGTTTAGAAATGCAGGATTGGTTATCTTTCGATGCCCTTTACAGTACTGTTTTCTTGTCTGAAAAGGCCCTAAACTGCCGCCTGATCTGAGTGTAATTTAGCATGTGTATGCTGCTTTATTTCTCTTGATTTGTGTACAGCTTTCAATACTTCAGTTATCCTCTGCTACTTTAGATTAATTCCTTCCTAGTCACATAAGGCACGCTTTCTCTTGTATTTTCGACTTCAGTGGAATGCCAATTAATATTGCCCACTTAATAGTCTCATCCCCTCTGCTGCTGGAGTTCCACAAGGCTCAGTCCTTGAGCCTCATTTTTCCATCTGTATTTACATTCTGGATCAGCGTTGTCACTCTATATTCAAACTTAATTGTAACAAGTTAACCACTTGACTCTAATGAAAGTAACACCTTGTGCTTGCACTTTCCAGGTGCAGGAGTCCGCTAAAATGCCAGTGCATGCCCTCATCTCCTCTTTACCTCCCTTCATACTCCTCAAATGCTGCTTCTGTCTGTGAATCCAGTCCATTAGTTGCCCTTATAACAAAACATACAGTACAATACAGTTCAAGCCTCTACATGCAAATATCTTGGTTCCTCCAGGCTTCACTCCACAATTTTTCTAAAACTGTCCTATTTTGCGATCTGCTATTGATCTTCTCCTATCACCCACCCTAGCCATGCAAAATGCGCCCTTTATAGTATTTTCAATAGTACATTCTGACCAGTGGATAAGGGAGAGGAAGGAGCAGCAGGAAGCTTTTCACAGCAAAATACAGTTGCCGTCAGCCAGTATAATACAACCTGGACAGTGTTCAATAATTGACCTGGGTAAGCTGCAGAAGACATGAGATTCCTGTATATCCCATAATGAATAGATATGATCACAAATGGTCATTTCAGGCCACAGTAGTGGCTTTTTACAGGTAGAACTCATTGGTCTATATGCAATCAACTTTTTCTCCTGATATTTCTCCTAGGTGATAATTTGTCATGTTTTCTTTTAAAGTGGTATTGTCAGCAACAAGATCAAATTCCATTTAAACACTGCATTGTGTTTTTAATGCTGCCAGAAATCTCACCCTGATTTGCAAGCACTCCAATCTAGTCAGGAATGTCTCTGCTGTACTTGTTGTCTCAGTCAGCTGATCTCTATTCTCTGCCATTGCTGAAGTCAGTGAGAGAGGGAAGCTTGTCATCTCCCCTCCCACATTCCTGCTTCTCTCTGATTGGGCAGAGCACACCGTACTGTGGCAGGCTTGGCTGAAATCTGATGCTTGTGCTTACAGGTGGTTAGAATGCAAGCCAGAATGACTCATCACGTTGGAGCAGAATTAAGGGAAGAAGTGACATCAGGGATTTAGCCTCAGACTGTGGGAAAAAGAAATGGCTCCTGCCTAAAACAGAATTCTCTTTATTTACTACTAGTGACCTTAGTTTAAAAATGGGCTAGGTCTGTCTCTACGCACCTGCCGCGCGCATCCGTCACGCGCGTGCTCACACGCCCGCCTGGCCCTGTCCCTGTCGTCCTGCCTGTGTGAGGCTGGGTCCTTGCTGCGCACATGCGCAGTAGCCAAAAGCACGGACCCAGCTACACAGAGAAAACTGTCCCTGCTGCTGTATGCAGGGACAGTTGCCTATTATTTTATAGGATATGAAATTCACTGAAATCAAAACGTGGATAGTACAATACATCTGTTATTTAAGTAGAGCAAGTTTTATCTACTTATATTTTTTCTTGGCATAGTATGGCTGATCTACCTGCTTTAAAGAGGAGATGTTAGGTAAAGGCTCTTAGAGAAAAAAAACACATATATCAGTAGCTAAAGATTGGCTGTACTTACATTACATATGCATTTCACTGTCCACGTTTGGATTTCACAGAATTTTTATATAGTATTTGCAGAGAATGATGCTCCTGACAGCTCATGGCAGGTTCCATGTTTGTCTGTCTCCTATGAAGCCAAATGTGTCATCATGTCCTCCCTGCTTCCTGATGATTCGACTCAGAAAAAAGACAACACTACTGTGCAGTGAATATTAATTAGCCATGTGGCTAGGAACAATAGCGGACTCATGCAGTATACTCTGCCCTGTGATTTTTCAGTGCTGTGAGCTGCACTGCGTTACATGCTGTTGTAACATGAGCCTGTAACTTCTCACTAGCAGCAGAGGGGAGGACCTAAGGTGGGAAGAAGCAGCCCCAGAATGCTTTGCAGTATGGTATGAGGCCTCCCGGCCTCTTAAAGTGAACTAAGCAGCTCCTGGCTTCAAATAGCTGCAAGGGATGCCATTGTTCAGAAGCTCAACCCCTGCTGTTTTACAACTAGCATTGTCCAGGCTAGGTGTAAAATTCTTCAACTGTAACTGATGTTTTTGAAGTACAATGGGGGTTTGTTTGTGGTCAGTTAAGTCTAATGAGGTGATTTCTTATCTGTGTTCCACAATTTCCTGCTCAGCGACCGCAGGTCCTTTGCGGACGGACAAAGTGGCTATTTTAAAGAGAACCCGAGGTGGGTTTGAAGAATATTATCTGCATACAGAGGCTGGATCTGCCTATACAGCCCAGCCTCTGTTGCTATCCCAAACCCCACTAAGGACCCCCTGCACTCTGCAATCACTCATAAATCACAGCCACGCTGCTGACAAACAGCTTGTCAGAGCTGGCTGTGTTTATCTCTATAGTGTCAGTCTGCTGCTCTCCCCGCCTCCTGCAGAACTCCAGTCCTCGCCTGCATCACTTCCCTCCCTGCTGATTGGAGGGAAGGGACAAGGGCAGGGACCGGAGCTATGCAGGAGGCGGGGGAGCAGCTGAGACTGACACTACAGATGTAAACACAGCCTCACAGCATGGCTGTGATTTATGAGGGATTGCAGAGTGCAGGGGGACCTTAGTGGGGTTTGGGATAGCAACAGAGGCTGGGCTGTATAGGCAGATCCAGCCTCTGTATGCAGATAACATTCTTTAACCTCCTTAGCGGTAACCCCGTGTGTGACACGGGGTAAGCCGCCGGAGGGTGCCGCTCAGGCCCTGCTGGGCCGATTTACATAATTGCCCGATTGCCGCCGCCGCGCGCCCGATCGCCGCTATCCGGTGCGGCGCGCGGCCCCCCCCCCCCCCAGACCCCTGCGCTGCCTGGCCAATTAGTGCCAGGCAGCGCCAAGGGGTGGATCGGGTCTCCCAATGACGTCCCGACGTCGGTGACGTCATTCCGCCCCGTCGCCATGGCGACGGGGGAAGCCCTCCAGGAAATCCCGTTCTTTGAACGGGATTTCCTGATCGCCTATCGCCGGAGGCGATCGGCGGGGCTAGGGGGATGCCGCTGAGCAGCGGCTATCATGTAGCGAGCCCTTGGCTCGCTACATGATTTAAAAAAAAAAAAAAATAAAAAAAAAACTGCTGCGCTGCCCCCTGGCGGTATTTTTCATACCGCCAAGGGGGTTAAACACACCTCGGGTTCTCTTTAACCCTTAGATGTAAAAAAATGAGGTAAATTGAAAGTTTTTTTAATAATAAACCACATTTTTAGAATGCATTTTTTAATTTGCTATAGAGCTGCCCTGGGTGTTAAAAATTATGCTCGGTTCACTTTAAGAGCTTGGGTCTTACAGTAAGTAAGAGAGATTTTTAACTTCAGTATTGCCTTTTTGGCTTCCTTCTAAACTGTTTAACACAGGAGAATAGAGGTTTAAATTAGCTTTTGCAGCCTGACAGTTACTCTTTAAGTAACATTTCAGTACTCCTCAATTAAAAACTACCAAAAGGTAGATGAACATTTACCATCAAAATTATTGTTAATATTTTCTGGTGGTTCAAAAAGCAAGTTATTGAAAAGTTGTGAATATACCACCTAGGGGAAAACTAAGGAGAAAATGTTAATTGCACGTGGGCCACTGGCTTTTATTCAATTCACCTTTTCTCCTAAGTTTTCTCCTAGATGATATTTTCACAGTTTGTCAATAAAATGCCTTTTAAGCAAGCAAGTTAATACTTCAAATAATTTTGCTAGTACTTTTTCACCTACTTTATTTTTTTTGCGCTTTTTCAATTGCAGAGTACTGAAAGGTTATTTTAAACAGAAAATGAAAAATTATCTACTAGGAGAAAAAAAAATGAACTGAATAAGGGACATTGTGTATCATATGTGTTCTTTTAATTGATAGGCGCATAATTCTTTTACATCTTCACATGATAAATTCCACCCTGAAATCAGCCGACCTAGCCTGCAGTGGAATATCCATGGCCGTTTACAAAATGTGTCCAGATCACATTACACAATGAGCACCTCTATAGTCTGTACTGTTATGGCACAGCAGGGCTTTTCATAAACCAGGGGTAGGGAACCTATGGCTCGGGAGCCACATGTGGCTCTTTTGATGGCTACATCTGGCTCACAGACAAATCATAGGGGTTGGTTCACTAAGCTACAGTGCTCAAGCAGCACAGCTTAGTGTGGCAGCACAAGTATAATTTTCAAAGTAGTGCATTCTACTGCTGTAGTGTGCACTACTAACTTACTCGCGCTACCCCAAAATGAGCGGCTGCTCCAATTGTCCTACTCTGGACCATGTATGGTCCAGTTTCTTAGTAGAATGAGATACCCGTTGCTGAAACCCAAGAGAAGCTGAAGATGTGTCTGACACTTCCGTTGCCTGGCGAATCAACTGTATACACCTCACCATGGCAACAGGGACGCAAGCGGTACTGTCCCAGTTTGAAACATATTGTATGGATCTCACGGAATTAAATTTTAAAATATGTGGCATTTATGGCTCTCAGCCAGAAAGGTTCTTGACCCCGATTATAAACCATGTGGACAGTTTTTTGTTTTTTTATTACTTTGAAGAGGGAGCATATTTGAGATAAAACACTGTTTCTTTTTTTTGTAAAATGCACGTAAAGTAACATTTTCATCAAAAAAATCAGTCCAACTGCGCTCAAACTGAACTAGAGATGGGGGAATAGAAGAAATGTATAAATACCTGGGGCTTCCTCCAGCCCCCTTCAGCCTGATCACTCCCTCGCCTCCGCCTTCTGGATGCTCCGTAAGGGCTCCCGTAAGTTTGGTCAGTCAGGGCTTACTGCACATGCCTGGCCGCGCTTCCCCCCCCCCCCTCCCCACCCCCTCTCCCTTGACTAAGAGCAGCAGGCACAGAGCACTCCCAGCCACGACAGCACGTGCAGCCGTACTGCGCAGGCGCCGACTGGCCAAACTTATAGGAGCCTTACGGAGGATCCAGAAGGCGGAGGACTTCAGCGAGGGAGCGATCAGCACCTTTCTCTGCATTTCTATCCCCCATGTTATTGCATGTCTCCATACCTGCTCTTTGTCCCAGCTCTTCTCACTGACCCTGTTCCTACAAAAGATCAACATGACAACCAGGCAACTGGCAATTGTTTTATAAGGGAATGAAGATAGCAGCCTTCACATTCCCCCCACTTCAGGTTCCCTTTAAAGTGGTCTGAAAGCCAGCATTTCTACTTTGCTCTAAAAGATTCCTCACAGCTTGAACACTGCCATCCCACCAGAATTTTTTTTCAGCAGTTTTTTTTTTTTTTTTAACATCACTGAAATGGTTAAACAAAGCACTTTTATCCTGCTATTCAGCTTCAAATCCACATCCAAACTGGAGATAACAGTATCTTTGTTTGCATCCAATGTTGATACTTGTGTAAACACAGTGTAACAAGTGAAAAGGATCTCTCTCTGTGAAGCTCTCCGTTCTTCAGGCACACAAACAGCTCAGAACAGCTCATTACAAGATGTTAATATATAATAAAAAGCAGTTTGAATAAAATGCATTGGCAGGTTTCAGGGCAAGATAAACTACACTTTGGAAACTTGTAATTTGTAAACAGACCATATTATTTATGCACAAAAGCAAATATGGTAACTGTATGAGTAGTAAAAAAGTAGGAAAACACATTTTTATTGAATGTTATGTTGGAGATTCAGACCACTTTAAGCCATTGGTTGACTAATAAATATAATAGAAAAGAAACAAAAGAAAAGGTTATCAAAATAAAAAAAGTTTTTGTCTATCAGAGAGATAAAGCATTGGGTCTGCTCTACTGAAAGAATATCGTGATTTTGATGTCATAGTTTCGCTAAACATGAAGAGGAAAATCCATGAAAATCACATGGGTTAAATAGCATGTGAGTCAACGTGTGGCGGATGGAATGTGAAGTACAAGAGAACACGTGGATCAGTGTTGCGTGTTCCAAGAATGACTTGATGAAGCATAACATTGTTCAAGAGCTGCCTTGTATTTTCACTGCAGTCAAACCTTTCTTGAAAGAAAAAGTCAATACAAGAAGGAATTTGGGTGTGTTTGTGCTTGTACCCGATTGCCTTGATCGTTATGTAAATATATGCTGCTCACTCTCTGTCTTGTCTCCAAATTAAGAATTATTTGTTCAAAGAAATCTGATTTTATACCTACATATTTGCTAAGTTAATTAACATTTTGTTAACATTAGTGATGAAAGGGACTTTCCTAGAGTTTATGGAGTGATGCTTTTTTTTGTTTTTTGTTTTTTTTTTTCTTTTCATTTTTTCTGAATTACTTGAAATGTGTGCCACTTGTGTGGTGAAAGTTGGAGGCAGCACCTTTTTCTGCATTTCCTGAACAGCAGTTGCAAAGTCTAACTGACAAAATAGTGTGCAAGTGAATAGGGAGGTTGGCTGGTATCTTACTATTTTGACAGTTAACCACCCTGGCGTTCTGATTAAATCGCCAGGGTGGCTGCGGGAGGGTTTTTTTTGAATAAAAAAAAAACTATTTCATGCAGCCAACTGAAAGTTGGCTGCATGAAAGCCCACTAGAGGGCGCTCCGGAGGCGATCTTCCGATCGCCTCCGGCGCCCAGAATAAACAAGGAAGGCCGCAATGAGCGGCCTTCCTTGTTTTGCTTATATCGTCGCCATAGCGACGAGCGGAGTGACGTCATCGACGTCAGCCGACGTCGTGACGTCAGCCGCCTCCGATCCAGCCCTTAGCGCTGGCCGGAACTTTTTGTTCCGGCTACGCTGGGCTCAGGCGGCTGGGGGGACCCTCTTTCGCCGCTGCTCGCGGCGAATCGCCGCAGAGCGGCGGCGATCAGGCAGCACACGCGGCTGGCAAAGTGCCGGCTGCGTGTGCTGCTTTTTATTTCATTAAAATCGGCCCAGCAGGGCCTGAGCGGCAGCCGCTGGCGGTGTTGGACGAGCTGAGCTCGTCCAGACCGCTCAGCTGGTTAAACTGCTGTTCAGGAAATGCTCTTGAAAGCAAAGAAAACCCTGAGAATCCCCCCATGAGGAGATGGACTGGCCCAAAACCTGTCCGTTCTGTCACATTTTAACTGCCTACTTTTTTCACGATAGTGGTCAGCTGCAAAAAAGGAAATATCGTGGTAAAATAACTGATGAGGTATTAGAATCTATTCTGTTTTCTGTTTGCTGATTTCATATCCACACATGTGAAATGGAATTAAGACCTAGAGCAACCTATTTATATATTGCCAAATTACGACTTTGACTGTAACCTGCCCCTTAGTGGCCAGACTGCTCACTGCCTCCCAATCTATTTCAACGCACAGACAATTCAGTATTAATGCGCTGAAATTGCTGGAATTGGGCAGACAGGCAAGGCAGAAGGGAGCGTGGGGGCAACACAAAACCTTTACTATGCAATATCTCAGTTAGCAGGCTGCCACCATCCCTTTTTATCTGAGAAAATGGAAACCCGCTCTAACTATTCTAAACCTGCAAATGAAATAGTTAAACGCACTCTGGTCTGACTAAAAACAATGCAATACTTCAGGTAGCGAATCTTCAGAAAGGCTAGGACTTTTTCTGCGGTGCTGAAAGAGGATATGTAGCCAAAAAATGTACCTAAAGTATTTTATTGTAAATGCAATATAAATACTATATACAGAAAATGATTAAAAGTAACAATTATAGAGCCAGTAGCCACAGGTAAACTAAAAGGGTCAACACCAAAGAAAATGAATATTTAAAGTTTTGGAAGAGATATGTCCTTTGTGTGGAAATCCAAGAAATTCAAAGTTCCTTTGCATCAGAATTCAGGAAGCCAGCCTCCCGGTCCTCTGCTAGCTTCAGTGGTGTTCAAAAATGGAGTACTCATTGCTGAAATTTCTGTGTTTCTGCTCTGAGGGCAGAACCCAGGCTACAGCCCCTGCCCTCGAGATGAATCGGCCCCTTACATTTGGTAGGAACTTAAATTCCAAATATGAAATTTCTATATGCAAGACCACTTTCATTGCACACAAATAGCAAATTCACAATCCCCAAAGAATATGGAAAACATTAAAGCGGACCCAAACCAAACATTTTTTTAATTAAAAATATTTAGTTGCACCACTCTGACACATACAAAGATAAATAAACACTCCTTCAAGCCTATGATCATTTCAGTGCATGCTTTTCACCCTTCTCTTTCCATAACTAGGGTTATACTGGGGGCAGCCATTAACAATTCCTCCTTTGCCGGACACCACCTACTCCACCAGTTTGCCGGAAAAATCCCGGCAATTTGAAAGGAAGGGAGGGGTCCCTCCCAATAAATGTAAAATATTTTATATTTGTCATCATGCAGCTGAAAAAAGGCTGCTATTTATTATTATAATTTAGAAAATAGATTTTATTTCTGAAATCTTGTATTTTTAATTTGGGTCCACTTTAATAAAATAAATGAATAGTATGTGACATTCCCTTCATGAGAAGCTTAATAACAGGGTCGCTGATTATGCCAGCTTCATAAATGAAATATGAGGATACTGTACCGGACCTTAGCATTCAAATGATTTTCATATAGATCATAATGGCCCATACTCATGAGGGACAAATGTCGCCGCAACACGCGGGGCGAGCGTGAGTATGGGCCGCGCGCACACCAAACTGTCGCCCGGAGCGGGCGCGCACCCCGGACTGTCGCCCGTCCCTGATGTCGCCAGGCGATTAAAATGTTCAATCACCTGGCGACAGTCGCCGCCGCAACTCCGCCGCAGCTGTCGCTAGTCCGCGTGAGTATGCGGTCTAGCGACAGCAACCTCCATTGAGCTACGCATAGCTTCCGGCGTGGGGAGGAGGAACGTCGGCGACGGCTTCCGTCGCGCCGCTGGTCCCTCTTCCGCGTGTGTAAGCGGAGAGACCTGGCGAGGAGCTGTCGCCCACACGCTCACGTGTGCTGGCGACAGGCCACTTTTGCCGCCCGTGAGTATGGGCCATAAGTACGGTATCTCTTAAAACTGCAAAAACCATACAATATAGTTATTTTAAATATGGCCATAGTGGATCCTTTGTGTCTGGTCTCTTGCTGGGTTGGAGCTGTGCTCAGGCTTCCTCTGCCAAGAAAGGGACCATTTGGTCCTGTTGCTGGCAGGGTTCCCACCTAGCTGCCAGTGGCCTGCTGAAGGAAGATTATTTTGCTCCAGGTAATTAAAGAAAACCAAAAACATTGTAATCCTCAGAATAGCAGCTTTATCCAGCTGGAATAGACCAGACCCCAGGCTTTGCCCTCTGCTGTTCCTAGACATGCAGTCTGGATTGTACTGTGAATCACAATCCGAAAACCGATTGATTGTGTTTTTTCACGGTTTGTCAGTGACATTGACTTTAATAATTTGTTGCATTAGCCAAACTACTGATCTTTAAGCTTCATAGGGGTTTAAAGACCTGGATCAGCCTCCAATTAATGCCATACCTTTAAATACATTTTAATAAGATTTAATGTATCAAATCTAATTTCTGTTCTGTTAAAAATGTCAGCTTGTATTGCTGGAGTGACTGAGCCGGACATCATGGGGCTCTTCCACCTGACCAGTGTCGGCCCATATGATCCATGACATAGAGATAAGCTGGCAGCAAAAATCTTTCTCCCCTCTTTCAAAATCCTCTTATCCATGGCCTAGTACATAAAACTTTATAGTTTTAATCCTCTTTACTGGGTGCAAACCTACCATTTTCCCTAAAATACCAGCAAGTCTGTTAACCAGGTCTGTGGAGTCGGTACAAAAATCTTCCAACTCCTCAGTTTATGAAACCACGACTCCAACTCCGGGTACCCAAAATGACTCCGACTCCTTAGTCTAATACTTAACCTCCCTGGCGGTATGATAAATGCGGCTGCGCGGCCGCGGGAGGGTTTTTTTCAAATTATTATTTTTTTTTAGCATGTAGCTAGCCTAGCGCTAGCTACATGCTTCCCCCCTACCTGCGGCGTGTCCCCCCCCCCCCCCCCCCCCCGTACCTACCGATCGCCGCCGGCGCTGCTTGCCCATAAGGAAATCCCGTTCTGAACGGGATTTCCTTGAGGGCTTCCTCCGTCGCCATGGCAACGAACGGAGTGACGTCATCGACGTCATGACGTCACAGGGAATCACGATCCACCTCATAGAGCAGCCTTGCCGCGATTGGCCAGGATGCGCAAGTGGTATGCGGGGGGGGCTGTTTCCGCGGCAGGTAGCGGCGCATCGGTACTTTGCTAGCTGCGTGTTCGAAAAAAAAATTATGTAAATCGGCCCAGCAGGGCCTGAGCGACACCCTCCGGCGGCTTACCCTGTGTCCCCGTGTTACCGCCAAGGAGGTTAACAGGGCTGTGGATTTTGTACAAAAATCATCCGACTCCAGACTCCGACTCCTCAGTTTATGAAATCAACGACTCCAACTCTGGGTGCCCAAAATTTCCTCGACTCCAAGTCCGACTCCACAGCCCTGCTGTTAACAGCAGAGAATTCCAATACCTTTGTCTGTCAGTCCAGCACTGCCATGTGCTTCCCAGAGTAGGACTGCAGGATCAGCTAATCAGCTTTTTTTTTTTCAACTGGGCACCTTTCTCAGGGGGAAAAGCAAATCCCGGAGTGGACTTGCCCTCTGAGCTTAGTACATGTCTCAGAAGACCAAATTCCAAAGTCAAAATGACAGTACAGAGGAAAGAACCCTGGAGCATAAATAAACACCATCTACCGCATTACCAGAGATACTTCCTGCAACTGCCACAATACAAACCAGGTAATGACCTGGATTAACCCTTTTTTTTTTTTTTTTTTTTTTATTCCAGTAATACATATAGCTGACGTGTTCAGATGGTTTTCCCACCAGAAAGTGTATATTTGAAATACCGTTAGTTTCAATTATAAGCATTAAGGTAATTAAACACTAGAGACTCTAATACTGCCTACTGTATCTAGTAAGAAGGCTGTTTGTGTCTAACTTTATAAAATAAAAATCACTAACTTTGGTATTGCTTAAAGGCGGGTTAAGGTTAGCTCTACACATCATATCGGAACAGAGTATCCAACAGTAGATGGTTGAATTCTTTATATGCTGAAAAATAAAGTTCTATTGGTTTGTACCTATATACAAGGTGTAAATTTGATGTAAGTGGCATCAGGAGTAAATAAAATGGAAAATGAAGTCTGAACGTAGGTTGCTTTTCTTGCAGCAGCCCTGTCTCCTGTGAATACACAGTCTGTTATAAATGGAAAATTAGATGTGGTTGCTTGCATGCGGAAGTAATTTTATACTTCACCTCTGAGAGATGTGAATTGAGTCCTGTGAGTGTGAATTAACACTATTTCATTTTTAGTAAGCTGAAATATATTTTGATTCAGTTTGAGAACCAATGTATTTATTTTGTACATGATATCTAACTCTTGCCAGTTCTTTCGTGCTGTAAAGACTCCAGAAGTGGTTAATTTCGCATCACTCTGCTCTTGCTCTCTGCTCAACCCACATTTAAAGGGGCACTATGGTGAAAAATTTTACAATTTTAAATATGTGCAAACCTAAACAAATAAAAAGTATGTTTTTTCCAGAGTAAAATGAGCCATAAATTACTTTTCTCCTATGTTTCTGTCACTTACAGTAGGTAGTAGAAATTTGGCAGAAGCGACGGTTTTGTACTAGTCCATCTCTTCATAGGGGATTCTCAGCAAGGCTTTTATTCTTTATAAAGATACTCCTTAAAGAGAATCTGTATTGTTAAAATCGCACAAAAGTAAACATACCAGTGCGTTAGGGGACATCTCCTATTACCCTCTGACACAATTTCACTGCTCCTCGCCGCATTAAAAGTGGTTAAAAACAGTTTTAAAAAGTTTGTTTATAAACAAACAAAATGGCCACCAAAACAGGAAGTAGGTTGATGTACAGCATGTCCACACATAGAAAATACATCCATACACAAGCAGGCTGTTTACAGCCTTCCTTTTGAATCTCAAGAGATCATTTGTGGCAACTGCCATTCACTAAGTGCTTTTGAAAATCAATAAATCCCTGAGAATCCCTTATGAAGAAATGAACTAGTCCAAAACCTGTCGCTTCTGTCAGATTTCTACTACCTAGTGTAAGTGACAGCAACATAGTTGAAAAGTAATTTATGGCTCATTTTACTCTGGGAAAAAATGTACTTCTTATTTGTATATGTTTGCACATATTTTAAATTTTACAATTTTTCGCCAAAGTGCCCCTTTAAGGGTGTCTAAATTCTTTGTTGATCTCAGTATGTTCCAAATTAAGCAGGTCTACCCAGTAAGAGCCTGAGCCCACTGTTGCATTTTTCAATAGTTTTTGAAAGGCGTTTGAAGTGTTTTAACATGTTTTAATGCCTTTAGATGCACTGAAAGGCACGAAAACTGCTTAAAACGCATTTCAAAACCGATTGAAAAACGCATGCGTTTTTATGCGTTTCTAAAAACACAGCAGTGGGCTTAGGCCCTAATAGTGCTAAGTGTAGTAATGAGACTTGTAGACCTGGAAGCCATTTTCATGCATTCTTTTCAAACAACCCGCTGTTATATAAGCTGGTGTGTAGCTGTGTTATGTGACCAGACACCCTTTATTGTCTAGGGAAAGTCTAAACCATTCCAAGGTATTACCTGTCCCTTTGACTCTTTCAGGCCACCATACACTATTACATGTATGGCAGACCTTGAGCACAATTGATATTTACCTCACTAAAAATTGATTGGGCATAGTTGATTATTTTAACTGTAGTGGACCATGTGATATTGGTCAGATTTCATAGAAATTTGGTTAAATATCGATATGACTGCCACTGCTACCTTTTGTAGTGTTCAATGCAGAACAAAGCTCTGCAGCCATCAGTTGCACACCACTCCAGCATGCAGCTCCTTCATACTCCTGATGTGCTCAATGGATAAGGCAGGGGTCACACTTGCAAGACTTGCACATGTTTTTCCATGATGCAAAACGCACGTTCTGCTATGGAGATTCATGGTGAAGTTGGGTAATGCATTATTAACCGTATTTTTTTTTTTTTTTGCTCACTTGCAATTCCTATTGCCAACTGTCAGCTGCTATCAGTTGGCTGTCAACTAAGTGTGCCAAAACTGCAAAGAATTGTCTTTGAAAAACTGCTGCCGTTTTCCACAGACTCAAGTGGGATCCCTGGCTCAAAGAATGACCAGTGTTTGATTAAAACAAATTGATCATTTACCCTGGTAATTGTTAAGGTGGCCATACGGTTTTTTAGATATCTTTTTCATTCAAGAATTGCAATGAGTTTTTCTGACTGACTGGTCAGCTTTTTTTATATGTTGCAATCTACAATTTTTCCCCAATTCTAAAGAAAATGATTGAAAACTCTTAAGAAAATTGCTTGGAAGTACTGTGTATATATATGGAAATTGACAATCTACCCTACACCATTACATTTTTATAAAAAATTGATCAAAAAAATCAAGCACTCCTGATAGACCTTTATTGAAAAAAAAAAATAATGGAAATCTGATCAGATTTCTTGCTCGAATAAAAAAAAAAGCTTCCGATTTTTAATCCAATTGTTTTTATTGAATTGCCGTAAAATGCGATCATTTTATTGTATCGTGACATTTTTATGCAGGGTCCTTTCACACTACGTCCATTACATTATTGTATTTCAATGGTGCTTCCCCATTGGTGGAATAATAATGCTGTGCATTACTGGCCATTGCGCCTATGGACTATATGTGCACTGTATGCATTGCATCGGCAAGGTGCCATACGACTTTTCATGACTGTTGTGTTGCAGGGGGGCGGGGGGCGGCTATGTGAGGCGTAGGTAGGTAAACCTTTGGAGTTTGTAAGAGTGGCTAGTGTTAGCCATAGGCATAGGGGGTTAATGTGAATTTGTGTGTGTGTTGTTGAAAATAATGGAGGCCGGTAGTAGAATATCGAAATTAATACGTAGTTTGAATATAGATATAATATTATGCTAGCTTGTGACTCCCATAGATAGGATGCATGTGTCTGTGGAACCAGACAGGACTAAACTGTTGTATTAAGCCATTTTCATTCATTATATCAATGTGTGTTTTCCCATCACAAAATGTGCTACTACTTTAATTGACCACTGATCAAATTAACGTGTGCGTGCTTAATTATGTGTATGAATGTGTGCGCGCGTGAGTGTGTTGACTATATTAGATCATCCGCTGAAAAAAAGCTCTGACATACTGCATGAATGTTCCCTTCACTGTAGAATATGTCACATACTATAAACATTGAGCAGCCTCTACATGGACATATGTGATACTGCAGCAGGAACTGGCTGAGCACCCTGATACAGGTCATAGTGGTATGAAGCATTGCTGTAGATTACTGACATGCAGAAGAGAGGAATGCAGATGTTTAAATATTATAGTTTATTATGAGGACAGTAGCCCGTCATAACATTAATTTTGTGAAAAGTATGAATAATACTTATGGCAAAATGATAGGAAAAATACTGGAAGCACAGAGAAATAAAAGAACTAGCAATGCAGAATGCAGAGGATGAGGATGGACATCAAAGCAAACCTGAATCAAAAATAAACTTATGATAGAAATGAATGTGTATGTTTAGTACGAATAGCAAATAGATCATTAGTAACATAGAACTGAGTTTCAGCCATCTAATGGGTTTGCCATTTATTTACTTTTCAGGAAACTGGGCAAAATTTGATAAAAGCTGTTAGAGGCGGGGTCCCGTGCACTGCACATGGCTTAAGATGACCACTGAGATGCTGCAGCCAGTATCTAGACTGGCAGGGTCCTTGCAAACAAAGATGCCTCTTTCCTGTGTGTATAACTTAACATGAGAAGTGTTGATATTTAGTATATGTTGGGAGTCCCTGCACCAGTTATTGGCAACGTGTGATAAATGTTATTTGCTTGCGGCAAAGCGCGTTCTCCATTACTTTGCCACTGTTTAACAATAGATCTGTCCTGACTATTTGGAGAAGGGATGATTCTGCTACTAAGGTGACCATGGTAACATACAGCTTTCTTGTTGATAATGCAGCCCTTTCTGGATATCTTTGCGGCAGTGTCCTATATTTCATATGGGTCAGATGTAAGAAATTTGTAATGTTGGGCTTAATACCAGGGCTCCTGTCCGGCTCAGTTCACTTTGATGCAGACCCATCTGCATTATTGTAGGGTCCGCTGCAGGGCTGTGGGGTCGGTTGTTTCATAAACTGAGGAGTCGAAGTTGGATGATTTTTGTACCGACTCCACAGCCCTGGTCAGCTGCCACTTGAGAGTGGATTTGTGACATTCATCGGATGAATGACAATGCATCCACTGTCCCCAAAAATCCTGTAACCTGTATATAAGTTTATATTCTCCTGGTCAGCAGCTAGATGACATGGATTTCTCTGTCGGGCAGGAATACGAGTCAAAACAGGTTACAATCATACCTGTCAGGATTGTACCGGGTATATTTTGTTTCCGCAGTCCACGAACATAAGTTTGGACCTGCACTGTACATCCACTATAATCTGCCCTGGCAAACTTGACAAGCTGTGGACCTGATGTGACCAAGCCCCTACAGAATGTTATGCAGTGCCATTTATTTGGCCTGTGGTTGATGTTTTTAAAGTGAACCCGAGGTGAGAGTCATATGGAGGCTGCCGTATTTATTTCTTTTTAAACAATACTAGTTGCCTGGCAGTCCTCCTGATCTGTTTGGCTGAAGTAGTGAACGAATTACACCAGAAACAAGCATGCAGCTAATCTTGTCAGTTCTGACAATATTGTCAGAAACCCCTGACCTACTGCATGCTTGAGCAGGGACTATGGTTGAAAGTATTGGAGGCAGAGGACCAGCAGGGCTGCTAGGCAAACTGGTGTTGCTTTAAAAGGAAATAAATATGGCAGCCTCCATATTATTCTCACCTTGGGTTCCCTTTAAAATCCACAATCCTCACAATTATCCTTCATGATTATTATTTCTTTTTGCAACAGTACATCATAGTAGTATCAAGAACTGTGATAGATCAGCTCCATTACAGCTTTGCAAGATCTTATAAACCAGCTATGATGCAGGGGTATTATGGTTCCCTTATGGGTCTGTCTCAAACCACCTGCCCAAAAGTCCATATAATATTGGTAGATGGTGCATTTGCGCTGCCTTATAGTACAGTGCAACCTATTTTGGGCTTAACCTCCGGGAGTCTTTTTTTTTTTTTTTTTTTTTTTTTACCCCCCATGCCTCGTATTGCCTAGTCTCCTACATGCCTCATAATATCTAGTATCCTATATGCCTCATATTACCTAGTCTCCGACATGCTTCACATTGCCTAGTCTTCTTCGGACCTCATATTATCTAGTCTTCTACATGCCTCATATTATCTAGTCTCCTGCATTCCTCATATTGCCTAGTCTCCTACATGCCTCATATTACCTAGTCTCCTACATTCCTCATATTGCCTAGTTTCCTACATGCCTCATATTACCTAGTCTCCTACATTCCTCATATTGCCTAGTTTCCTAAATGCCTCATATTGCCTAGTTTCTTACATGCCTCATATAAGCTAGTTTCCTACATGCCTCATATTGCCTAGTCTTCTACATGCCTCATATTGCCTAGTCTCCTACATTCCTCATATTGCCTAGTCTCCTACATGCCTCATATTACCTAGTCTCCTACATTCCTCATATTGCCTAGTCTCCTATATGCCTCATATTACCTAGTCTCCTACATTCCTCATATTGCCTAGTTTCCTAAATGCCTCATATTGCCTAGTTTCTTACATGCCTCATATAAGCTAGTTTCCTACATGCCTCATATTGCCTAGTCTTCTACATGCCTCATATTGCCTAGTCTCCTACATTCCTCATATTGACTAGTCTCCTACATGCCTCATATTACCTAGTCTCCTACATTCCTCATATTGCCTAGTCTCCTACATTCCTCATATTGCCTAGTCTCCTACATGCCTCATATTACCTAGTCTCCTACATTCCTCATATTGCCTAGTCTCCTATATGCCTCATATTACCTAGTCTCCTACATTCCTCATATTGCCTAGTTTCCTAAATGCCTCATATTGCCTAGTTTCTTACATGCCTCATATAAGCTAGTTTCCTACATGCCTCATATTGCCTAGTCTCCTACATTCCTCATATTGACTAGTCTCCTACATGCCTCATATTACCTAGTCTCCTACATTCCTCATATTGCCTAGTTTCCTAAATGCCTCATATTGCCTAGTTTCTTACATGCCTCATATAAGCTAGTTTCCTACATGCCTCATATTGCCTAGTCTTCTACATGCCTCATATTGCCTAGTCTCCTACATGCCTCATATTGCCTAGTCTTCTACATGCCTCATATTGCCTAGTCGCCTACATGCCACAATTTGTGCCTTGGGTCCCCTATTCTTCATTATGCCTCATTTACTTGTGTATATTATTTCTCAGATCTCATTCATTGATAGAAAATGTGTGCCTGTACAAAGACTATGGAGAATGCCAATGCTGGGGTGGCAAGTTGTCTATTAGCTTTAAAAAAAAACTGAAGGATAAAGGAAAGAATGTAGGAGCACTTTAATACTTCTAAGCTTAAATTACATGTGCTATGAGTCTGGTTTCCAGATCTGCTTGTACATGTGTCTGAAACATGTATTTCTTCATTTTTTAACACACAGGAAATCTGCTTTTTATCCATTTGTCTGTTTCATGAAAACTAATTTTTAAGTTGGGGTGAATTTAAATTGTTTGGGGCATGTGTGTCTCTGTAAATCCATTTCAGGCTTTTCTGCCTTCTCCTGGGAGAAGTTTTGTCAGCTACATTGTAATACACTACTGAGTGTGTTTTGCTAAAGGGGACCCCCAGTACCCACAATATCGTCATGCTACACAGCACAGTGCACATGTGAGTGTACCATGAAATTGAATGTTAACATTTTGCATAATCAAGATGCCTTAATATGCACTTTAAGATAAATCTCAGATTTATATCTTTTTTTTTTTTTATTCAAGGACCACTGTCCTGACAAAATGTTAAAATTCATACGTTTAACTCAAATGTACATTTCATACATATGAATCAGGCAGCTGCCGGAGAGATACATAGAGAGCCCACTTCTCTTGCGCAGACTGGCCTAAGTTACGGGACCTGGTACCAGCGATACAGAAGGCTGAGGATGGCGGTGTGGGAGCGATCCGTGCTCATGGGGCTGGAGGAAGCCCCAGGTATGTATAAAACTTTTTTTTTAATTTTTTTTTTTACATTGTCTCCTGTTTATTTTAAAGTGGTCTGAAAGTCAGCATTTCTGCTTTTCTCTAAAAGATTCCCTACAGCTTTAAAGCTACTATCTCAGAATTTTTTTTGTAGCAGAACATCACTGAAATGGTTAAACACAGCACTTTGTCCTGCTATGCAAATGCTATTCAGCTTCAATCCGCATCCAGACTGGAGATAACAGTAACAATGTTAATATATTTGTGTGTAACAAGTAAAAACACTCTTTGAGAAGCTCTCTCTGCTTCAGGCACACACACAGTTCAGAACAGCTCATTAGAAGATTCTAATATATAATAAAAAACAGTTGGAATAAAATGCAATGGCAGCTTTCAGGGCAAGATAAACTACACTTTGGAAACTTGTTATTTGTAGACAGATAATATTACTTGTGCACAAAAGCAAATATGATAACTGCATGAGTAATAAAAAGTAGGAAAACACATTTTTATTTAATATTATGCCAGAGTTTCAGACCACTCTAAGTTTGGATGAGATAAAATGAATATCCGATTTTCAGTAATTCTGTACCTGCACACAGTACCATACACAGTGCACAAAGTTAGCATCCGGCGTCTGGCATTTAAAACAAGATCCGATATGTACACCACCCATTTTAGCTAGACAGGTAGGGGATAGATAGGCCTGGTGTAGACACTTGACCTGCATAACCCTGTCAGGTGATATGACTGTCTTACGATAGGTTTCCTGAACTTCCTTCCATGAGTCACAAACGGGCTTTGTCAAGTTGCCATTTTTCTCAATAGGAGGCATAATTATTCTTCTGCCAATGTGATAACAGGAAATCATAATATTTAGAAATTGGTTCAGTTTTATCATTCTGTAACCGAAAAGATTCTAGTGGCAAAGAGGCCAGGGCAACAGCTATCAGAACTACCTGGGCATTCAAAGCGTGGCGTAATTGAAAGTCCCTAAACACGGAATGGTGTGGCAAGTGAAATTCCTGTCTCGGAGTGCAGACATCCTTAAAGGAGCCCTCATGTTACAGTTGATATACAAACTTAATATTGTGCTTACACCTTACACCATGGCCACGATATTTTTTTACTTAGAAGAAGTTCTTGTGCCAGAATGGCATTCTGGGAGATGATCATACACTTAAATACAAAACCTGCATGCAGCAGGTTAAAATAATGCGATAGGTTACAATGCAGTACTGTGAACAGGTCCACAGAACTGTATGGGCAGTTAGTTGACATGCAGAATTATTTTGCAATGCAACTGAGCACTGTGAACAGGGTCTTAGTCTAGACTTGTGCTCTCTAATAGCAGTTGGCAGGGAAAGGTATGGTGTATTTTTACTCTTACTCAGATTTAGAAATTTTACAGTTTATATAAATCCTATGTCGGTTTATCCAAATAACCAACAGATTTTATCTACCATTCCCATTGCAATACATCAATGTAGAAGTCCTGTATATAGAATCTACCCCTGCTTCTGTATGCGACACCCTCTTGTCTAGTGTGCTGCAGGCGGAATGAAGGCTTTTTGGGATGAAGGCAATAGGCATTGCTCTCTGGTGCAGCATTGATTGGGTGAGCTGAGATTGCAAATGTCCGGAAGTAGGATCAATGCCATTAGCTCCTAGCAGACACACAGATGGTCTTGTGAAAGCCCTGCAGAGTTTATGTATTGTGTTCTCCACCACTGAGCATTAAAGAGACTCCGTAACAAAAATTGCATCCTGTTTTTTATCATCCTACAAGTTCAAAAAGCTATTCTAATGAGTTCTGGCTTACTGCAGCACTTTATACTATTACTGTCTCTGTAATAAATCAATGTATCTTTCCCCTGTCAGACTTGTCGGCCTGTGTCTGGAAGGCTGCCAAGTTCTTCAGTGTTGTGGTTCTGCTATGAACTCCCCCTTCCAGGCCCCTCTCTGCACACTGCCTGTGTGTTATTTAGGATTAGAGCAGCTTCTCTCTTATCTTTTACAAGCTGGATAAATCGTCCTCTGAGCTGGCTGAGTTTTCACATACTGAAGAATTACAGACAGGGGCAAAGCTGTTTGCAGGAAGAAACAAGCAGCCTGAAACTTCAGTGCATGAGAACGGAGAAAGAAACACACAAATGATCTCTTGAGATTCAAAAGGAAGGCTGTATACTGCCTGCTTGTTTATGGATGTATTTTCTATGTGTGGACATGCTGTACATCAACCTACTTCCTGTTTTGGTGGCCATTTTATTTGTTTATAAACAAACTTTTTAAAACTGTTTTTAACCACTTTTAATGCGGCGAGAAGCGGCGAAATTGTGTCAGAGGGTAATAGGAGATGTCCCCTAACGCACTGGTATGTTTACTTTTGTGCGATTTTAACAATACAGATTCTCTTTAAAGAGATTACTGCTTAACATGTAAATGTATACATTCACCTCTGATTAGTACTTTACTACTGGGGGAAATGTACTACATTTGCAAGGCTAATACTCTCACGCGGTCGCGGGCTAGTAAAAAAGGGCGCATATGGCTAGTGGACAAAAAGGGCGCCACCATAGACTGCAATGCAAAATATCGGCTATTCGGCGCCCGACAGGAAAAAAGGGCGCCCGAGAAATAGCGGTTGCAGGGATCGTGTTAACAAAAGTTTTAGTTTACAGGATAAGGTTTATAACAAATATCGTTTACAAGTTCGTTTTGACTTTGTGTTATACTTATTTTTAAATTTCGCTTATAGGAGCTGTTACTTATTTTCCCGGTTTCAAATTTCGCTTACAGGACTGTAACAAGTAAATTTTCGTTTACACTTATTTTGTCATCTAAAATTCGTTTTCATTATATCTGTTTGCAGGGATCGTGTTAACAAAAGTTTTAGTTTACAGCATAAGGTTTATAACAAAGATCGTTTACAAGTTCGTTTTGACTTTGTGTTATACTTTATTTTTCGTTTTAAATTTCGCTTATAGGAATTTTAACTTATTTTCACGGTTTTAAATTTCGCTTACAGGACTGTAAGAAGTAAATTTTCGTTTACACTTATTTTGTCGTTTGAAATTCTTTTTCATACGTATAATGCTAAAAATTCTATTAGAAATACTTCGCTTTTGGTATTAACTTTGTTTTTCACACTTATAATGCGTCGATTATAGTTTTATTAACTTACTAATATATTGCATTTAATATTACCAATATTTTAAGAATTCGAATGCGTCCGTGGTTGTAAGGCTACGTATTCTATAATATATATATATATATATATATATATATATATATATATATATATATTATACTATTTATTCTGTCACAAATATATAAATTATTAAATTAATGTAATTTATAGTGAAGTATTTTAGGGATTATATATATTATTGTTTATATGTGTGTAAGGGTGTTTGTGCAGTGGAGATGGTTAGGGTTAGGCACCACCAGGGGGATGGTTAGGGTTAGACACCACCAGGAAGGTCTTAGGGCTAGGCACCACCAGGGGGGTGGTTAGGGTTAGGCACCACCAAGGGGGTCTTAGGGTTAGGTACTACCAGGGGGTGGTTAGGGTTAGGCACCACCAGGGGGGTCTAGGGGTTAGGGATAGCTACAGGGAGAGTTCTGTGTGAGAGTAGGGTTAGGTATAGTTACAGCACAATATATGTAATTATATACAATTTATTAAATTATGTATATTTAAACAAAGAGGGGGTCTAGGGGTTAGGGATAGGGAGAGATCTGTGTAAGCCTACAGTTAGGTATAATTGCAGTAAAATAGCTGTAAAATCTACCATTGTATTACTATGCAATACAAGTGTAAATATCGTTTTTTGTTATAGACGCTATTTGACGTTTCATTACAGAATTCGTTAGTTGTTATAAACTGTATTTTGCCGTTTATTTTCCGTTTAGTTAACCGATTTAGCACTACATTTTTCGTTTACAAGCTATAAACGAAAATTATTGTTATACAATACAACCTATAATGTCGGCTATATCCCGCGCCCTTTTTTTATACACGCCTCTGTAGACTTATTAGCACTTAAAATTGTCAAGTAATGTTATAAACTATCCACTGTTATATAGGTAGACCTGTGTGTATACAAGAAGTGTGTGCTGGTACTGTCCATGGGCATGATCAAGCATTGTTGTATTGCCTAGATGCAGTTTTTAATTTGATTTTATATCTATCTATCCATCTATCTTTTAAAGAATATTCTCAGCCTCCTATTTAAACAGTGTGCACCAGTTTAAGGCATCCATTGTCCTGAATTATAGACACCATCTTTAAAATGGTATGAAACTCAGCATTTCTTCTTTGCTTTAATATTTTATTTACGCCATAATATCTATTCCCCCCCCCCCTCTCCCCTATTCCCCTCCCCCCCCCAAAAAAAAAAAATTGGTAGGACTGCAAACAAACAGGTGACACAGCACTTTCTTTTTCAATGGGCAGCTTCTGGCCGCATCTGAAGACGTGATATCTTTGTATTTTGTTTATTAATTGTAGCTCGCAAAGGAATGTTAACATTAGCAGCCTGCTGGAACTGCGTTGCCATACATAGTAAAAGCGGGGACAGCTGAGAAATGATCACTAGATAGATTTTAATATATAAATACAGCAGCTATGCAATATAATGCAATGGCAGCTTTCAGAGCAGATAAACTGTACTTTTGGAACTTGTAATTTGTAAACAGACACTACTACCTTGTGGACAAAAGCAAAGTGGTAACTTATGGGTAATACAAAGTAGGAAAACGCATTTTCAGTGACTGTTATGTTGGAGTTTTATCCCACATTATAGTACACTTAAAACTTGAAAAAAGGTTTGCAATAAGACAGATGTCTGAATACATTGATGCCCAAATTAAATTCTGTGCAGGCAAAGTGAAAAGCTGATCAGTTTTATGGCCTCTAGGGCAGTCAGGAGTGATATAAGCCTCCCTTGCACAAACAAAGCATGTTTTGCTGATCCACATAACGATGCTGAAGATATTGTGAAACTTTGTTTTATTTTTATATTATGAATTTCCTATTTTATTGTATAGTGCTGCTTAGGAATGATCAATGACATGCAAATATCTTTGAGTATGCACATGTATATGCAAATATGTGCAGTTTAAAAATGGACCAAACAATTTAAACCCAGGTTTAAACTGATTGGTCCATTTTGAAGCTGCATGTATATGCATAAAAATTTGCATACATTTGATAAACTCGGAAATATTTGCATCTCATTGATCATCCCTAGTGCTGATATTGACAGCAAAATGGATGCTGTCTTGCAGGCAAAGAAATCAAACAACAATCTGTTGTAGGGTAAAAAAATGCCACCGTGATGAAATTCTGTGGTAGCCATGTTTCTTAAGGTGGCCATGCACCTAACTATTTTCCAGTTGATATCTGGCAGATTTGATCACCATAATTGAATCTGATAGAAATTGATGCTGCAAGTAATGCCCAATTGTTTTTGCCCGAAATCAATCAAATCGGCCAATTGCACCAGATGGATGATATTGCTTTATCGCTGGTGGGTCAGGAGCGCAGTGGTAGCGGCATTTGGTATGGGTACGACCAACACAGAATGCTGGACAGCAGAGCTAACACTCACCTTCTCCCATGTCCGGTGTCTTCTCTCTATGCCGCTGCATTCCTCCCTTTGTCTTCTCCCCCAGAGTGCCTGTGTCATGTGTCAAACTCTAGAGGCCAAACCCTACATGTAACGTGACATAAATACCAGACCTCTAGCATTTATTACATGACACAGGTGCCACAGGAAAGAAGACCCAGGGAGGAGGGTGGCATCATGGGGAGAATACACAGGGAGGCATTGGTGGACAGTCGGAGGAAACAGAACTTAAAGTGTACCGGAGATCACAGCCTTAAAAAAAATGAATACTTACCCGGGGCTTCCTCCAGCCCCTTAAGCATGAGCAAGTCCCTCACTGTCCTCCTGCGGTCTGCCGTTCAGCTGCGATCTGGTAACAGATTCAGTCAGGTCCAGTCGTGGACCCAGACTGTAGCGACTGAGCCTGTTACCAGGACTGACCGTGGCTGAACTGCAGACTGCGGGAGGACAGCAATGTACTCACCTATGCTTACGGGGCTGAAGGAAGCCCCATGTAAGTATTGATTCTTTTAAGGCTGTGATCTCTGGTTTACTTTAAACAAGAAGCTGCCAAACCCTGCAGATGGAATAATACGTAAGTACCTAAAATACTATTAGATTAACCAACTTCTTCATAATCGATCGTTTTTCTCATATTGTTGGAAAAATTTAACATGCTGTATGGTACCTTGAAAAGAATTTTAAAAATTAATCGATCAAGCAGAAAAATCAATTGAATATCTCTGATTGGGAAAAAAAAAGAAAAAATTGTACCATGTATTGGTACCATAAGATTTGGAATGTTGACATAAATAGTAGTAAAAAATAGTATTATATGCAATGTTAAGTTGTTTGTTCTCTGTGGGGATCAATAGAAATGTTTCTTGTTCTGCTGTGGTGAATAACACTCCTAACTTGTAGAAGCCTGTTAGTTATTTACTGTTTCAGACAAATGTCCCCTCAGGGCTGTTGTAGCCTCACAGCGGTTTACCGTTCAGCAAGTTTGAGGAACTGTATATAGTACAGACCTCCATTAATATTTATTTTTTCCTTTGTTATCCTGAATGTTATACCAGTTTGGTCAGTGAAAAATGGATATGTATTTAGTACCCTGCTTGTGAGCCTTTCTCTGCCATCTCTGCTGTCTGAGGAATGTTGCATCTTGGCAGCTGCACCCTTGACTTTTCTCAGTTCATGGGCCGTTATTTTGCGCCTTGGTTTTTACACACGCTTCTTGCGACCCTGTTGACTATTTTGAATGAAACGCTTGATTGTTCGATGATCACGCTTCAGAAGCTTTGCAATTTTAAGAGTGCTGCATCCCTCTGCAAGATATCTCACTATTTTTGACTTTTCTGAGCCTGTCAATTCCTTCTTTTGACCCATTTTGCCAAATGAAAGGAAGTTGCCTAATAATTATGTACACCTGATATAGGGTGTTGATGTCATTAGACCACACCCCTTCTCATTACAGAGATGCACATCACCTAATATGCTTAATTGGTTGTAGGCTTTCGAGCCTATACAGCTTGGAGTAAGACAACATGCATAAAGAGGATGATGTGGTCAAAATACTCATTTGCCTAATAATTCTGCACTCCCTGTAGTATTCGAGACAGAGGATCAGCAAGACTTCCATTCAGTTTGATTTGCTTTGTTGAAAAGGAAATAAACATTGTGGTAATTTGATAAATAGTCGTCACAATAAGTCACAACAAATGGTTATGTAATACCACTTCTGAAGCATTAACTTGTACTTATGAGATTAATAAAATCACAGGTTTCTACATAAAGCTGGTCACTAACGGTCCAATTTCTAGCGAAAAATCGTTCGAGCGATCAAATTCTGATCTGACGAAAAATCGTTCACTACACCATCAACTAACCAATCGTTGCTTCCTATCCATCACGACCACCAAGAAAATCCAAATTTTCGTTCGACGAAAATTCATTCGGGCGACATTTTTTTCACTCGTTCATAATCGATTGTGTACACCAATGGAGATTATTTACAACCAATCCGATCAGAATTTCTGATCGCTCGAACTATTTTTCGCTAGAAATTGGACAGTTAGTGGCCAGCTTTAGACAAATAATTGCTAAACAACAAGTTTTATAGCCTGGTACTACAGAATAGTGTGTAACAATCAACATCCGTGCAAAAATAAAGAAATTTAAAAGCAAAATCAAAAAGAACGGTAAAATACTGTTTCATATACAGAACATTGCATCTTGCTATGACCTATTCTACCTTCTAGGTTCACCTTTTAGTACTTTCATTTATCATCTATTATTTGTCACTATAATAACCATCAACCTCTTTCTCCACCTTTAAATCGGATTCCTACTGGTTAGAAAAGAAGCCTCTGCTTTTCATCTTTTTTACAAAATACTTAAGCGTTCCGACTTTCTTCACACAGCCAGAAAACAAGTGTTAGTGGGGCTTTTAAAAGAGTTAAACAACATTCACACAGTGGTGCTTCTCTTGAAAATGATGAAAACAGACACATTGATTGATTTGTAGGGCTTGTTTGAGCGATTTGGCTGCAGCTCACTGTGTCTCATGAGTGTGAGCTCATACCAAGCTGCTTTTGTTGCGGAGGTTATGATGAGTCGTGTCTACCGCCTCTGTCTACAGGCAAGCAATAGCAGCTGAAATGTATAGGCAGGCCCCAAGCGAGACTGTCCATACAACACATATGCATAAGTGTTTTACACACACTAGGGTCTGACATGATTGATAGTCTATTGCCTTTAAATTAAGCCTGGTATACACACTAGAGGGTTCTCGGCTGAGGCAGGTGGCTGAAGCCTTGTTTGCTTAAAATCTAGAATATGTTTGATGGCCCTGAGGCGTCGCCAAGGGATTCAGAGTGCTGGAACGTCTTTGTTGAGTGCAGGTTAAATACATTGTTCTTCTTATGCCTCTCTTTTGAAGTTGCTCTGTCATGTGCTGCGCCATTGTCCCTCCTTTCACTTCCTAGCAACATGTCACTAGCTTGTAGACTAGTGCCATGTATGTACAGCACTCGATACCAAACTCTTATCCTGGGGCTATAGCTCCAATCCTTGCAGGTTGTTTTTGTGTGTATGCACCTTAAAAGAAGAACTGTAAGTTGGAAATGAACTCACCACCAGTCTGAAGTTGATGGGAGGTTTGTCAGGAAAAACCCAGGTCTTGAAGAGAAAAAAGTCCTGCAGCCAATGGAAACCCTGCCCACAGGGCAGACCTAGTTATAGCTCAGCCTACTGATGCACAGCCTTGTGGGTAATGACATCACATGCAGTTTATTGTTGATTTGCATATGCTGATATTAAAGGCTGAAACTCAGCACTCATGGCTTCTACACACTCTTATTTTGAGGGTTGGGAGGGGGACGTCCCAAACTACTTCTGTGCCAAATTACAGCCCCACTGTTTCACAAGATAGCATTGATATACCCTGTCTCAGGAACCAGCAGTACTAGAGGGTTTCAATTTGGTGAAGATGTAGTTTGGGGGTTTCCCTCCCTACTCCCAGAGGTGTGAAAGTTTTTGAGTTGAATTTTTGAAATTGTTCACAATCTTGTTTAGATATATTTTTCCTTTGGGCACTTCGGTTTCCTCCCACATCCCCAAAAACATACAGTACAGACCAAAAGTTTGGACACACCTTCTCATTCAAAGAGTTTTCTTTATTTTCATGACTATGAACATTGTACATTCACATTGAAGGCATCCATGCTATGAATTAACACATGTGGAAGTATAGTACATAACCAAAAAGTGTGAAACAACTGAAAATATGTCATATTCTAGGTTCTTCAAAGTAGCCACCTTTTGCTTTGATTACTGCTCTTTGCATTCTCTTGAAGAACTTCAAGTGGTAGTCACCTGAAATGGTTTTCACTTCACAGGTGTGCCCTGTCAGGTTTAATAAGTGGGATTTCTTGCCTTATAAATGGGGTTGGGAGCATCAGTTGCGTTGTGGAGAAGTCAGGTGGATACAAAGCTGATAGTCCTACTGAATAGACTGTTAGAATTTGTATTATGGCAAGAAAAAAGCAGCTAATTAAAGAAAAACGAGTGGCCCTCATTACTTTAAAGGACTTACGAGCCCAAATCCTAAAAAAAAGGTCTGTACCTGTAGCCGTTTGAAGTCACGGAGGACGCCATCCGCGCCCTCCGTGCAGCTCCGCCGGGTCCCCGCTGCCTGTCCTCCCCCTGCCCGGACTCCGACCCCCCCAGCCCGGGTCGGGCTCTGCTGCCTCCTCAAATTTGGCCGCCGGAGGAGGCCACGACTGCGCAGTCTGCACCGACGCGAGTGCGGCTGCGCAGCTCTAGGGCCTTCCTCCCCGATCCACGCTACGTAGCGTGGATCGGGGAGGGAGGCCCTAGAGCTGCGCAGCCGCACTCGCATCGGTGTGGACTGTGCAGCCGTGGCCTCCTCCGGCGGCCATATTTGAGGAGGCAGCAGAGCCCGACCCGGGCTGGGGGATCGGGGTGCGGCCGGGGGAGGACAGGCAGCGGGGACCCGGCGGAGCTGCACGGAGGGCACGGATGGCGTCCTCCGCGCCTTCAAACGGCATACAGGTACAGACCTTTTTTTTAGGATTTGGGCTCGTAAGTCCTTTAAGAAATGAAGGTCAGTCAGTCGAAAAAATTGGGAAAACTTTGAAAGTGTCCCCAAGTACAGTCTCAAAAACCATCAAACGCTACAAAGAAACTGTCTCACATGCAGACCGCCCAGGAAAGGAAGACCAAGAGTCACCTCTGCTGCGGAGGATAAGTTCATCTAAGTCACCAGCCTCAGAAATCGCAGGTTAACAGCAGCTCAGATTAGAGACCAGCTCAATGCCACACAGAGTTCTAGCAGCAGATACATCTCTAGAACAACTGTAATGCTGGGATTCCACGATACGTGTTTTGCGTTCGATTCGGCGCGCGATCTATTAACCATTCGATTTTCTGCTCGGTCCTCTTATCTTCCACTCGTTTTTCTTATCTTTTTTTCCATTGACTTCTGTAAGAAATCAAGTGGAACATCGGACATGTCGGAATTTTATCATCTAAGGCATCTATCGGAACGATTCTTACAAAAAAAAGGATCATGTAATCCCAGCATTAAAGAGACACTGAAGCGAAAAAAAATATATGATATAATGAATTGGTTGTGTACTATGAATAATTACTAGAAGATTAGCAGCAAAGAAAATATTCTCATATTTTTATTTTCAGGTATATAGTGTTTTTTCTAACATTGCATCATTCTATAATATGTGCAGATTACACAACACTCAGCATTCAAAATGAGTCTTTCAGAGCAGACTGTGAAGTAATAAACTCTCCTTCAGCAGAGGAAAAGTAAACAGTTCAATTACAGTTGAGATAATAAAAGTCAGATAACAGCCCTCTCCACGACTAACTTAGTCGGAGAGCTTAATGGCTTGTTTGCATAGAGATAACAACTGGAGTTTCTCAACTCTTCCTGTACTGGAAACAATTACACTGATGTATCTGATCTTAATGTTTTATTTCTTAGCTGTGCTACACATACAAATCATAATATCATCATTTTTTTTTCGCTTCAGTGTCTCTTTAAGAGGAGACTTTGTGAATCAGGCCTTCATGGTAGAATATCTGCTAGGAAACCACTGCTAAGGACAGGCAACAAGCAGAAGAGACTTAATTGGGCTAAAGAACACAAGGAATGGACATTAGACCAGTGGAAATCTGTGCTTTGGTCTGATGAGTCCAAATTTGA
Organism: Hyperolius riggenbachi; assembly: GCF_040937935.1. Taxonomy (NCBI): domain Eukaryota; kingdom Metazoa; phylum Chordata; class Amphibia; order Anura; family Hyperoliidae; genus Hyperolius; species Hyperolius riggenbachi. The sequence continues at coordinate 190,068,391 of NC_090648.1, read as the reverse complement.
GATGTTTGGTTCCAACCATGCTGTTCCTTCTGGTTTGCGATTAGTTGGACCATCATTTATTTTTCAACAGGACAATGACCCCAAACACACCTCCAGGCTGTGTAAGGGCTATTTGACCAGGAATGAGAGTGATGGGGTGCTGTGCCAGATGACCTGGCCTCCACAGTCACCAGACCTGAACCCATTTGAGATGGTTTTGGGTGAGCTGGACCGCAGAATGAAGGCAAAAGGGCCAACAAGTGCTAAGCATCTCTGGGAACTCCTTCAAGACTGTTGGAAGACCATTTCAGGTGGCTACCTCTTGAAACTCATCAAGAGAATGCCAAGAGTGTGCAAAGCAGCAATCAAGCAAAAGGTAGCTACTTTAAAGAACCTAGAATATGACATTTTCAGTTGTTTCACACTTTCTGGTTATGTACTATACTTCCACATGTGTTAATTCATAGTTTGGATGCCTTCAGTGTGAATCTACAATGATCATAGTCATGAAAATAAAGAGAACTGTTTGAATGAGAAGGTGTGTCCAAACTTTTGGTCTGTAGTAGTACTGTACATATAAGTGAATTGGCTTCCCCCTAGACTATGATACATACACTACTACACGATACATACATAGACATACGACTATGGTAGGGATTAGATTGTGAGCCCCTCTGAGGGACAGTTAAGTTACATGACAATATACTCTGTACATCGCTGCGTAAGATGTCGGCACTATATAAAAACTAAATAATAATATTATCAATAAAATTATTTTTGAGAACTTGAGTAGTGCTGTTAACATGGGCAAGATTTTATTTTCATGTTAGTAAATTGCATATTAATCGACCAGCGCACACGATGTATTATTGAGTATGGTAAACAACTGATCGAAATTTTTGTCCACTAAACATTGTACTGTTAAAGGGCACCTTTAGGCCCCATTTACACTTGAAAGCGCAGAATGCCTTGCGGAGTGATTTTTCTGCGATTTCACGTGGAAAAATCACTGGACACTGCAGCGATTTTCCCGTGATCGCGATTAGCGCTTCTATAGCACTGAAACGTGATCGCCGGGAAATCGCCTGAAAATGGTGCAAGCTATGAGTTTGTGTTTTGGCGATTTTCGTTAATCGCCGGCGATTAACGCAAATCGCCCAAGTGAGAACGGGCCCATAGGGTTTTATTACACTAGCGCTTTAAAAAGCGCTAGCGTTTCAGCATTTTGACAAAATCGTCGGCAAAACGCTCTAGTATGAATGGGGCCTTAGACCTGCACATATACAGGAATTGTCGTGGTGTTTGAGTCAGCTTATAGGTTTCATCTCTCAGTTGACTTGAGGTGAACTTGTGTCAAAAAAGTGGTCAGTAATTATAATTGAGTTACAGGTTTAATAAAGCCAATGCAACTTATTAGCTGGTAGTTGGTAAATCTTTTATCAGAGAAATTCTGTTTTTTAATCTGAGGATCTCCGTGTATGGAAGAATTTCTGTACGGTGCCCATACACTAAAGCAGCCCATACACTCAGCCGATTTTCTGGCCGACCGATCGATCGCGATCGATCGATCGCAAATCGGTTGGCCAATCGACCGATCGACGGCCGATTTCGATGGATTTCCATCGAACTTGCAGGGTGGAAAATTTAGGTCGATCTGATGAGATTGCTTATCAGTTTGCATTTGCCTTAATGGAAATCTGATGGCAAAAAAATGCCATCAGATCGAATTTCAACAGATTTCAAACTGAAATCTATTGGAATTCTATCCTGGTAAAAAATGTTCTAAAAACGCATCAGATAGATCATCAGATGCATTTCTTATCTATCTTCTGCCAATCTGACGAGTGTATGGGCACCTTAATTGATTTTTCCCAGGCAGATTTGATCAACACGATCAAGTCTGCCAGAGATGTCCTAAAATAGCTGCCTGATTGCAGTTTTGACCAATTTCTGTCTAAAATTGATCTATATTATCGGTTGTACCGGGCAGAAGATCTAGCTCAAAAAAGGGCAAAAAAGTATGCGACTGATTGCCCAGACCCCATAGCTGCTGACAGCAGCCCCCCTGCTAATAATTGTCCCTTGGGGCCCCTTCAGAATACTCGCGGCAGCATAGCGATCTCACCTGTCTGGCCAGTGTGCTCCCTCCAGGCTGCCCTTTTGTCTCCAACCTCTCCGGCACCTGTTCTCCATGACTTGGCGTCACGTTATGTGAGTATGTATATGCTGCCTGGTCACAGAGAATGGGTGCCTGCAGAGGTGAAGACAGAGGGACACAAACTAGAAGGAGCACACCGGCTGGACAGGTGAGTTCAATCCACTGCTGCAAACACTATTAGCTTGGGGGGCGGCGCTTGCGGAGGGCCTATCAGCCAACACTGGGGGCCCGTGGGGGGGAGGGGCAGTACAATCAGCAGCAATTAGGCTACTCAAGAAGCCCTGCAGCGAGTTGTTAAAACAGCAGAAGCCATTATTGGCACTGAACTACCATCATTGGAACTTTTGTATAATACTTGCAGCGTGAGAAGGGCCAAAAATATTATCCAGGACAATACTCACCCTGGAAATGCCTTGTTTGAGCTCCTTCCATCAGGTAAACGTTTTAGATCAATCCGCACACACACAAACAGACTGTAAAACAGCTTTTTCCCATCCGCCATAAACTTGATGAACTCTGAATCCTCTCTGAAATAATTAACACTGTGTACAAATTGTTAAAATATCTGTAATACCTGGCATACTTGTATAATTTCTTCTCTTCCTTGTTACTATCACTATGTTCCCTATATGCACCGTGGGGTTGTCATGAAAAGTAAATTCGTTGTGTTACACAATGACAATAAAGTGCTTGAATTGAATTGAAGTGCTTGAATTTAATTCCATAGATTTTTATAGATTTCATGCTGAAATCTATTAAAAAAATCTGTGTAGTTTGTGTCAGATGAGGTGTCTGGTTGGATTCTGATCTGAGAGGGATCGATCTTTTGGCCAAAGTGGGCTCCATTATGGACACCTCTAGTTTCCCTGAATCTTTGTAATAAATCCATCTTTACGCTGCTGATTTAAATATTCTAATTGTTTTAGGGAATAAAGTAACATTCACCTTATGTAGTAGCACCTGGTTTAGCTGCAAGGAAGCAATCATTTAAGAAGGGATTTACAAAATCAACATGAAAGCCAATATGATGGGACTTTAGTTTTATGTTCAGTGTGCTATCTTATAACTTAAAATTTCTTGATAAGTAAAATAATGTTTCCTTTATAACATGTACAGTCATTGATATGTACACTGAGGAGCTCAAATGCAGGGCTGTATCTTCATACAAGATGTCAAACCTGAATTAAACAATCTATAGAGCATGCAGAGGAAGTCCTGCATTTGTTTAACTTGCTAAACAGTTTTTAATACAGGTTCACCTTAGCATTTCCAAAGCATAAAGTATTCTTTTCTGAATAAACAGCAGCTATGTACACTGCAGTAACACTGTAGTGAGGCACTGACTTCTGTGATTTCAGAGCTATAGTATACGTCCTAGTATAAGAATGAAACTGTTATTCCACTTGTGTTGCTAAGAAACAGTCTCCTAAGTTCAGATCTGTATATCACAAGGGATTTTACAGATATGATTTAATATTTGCTACCTCGGTTTTATCTGCAGAAGATATTTACACATGCAGGAAGACAGGAGGTGCTGGGGCATTGCTGGGCAGTGCAGTATGTTACTTTTAAAGAGAGCACTAAAATGTAATTTATTTTATCCCAGCCAGGTCAACATCTGCAAGGAGTTTTCATGTTCTCCCCGCGTCTGCGTGGGTTTCCTGTGGACACTCCGGTTTCCTCCCACATCCCCAAAAAACATACAAATAAGTTAATTGGCTTCCCCCTAAATTGTCCCTAGACTATCATACATGCATAGAGATATATCTATATGGTAGGGACTAGATTATGAGCCCCTCTGAGGGACAGTTATTGACAAGACAATATACTCTGTACAGCGCTGCATAATATGTCGGTGCTATATAAGTACTTAAATAAATGCTTGTAAAAAACATTACTGGTTGAGCATCCAGGCACATTATGACGTGAACAGGCTTCAAAAGGAACTGGAATAATACTTTTTAATGGCATTAAATGCAAAGTGACTTATATGTCTTGGCAGTTTCTTTTTTCCCAAAATGAGGCTGAAATTTCACTTCATGGCCCCCTTCTAGGAAACAAATACTTTTTATGAAATATGTTTTTGTTTCTGTCTGACAGGAAGTGGGAAAATGCTCCAGTTTCCTGTGGTAACTGGCAGTAGGTTGGTACATTAACAAGTGGGCATTTGTGACTTTGTAGCTGAGCATAGAGATGGAGACATGGAAAACGGTTTACTAGATGAAATAATTGTCATTATTGTTGCTTTTTCAGCATGCGAGGGTGTGGATTCCCGACCCAGAAGAAGTATGGAAGTCTGCGGAAATACTGAAAGATTACAAACCAGGGGATGCAGCTCTTCATCTGCGGCTGGAAGAAGGCTCGGTATGTTTTCTTGGTGTAATTAATAATTAAGATAACAGCTGTGGTGATGTAATGCAGACACAGATAATTCTCTGTTGTCTCCATGCATTGTGTGGGAAGCCGCCGGTGCCTTCCAGCAATGTACTCAATGCTAGAATGCTTAGTTGTTTCTGCAAAAAATCATCTTCAGATTATTAGTGCTTTTCTTCCCAGAGTAGGCTAAATTAAATTTAACACAGTCGGCAACCTGTCAGCCATTTAATCATCCTTCGCCTGAACAGACTTGACACACCTTAACTCAATCTGTTTAAAGTGGACCTGAACTCAGAACTTCCTCAATGGTCTAAAAGATACTTACCTAATCCTGTGTCCCTCCCACTGGAGCAAAGGGCCTCATCAAATGTATGCCACCGTTTTCTGTCCTGGGCAATTTTTTTTCTATCTCAGTCCATGATGTCCCTGCCTATTTCTTCCTCCACACTTTTTCTCCAAGTTGTCTTTTGGTCTTCCCCTTTTTCTGCTGCCTTGAGGATTCCATTTTCAGCCTTCTTTCTTAATTGATTTATCCTTGTGAAGAGTATGGCCAATCCATCTCCACTTTCTGCGTTTGATCTGCAAGTCCACTTGTTGTTCTTGGGTTCTTTCCTTATTTGATATTACATTTGGCCACCAGATGTTTATTATTTTTTGAAGGCAGCGGTTTATAAAGGTTTGGGGGCTTTTTGTTATCTCTTCTGTGTCCTTCCATGTCTCACATCCATGCAGGACTTTTGTTATCTCTTCTGTGTCCTTCCATGTCTCACATCCATGCAGGACTGTCTTCACGTTACACTGGAATATTCTCAGTTTGTTTTTTGGACAAATATGGGATCTCCAAATTTGATACAGTCGTACAAAGGCTGCATTCCCCTTCTTGATTTGGCTTTTTACATCAGCACTGGCACCACCACCCATTGTCGTCAGGCTGCCCAGATACTGAAACTCAGTCACAGTATCTATATGTTTTTCATACACCTCAAAAAAGGTATGCAACAGCATAATGACCTTTAAAGAAAAACATTTCTTTGTTACAGCTGATACAAATCCTGCAATAAATTTGCAGCGTGTCTTCTTCTTGCTTTCATGGAAGCAGTGGTATTAACCACTTAAGCTCTCAGTCATTTTCACTTTATGCATCCGAGCAATGTTCACCTCCCATTCATTCGCCTATAACTTTATCACTACTTATCACAATGAACTGATCTATATCTTGTTTTTTTCCGCCACCAATTAGGCTTTCTTTGGGGGGTACATTTTGCTAAGAGCTACCTTACTGTAAATGCATTTTCACAGCAAGAATAAGAAAAAAACGAAAACCATTCATTATTTCTCAGTTTTCGGCCATTATAGTTTTAAAATAATACATGCCTCCACAATTAAAACCCACGTATTGTAATTGCCCATTTGTCACGGTTATTTCACCGTTTCAATTATGTCCCTATCACAATGTATGGCGGCAATATTTTATTTGGAAATAAAAGAGCATTTTTCCCGTTTTGCATCCATCACTATTTACAAGCTTATAAAAAAAATATAGAAATATTTCATCTTTACATAGATATTTAAATAGTTTAGACCCTTAGGTAAATATTTATGTGTTTGTTTTTTTTAAATTGTAATGTTTTTGTTTTTTTTTATTAAACATTTTATGTGGGTATTTTTGGGGGGGGAATGTAAGTAAATAGTGTTTTATTTAGGGAAAAATTTGTGTAGTGTATTTTTTTTTTACTTTTAGCTGTAGTTTTACTCTTTGGCCACAAGATGGCAACCTCAAGTTTGTTTACATGACGTCACTCTAAGCGTACAATGTACGCTTAGAGGGACATTGGCTTCAATTCATCAAGCATTACCGCATTCGGTAATGCTGAAAACAGCTGAGTTAACGGAGCACTTAAAGGGAAGGTTCAGGGAGGGTGGGTAAAAAATAAAAATCAATTTCCACTTACCTGGGGCTTCCTCCAGCCCGTGGCAGGCAGGAGGTGCATGCGCAGTAGAGCCCGGAGGACGTCCGATGACGTCAGCACGCCGGCGTGGGACGCAGAAGTTCCGGGCCTTGGAGCGCAGAAGAGCCCGACCTGGCAGCCGGCCTGGCCAGGTCGGGTCGGCCACCGGAGACCACCGGGAGCCTGCGGAGCGGCGGCGAGGGCACCTCCTGCCTGCCACGGGCTGGAGGAAGCCCCAGGTAAGTGGAAATTGATTTTTATTTTTTACACACCCTCCCTGAACCTTCCCTTTAAGAAAATGTTAATTCATCAAAGCTGTTACCGAATGAGAAGCTGAAATGACAGAGCAATGAGATAAATTACCGACTTGTGCTCAACACATGTCGGCAAATGTCAGTAAATGTTAATTCATCAAGGTTACCACATTCGCTAGCACATTCGGTGTTTATCTCCAGCTCTCCCCTGTCGTTACAGGCTTCAAAAGCCTTCTGTGTGAATGTTTTCATGATTAACAGGAGCAGGCAGCCAATAGAAACAGCCCCTGTTCTCCTGCAAGTGCCACTGATAGGTGCTGATAGGTCACAGGCTTCTTCACACAAGCTTTCAGACCCCCCAGGCAGTGAGCAGAGAGAACGGGACAAAAGATATCCCCAGATGTCCTTCGGTCGTTTAACCCTTTGAGTCCCTGTTTAAATATGCAAAGATGCAAGTGGTGAAATCACCAAGCATGGCATTTGTAATGTCTCCAGGAAGTTTATCTACGTTGTGGCAAATAAGTAAAATGTTAAGAAACACTGATGGACAGATTCAGAGCAGCAGAGGCAGTATAAGTAACAGTAAATATAACCGGTTTACATAAAGGGATGTCTGGATGCCTTCTATTGTTATCAGCTTGTAACAACACAGAGACATTCCAAGCTGCTCTGCACCACTCTGCTGTTATCTAACAGCCTTTGATGAACTGAAGCCATAGTACTTCGGTAACTTAACGAACCTCTACCACACATGTGAAAATATTGATGAATTAGCACAGTGAAGTGTAAAATACCGAATGCGGTATTTTAAGGACTGGGATTTTGTTATCGAACACCCTTTGATGAATTGAAGCCATAGTCTCAGAAAAAGCGTAGCTTCCGAGAGAAGCTGTCGCTTTTTCAGTGGGGGAGAGGAATCAGTGATCGGGCACCATAGCCCGATACATTGATTCCTGGGCTACCGAATCCGCGGCCGGGAGTGCGCGTGCACGCACGCGATCAGCCGCGGGAGCGCGCCTGTCCTTGACGTTTTTATACGTCAAGGAGGACAAAGTGGTTAACATCCTGTGTTTACTAAGTATGTTTCTGCTTTGGCAGTCGGTGACACAGCTGAGGGATCAAATTACAACTTGTGGTTAGTCACAGATGAGGGGGAATTAGACAGGTTAAACGCTCTAAATACATACAGGGTGCATTTCTATATGTGTTCCTTCTGTCCTGTGCAAGAGTTTAGGTCCACTATAAACTTAATTTTTCTGAAAATGTACTGTCTGCAGTCTGACTAGATTGTAATCAAATGTTCAGTGTCCTATTAGTTTTGTCTGTAAGACACGACATATTTACCTTCTTGTATTGTACAGTCTGCTCAGTCTGGCATGGGGATGTGTAATTTCAGTAAGTTCATTTAGAAATTCCTCCTGATGTCTGTGCAGAATATCACAAGCTCAAGGAAGTGTGGTTGTGTTCAAGGAAACCGAAGTAGAGTGATAAGTAGGCTGGCAGATTTGTTTCCTTTTCAACAGTACCAGTTGCCTGGCAGTCCTGTTGATCATTCTGACATCAGTAGTGTCTGAGTCGCACATCTGAAACAAACATACAGTTCAGATTTTTGTCAGAAACCTCTGATCTGCATGCTTGTTCAGAGTCTATGGCTAAATGTATTAGATGCAGGATTACCAGGCAACTGGTATTGCAAATGCTGGGAATACCATACAATTTTCTGTTATGCTGGATACACACCATGCGTTTCCGCGTTCGATGCGTCCGTCGATACGCATCGATTCGATTGTTTCCGACATGTCCGATTCACGTTTCGATGGATCGTTAGGTCAATTTACTATACTGTACATGGTAATCACCCTAAAAATCATCGAAATGCGCTCGGAAATAATCGAATCGATGCGTATCGACGGACGCATTCGACGCGGAAACGCATGGTGTGTATCCAGCATTATGCTGGATACACACCATGCGTTTCCGCGTTCGATGTGTCCGTCGATACGCATCGATTAGATTATTTCCAACATGTCCGACTTGCGTTTCAATGGATCGTTAGGCCGATTTGCCATACTTTACATGGCATTCGACCTAAAAATAATCGAAATGTGCTCGGAAATGCTCAGAAATAATCGAATCGATGCGTATCGACGGACGCATCGAACGCGGAAACGCATGGTGTGTATCCAGCATTAGATTTACCTGCCAACATGTTGGAATTTATCTATCTAACCATCTATCTGCCTAGCAATTCGGCATTGTTCTATTCAGCAGGAGATAACCAGAAGACAATGCACCAGAGATAATGACCAGTCTCTACCAGTACTTTACAGAAATTAATCTAATTATGCATTCTAACAGAAAAATCTAACAGAAAATTGTATGGTGTATTCCCAGCATTAAAAGAAGTAAATATGACATCTCCATATACTTCTCGCTTCAGGTGTCCCCTGCATAAAGTTCTCTTCTTTGTCAGCCAGAATGCCCAAAAACTAGTCTTAAAGGACTTACGAGCCCAAAACCGGAAAGAAATGTGTTTACCTGTATGAATTTGTAACGCACGGAGGACGCCATCCGCGGCCTCCGTGCAGCTCCGCCGGGTCCCCGCTGCATTCGCTCCCCCCGGCCGGACCCCGACCCCACAGCCCGGGTCGGGCGCTCCTTCCTCCTCAAATATGGCCGCCGGAGGAGGCCGCGGCTGCGCAGTCCGCACTGACGCGAGTGCGGCTGCGCAGCTCTGGGGCCTCCCTCTCCGATCCACGCTACGTAGCGTGGATCGGGGAGGGAGGCCCCAGAGCTGCGCAGCCGCACTCGCGTAGATGGCCCATAGAGTTGCATTGGGTCCAATAATGCATTTAGATCGATTTGCAATTGATTTCATTCTGAAATCTATTGGATATCTGTCCCTAGTGTGTGGCACACATCAGATAGATTCCTGTCAGATTCTACTTGACAGGCATCTGCCAGAAATCTTATCTGATGGATCTGCTGCAAATCTATAAGTGTATGGCCACCTTTATTAGAACTCCAGCACATGTGGACTTTTGCCTTATTGAAGTTATAGTTTACAGGAGAGCGCCAGGCATTTTTTCCACCCTTTTTATGGATAGAATTGGTAAGGACTAGAACCCCTAGTAAGTTTTTAGTGGGGTCTGTGTCTGTTAATTAAAGGCCAGCTAAACCAGTAGAGAGGGTAAGGTTTAGAGCTTCTGTCAGAACCTTACTGCTGTCTGGGATCTCACTGGAGAGAATGGCCTCAATTCACTAAGCTCATGCTGGAGATAAGGCAAAAGAAAACTTGCCACCACACAGTGAGATATCTTATCTCTTCATTCCTTAAGTTACCTCCTCTGTAGTTATTTTCACATGCAGTTAATTAACAAACTGTCTTTAACTTTAGAATTCTGGAGTTATTTTAAGGATTGAAGAGTTAACTTTAGGTTTGCCTGAGGTAAAATGTTTCCTGAATACTACATGCCTCGTCACCATGGTGATAACTATAGAAGCGTTATTATAGACAGGAGATAAGCTTAGTGAATTGAGGCCATTGTCCACATTTTCTGTCTTGGAGCATTCCTTGCTTTATGTGAACCTTAGTGGTCCTAATTGCAGGAAGTAAAGCATTGCAAATGTCAAAAAAAGATTAAATCTTAATAATAATTACCTTTGTGCATGTATCTGTTCCTGATGAATTTGGGTGTCACTTTAGAAATGATCGCTGCACCCTGCTTGGTTCCTTGCTCAGTGTGTTCTGTTCTGTAGGGAAGAGAACATGTGGCATTTATAAAATGGCTACTAGATGTGAGTACTCTGTCCTGAGGGGTCACTGAAGAGGAAGCCACTTGCCCACTTAAGCCATTTGCATTGTGGTATAATCCTAGGTTGCTTCTCTTTTTTTTTTTTTATTATAGACACACAGATCCTGACTAACAAGTATAACACCAACTTTTTATCTTTCTTCTTTAGATTCATACATTTGTATAATCCTGCTTCATCTCAGAATTTTTTGAATCTCCTTGAACACCCCAGTTCTCTGTTTCACTGAGACCTGGCTGAGCGAGTGCATCCCTGACAACTCCTTAGAAGTGCCAGGCTACGACCTCCTACGTGCAGATCAGGACTTAACTCTCCCTGGGAAAAAAAAGAGGTGGGGGCATCTGTTTCTACGTCAACACTGCCTGGTGCTCCAATATCGCCACTCTCAGCAAGATCTGCACCCCAGATGTTGAGTTTCTCGCTATCAACTGCAGGCCTCGGTATGCCCCCAGGGAATTCTCCTCCCTCAATCTCGTTGGGGGTCTACATTCCCCCCGACGCATGCTCCAAGACTGCCCTGAGTGCACTCAGCAACAACATCTCGCGGTGGGAAACTACCCTTCCGGAGGCCCTCTTCATTATTCTGCGGGACTTCAACAACGTGAACCTACGACAGGTGATGCCTCGCTATAAGCAACATATCACCTGCTCCACCAGGAAACGTAACACCCTGGACCACTGTTACAGGGTCCACAAGAATGCATACAAGGCCACCCAAGGAGCGGCCCTGAGGAGCTCCGACCACAACATAATCCATCTGATCCCCACATACAGGAGGCTGCTGGAGTCCACCAAACCCACCATCAGAACTGTCAAAAAATGGACCGCAGAGGCCAAACTGGAGCTCCAAGCCTGTCTCGATTATACCGACTGGACAACTCTGGAGGCACCCACTCTAGATGAATGGACGGAAAATGTCACCTCTTACATCAGCTTCTGCGAAGAAACATGTATCCCAACCAAGACCTTCAAGATCTTCCCCAATAACAAACCTTGGTTCAACAACAAGCTGTGCAGGCTTCGAAAACTCAAGGAGGAAGCCCATAAGTCCGGCTCACCAGAGGAGTTTAGAGAGGCCAGGAATGCCCTAAAACGTGAACTGCGGGCTGCAAAGAGGGCTTACTCTGAGAAGTTGGGGCACTGCAACAATACACGAGAGGTGTGGAAAGGCCGTAGAGCAGCCACAAATTTCAAACTGACCCCCCAACCCATGACCCCCAGCCTCCAACTGGCGGAAAAGCTGAACCAATTCTACTGCAGATTTGAACGCCAGTCCAAACAACTCTCTGTCCCACCTTTGGGGGAACTTGAGGCCTCAGAGCCAGTCGTAGTCCAGGAAGCTGAAGTTCTCCGGCACCTTCGCAAGCTGAATCCCAGGAAGGCCTCTGGCCCGGATGGCGTGTCATCGATCTGCCTAAGAACCTGCGCAGACCAGCTATCCCCTGTGCTTACCTCCTTATTCAAGCGATCATTATCAGACGGTACAGTGCCCTCCTGCTTCAAGAGGTCGACAATTATACCGGTCCCAAAAAAATCAGGCAGCACGGATCTTAATAACTTTAGACCTGTGGCCCTAACCTCCAACATCATTAAGATCCTCGAGCGACTCGTCCTCGCCCAAATTAAGAGCTCTACCAACGCCCTCCTTGACCCGCTCCAATTCGCATGTAGGGCAAACATATAGGTTGAAGATGCCATTAATGTCAGCCTGGCGTACATCACAGAACACCTAGACTGATCTGACTCCTATGCCAGGATACTGTTTTTGGACTTTAGCTCAGCATTCAACACTATCTGCCCAGATATCCTGCTCAGCAACCTGGCGCAGCTAGGAGTCGATCCCTCCCTTCGTGCATGGGTCAAGGACTTCCTGTCAAGGAGAACGCAACAAGTCAAACTCGGAAGCTGCTCCTCCAGCGTGAGAACCACAAATACGAGTGCCCCACATGGTTGTGTACTGTCCCCACTCCTGTTCTCCTTGTACACTAACAACTGTACCTCAACTGCGGGCTCAGTGAAGGTCATCAAATTTGCGGATGACACTATCATCATTGGCCTTATCGGCAGCAACGAAGCGCGTGAGTACAGCAGTGAAGTTGAGAGAATCTGCAACTGTTGCAGAGATAACAACCTAGTACTTAACGCAGCTAAGACAGTCGAACTGGTTGTAGATTTCAGGAGGCATCCCCTTCCTCTCCCACCAGTCCACATAGGCGAAACCGAGGTCTCTAGAGTACCATCCGTTCGATTCCTTGGCACGACCCTCACAAACAACCTGAAATGGGGGCAAAACTCAACCAGAATTCAGAAGAAGTCACAGCAGAGGCTGTTCTTCCTGCGCCAACTGAAAAAATTTGGCATGCCACGGGAGCTGCTGACCAGTTTCTACACTGCAATCATTGAATCCATCATTTGCTCCTTAGTCATTGTCTGGTACGCTAGTGCGTCAGCCAGGGACAGGTATAAACTGCAGAGAGTCATCGCCGATGCGGAGAAGATCATTGGCTCTCCGCTGCCACCCCTCAATCTCCTCTACTCTGCTAGGATGAAATCGAGGGCCACCAGGATCTCTTGCGACCCCTCCCACCCTGGTAGCCGCTACTTTGAGCTCCTCCCGTCGGGTCGCCGCTATAGAACTATCCCATCCAAAACCACCAGGTGCAGGAACTCCTTCTTCCCCCAAGCAATCCTGCTGCTAAACTAGTGGAGTACTGCCATGATGGTGGCACACCCTCTCTGCTGCTCACCCTCCACATCGCCCAGGTCGGTAAGGCACCACAGCCTGGCTGGAACTGTGCTAACCTTGGACTATTTGCAGACTTTATGTGAACTTATGGAGTCACCACAGCCTGGCTGGATCGAAACGAAACTAACTTTGGACCTTATGCAGATCCCATGCGAACTCTATGCGGTCCTTATAGAGGCCCCACAAGGCTCTTTGGATCTCCCCGAAATATTACATGTTGGTCGTTATTTACACCAATGTACATCTTTCATTTGTCTGTCTTGCACTCTTGGTTATCCTGTTTGATATTTCTTTTCTGTGCTTGTTTATGCCATGTGAACCACAAATAATTCTGAGTATGACTCCTGTTGTACTTGGCGAATAAAAGTGATTCTGATTCTATCCCTAGTAGGCATGCTTAGACATCAAAGGGGCAGTACACCTTTCATTCACCACCAGGGATCGATCAGTGTGCAAAAAGACAGCATCCCACCAGATCAATGTGCAGTGTTAGAACTGTGAGAGATCAGTCCGTATTATATCAGTAGTAGGTATCTTCACCAACACATACATGGGCATCATCTAATGAATAGTATCAGAATAAAACAGTATTACAGAATGACTTCAAGAGGAACGTCGGCCTAAACAAACATACTGTCATTAAGTTACATTAGTTATGTTAATGAAAATAGATAGGTAATATAATCTCTTACCTGCCCTGTTTTAAAAGAACAGGCAAATGTTTGTGATTTCATGAGGGCAGCCATCTTTTTGGATGAAAGGAGGTGACAGGGAGCATGAGACTGTGGGCCAGATTTATCAAAGCATTACCTACAGTTTTTTCTTCTTAACCTTCCTGGCGGTAACCCCGATTTTCTTAATTTTTTTTTTTTTTGCAGGACGCAGCTAGCACTTTGCTAGCTGCGCCAGCACACTGATCGCCGCCGGCCTGCGCCCGATCACCACTATCCGTAGTGGCGCGCGGCCCCCCCCCAGACCCCGTGCGCTGCCTGGCCAACCAGTGCCAGGCAGCGCCGAGGGGTGGATCGGGACTCCCAATGACGTCGGTGACGTCATCCCGCCCCGTCGCCATGGCGACGGGGGAAGCCCTCCAGGAAATCCCGTTCTTTGAACGGGATTTCCTGATCGGAGATCGCCGAAGCGGGCGGATGCCGCTGTGCAGCGGCTATCATGTAGCGAGCCCTGGGCTCGCTACATGATCTAAAAAAAAAAACAAAAAAAAAAAAACTGCCGCGCTGCCTTCTGGCGGAATTTTTCATACCGTCAGGAGGGTTAAACTGTTCTAACCAGCAGGGGAACTGTTCTGCATGATAATAAGAAACTTCTCAAATCCTATATAATAGCAGCAGTTTAGCATGGATTTCTAGAGCTGCACAACAGTAAGGGCCTATGTCCACTACACGCAGATTGAATGCAGAATGGATGCAGAAAAACTGACTCCAATGAATGCCTATGGGCCTGTTTCCACTAAACGCGATTTTTATGATGCAGATTTTCCCATAGGCATTCATTTGAGTCAGTTTTTCTGCATCAGTTCTGCATCCATTCTGCGTGTAGTGGAAATAGGCCCTTAAAGGGAAGGTTCAGGGACTATCCGAAAAAAATAAAAATCCCCATCCACTTACCTGGGGCTTCCTCCAGCCCGTGGCAGGCAGGAGGTGCCCTTGCCGCCGCTCCGCAGGCTCCCGGTGGTCTCCGGTGGCGCGCCCGACCTGGCCAGGCCGGCGGCCAGGTCGGGCTCTTCTGCGCTCCAAGGCCCGGCACTTCTGCGTCCCACGCCGGCGCGCTGACGTCATCGGACGTCCTCCGGGCTGTACGGCGCAGTAGTTCTGCGCCTGCGCAGTACAGCCCGGAGGACGTCCGATGACGTCAGCGCGCCGGCGTGGGACGCAGAAGTGCCGGGCCTTGGAGCGCAGAAGAGCCCGACCTGGCCGCCGGCCTGGCCAGGTCGGGCGCGCCACCGGAGACCACCGGGAGCCTGCGGAGCGGCGCCGAGGGCACCTCCTGCCTGCCACGGGATGGAGGAAGCCCCAGGTAAGTGGATGGGGATTTTTATTTTTTTCGGATAGTCCCTGAACCTTCCCTTTAAGGAAAGTGCAAATCCATCCCTAAACTGCTGCAAGAGTGCTTAATAGCAGTTCTACAGTGCTGCTGTGCAGATTAGACATGATTTGTGAAGTGCTCCTCCCCCCTGCTGCCAGGTGTTCTGTGAAGCTGTTCTGTGCTTAACCCTTCCAGTGCTGGGCATTGATACAATACAGCAGATGTATTGGTTACTTCAGTAACAGCAATTTCCCTCACACACTGCACTGTCTGAGAGATCTTCCCAACTTCTTCCATTCCTAACAGTTTAAGAAGGTATCTGCACTAATTTAGAGATTTCTAAGGGTGTCTGAGACAGTTGTGCACAGATTTCTAAAAACCTACTAATATTTTGTCTCACTCTTGATAAATGTCCCCCACAGTTCCAACTGTCCTGATCACTCCTCCCAGCTGCTAGGCAATGAGAACAACAACATCAGAAATCCCATCATGCTTTGCACAGCATCAGGGGGAAAATGCCCAGGCAGTTTTCTTTGATGGGGCGGAGCTTAGCTTCTGTGCAGCTAAAAATGAGTCTTTGAACAAAGTTCTGATGCTCTGAAACTGTTAAAGAAACACCAAGCCTTTTCAGTGCTACTGAGTTGATTTTTAGTCTGGAGGTTCACTTTAAAGAGGAACTGTAACATAAAAAGATCCCCTGGGGGGTACTCACCTCGGGTGGGGGAAGCCTCCGGATCCTAATGAGGCTTCCCACGCCGTCCTCCATCCGTCAGGGGTCTCGCTGCAGCCCTCCGTGGAGTCCGGGCAGCGGTGACGTCATTATTTACCTTCCTGGCTCCTGCGCAGGCGCTCTGACGGCTGTCGGCTCCGAACTACACGGAAATACCCGATCACCGTCGGGTCCACTCTACTGCGCAGGCGCAAGCTTCCTGCGCCTGCGCAGTAGAGCGGACCCGAATGAGATCGGGTATTTCCGTGTAGTTCGGAATGGAAAGCCGCCACAGCGCCCCCGCTGGAGCCAGCAAAGGTAAATATTGAAATGACAGTCGGCACAGTCGCCGGCTGTTCGGAGGGCTGCGGCGAGACCCCCGTGGGACAGAGGACAGCGTGGGAAGCCTCATTAGGATCCGGAGGCTTCCCCCACCCGAGGTGAGTACCCCCCAGGGGATCTTTTGAATGTTACAGAGTCTCTTTAAGCCTTTTTATAACCTACTGTATATACTCGAATATAATTCGACTCTAGTATTTGACCTTCTTAAGCTGAAATTTTTTATTGACTATAAGTCTACAAAGCAAAGTTAATGGCTGCACTTGGGGACCAGGATGGGATAATGACTGCACTGCAAACAGTATTGCAGCCATTAATACCTCCTGTCCATTAATTGCAGCCAATAACGCCCCCAAGCGCAGAAATTATTCACCCCACTTCCTGCTGCCCAGTATTCCCCCTGCCCCTTTCCTTGTTAATTGTTGTGGCCAGGACTTTCAGACCTGTGTTTTCTTGGCATTTTCTTTATTAAGAAAGTGTCACGTACCACTGAGTAAATTGCTTCAAATGGGAATTACACATTACTCAGTGTTGCTTTTGACTTGTGTATAAGCCGACCCCTCTACTTTTGTATAGTGAGTCAGACCTAAATTTCTAGACTTAGTCGAGTATATATCGTACGTTCAGCTTTAATGTTATCATGAGGATCACCTGTTAAAAATGTTTTGTCTTTTTATTACATTTTCTATTTCTATTCAAGGATTTGGAGTATCGTTTGGACCCAAAGAAAAAGGAGCTGCCACCACTTAGGAATCCCGATATCCTTGTGGGCGAAAATGACCTGACTGCCTTAAGTTATCTCCATGAGCCGGCCGTTTTGCACAATCTTAAAGTGCGCTTCATAGACTCCAAGCTAATTTACACATATTGCGGTGAGTGCAGGAATCCTCATTATATCTTAACGTCAGATTACTAGTTCATTTTTGTGGATGTTTCTGTGGCTGCATGCTGATTAGTTACCTCTTTTATTACCCAGCAAAATATTTACTGTCAGGCTTTTGTCCATAACCTGTAACATACGTTCTGCATTGCCCGATGTTTATAGCGTCTTTCCTCTATTGTCTGGGGTTGGCTGCTCTCCATAAATAAAATAGGATATAAAAGACAAGATCAATGAATATCTCTTTATTTAGTAGTGACTCTAGATTGGGTTTATTATTCTATATTGTTGCTGTGCAAGTTATTTTGTAAGTGCTAAATGTTTTTTGCAAACTTGGTTTTATTAAATGGTACATCCGGAAAGTGACACAAGTTTGCTTATTTAAAGCAGTCCAAGACACTCGTTTATACTTGGTCCTATTTTATGTTGCTCACTGGGTTGTTATAATTTTTCAAAGAATATTCAGTTTCCTATCTAAACAGCATCTACGTGTTTAACCGAAGGATGAAACTGTCACACTTTCATGAAGTGTTGATAAGTTAATACATTTCAAATGAGGCTTTCACATTCTTTATTATCACGAAGTAGACAACCGGCACGCCTGCGTATACGGTTCCCGACTGCGGGTTTGACCAGATTAAGCGGGGAACAGCCTTATTCAAGCTAAAACAAGGCTGGGACCCCTCAGAACACCTCTCACTGCCACCACTAGCTGTTCGCTAGACACTTCCACTCTGCTGTTGAGTCCTCAGCGTGCACTCCGCGTTTTCGTATTCGGGTCAGCTTTGCGCTTAGGCCAAATACGGGAACGCCACGCACCCACACACACACACAGTTGCAATCTTACACTGTCGTGAAGCAAAGACCCACTAACAGTCGTTCCGAACGATACTGTTAGCCACTCTGCTGTCGCTACTCGCACTGGCGTTGTTCGTACGTTGGGTCAGCTGCGCGCTTTAGGCCAACGTATGACAAACGCCCCCCACACACACAATGCAATTACAATTTCATATGATAGTGTTGCTCAATCATACAACTAGGCACGGACTTATACACAGCTACACTGCAGTCTCCTTTAGGCTATGAGTGTTAGTTTAGTACGGCAGAAGTCAAGCATATTAAATAATAATTTAATATTCCAGAAAAACATAAAACAATGCAGATCTTAATATATACAAAAGATTACAAAAAACCAAGTAAAAATAGTTACAAGATAAAAGTTACAAAGATAACACACACGGATATTTGCGTAAAATAAAAATGGGGATTAAAAAAAACGTTACCAACTTGAAGGTCTCAACGTTGTCGGCAGGAGCATGCCGCTTGTTCGACCAGAAGTCGAGATCAACTCTAGCTATGCGCTAACTCCAAGAGCAGATACCGGTGGCTGTCCTGGGTCAGCTTAAATAGTCTGAAGTGTCCCCTGGGGCATTTAATGTCCAGTCCCCAGGAACTAATGCAGTTTCCTCGTTTGTGACATCACCGAACGCTTGTCATAATCTTTCTTGTGATATGCAAACTTCAAAGGGGTTCCTGTTTTAGCTTCTTGAAGTCTGCAGAATTCATAGGTGAGATTGTATCCTACCAGACATCAAAAAGCTTCCTTGCCTATTGAAGGGGACTGGTCCATTCACTGAAGACAATGGCAGCTGTCTACATTAATACAAAAGATCACAGCGTACAGTTCCTCTGGACAGCCAGAAACAGGTAATGAGGTTCCCTTTTGTCTGTCTATTGACACCACACACAATCACCTTAATAGTCCATGAAGCTAGCTGCCAATATCTTCAGGCCATACTGGCTGACCTCCACCTCTGAAAGATATACAGCAGACATAAAAATGATAGAATAGGTTTCTGTACTCCCTAATATCCTTGTAGAAAGCGTAGTGGAGCACTCCCCTCAGTTCAAACAGCGATGTGCCTCGGCTATTCTGGCAACACTCCAGAATCTTTGCAGCTAAATGGAAGCGAAGCCGGCACCATCAGATATGTATTTGCTCTTTTAATCAGGTAAAAACATGCAGACAGCAGATATGCGACGTTTCGAGGACACAACCTCTTTTTCAAGCTGAGCTGTGCATGACAAAACATAAATAACCAAACAATCCTATATATACACAACACGGACATATGGCAGCCTATCAGCATTAAGCTACATCATTAACCAATGAAATCAGGTCCTACCTAGTGGACCTGATAGAAAACCACAAAGCTGCCTGTCTGATAGGATCTTTTGAAATGGAGACGTCCCACCCTCTCATCCACGTCAGTCCCAGGTGGGGGCAAACGGCTACTCATTGCTGGGCAGAATCATGCGGAAAACCGTCTCCATCCGGCCACACCCATCGGCGGACCTGAGAGGGGACACTCCGCACTACGTAGGGGAGAGGGCGGCAACCAGCCGTCCACTCCCCTTCTGCCTTTTTAAATTTAAAAAAAGATTATCCTCACATAAACATGCTATCAGGGAGAAATTAGTAGACCAGGCTGTCCCATATCACTTTGTGGTTATTGTTTGGTTATTTATGTTTTGTCATGCACAGCTCAGCTTGAAAAAGAGGTTGTGTCCTCGAAACGTCGCATATCTGCTGTCTGCATGTTTTTACCTGATTAAAAGAGCAAATACATATCTGATGGTGCCGGCTTCGCTTCCATTTAGCTGTACTCCCTAATATCATCAGCACCTCAATATATCTCCACAGTTAATGAATTGTGCTGATTCTCTTGTCCTAAATCAAAGGTGTGCTATCTTTTTTTCAGTGTAGTTTGCCTTCTTAAAACAGAAGGTATTTGCGATAATTCAGCTTTAGGGCCGGGTCACACGGATGGCAGGCGGCTTCTGGTAGCCGAAAGCCACCTCATCCTGTGACGTCTTGTTTGGGGGGCGGTGCTAAGGCGATCGTCAGCATCCCGTCGCAATCAGCTTTTTTCGTCCCTGCAAGGGGACATGAAGACGCGGCGGTGAATCGACCCTGGATGCTGCATGTAGCGTACAGGGTCGCCTGAAACGACGAGGAAAAATCTGGATTGTATTGCGTTTGCGTAATCGACTGTCATTGCGCAATGATAAATGCTCCCATTCACTTGAATGGTAACGTTGAGCCGACAAGTCCCGGACGCTTAGCCGTAAACGCCGTCAAGCGTCAGTGTGAACCGGTCCTTAAGTGAGCAACTGTGGTCCTCCACAATGCATTAATGTAGCTCTATGGGGTAGGGCTTGGACCAGTACAACAGAATCTTCGAGCAGCTTAGGGTGACCCAAAACTACTAGGAAAGTATAGGGCAAACCTACTGGGCCCCCCTCATGGCAAATCACAATCTACAGAAAGAAGGGGGTCTGTGTGAGAGACAAATTACCTTATACCAGCAAGCATCCCCTTTAGAACCTGCAACTCTGGTCAAATGTCTGATAAGTGACTTCATGGGCTTCAGTTTTGCTTCATAGTAGAGCCCCCCTGGCTGGGCTCCAGAATCCCTCAGACCCCATACACTTCTCCCCCCTTTGATGCCCTACCGGCGGCCCAGCGCTGTAGCATGCATCTTGTTAGGCGATTGCTGGTTGAGGTGGGTGCAGTTGTCTCATCATGCTGTGACATGGCATTGTAAAACACGTTGTCTCTTCCATGAATGGCTGGTAAACCTCTGACTTAAGGTGGCCATACACAATTTAATTTTTTTTAGGGTTGTTTTTTTTTTTCGACTAGAGATAACAATTTTTCAGCTCGATTGAAAAATCTTAAAAAAATGAACCACTATACAATACACTTTTATAATCAATTTTTCCAAAAATACGAAACATACTATCAAATATTTAAGTTTTGGTATTTTTCTGTCTGACTTTTCCAACAGATCCTGATTTTTATTGAAAAATAGCTTTAAAAAAAAAAATCAAAAATTTTTTTTCCCCTCAGTCGGAAAAAAAACTATTTTCAATTTCTTATACATTCGATCAGGCTTTAAAAAAACAAGCAAACTGGAAAGTCCATCTATTTTATTGTATCGTGTATGGCCACCTATGCTGGCACAGATCACTTTGGTATTCAGGAGAAATGTAAGCTCTGATGACTAATGATGACTAAGAACATTTTATAAAGTCTCAAGACTTGCCACTTCCTCTCGTTGGAGATTTATGAGGGTGTTTTTTATTCCTGTAAAGGAAGCAGGAAGTGAGAGTAATATGAAAGGAACCCTTCACTTTTACAAAAATGTGGTTTGCCTGGCTGATTCACTTCTTTTAATACCTTCTAAGTCACCGATCACAATTGTGTCAGCTATTATGACTCCATTGTGATGTCATTGGCTGTCTGCTTGTTGCAGCTGTGACTTGGAAACTACTGAAATCAGTGGAACCACCAGCTAAATAGCACTTGTGTAAGGGATAATGACCAGTCTCCATATTTATTTTCCACATGTACAGCATTGGATAGTTCAATGTTCTCTGTGAAGCAATGCTGAAAACACAGCAAAAAGGGTAACTTAATCAAAATATACTTTAAGGGGCGCTATGGCGAAAAATTGTAAAATGTAAAATATGTGCAAACATATACAAATAAGAAGTAAGTTTTTTTTCCAGAGTAAAATGAGCCATAAATTTCTTTTCTCCTATGTTGCTGGAAATTACCCTCGATCGCCCGCGGGTAAAGTGCGCGTCGCTAGCGGCGGCCGATCCGATCAGGTATACATTACCTGAAGCTGGCTCCCGGGCGTCTTCTCCGTGCTGCACGGCTCTGTTCCGGCTCCATCCATCCCGGCGCTTCCTGTGTCACTGCAGTGACCAGGAAGTTCTAATAGAGGGTGCTCTATTTGAACTTCCTGGTCACGGAGTAACACAGGAAGCGCCGTAATGGATCCAGAACAGAGCCGTGCAATGCGGAGAAGATGCCCAGGAGCCAGCGTCAGGTAATGTATACGGGGGGGACAGGCGGCAGGAGCAGCTCAGCAGATGGTGAATCGGTTTCAGGCTGAAATCGATTCACAATCTGTTTGCAGTAAAGGCAGCCATACGATCCCTCTCTGATCAGATTCGATCAGATAGGGATCTGTCAGCTGGTCGATCTAATGGCACATCGACCAGTGTATGGCTACCTTTACAGTAGCTAGTAGAAATCTGACAGAAGCATCAGGTTTTGGACTAGTTCATCTTTTTATGGGGGACTCTCAGGGATTTATTTATTTTCAAAAGCACTTAGTAAATGTCAGTTGCTCTGTCCAAGCAATGGCCAGCATCATTGTTTAAATCCTTTTTAGGGAATCTCTTTATAAAGAATAAAAGCCTTGCTGAGAATCCCCTATGAAGAGATGGACTAGTCCAAAACCTGTCACTTCTTTCAGATTTCTACTACCTACTGTAAGTGACAGTAACACAGGGGAAAAGTCATTTATGGCTTATTTTACTCTGGAAACAACATACTACTTATTTGTCTATGCGCATGTTTTACATTTTACCATTTTTTTTCCATTGTGCTCCTTTTAAATACTATTGGTTCTGCACCCCCTGTTCATATGAGTGCATTGAGCCCACAAGAGCTATCTGCATAAAGAACAATAGCTCTCTATGTAAACATGGGTCCTAGTACTAGGCACAGCCTCTGACTCAACCATTTCTTTATTTTTGAAGTAAAAAGAAAGTGTGAAGGGAGATGTCAAAGTTCATTAATGTATGCAGTACTTATTTGCCTACACATCTTCAAATTCTGCGGCTTCCCCCTGTCTAGACTTGATCTCTCAGGTGACACTTCAGGGCCGGATGTTGTACAGATGCTTCATTATTCTCCAGGCTACAGACAAGTTCTGTTGCCAAAATTAGCCTAGGCAGATCAGATATGTGGACCACAGCAATCTGGGAGACCATGCACAGCGGCGGCGGATCAGTCAAAAACAGTCTGCCGACAGCCTGTACTCACGTACTACTGTCGGCAGAATGACCGCGCCGCTGGAGGGTCTGATGGACCCGTCGTTTGTTACAATAGTGCGTGTGTACGCACCTTTAGAAGTCTCAGTAAACAAACATTCTGCAGAGATCACCTGGCAGAAATAAAGATGTTGCCACCTGTGATAAATTTCAAAATGTAAACTGCGGTGAAGAAAGCTTTTACAATGGGCAAACACTGACTAAATTAATTGATAAATGATTATTGTAAAAAAAATATATATATATTTTTAGGTTATTTTCACTACAGTTCCTCCTTAATAGGATAGTAGAATCCTGTGTAGATGCAGGTGTGGGAGACTTGCACTACACACTTCAGGAACAAGAGAGCAAAGGAGCACCCTATGAGTGTGGCAGCGTGCCCGGACCCCACCTCACTGCCTCCAGAGGTACACAAATCTAACAACCAAAAGATGGGTCGGCACCACCAAAGTTGAACTTATAGCTTTATTGTGAAAAGCAGGGCTCCAAAAGAGCTATAAGTTCAACTTTGGTGGTGCCATGTGGACCCATCTTTCGGTTGCTGCACACTTCAGGAAGCAGCAATAGTGCCCCTGATACATCACTGTACCTACAGTACCTGCCATACAGATCTGAGGTGTAGTTGAAAACAAGACAAGGGGAGAAATACTCCTAAATGCATTTCTTTCTAGGAGCCATACTGAGAGAAAAACACATGCTGTATTTTTCTGGCTAATTAAATGAAAGGGAAAATAAAGGTAATCTGGCATATCTGTGTATGAGAGGCTGACTCTCGCTGCCAGTCAGCTGGTATGCCATTGAGATATCTTGTGGTGAACAGCTAGTCATGCTCAGCTGATAATGGCTTGAAATAAATTGGTTTTGTAAAACCCATGCAAATTCTACCGTGCTTCCTTTAAAGCATCCACATGACTGCGTTTATCTCTCTGATATTGTCCAGTGATTAGATTGCCTTATGCTAGCTTCACATTCGCTTGTGTTTTTATTGCAGATAATGTAAGGTTAATAATGTGTTCCCTGGAGCTGGATTCTGGGAGATCTCATCTCTTGAATGACTGGTGATTTTCTTGTCACGTTTTGTTTCCCTTTTCCAGGCATAGTCCTTGTAGCGATAAACCCGTATGAGCAGTTACCCATCTATGGCGCCGATATCATTAATGCATACAGTGGGCAGAACATGGGAGATATGGATCCCCATATCTTCGCAGTGGCGGAAGAAGCATATAAACAGATGGCCAGGTGCGTGTTTTCTTCAAATAAGCAACCCTGACGGTTTCCAAGGAAGTTAAAACAGGCCAGTCCCAATCCTAGGCAGGACAAACATGACCAAGGCTTTTTTTTTTTTTGTATTGAAATCCCTTAATAATTCTTGGCCTATCTATCTCTCTAACATCATACAAGAGTACTCTACCCTCTACATTTCTCTATTCACCATCCACCTCACTCATAATATGCTCTCAAGATGGTTATAAGACTTTTCTGGAGCTGCTTTTATTCTATGGAATTCTGTTCCGCTTTCTGTCAGATTTTCCCATATATTTAGTAAGTTTAAACAATCCCTCTAAACTTAACTTTTTCAAATTGTCAAGTTAGTTCCATCTCTACCCTTATCATTTACTAACCACTTACTCCTATCAACTTTAGCCTTTGCTAACTCCCTCACCTACTGTATTATTTGTTCTCCTACCTCTCAGATTATAGACTTCATGGTCAGGGTTCTCTGTACCTCTTGGGTCATGGTTTCTTCACTTCGCATTTGCTTTCTACACCACCTTACTAATAATTGTGCAGTGCTACTTAAAGAGAATCTGTATTGTTAAAATCGCACAAAAGTAAACATACCAGTGCGTTAGGGGACATCTCCTATTACCCTCTGTCACAATTTCGCTGCTCCCCGCCGCATTAAAAGTGGTTAAAAACCGTTTTAAAAAGTTTGTTTATAAACAAAGAAAATGGCCACCAAAACAGGAAGTAGGTTGATGTACAGTATGTCCACACATAGAAAATACATCCATACACAAGCAGGCTGTAGACAGCCTTCCTTTTTAATCTCAAGAGATCACTTGTGTGTTTCTTTCCCCCTGCAGCTATCTTCCACTGAAGTGTCAGGCTGTTTCTTCCTGCAGAGTGCAGACAGCTCTGCCTGTATGTAATTCCTCAGTATCAGAAAGCCCAGCCAGCTCAGAGGAGGATTTATCCAGCTTGTAAAAGATAATAGAGCAGAGAGAAGCTGCACTAATCTAAATAACACACAGGCAGTGTGCAGAGAGGGGCCTGGAGGGGGGAGATGCATCACAGAACCACAACACTGAAGAACTTGGCAGCCTTCCAGACACAGGCCGACAAGTCCGACAAGAGAAAGATAAGTTGATTTATTACAGAGATGGTGATAGTAGAACGTGCTGCAGTAAGCCAGAGGACATTAGAATAGATTTTGGAACTTGTAGGATGGAAGAAAACCGGATGAAATTTTTAAAGAGAAACTCCCATTTTATTGATCAAAAGTAGACCTTTCAGTTCATTTATACACATTTCTGTTACTAACTGCAAATAGTTTTTTTGTTATCTTAATGCATACACATATATGGTCAATCTACAGAGATCGTGACAGAGACTGGGAGTGTCAAAGCTGCTGCCAGTCTCTCAGTTAGTGCAGGTGGGGAAAATAAGAAACACGATCTCCCACTCAGCAAAATACCAGGAACCAGGAAAATATCTGGGAGTTTGTAACGCAAACAAAATATAGATTCCAAATACAGATTCCAAGTAATTACTGTTAATTTTGCAAATTCCTAGCAGACTGAAACGTAATTCATTACAGCATGTAAAAAACATTTAATTTTTTTAAAAAAAATTTTTAAGCATGATATGCATCAAAGACAATGGTTTTATAAAGTGTTCAGAGATTTAGCACGCTTCCTCCAAACATATTTAAATATCCCCCCGCCCCCAGTCCACGTTGGAGCCCACCCTTGCTGTGTTGGGTCACATTGAACATGTCGGACATGAGCTTGTCGGATATGTTCCCCTGGCCTTGCTCCCTTCCATGTATGAGCACAGCCATACAATTTTAACATTACAAGGAAATAGTAAAGAGCAATACAATATTGCAAGTAGTCCAACTGTAGTTACCTACATATAATCCTTAAAGGTTACCTGAAGTAAGAGGGATATGGATGCTGCCATATTTATTTCCATTTAAACAATACTAGTTGCCTGGCATCCTGCTGATCTTTGGCTACAGTAGTATATGAATCACACACCTGAAACAAGCATGTGCCTAATCCAGTCAGACTTCAGTCAGAGTGCCTGATCTGCATGCTTGTTCAGGGTCTATGGCTAAAAGTATTAGAGGCAGATGATCAGCAGGACAGCCAGGCAATTTTAGCATTGTTTAAATGGAAATAAATATGGCAGCCTCTCACTTCAGCTGTACTTAAATACAAATTCTGAATGCAAGTTTATGACTAAATCAACTCACTGTTCAGCCTGTTGGTTCCCCTGATAATTGGAACTTGTGCATTTGGAATGAGTATGATTTGCATTTTGCCTGTGTACAGTGCCTTTGTACTTTAATTGCAGATATTCCTGAAGAAGGAGTCTCTGAAAATCAGCTTTATGGTTTTCTTTTTAGTTCTTTACAGTTTTTTTTCCTACCCATATGAAAATGGATGCATACTGCCATTAATTGTTTTAGGAACGAACACTGTTTAGAATGTCAGTGAACTAATCTGAGCAGAACAGACACTGGCAAAATATCAATTTTCATCTGGAAGCTACCCATGTAAGAAAAGCAGTGAAACATCCTACATAGTTATTTATGCTGCTCTGCTGCCAGACATTGTTAGTTGCACCCTTGGGCTTGTCATATATTTTGTGCTAACACATCCCTGGTTTGTTCTCTGAGCTCTGCAGGTGATTCAGTATATGCTCTGCTTAGTTGATACTGCAAGTCTAGAATCGTATCTGTGAACACAAACGACACTCCCTCTTACCTCCATGCTTATTTACTGTTGCTGGACAACAAATGTACTTCAAGTATGTGACAAGACCTGTCTGATGAATAAGTACAGTGCATATTTTGTATAGCTTGTTTAGCGCTTCAGTAAAATGTTGAGTATTTGTCATAGAAGATTAGTAAAATACCAAAATATCCTAGGTTGAGGTAGGGTCACAATTTCTGTCAGGCTGCATGTGTGTACAAGAGCCTGCAGCACACAGTGGCTAGGTCAATATCCAGAATACTTTTATTGGCACATACATCCAAAAAGACAGATATTGCAGCTAACATTTTCCAGACATTGGGTCTTTAGTCATAGCACACCAAATACAGACAAGAATGACACACATATATATGCAAGAGACCCCTCCCCTTGGTGGCCAATCCAAACACTCAAAGGTAATTGGTAATATTAACACCCAGGGCAGTATAAAAGCTGGGCTGGAGTCATCAATACACACATAAAATCAGTGGAATCCAATATAAAAGATTAAGATCCCATCTTGCATTTAAATCATCCGGCACTCCTGTGCCTAGATTATAGATCCTTTTCGGCTCACATAATCGTAATTTATGGTAGTTATCTCATCTTCTAATAGAACAATTTATTTTCTCTAGCTCTTTGAAAGAAAAACTCATGTCGTCACCATATAATTGAACAAAATGCTTTGCAACAATTGAAATATTGCCAGTAGTGTGAGAAGGACCATGCAAGTCTATGCTTAATGATTGTGAATATTTTGCAGAGTCCCGTCTGTGGGTCCAGTTTGGGTAATTTGTTAAAGTGTACCTGTGAGGAAGACAACAAAGGGATTTATACTTACCTCGAGCTTCATCCACTACTGCGTATGTGCCGTGTGCCTCCTTTGTTGTGTTCTCATTGCCAGGAGTATTAGTAGCCGCTGTGCAGTGAAAAGCCTCAACTAACTGCAGGCGCTGTGCATGCGCAGTAATACCCTGACTGCTGGAACTGACAGTGGGAGTATGGAGGGGACCAGATGGTCACCAAGGAAGCCCACGGACTACAGGGGGATGTGGAGGAAGCCCTTGGTAAGTATAAAACTTTGTTGTCTTTGTCATCGTTTTATTTTAATCCTGCAGCTACACAGCCAGGAAATCTATCTAGCTTTCTTTATTTTAATAACAGGCTTCTTTGTGAGAAGTAGTGAAAAGAGATGGTTAATGACGTGGTAATGTCGTTTTTTAAAATAACTCTTCCATTGACTTACATTATTCAATACAATAACAATACAATAATACAATAACATTTGTAAAGCGCTTTTCTCCCATAGGACTCAAAGCGCATAGCTGTGTCTCAGATTAATACAGGGTTTCAGGCTGGGTTGTGTTACAGAGGAGATAGTCAGATGTTCATGAATGCCAGACTGAAAAGGTAGGTTTTCAGTTTAGACTTAAATGTTTCCAGGGATGGGGCTGTCCTGATTGGGTGTGGCAGGGAGTTCCAAAGTGTAGGGGCAGCATGACAAAAGGCTCTGTCTCCAAAGGTTTTGAGGTGGACTCTGGGGGTGACCAAGGTGTTACGTCCTTTTGATCTAAGATTGTGGGGGGTGTGATGTAGTTGCAACAAGTCCTTCAGGTATCCAGGGCCCAGATTGTGCAAGGATTTGAATGTCAGTAAGCCAATCTTAAACAGAATTCTCCATTTTATCGGTAGCCAGTGGAGTGAGCTCAGGGTTGGTGTTATGTGGCAATGGCGGGGTTGGCTCGTTAACAGCCTTGCGGCGGCATTCTGTACTAATTGCAGGCGGCGTAAGTCTTTCTTATGCAGGCCTGTGTAGAGGACGTTGCAGTAGTCTAACCTTGATGTGACGAAGGCATGAACTAGGGTTGGAAGATCCTCTGAAGGAATTAGGTGTTTAATCCTTGCAATATTCCTTAGGTGAAAGAAGGAATGTTTCACAACAGCTGAGATTTGATTCCTGAAGCTTAATTTCCCATCAATCAGTACTCCCAGGCTGCGCACACAATCTGAGTTGTTCAGGTCTGAGCTCCCTATCCTTAGCGGTGTTGGTTGAGACTGGAGCTGCTTTGCTGTTGAGCCCTGGCCCTCGATAACAAGAACCTCAGTTTTGTCAGCATTAAGTTTTAGCCAATTATTATTCATCCACTCCTGAAGCTCAGCTAAGCATGCGTTTATTTGTGGAGTAGGGTCTGTGACGTCAGGTTTGAATGACAAATATAGCTGGGTGTCATCAGCATAGCAATGATATGTCAGGCCAGGACATTATGTCAGGCCAGGACATTATGTCAGGCCAGGACATTAAAATCACTGCAAAATTGCTGCAATCGCGATTTTTTTTAGATGAATCACAATAGCAGCTATTTTGCCATGATTTTAATTTAAGTAAATGGAAGGGTTTTATTTTCAAATCAAAATGATCTGCAAAATGTTCTCTGGTGTGACAAGGCCCTTACTGAAGGTAAGAAGTTGTGCCTATGCCAGGGCTCCAAGTGCTATAATGGAAAATGAAGTTGCTAGTCTGCCTAATTAGAGACCTTTTCATACTTTACTTTATTTCTTAACGATATTATTAAGTTATTAAACACCAACATATTCCGTATATAAGATGGAGTAATTGTGTTGCCCTGTGGTGTGATGCAGGGATGAGAGGAACCAGTCCATCATCGTCAGTGGGGAATCCGGAGCAGGAAAGACTGTTTCTGCGAAGTACGCCATGAGATATTTCGCCACAGTCAGTGGTTCAGACAGTGAAGCAAACATTGAGGAGAAAGTGTTGGCTTCTAATCCAATTATGGAGGTAAGTGAGCATACTCTCCACAGCTATTCCATATGCTTGAAGTATCTGTGGTCTGTGTAAGGCATATTGAAAATCTTATTTTACATTAGTGAATAGTCTAGATTTGATCACGCAAGGATGAATTATCTTGCAAGCCATTTAGTTGTCTGTTTTTCGGTGATTGGCTCACACTTGGTCTATGGCCCTGCATTTTCAGTGGAATGGGCAGTAGACAAAAGCCAATGGAACAAAGCCTGTAATGTTTTTCTGTGGGCAAGTTTATTCATCTGTTTCTGTTTTGTTCGTTATTTGTTGGCAGTGGATAAACCCCAATGGCAGGTGTGATATTTTTTATTTCCGAAAGTAAGCAGAGAAAAATTGGATTGAAATTAATATAAAAATAGTCTGTGATAAGCTGAGGGGAAGCTTAAGGCATCAGTTTTCCATCTCCGACGCTCTGTTCTGTTAGCGCGAGGTCAATGGAACGCATTTGTCAATCCGGAAAAATGACTGCAGATTTAAAATTGTGGATCGTGCAGAATGGACCTGTTCTAGTGGACCAATGTGAATGGATCCAACTGTGAACATTGGATCCGTTAGCATCCGTTCGGATCCGTTCAGTTACGATCTGCTAATGGTCCATTTTTTAGTGCCAGTGTGGCCCAGGCCTTAAGAGAGAGAAAACCGTACAACAGATAAAAAGAACAGAATAAAAGACATTACTAGATGACAGATGAAAATGTTGGAAGAAGATAGATGTATGCAGAACATAATGTCACAGTACAGAAGCAGCAGCCCCACATCAAACGGCTCAGCCATTCTGCCAATACCAGCATGCATAGAGGTCAAGGCCCTAAAAAAGAACTTGGGAGTGCTGACAGTGCTACTTTTTTCCCATGTTCTTTTTTCTAATTGTAATGAAGATGTTATAAAAAAAAAAGTAAAAAGGATTGAAAAAGTCATTTGCCCCTCCATTTATAAATGAACACAAATGCATTGCAACATACCGTAGATGTAAATGGAGAAACTGATCCATTACCACATTCATCATAATGGATATGGTGGCAATCTGTCATAGTGTGAACAAACCTCAATGTTCATATTTCTTTGTCCTTCACTAAATTGCTGAACATGAATTTGCATAAATAATTTTAGTTTTTTTAAGATCTGTTTGCGGTGTAATTCCAGAAAGCCGTTGACTGTCCACTATGCACACACAAACAGTTACTTATTAAGAAGCACTCAACTGCTTGATAGAATGGGGCCTCTTTTCTTCACTGTCCTCATCACCAAAATGTCACTGTGCATGTTAATAAGAAACCAGGGTGCTTCCTCGGGTGATTGATAACAGCTGACTTCATCTTAACTGGTTCCGGATGACCAGGTTCCAGTTAATATGTATACATCTCTAAGGATTCTCACACGCAGAGAATCTGTAATAATTACAGAGAAGCAATGCTTTATTTTTGTGTAACTGATAGAAATTTGTGCTATTTATACACTGTGTCCCAAATTATTATACAGATTGTATTTAAGAGTCCTAAAGATTAAATATTTTGTTTTTCAATTAAACACATGGATGGTATTGTGTTCCAGGGCTCTTTTGATCACTGATATCAATCTTGGACACCTCTGATAACTAGTTTGCCAGGTGAGCCCGATTAAAGGAAAAACTACTAAATAAAGGCTGTTCCACATTATTAACCAGTACACAATTTTCAAGCAGTATGAGAAAGAAAAATGATCTCTCTACTGCCGAAAAGTGTGAAAAAGTTGGATCCCTTGGACCAGGTATGAAAACCACATAGGTTTGTGCAGATAAAAGCAAAATGAGGAAGCTTTCTGCCAAACAAATACATCAGATTAAGAGAGCAGCTGCTAAAATGCCACAACAAAGCAGCAAACGTATTTGAAGCTGCTAGTGCATCTGGAGCCCGGTGAACATCAAGGTGCAGAGTCCTCCAGAGGATTGCAGTTATGCATAAACCCTCTATTCAGCCTCCCCTAACCAATGGTCACAAGCAGAAATGGCTGCAATGGGCCCAGAACCACAAGAAGAATAGTTTTTAAACAGTCTTGTTTACTGATGATTGCCATGCAACCCTGGATGGTGAAGATGGATGGAGTGGTGGATGGTTGGTGGACGGCCACCATGTCACAGCAAGTCTTGGACATCAGCAAGAAGGTGACAGTCATGGTTTGGTATGGAATTATGGGGAGAGAGCTGGTTATCCCCTTTAGGGTCCCTGAAGGTGTGAAAATAACTTTGGAATCATATGTGGAGTTTCTGACTGTCCACTTTCTTCCATGGTGCTTAAAAGAGAACAATTGTTCCGTGAAAAAATCATATTCATGCATGACAATGCATCAGCTCATGCTGCAAGGAATGCTTCTGCACCATAGGCTGCTATCAGCATAAAAAGAGAGAAACTCCTAGTAGTGGCTACGCCACTGACCTCACTATGATAGAGGTCCTTTGACCCTGACCTCTATGATAGTGAGAACCTTTGAATGATCCTGAAGCAAAAAATATAAGGGTGGGAGGCAGTTTACATCCAAACAGCAGCTCTGAGAGGCTATTTTGACATCCTACAAAGAAATGTAAGCAGAAACTCTCAAAAAAAAACCTTAAGTTTAATGGATGCAATAATTCTGAAGCTGCTATAACATAAGGGGTCCTATGTTAATCCATAACTTTACCTGTTAAGATCTTTTTGATTAAAATAGCTTTTGATTATAGCAAATATGACCTCCTAATCAAATGACCATTTTCATACCTTTAAAACTTATAAAATGTTTTAAAACTCTTTGGTGCGTAATAATTTGGAACAGTGCATTTTTAATTTTTTTAATTTTTGTATGAAACCTGTTATCATGAGGAGTTTTCAGTAACATTTGAATTATGCTCTAACTGTTGATGACTAAGCGATGATGCTGACTGCCTTGTATCCACTATTTAGGAAAATCAGAGGGACATATTATTTGCATAATCATTTAGAACGTGGTGTATAGAAGATTTCTGCCTGACATTTTGAATTGAGTTGAAATACTTGTGAAAATAATGTGTAAGCCATAGAGTATACACATGTACTAGAGTCACACTATTCTTGGAACCTGTACTCTGATAATTGCTTTTGAAGTTAAAGGACAACCGAGGTGACATTGACATGATGAGATAGACATGTGTATGTATAGTGAAAATCACACAAATTTACTAGGCTGTGTTCCTTTTTTTCTTCCTTTGCCTGAAAGAGTTTAACATCCGGTATGCAAGTCACAGTTTCTGTCTGGGTCAGGACAGGGCTGGACTATAGCACAACCCTCACTGATAAAGAATTACAGCCATAAAACAATTTCCTGTCAGTAAATGGCTTCTGAGAGCAGGAAATCAACATTTTATAGATTTGAGCTCTGGCATACTTCAATGCATGTGTCATTGAGCAGAGACAATTTCCGTATTTTTCGGAAGACGCACCTAGGTTTAGAGGGCAAAAATCAGGGGAAAAAAAAAAAATTATATATATATATATATATATATATATATATATATATATATATATATATATATATATATATATATATATATATATATATATATATATATATATATATATATATATATATATATATATACTAAACCTGGTGCGTCATGTTCTAGGAGCGTCTTGTACATGTCCTTCCCCATTGTCCTCCTATGTTCACTATGTGTCCCCTTCTGGCCCCCTGTGTGGTCCTCCAGTCCCCGTGTCCACTCCTGCCCCCCTGTGTGGTCCTCCTGACCCCATGTGTTCCCTCCTGTCCTGTGTGGGTGTCCCCTTCAGCCCATCTTTTTGGTCCTCCAGTTCCTGTGTCCCATCCTATGTGTGTCTGTGTCCCCTCCTGCTCCACTATGTGTGTTTCCGTGCCCCATTTAGCTCCCATGTTGACCTCTTCTGTGTCTGCTCTAGCCCCCCCATGTCTTCACTCCAGCCCCCTTCCCCCCCCCCCATCCCCCCGCCCCCCCGCATGTCTCTGCTCCAGCCCCCTCCTCCCACATGTCTCCGCTCCCTCGGGTAATAATAAATGCAGAGCGACTCACCTCCCTCAGGATTCCAGTGCTGGGTGTCCTCTCCGCGTCCATATTGTCAGCGCTACACCTGTAAAAGAATCGTTAGCGGCAGAGCGGCTCACCTTCCTCCAGCGGTGGCGATCTGCAGTCATCTTGCGTACCACGCGGCTTCGTCTAGTGACGGCTCATGTTAATGATTCAATGAGTCATTCCCCATGACTCAATGAGTCATTAACATGAGCCGTCACTAGGGGAAGCCGCGTGGTACGCAAGATGACTGCAGATCGCCACCGCTGGAGGAAGGTGATCCGCTCTGCCACTAACTATTGTTTTACAGGGGAAGCACTGACAAGATGGACGCGGAGAGGACACCCAGCACTGGAATCCTGAGGGAGGTGAGTCGCTCTGCAGTTATTGTTACCGGGGGAGCGGGGGGCCGGCAGACCACACAGGGGAACAAGGCAGGGACGTAGCGGCGGGTCGTCGGTTCGTATAGGCGGGCGTTTTTTGTTTCAATGTTTTTTATTGAAGATTTTGTAGTAAAGGGAACAGTTATACAACACAACATTGTTTGTAGACAAGTGCAAACATAGTGGCATTGAAAAGTACTAACCATATTTCTGAGCAGACAACAGTTACTGTAGAGCACGTGCCATAGTATAATATCATACAGCCTAACATTATCAGACAGTGAAAAACAGTAATACAAGATTTTGCTAATTATATTATTAGCTCCCAACTAATTAATATTATACCATAACAAGGGTTGAAAGCAGTGAGCTTTTAGCAGGGGGAACTTTGGGGAAATAACATAAAGGGAGTCTACCATCCTACAGTAACTATACGCGGCCGGATGGGGACTACCTTTACCAACGTGTTTTAGTACTCTTGGGCAAGGGGACCCGCCTCCAGCGAGGTCAGGTTTGCTGGTTTTCAATGAAAGACCAAATTTTCATTTGGCAGAGTACTAAGTGCTATGAAAGAACTCTTGATGAAAATGGGATGTGTGATAGGTTACAGATCTAGAATTTTTAGCATTTTAAGTTGATGCTTCTGTTGTGTTAACAAACCGCTGCTACATTCTCCTAATGTGGAAGTGGTTTTAGAGGAAGAGAAGAAGCCAGGAACAAAAGGGAGAGAAGTAGGTAAAGTAGGTAAGTAAAGACTTAAGGAAAGAGGGGTGGATAAAAAGTCGAGAAGGTCCAGAGACGAGGGTCGCTCAAGCTAATCTTCTTAATGTAGTGCATATAGATGCCTAGGGTTATGCTTAAGGAGGGTCATTGATTACGTACTGATGTGATTTGTTCGGGGTTTAACATATAGTTAATTAGGGGATCTCAGATTTTATAAAACTTTTCCATATTGTTGTTCATACGGGCTCTCAGTTTCTCAAAGAATAGTATATTGCCAATTCTGTATTTGATAACCTCAAAATTTAGAGACCGAGTATTCCATGCTGCCGCGATTTTAATTTTGGTAACAGTGAAAATATAATTAAGGAGGGCATTTTGCGCGGAGGTCAGGTGTGAGTACGGGCAACCCAGCAAGACGTGAAGCGAGTTTCGTGGAACTGGGGCATTAATTAGGGATGATGCCCAGGTACATACTCTAATCCACAATCTACGTACCTTCATACAGTTCCACCATATGTGGGCAAAGGATCCTGCCGTTCTACATCCTCTAAAGCGGTCCCCCGAGCATTTCTTATTATATTTAGCCCCTCTCTGTGGGACTAGGTACCATCGAAATAGGAGTTTATAATTTACCTCAACCAAGTCTGCGTTTATGGAGGTTTTAGGGATATTTTCCCAGATATCGCACATATCAGTATAATCGATCTGAAGGCCTAGATCTTCTTCCCATTTACGTACGTGAGTGTGAGTGTGTGAGGGTTAGCTCCCTATATATAAGTGAGATAGTCCCTGGAGAGCGGGGATTTGTGTCACAAATATTCTCGAAAGAGGTTCTGCATGTTGGAGAATCTACATTTGCGAGGTGCTGTTTTACAAAATGGGATATTTGCATATATCGGAATGATTCAGAAGGGGTGATTGCAAATTTCTCATGTAGATAATTAAAGGATTTGATACCCGTTTCAGTGACAAGATCCTGAATTCTATAAAGTTTTGCAGAAATCCACCACCGATATGGGCCGGAGGAGTTCAAGGCAGCCGGGAATGAGGGATTGCCCAAAAAAGAGAGAAGCGGCCTGTGGGCAGATATTAAACGACCAGAGTATTTACAGCTATCCCACACCTGTAGGGATTGTGTTATAATGGGGTTGTCAATTTTGGCACGGTGCACTGGCGTGAGCCAAAGGAGGTTTTTAATATCAATGGGTGCGATAAGCTGG
Source organism: Hyperolius riggenbachi (assembly GCF_040937935.1). NCBI lineage: Eukaryota > Metazoa > Chordata > Amphibia > Anura > Hyperoliidae > Hyperolius > Hyperolius riggenbachi. Next base: position 190,032,072 of record NC_090648.1, on the reverse strand, counting down.
CTCTCAATATCCACCCAAGAGGGTCTGTCAGTTTCTACATGCCAGTTTGCCAGGATAGCTAATTGAGCTGCTTTATAGTAGTGGGAAATCTTAGGTACTCCCAGCCCCCCATCCATCCTTAGACGATATAAATATTGTTTATTGAAGCTAGGTTTCTGAGCTCCCCAGACAAAACTATTAATTTTCCGCTGTAGGGATTCGATAAATGTGGAGGGTAGGGGAATAGGCAATAGTCTGAATGCATATAGCAGTTTGGGAAGAAAGGTCATTTTTATGGCCACAATTCTGCCTAGCCAAGATATTGCGTACCTCTTCCAGCACTCCAGCAACTCTGTAAGCTTCTTTACAAGCGGGGGGAAGTCGTGTTGAAAAAGTGTGTCATAGGAATTAGTGAGATAAATGCCAAGATAAGGGAGTTTATGAGGGTCCCAATCAAACTCAAACGCATCTTGCAATGCTTGCATCAATCGCGGAGGGAGGGAGATGTTTAGGGCTTTTGACTTTGCCGGATTGACGCAAAGCCCTGAAATTGCACCAAACTGTTTTAAGATTTTAGTTAAAGCTAAGATTGACCTGGTGGGCTGTGAAATACAGACTATTAAATCGTCGGCGAATAGGCCTACTTTGTGTTTCCTTCCCTAATGGTATGCCCTGTATCTCTGTACAGTTTCTAATCTGGATAGCAAGTGGTTCGATAGAGAGAGCAAATAAAAGAGGCGAAAGCGGGCAGCCTTGACGAGTTCCTCTCGTTATGGGAAAAGGGGATGATTTGAAGCCATTGTAAGCTACTGTTGCTATAGGGTGTGAGTATAGGGCTTTGATCCAATTGATGAGGTTGGTTCCAAAACCCCATGCTTGAAGTATGGACACAAGGTAGGACCATGAGACTGAATCAAACGCTTTAGTGATATCTAACGAAAGCAACATAGCCGGGAGTTGGGAGGTTTGAGTTTGGTGAATTAAATGTAGAAGGTGACTCACCCCATCACTTGCTTGTCTATATGGCATGAAGCCCACTTGGTCCTTGTTAATGATTGAAGTGATAGCAGAGTTGAGTCTAGTGGCCAGAATTTTTGCCAGGAGCTTAATGTCCACGTTCAAAAGAGAGATAGGGCGAAAATTAGACCATTTTGAATGATCAGAATTGGGCTTGGGAATCATGGAGATGGTGGCTGTGATTGATTCTGTGTGGAATTGGGCTCCCTGGAGTATACTATTGAAAGCCTTTAGTAATCTGGGGGCCTACATATCACTGAATTTTTTATAGTAACAAGCTTTGAAGCCGTCCGGTCCGGGCTGTTTATTCGGTTTAAGTGACTTTTTTTTTTTTTTTTTTCTTTTTTTTTCTTGATTAGCTCAGAGCCTAGCCACAGTTTATGAAGGCCCAACCATATTGATAGGCTTCATCACCACGCTCTTGGTGTTGGGCATAAAGTCTCATCATATTTGCTAATCAGAATTTGCCAATCAAATTTAATTATTTCATAAAATTAAATAAAGGGGAGAAAAGAAACAGACCAAAGATGAAGAAAAGTACCACATCCTCCCGCGTACAAGACGCGCCCCCCCTCAGCAACCACGGAAGCAAAACTGTGCACCCCACAGCTCAACATTTATCTACACACTGCCCTATGCTGGACACCACACACACACACGCACACAGACACACGCACAGTTTAAGTGACTTGATGGCCTGTTGTACCTCGCCTAGTGTGATTTCTGTATCCATAAGATCTTTTAACCATAGGCGGGCGTTTTTAATTTGGGGATTCCCTACCTTTGGAATATAAGACGCAGGGACTTTTTCTCCCCATTTTTGGGGGAGTAAAAGTGCGTCTTATATTCCGGAAAAATACGGTAAACTGTAAAAACTAGGTTTCAATATAAAATAAAGCTATGGGGTATGTCTTCTATGTGGGGTGCACTACTATGCTAATAGTTATGCATCCTGATTCTCACCTCTGTTAGGGAAATGTTAGCTTCCTTTTGGCACAGTGCACAAAATCCTGATCCTGTTTTCTGTGCTGCACTTCACAGTACCGAAAATGTAGATATGCACCCTTCCAATGTTATGAAGTAGCCTTTAAAAATAAGATGTAGAGACCGTAGTCAGGTCATGGTGGAAGAAGTCTAAAAGCCTCATAACCTTCAACTCCCCTCTGTTGTTGGGGACCTTCTGCAAATCAGCAGGACATTGTTTTTTGATAGTCACTAGGGATTAGTTTGTTTCTTAAAGGATACCCAAAGTGACGTGTGACATGATGAGATAGACATGGGTATGTACGGTGCCTAGCACACTATTAACTATGCTGTGTTCCTTTTTTTCTTTCTCTGCCTGAAAGAGTTAAAGGGACTCCGAGCAGTTCAGAAACTATGGAAAGATGCATATAATTTTAAAGCTCTCTTTCTCCTCTATCCAATTATATATATTAAATAGAGAAAACTAAAAGGTGTAGGGCGACGATTTAGGTGTCGCCAGAAAGAGGAGAAAGAGAGCTTTAAAATGATATCCATCTTTCCATAGTTACTTGTATTACACAAGGCGACTTTTTCCTAAAGTCAGCAGCTCCATTCTGCTGAATGGAGCTGCTGACACTGGGGAAAGTGTCATCCTGTATAATACAAGTAACTATGGAAAGATGGATATCATTTTAAAGCTCTCTTTCTCCTCTTTCTGGCGACACCTAAATCGTCGCCCTACACCTTTTAGTTTTCTCTATTTTCGCGAAAACTAAAAGGCGTAGGGCGGCGGTTTATATATCATTGGAAAGAGGAGAAAGAGAGCTTTAAAATGATATGCATCTTTCCATAGTTTCTGCACTGCTCGGAGTCCCTTTAAATATCAGGTATGTAAGTGGCTGACTCAGTCCTGACTCAGACAGGAAGTGACTACAGTGTGACCCTCACTGATAAGAAATTCCAACTATAAAACACTTTCCTAGCAGAAAATGGCTTCTGAAAGCAGGAAAGAGATAAAAAGGGGTAACAATTCATAGATTTTAGCTCTGGCATACTTGAATGAATGTGTCATTAAGCAAAAACAATAAAACTGTTAAAACTTAAAAAGTAGATTTAAACATAAAATAAAACTGTGGAATATCTTAAAAAGTCATTTTTAGGAGAAGGAAGATAGATGCAATTGTTTTTCATTCGTTTTATTTTGCTTTGGGTGTCCTGTAAAGGATAACTGAAGTGAGAAGAATATGAAGGCTGCCATATTTATTTTCTTTTAAACAATAACATTTGCCTGGCAGTGTACAAATACTGTAAATAAGTGGCTGGGAAATTTGGGCACAGGGTAAAGCCAAAACACGACTTAACCAGCTCTTGCAAAAGTTCCTACAGCCTTAATTACTATTCCCGATTGAAGTCACCGTAGACAGTAGGGAATTACGTAATTCAGCTTCTAGCTATTGCTGGCAACCTAAGTGCGCTGTTTTCATAGTAATTTGGGCTCCGTCTTTTGACAGCGCCCAAATTACTGTCTGCGCATTGCTTTAGCCGTAATTCCTATTACGGCCTGTGGCGCCGGCTGCACCAAAATCTTTGGCGCTGTTTTTACTTGCTTTGGCCTAGCAGCCCTGCTGATCTTTTTGGCTGCTGTAGTGTTTGAATAATGTCAGAAACAAGCTTTTGGCTAATCTTGACAGATGTGATAATAATATCAGTAGGCTGCCCATTTTTTGTCCTGCACTTACCGCCATCTGCCTCAACACTGGTAGGACAAAACCAATGTTGTTGATTGTCACTGTGTGCAACAACTATGTGACTCACTCACCTACCACTATATACTAGATTTGATCTATCTGACAGGATGGAAACTAGGTCTATCTGGTGCTGGCAGCAGATCGATAGCCCATAGAGTTGCATTGGATCTAATGGTCCAATAATGCATTTAGATCGATATCGATCGATATTGGAAATCTGTTCCTAGTGTGTGGCACACACCATATAGATTCCTGTTAGATTCAACTTGACAGGCATCTGACAGAAATCTATCTGATGGTCGAATCTGCTGCAAATCGGCAAGATAGCCAGGCAACTGGTACTGCTTAAAAAGAAATATATATGGCAGCTTCCATATCCTGTCAGGTGTCATTTAAGAACTCGCTTACTTTAAAGAGGAACTTTACCTAAGGATGGTAGTAAGGGGAAAAAAGTCAATACATCGCAAAGTGAGAAGTTAAAAAATTCAACATAGACCAAAAATGATTTATTATCCAAACAGCCCTTATTTTCCACAATGCAGCGAAGTTCACAGATGGGAAACTGTCTGGACCATGGCCCTGACATCACACTGTGGGAGGGGTTTCACCTTCAACATCCATACAGACGTCCCTGATGCACTATTGGAGGAAAGGTAAAGATCTTGCGTGGGAAAAGGGGTATTGGCTGCTGGCTGGGATGAAGTTCACTCCTGAGTTAAAGTTCCTCTTTAAGAATGTTATGGGTTTTGGTCTGGTTTAACTGAGGACTTTGGGATATTTTAGTATCTAGAAGCTCACAGTAGACCAGCCCCTTAGACACCTTCCATAATTACTGCTTTAGATCAGAAAAAGGATATTTTTGCATCCCACATTCAATGTGGTTGATAGTAATACTAATGATGGTGTCTTGAGGAGAAGAATGAATTATTTCCTGCGTGCAAAACAGTCTTGTGATTAGTGTGACTGTTCGAAAACGAAGTCTCATGACGGAGTTCCCAGGGAGTGAAGGTCACAACAAATTTGTCAATCATAGCTCTATTCAGCTAACTCATCTCAAGCTTCACTTCAACTTGTCTTCTAAGAAAAAACAGCAATTAAGACATTCCTGGCAAAGTCATGACTGGAAAGACTCCATAGTTTAAACAGACTGCCTACTAAAAGAAATGCAGGCTGGGAGCTAAGCCAGTGTACAGTATAGGAAATCGGCTATAAACCCGAATAACCATAGCGCACGAGTAGTAATAATACATACATACATATGACTAGGGTAGAGATTAGTTTGAGCCCCTCTGAGGGACAGTTGGGGACATGATCATGTATACTCAGTACAGCACTGTGGATGATGTCGGCGCTATATAAATACTAAATAATAATAATATTTGATTTGCTGGTCATATTCTGTGTAGAATAAAGCAGGAAATGATCACAGCAGATCAGGGCCTTATAAACCTGATCACATGCTTTTCCATGACTTCTGCTACACAGACTCCACTCTATGGTAAAGTGGTAAAGAGTTAGAATCCCCATGAAGTTTTAATTACTGTTCCTTGTAAGCTGTCACTGAAACAACTAATGTTATTAACAAAGCTATGGACTTCCCTAGAGCAGAAAATCACATAACATTCCTGCACAGCTACGGTATGTGTAGAAGCCAGAGTGCTTAATCCCATTCCACACTATCTAAAATGAAAATGTTTTTCTTAACATCTTAGTAAGGGGGCTTTTAGGACCATTGTAGTCCCTTACACACTCCAATGAGTTCTGGGTCACCATGAGCTTGCTGGTTAGTCTGTACCTTTCGGTGTTACAAGCCCTACTCCATAGAGCCAAATTAATCCATGTCATGCACTGATGAGGATCAAACAATCCGAAACAGTCTGTATGCATGTTGGATTATTATGGCTCTGTACAAATTAACAAGCTGACACATCATTGCATTCCAGCGGTTCTGGAGGTGTGTTTAGCTTCTAAGGGTACAATGGTTAATTTGCATATATTCAGCAGTGATGCCCTGGGAGACATCTCAAGCTCACTCCAACCTGAATTATCGCAAATTCTTTCTGTTTTAAGAAAGCAAACTTTTGTTCTTAAATGAAAAAGTGTCATATTTGAAGGCGGTGTAGCTTTAGACTGGCTGGGCAGGAAGCAGGTGGCTGGAGTATTCTGAGGATTTATCAACTGTCATAATAGGTATTTTCATATTTATTTTGCAAAATGTGCAATATTTTTTACAATATGTATTTTGTGCACAAGAACATTAAAATATTCTTCTGCATGCTTATGAGAAACTCTGCCTGAGCTTGGGCTTTAAAGAGACACTGAAGCGAAAAAAAAAAATATGATATAATGAATTGGTTGTGTACTATGAATAATTACTAGAAGATTAGCAGCAAAGAAAATATTCTCATACTTTTATTTTCAGGTATATAGTGTTTTTTCTAACATTGCATTATTCTATAATATGTGCAGATTACACAACACTCAGCATTCAAAATGATTCTTTCAGAGCAGTCTGTGAAGTAATGACATCTCCTCTGGCAGAGGAAAAGTAAATAGTCCAGGAACAGTTGAGATAATAAAAGTCAGATAACAGCCCTCTCCAGGACTAACTTAGTCGGAGAGCTTAATGGCTTGTTTGCATAGAGATAACTGGAGTTTCTCAACTCTTCCTGTACTGGAAACAATTAGACTGATGTATCTGATCTTAATGTTTTATTTCTTAGCTGTACTACACATACAAATAATATCATAATTTTTTTTTCGCTTCAGTGTCTCTTTAAAGAGAATTTGAGCTGTCCGATTTGTACAATAAAAAACATACCAATCGAGTAACTGTGATCTCCTGGATCCCTCTTTGCCATTTCCGACGCTCCCCGCCGCGATCCTGGCTTTTAATCGCCAGTTTTAGGCAGTGTTTACAAACAAAAAACATGGCCGCTAACCAGGAAGTGGTGTGTGTGTGTGTGTGTGTGTGTATATATGTATATATGTATATATGTATATATGTATATATGTATATATATATATATATATATATATATATATATATATATATATATATATATATATATATATATCTCATATATCATGTTACTACACTACAAGTTTTTATTACGTAGTGAATTATCTGCACTCCAGTCAGGGATTCTCACAGTTTCTCAGCATGGCAGCTCCCTCCCCCTTCAGACAAGCTGAAATTGAGAGCAGAGACCTGTCTGTGACTAATAAACAAAGCACACACACAGAGCCTGCAGGGGGCATGGAGGGGGCGTGCATAACTTCTCCCTGTCACAGCAGAGGCAGTGCATTCCTCTGTGGGTCGACAAAGCTTGACAAAGAAAAGAAGATTAGGTATAAGAGACAGTGCAACTAGAAAAGGCTGCAGTAATCCAGAGCACATTAGAACAGGTATAGGAACTTATAGGATAGAAGAAATAAGGCTGAAAATTTAGTTAGTCTCTTTAAAGAGGATCTGTAACCAAGGATTGAACTTCATCCCAATCAGTAGCTGATACCTTTTTTTCCAATGAGAAATATTTACCTTTTCTCAAACGGATTATCTGGGGGAGGGGGGGGGGGTTATATGGCTGATAGTGTGGTGAAACCCCTCCCACAGTGTGATGTCAGCACCTAGGTACTGACATCACACTGTGGGAGCCTTGTTGAATTGTGGGAAATGACAGCTGTTTCCAACTGGCAAAAAAGCAGCATCTCCTGCCAGCAGTAAAGATGTCGCAGGTGATAAATGTCAAAATGTAAATTGGGGAAAGGAAAGATTTTACAATGGGTAAACACTGACTAAATCATTTATACATAATTATTGTAAAAATTAAGCACTTTTTTCATTACGTTATTTTCACTGCAGTTCCTCTTTAAAGTGTACCAGAGATCACAAAATTTAAAGAATCGATACTTACACGGGGCTTCCTCTAGCACCATAAGCACGTGTGAGTCCCTCGCCATCCTCCCGCAGTCTGCCGCTCAGTCGCGATCAGCCCCGGTAACTGGCTCAGTCGGGTCCAGTTATTTTTCAATAATGTCTAAAGTATCTAAAAGTAGGTGAAAAGGTACTGTCTAAAAATATTTTGAGTATGTTCTTGTTATGTTAGCAACTTAAAAGGCATTTTATTGACAAGGTGTGAACATATTACTTAGGCTCATATGCAATTAATTTTTCTCTGTTTTTTCCACAGTGTTTAGGGTTAGTCTAGGTTTACTAGCATTTGCTAAAGTGTTGGGTTAGGCTGGGTAAAAGTTATTAACAAATTGGGATGTTGGTTAGACCAAGGTGTACCTTGGGGTAAAACTTTGGAGAAACGTGAACCTACAGGAGCGAGGAGTTGTTTAACCGCAGGTGAAAGCTTGGGTTGTTATGGGGTGGATTGTATTCAGAAAGGGGTTAAGGTTAGTATTATCCAGCTATAGGTAGAAGGTTAGGCATAGACCATGGGGTAATGTTGCAATGAATAGAATGATATTCTGCTTGTGGTATAGACATGCTAATCTGTTAGTCATAGTGGCACAGTTATCCAAGAAGTCCAGTTATCTACATTTAAATGTTGTTGTTTTTTTTTTTAACAAATCAATTTTTATTGTTTGCATATTAACCACCCTGGCGTTCTATTTTTTTTTTTTTGCGGCGCTCGGCCGCGGGTGTTTTTTTTTTAAACTTTTTTTTTATCATATAGCTAGCCTGGCGCTAGCTACATGATTCCCCCCTCCCTGCGCCATCCCGCCCACCCCTCTGATCGCCACCGGCGATCATACCCAACAGGAAATCCCGCTCTGAATGGGATTTCCTGTTAGGGCTTCACTCGTCGGAGTCCCAATCCACCCCATAGCGCAACCTGGCGGTGATTGGCCAGGCTGTGCTGAGGGTCGTGGCGCAGATCGGCGGCGAACGAATTAAACGCGCAGCTAGCAAAGCGCTAGCTGCGTGTTTTAAAAAAAATTGTAAAAAAAAGACCTACCAGGAGCTGAGATATCCACCGCGGCGGTAATGGACGAGCTGAGCTCGTCCATACTGCTAAGGTGGTTAAAAAGAAATAGGACATGCAGTTTCACAGCAACATAAGAAAATATCGCTTGCCAATCCATAAATTATCTGTTTTGACAGAGATGCTTGAAGAAGGTTGAATAGCCAAAACATTGCAATTATGACTGTATGAGGGCTGTCACTTCTAAATAACTGTGAATTTCACTGTGATTTTTTTTTTTTTTAAATAGTTGGTTACATACAAAATCTGGATAAAATAGTTTGGATTCTCTGAGAAACACTGTTTTGTTGAATGAATTTATAAAGAGATGCATGTTTTAATGGGTTAAGAAAGACTTTTTGACTTTTAAGTGATAGTGCTGATAGAATAGGAAGGCAGGTTGGCCTAGTCTATAGCATTCTTGCCTTGCAGCATTGAGAATCTGGGCCAGGACACTATCTGCACAGAGTTTGTATGTTCTCCCCATATTTCTCTGAGTTTCCTCTGAGCATACCTATTTCCTCCAACATCCCAAAGACGCACAGGTTTATTGGCTAACCCCCTAAAATTGGCCTTTGACTATGATGGACATATGACTATGGTAGGGTCCAGATTTCCCACTGTGGCAATTGTGTTGCTATTTTTACCAAAGTGCAGTCTCACTGCCTGAAGATTCTTTTCCACCATCTGCCATCCGCTTAAAAAAGCGGATCACCGGCGTTTTGACAATCACTAGTGCACCGTGATTTACATGTTAAATCACGATGCACTTTTCCATTAGCGCATTTTGTTTTACCGCAAATCACAATCGTCAGGCTGCACTATAATTGGTGCAATCGTGTTTCACTCCCGACGGCTCACGTCGCAATCGTGGCAAGTGGAAAAATAAGCTTTTGCAAACACAATTGCGATTGCAGTTGCAAGTAGAAAAGGGCCCTTATGCTATTGTTGTGCGATTGTGCATAGGAATACTCTACGGGAGCGCACAAATCCGAGCTGCTGTGTAATTTTCATGTGGTTTCCCATGCTGTGTGGAGCCTTGCCCCCTCGTCTCGAATGACGATCGTACTAAAGATGAAACGCACAGGAAATTGCACTATGAAACGGCTACAAATCGCAAACAGAATCTCAGCGAGATTACAGTCATGATTATGATTCGCATTGGAAAAGGGGTAAAAATTAGGTGACTTTAATCACTTGCCATAGACCAACAACTGTCTAATGATCATTTTGGGACCATCTTTGTCAAGGCAATGGACAACATAGCTGAAAGTGAGAAACAAACGATTCCTCACCCGCTTATGAATTTTCATCAGATTCTTGTAATACTTCCATTTATGAAGCGCAGAGTATATGTTATAGTGGCAGTTTGTTTATTCTGTTGGCTCTCCCATATTAATAGATTATAATATATGGTAAATTATTCTTTTCTGGGTTCTTGGAGAGCGTCTCAGTCTAATCTGCAGAGGAAGAAGATGTTCTGACATTTCTGCAGCCTTTTCTTGAGAGTAAGAGTGATATATTTAGGCTGTGGTGTTTGTAAACAGCCTGATCACATGTCAGACTCCAAGAAGAACACAGCCTACTGCAGAGGCAGCCTAGAGGATAATGTACTGCCAGGGCTGATCTCACATGCAGGCCTAGCATCATGTGAATAGACAAGTCATTATCCTGTCTCATGTCTATAAAAAGGAGGGCGCTGCCTATTATTAAACTACAATTCCCAGGGTATAGAATGCATTTAGTGTTCAGAGTAGCTCTTAATTACATTTTTATGTGGTTGTGGCAGCTGATCTGTTTCTGTGCTCTTATTCTGTTACATAACCCTTATCTCAATGGAGGTCGACCAATCCCAGCACATTTTCTGTGGCTTTAACAAAAACAGCTTACATTTTCTTGTCATTAATTTGATATTGTAATTATACAGTAATAGGTGTATTCTTACCATGTAAATATATGTTTAAGTTCTCTTGTGGCAGGCAAGTGATAGTATTCTGCAATTAACGTGTCAATTGTAAGAATAGATGTGCTTCCACGTCTATACTGGGGAGAAATGCACAGCGCTGGAGGATACTGAATGGACCAATATTTAAACCAGCTACTTAAAGTACCCCCAAACTGTCTTAAATCTGTGAAATAAAGCCCACTGTGGGCTAAGTCTACCTTTTACTGACTGTGCTGTCGCTGCTGGTTGTTGTTGCCTTTTACTAAGGCGTGGCTTCGGTATAGCCACTCTACCATAAAGGCTTTATTGGGGGGATTGCTACAGAGATGGTCATCCTTCTCCTCTCTCCACAGAGGAGCCCTGGAGCTCTGACTCTGTCCATCAGGTTCTTGGTCACCTCCCTGACTAAGGCTCTTCTCTCCCAATCATTCAGTTTAGATGACCGGCCAGCTCTAGGAAGAGACCTGGTGATTTTGAACTTCTTCCACTTACAGATGATGGAGGTCAGTGTGCTCATTGGGACCTACCAAGCAGCAGAAATTTTTCTGTAACCTTCCCCAGATTTGTGCTTCGAGACAATCCTGCCTCAGATCTACAGACAATTCCTTTGACTTCATGCTTGGTTTTTGCACGGACATGATACTTGTGTAGACATGTGTGTGCTTTTTCAAATCATGTCCAATCAACTGAATTTACCACAGGTAGACTCCTATTAAGCTACAGAAACATCTCAAGGATGGTCGGGGGAAACTGGATGCTCCTGAGCTCAGTTTTTAGCTTCAGGGCAAAAGTTTTGAATACTTATGGAAATGTATTTTCTCATTTTTTTTATTTTTAATAAATTGTCTATTATTATGTACCACATGTTTGTTTCTTACTTTGTACAGCGCCACGGAATATGATGGCACTTTTTAAATCAATAATAATAACATTCGAACAATAGTTCTTGTTATAATGAATTCACATAGGGCCTGTAGCATTGTACAGAGTACTAATACAGACAATAGTGTGAAATATAGATACATAGGTAGTTCAATACAGAGTACAATAAAAACAACCAGTAACACAAGTACAAAATACTTACATGGTTCATGTGTGGTTTAAAACCTCAGTTTTACATGTTTCTGTGACTGATAAAGTATTGCAGAACCAGGAAACACTAGGAGGAGGGCCCTGCCCTTGCAAGCTTACACTCTTTTGGATTTATAATAGTTATAACAGATATATAATAATGTACAATACTAAATGTTTTGTTAGGTTGTTTAACTGTCCATGTCTTCTTAGGCCATAGGAAATGCAAAGACCACCAGGAATGATAACAGCAGTCGCTTTGGAAAATACATAGAGATTGGATTTGACAAGAGATACCGGATTATTGGTGCCCATATGAGGACTTACTTACTGGAGAAATCTCGAGTGGTGTTCCAGGTTAGTGCTTTATTACATGACTGGTGGGAGAACCGGTCAGTGTTTTTCTGATATTTCTAATGTAAAGGAACATTATCATACTCTCTGGCCAAAATAGCCAATGCGATGTTAATAATTCCATCTTGCAAGCAGCTTTAATGCAGATTGTGAGCAGTTTGGAATTGGGCCAATCACATACGCTTCCATTTGATTTGATTTTGGCTCGCCCGGTTCCGAGCTTCCTGAAATTTGCATGTAAGCTATCATTTCATCGACCATTTCTACTCGCTGGCTGCTGCCTGTAGCATTCATGTCTATCCTAAAGTGCCCATGTATAGTGCTTGCTTTGTGCAGTCAGACAGAGGCTGGCCTATGTTTTGCTAGTGTGCTTCAAAGTAGTTTTTTTTTTTACATGCAGTAATTTAAGAGTTCTCATTTAAAGCAAACCGAGGAGGCATGGAAAAAAAAGTTGATCCTTACTGGCGGTACTGAGCCTGCCTGAGCATTGCCCCGTCTGTGCAGTAGTACTGAGCCTGCCTGAGCATTGCCCCATCTGCGCTGTAGTACTGAGCCTACCTGAGCATTGCCCCATCTGCGCTGTAGTACTGAGCCTACCTGAGCATTGCCCCATCTGCGCTGTAGTACTGAGCCTGCCTGAGCATTGCCCTGTCTGCGCTGTAGTACTAAGCCTGCCTGATCATTGCCCTGTCTGCGCAGTAGTACTGAGCCTGCCTGAGCATTGCCCCATCTGCGCTGTAGTACTGAGCCTACCTGAGCATTGCCCCATCTGCGCTGTAGTACTGAGCCTACCTGAGCATTGCCCCATCTGCGCTGTAGTACTGAGCCTGCCTGAGCATTGCCCTGTCTGCGCTGTAGTACTAAGCCTGCCTGATCATTGCCCTGTCTGCGCAGTAGTACTGAGCCTGCCTGAGCATTGCCCCATCTGCGCTGTAGTACTGAGCCTGCCTGAGCATTGCCCCATCTGCGCTGTAGTACTGAGCCTACCTGAGCATTGCCCCATCTGCGCTGTAGTACTGAGCCTGCCTGAGCATTGCCCTGTCTGCGCTGTAGTACTAAGCCTGCCTGATCATTGCCCTGTCTGCGCAGTAGTACTGAGCCTGCCTGAGCATTGCCCCGTCTGTGCAGTAGTATTGAGCATGCCTGAGTATTGCCCCATCTGCGCAGTAGTACTGAGCCTGCCTGAGTATTGCCCCATCTGCGCAGTAGTACTGAGCCTGCCTGAGCATTGCCCTGTCTGCGCAGTAGTACAGAGCCTGCCTGAGCATTGCCCTGTCTGCGCAGTAGTACAGAGCCTGCCTGAGCATTGCCCTGTCTGTGCAGTAGTACAGAGCCTGCCCGAGTATTGCCCCGTCTGTGCAGTAGTATTGAGCCTGCGCGAGAATTGCCCCTTCTGCGCAGTATTACAGAGCCTGCCCGGGCATTGTTCCGTCTGCACAGTAGTATTGAGCCTGTCCGAGGATTGCCCCATCTGCGCAGCAGTACAGAGCCTGCCTGAGCATTGCCCCGTCTGTGCAGTAGTATTGAGCCTGCCAGAGAATTGCCCCTTCTGCGCAGTATTACAGAGCCTGCCCGGGCATTGCTCCGTCTGCACAGTAGTATTGAGCCTGTCCGATTTTTTGCCCCCTCTGCGCCGCAGTACAGAGCCTGCTTAAGCATTGCCCCGTCTGTGCAGTAGTACGGAGCCACTTGTGGCTGAGCAGCTTTGGCTCGCGCAGGGGCAGTACAGTCATGCTCCTACACGACGGGTAACACAGCCACAAGAATATATCTTACAAGCTCTTGTGCAATATGTTCATAGGGTTTGCAGGGGGCCTGGCTGGCTCAGTTTTGCTGGGGGGTTTGCCTTATTCTAGGTACTCCCCTGTGAGTGAATATGTAATTTATTACTTTACATGCCTTAACAGCCAGTCTTATTTCTGGAACACTTAGATTATAGCACACCTATAGTCAAATCTCAGCTCTTCCGGTTCAGTAAGCCAGCACCTATTCAGTAAGGAGACCTTGGGCAAGACTCCCAAACACTGCTACTGCCTATAGAGCGCGCCCTAGTGGCTGCAGCTCTGGCACTTTGAGTCCAACAGGAGAAAAGCTCAATATAAATGTTCTGTGTCTGTCTGTCTAGTTTATACAGAACTATATAATCCAGCTTCCACACTGTTATGTTAGGCTGTTATGGCCTGTATCTGCTGCGGGATTGATATGAATTTTATGATTCTGTAAAATAGGTATGCTATAATGTACACCTGAAGTGAAATCAAAATATTTAATAATGTGCATAATTGGCCTGAACACTTACTCCTGAAAGAAAGTCTTCCTGCTGCTCGTTGTCTTCAGGATCCCAACCATTCCTATTTCTAGTCCTTGATAATCGACTAGCTCGCCAGTCGAATCCTTAACCTGTAAGTGGCCGTGCACACGGAAATGGAAGTAAGTTGTGCACCCATGAATTCTAGCTGGGCATTTTTGGTCTTGTGTGTGAATCTGACTGCTTTAAGTTGTTGCCGTATCTAGTTATCTTTTTTTTACTTTATCTTTATTTGATTTTATCAACATTTGAGATCATGGGGTATATCCCTGAAATAAAGTTTTGAATTTTTGTACATCATATATTGTTGGTGATATATTTGGATATATCTTTTTTCTTAACATATCATCATTTATCTCTGTTTATTTTCATATCAGGTTTGCTTTAAAGAGGGGAGTAAATTTAATTAGATGGGTGAAGGGAATTCCACAAAAAAGTATTGGAGAAGTATATGGGAAGTTGTTATGCATAAAACTGGTCAGAGAACTATTCAAGTTGGTGCAAATTGTGTCTACTTTATGCAAGTGTATGCAGCTTGGAATTAGACCAGGGGTGGGCAAAGTTTTTCCCACTGGAGTGCTGAAATGGGTTCTTAAATTTCCCAGAGGGGCTGGACCGTACCCCCAAAAATTGTGCTTGCCATAAAATATGGGTGGCAGAGGTGCCCCAAGTGTTTGGTAGGTTACTTCTCCCAGTATAGATAGCCAGATAAGACCCCAGTATTGTGTAGGTCTCCCCTACCTGCCCAGTACTGATAGCCAGATGGACCCCCAGCATTGGGTAGCAAGGTAGGTCCTCCCCCACCCTTTTGTTGATAACCAGATGTACACCTGGTATGAGGCAGCCCCCCTTTCCTTTCACCCACAGCATCAACTACACTGGGGAGTCATGGAGAGGACTCACAGCAAAGTGGAGGACAGATCAGCACTGATAGGTGAATAATGCTGTAGCCTAGTCCGCTCATTTAACTTTGGGGGGCCCTTTGAGAGAGGGCGCTGTGCTGTGAGCGCATATAGCTCCACATACACAATGACCGCTGCATGCACAGAAGCTATATCTAATGACCCGACCCCTTCTGCTTAGTCACGCGTGTGCATACTGTTTCTAACTGACAGCATAACTTGATACGACACTCCCAGGGAGAAAAGATTTCAGCCCCATCGGCGGGGCCAGATAAAAGTACGAAACGGCCCGTATACAGCCTGTGGTCCGCAGTTTACCCACCTCTGAATTAGACCAATCAAATGCAGTAGCTGAGGATTTTGATCAAATTCCAGCCTGCACTCATTTGCATAATATTTACAAACTTTGCACCAACTTGAAACTATAAGTGTCTCATTTACTATTTCTAATTATGAGTGAAGGTCCTTTAAGAAACACTCTGACCTCTTTAGAGGTAAGCCCATCCCCACTGTTTTCCCCTGAATTTCCATAGTGTGCTGCAGTTCTCACCTGCATTGCATTCTGTTCATTCTGTTTTGCCCTAGTGATCTCAGCTATTTAGAATTCCTTTAGCTGCTGTTTTGTGTGCTGCACCCAGTGCTGATTCAGTTATTCCTGTACTGCTTAGCACACACACAGCGTCCCTGCGTGAGATTTAATGCTTGCTACGTCTCCAGCAATACTGCTGAACTCTCTTCCAGTCAGCGCTATAGTAATCTATATATTGGGTTTTCTCATGCTTTTCTTTTACAGGCGGAGGATGAGAGAAACTACCATGTATTTTATCAGCTGTGCGCATCAGCTTCTTTACCCGAATTCAGTATACTTAGGCTGGGTATGTTTTATTTCTGTATAATGTATTAATAAAATGATTGTGGTTATCCACAACCACTAATTTTAGATATGCAAGTGTGTAACAAAGTGCCTGCCATGAGAGCGGTATGGAAGATGATATGGTTTTAAAATTTCACCTGTTTTTTAATTCGTGTGCTTTTTAATGTTACTCTGGTCCTGTGGCTCTGATATTTTCTAGACCTGTCACGTAAATGAAGCTAAGTAGTGTTGGTGTTCGAATTCAGCGCATCAAATTCAAAACACCCTAATACTGCTGAACACCCCACTTCAGTGCCAAACAAGCGGACAGGGTCAGGAAGAGTTCAGTTGCTTGCGTTTAATGTGATTCCAAAGCCGGAAGGGGGAAGCATCGAAGTCATTTGAAACGCGCTGTGAAGCTGAACTAATGGAGCTGCCCCTGACCCTGTCCGCTTGTTCATTTCTTAAATGGTGCTAAAGTGGGGTGTTCAGCGTATTAATTGTGCTGAATTCGAACACCAACGCTAAGGCTAAGCTATATAGCCAATAGATGTCAGTTGTGTGGAAAAAGGAAAAACCTGCATAGAACAATAGCAAATCAAATTCTATTTTCTGCAGCTAGTTCTTAGTGAATGGTTGAATTTGAAGGAGGCTTATTGATTTTTCCCATTCAGTTCCTGGCAGATTTGATTGTTCTGATCAAATCTGCCAGAAGACTATTGCCCCCAACATGTCCAATCCATTGAATTTTGATGTTGACCTAAAAAAACAATTGAAGCTATTGATTGATTACTGTTTGGAGTCCTGCCCCACAGAGCTCTCCTGCAGTCTATTCTCAGTTGATAAGAACTAATTAAACTGGTTATTCTACCTAAACAAACACAGAGAAGTGAATTTCTTCAGCAGCTGTATGTGGAATAAAGACTTTTCATTGTGTGCTGTGCAAGAGTTTGGGTCTGCTTTAACTAGCCTCAATTGACATCAACAAAAAGATATTTAGTTTTTTAATTAGCTCTAAGCTTATGTGGGTTTTATTTCATTTGCCAAACAAATTTCTTTAATTATACAGAATACTGCAGTTACACATTTTTCTAAATAGACCCCATAGGGTTGATCATAAGCAGATGCTCTCTGGATGGAACAAATCAGAGAGGTGAAATTTGCGGGCAGCTTTAAGAAGGTTTTTTTCTGTAGCTTGACAGTTTATATGTAGCTTTATTATAAACTCCATTAGGTGTAGTGTTTTCTGTTCAGCCAATTTAATTTAAATTGTAAACTAAAGGTTAGCCTTAAGTGATTTAAAAATCTAATTATTGTCTGCATTAGGGAGTGCAAACAGTTTCCATTATACAAAGCAAGGAAGAAGTCCTGTGATTGATGGAGTTGATGATGCGAGAGAACTAGGAAACACGAGACGTGCCTGTGCCCTGCTAGGTGAGTGCATCTCCTATTGGAACACACTGGTCACTTCTTTGTTCCATAAAGCTACATACTCCCCTGAAGATACCTTGCCAAGCTCTGTTGCTCAACAGGTCGGATACTGATCCCTGCCGGGCACCTCGTATGTTGCTCTAGGGAAAGCGGATGGATGACCAACGTGTGCAGCTGAGGATGGGGGAGTGGCAAGAACAGTGGTGGTGTGCGGTGCTCAAGCCCCGGCATCGCTAAAGATCTGACATGATGGATCTTTAGCCATGGTCATGCGGTCGACTGTACTCTCCCTCTGTTATCGGAACGATCCGTCGTTTATCTTTCATTGCCCGCGATTTCGTCGTCCCACGGGTATGGGCCTTTAGAAATGTCTGTGACTGTGCTCTGCTTTGTTCCAGGAATTGGGGACCAGTATCAATTAGGAATCTTTAGAATTTTAGCATCCATACTCCATTTAGGAAATGTGGAAATTAAGGCCCGGGATTCAGACAGCTGTTTAATTCCAGTAAGTGTATTTTTCTTTTTCTCTGTCGTTATCTTGTTCCATGTAGTTGCAAAGTGTGGTCTTTTCTGCAAGTTCCCAAAATGTCACAAGTGCAATCGCAGGTGTTACAAGTATAAGAGAGGCAAGACTTTACAGCCTCCGCCAGAGCAAGGCTTACAGGGTAATTTCCCAACCACCAAATACCAAGCTGGAGCCGGTCAAATGTGGGAGTCTGTGATCAACTTTCCTCTAATTTCCTGGCTGAAATACAGCATTTCCCCAAAGTTATACTTTAGAGAGCAACTGTAGAAAATAATAACAGAATAAATGTGCTTTCTTTTTTTTTACAATGTTATCTAATCTACAAATTATTTAGTCAGTGTTTGCCCATTGTAAAATCTTTCCTAATCCTAATTTACATTCTGAAATTCATCACAGGTGGTGACCTCTTTAGGGCCCATTCACACTTAAAAGCGCAAAACGCCGGCAATTACCGCTGGCCACTGCAGCGATTTTTCCGCGATCGCGTTTAGCGCTTCTATAGCACAGAAATACAATCGCCGGGAAATCGCCTCAAAATGGTGTAGGCTAGACGTTTGCATTTGACAATTTGAGTTAATCACCGGCGATTAACGCAAATCGCCCAAATGAGAACAGGCCTATAGGATATCATTGCACTAGCGCTTTAAAAAGCGATAGAGCTTGAGCGTTTAGCTGAAATCGCCGGCAAAACACTCTAGTGTGAATGGGCCCTTAGTCCTGTCAAGTGCAGCTGCAGGAATGTTTGTTAATGAGAATTCAGTACTGCATTGAAAGTAATGACTCATCTCCCACAATGCTCGGGGAGGAAAATTCTGCATAGCTTAACAGCTTAGGTTAAGCATCGTTGTAAGGGTGAGTTACATACCAATATACAGCAATATATAGAAATATTTCTAATGCTGTGGGTATCCTGAATAATTTCCTGCATTTTACTTTGTCACTACAGTGCCTCTTTAAGCGTCTGCCAAAATTGGTAAATGTGTGAGCTGCGTACACTTGTTTGTCAGCATTCGGTATGAATGTACAAACTGTATTTCCTACAGAACACCATTAAGCAAAGGTTTTTAAGGACAACTGACATGAAAGGCAGTTAGCTGCCATGCTTATTTCCTTTTAAACAATACCAGTTACCTGGCATTCTGCTGATCTCTTTGACTGCAGTATGGTTTGAATCACACACCTGTAACAAGCATGCAGCTAATCTTGTCAGATTTTTTTTGTCAGAAACCTCTGATCTGCCTGCTTGTTCAGGGTTTACGGATAAAATCATTAGAGGCAGAGGATCAGCAGGGCAGCCAGCAGTGCATTGTTTAAAAGGAAATTAATATGGCTGCCTCAATATCTCTCTCTCTCTTGTCAGTTGTCCTTTAATACACACCAATACTTTTCTAAATAAAGTAACAACCTAGGAGTAGAAGTTGAGGTTACTCCAGTGTCTTTATAAATATTAGTTATTACCCTTTTGTAGAGTGGTCACTGTAGCTAGCTCTGTGGACAGCTCCTAAACATGTTCTCCAGTGTTGCATAGTCTAAATCATAGGTTCTCAACGTGTGGTACGCGTACCCCAGGGGGTACTTCTGATGGTTCCAGGGGGTACTTGGGCTTGATAAACTTAACCAAGAATAACAAATGTAGAGTTTTAGAAAATTATAAATCTTATTTTAACACCAAATTTGTATTTTAGCTAGTTAAGAGCAATAGTAAATACTTGGAAATGGTTTAGAACCAATTATAATGTACTACGATTAAATATATATTTGTCAAGGGGTACTTGTGATAATGTTTGCTATGCCAGGGGGTACTCGGTGAGTACAGGGTTTTAAAAGGGGTACATACCAATAAAATGTTGAGAAACACTGGTCTAAATAATTGGATACACCAGTGGCTAACTTTGGCACTCCAGCTGTGGTGGAACTACAAATCCCATCATGCCTCTGCCTCCCCAAATTATGCTTATAGCTGTCAGTGTTGCAATGCCTCATGGGACTTGTAGTTCCACCACAGCTGGAGTGCCAAGGTTAGCCATCACTGGGATACACCAATATGTCCTGTCTTTAATGATTCCCATAGTTACCTTGTATTTCTATTACAGCCAAAACATGAACCTCTGATTATATTCTGCGATCTGATGGGTGTGAGCTATGAAGAGATGTCACACTGGCTGTGTCATCGGAAGCTGGTAACTGCACAAGAGACCTATATCAAACCAATTTCCCGACTCCAAGCCACAAACGCCAGAGATGCTCTATCAAAACACATCTATGCAAACCTCTTCAACTGGATTGTGTCTCATGTCAACCAAGCCCTGCTTTCATCTGCCAAGCAGAACTCATTCATTGGAGTCCTTGATATCTATGGGTAACGTTCTGTATATGTTCTCTGTGCATGTCCATATCTACATCTGTACACACATTAAATAGTATTTTAGGTCCTGCACAGTGTGTCAGCAGTATGTGTAAAGGAACACCGCTTCAGCTCTGGTGCACAGGAGGAGCAGGAGGATTCTCTTTGTGAGGAATACAATGGCAATCAGGCAAAAAATAAATAAATCTGAACAGGCTGATACTAGATGTCTGGCTTGTCTAGGGATTGGCCTCTAGCATTTGTCACATGAAATAGGCGCTCTGGGAGAGAAGACAAGGGAGAAGCTCTACAGCATGGAGAGAAGGCACGGGGAGGCGAGGCATGCTGATATCTATTGAAAATCTGTCTAGAGTGTGTAGAAGGATTCGCTCTTTCTCAGATCAGATATTTCATGGCGAAATTGGAGAAAATAGCAGTGCAAAATTGTGACCGTTTTCTGGTTCTGAGTGAGAATGGGTCCTTGTGCAGCAGCTCGGGACTGAAGCTATACAGATCCGTTGCTAGCCTGTTGGCTAGTGACACATCTGTTACTATGTTGGGAGGAGGATGGACTATGTGCGGCATACAACAGAGCAGCTTCCCATGGGCTGGGTGAGTGGAGAGAACAGTGTGCTCGGGGTCACTCAGGTATCGGGACAGTGCTAAAGATCCGCAGTGCGGAGTGCTCCTGTACACACGGTAAAGATTTTCGCCCACGGCATTCT
Organism: Hyperolius riggenbachi; assembly: GCF_040937935.1. NCBI lineage: Eukaryota > Metazoa > Chordata > Amphibia > Anura > Hyperoliidae > Hyperolius > Hyperolius riggenbachi. The sequence goes on along the minus strand of NC_090648.1, from coordinate 190,010,930 downwards.
TTCAGTCACTCCAGACTAGTTTACTCGTGTGTGTGTATATGTAGCTTTACACCCCCAATTTGGCCACACATTGGCAGAGTTTTATCAACTCAGTGAAAGTGGTTTACCAAAGGAAATGTAGCTTGTTCACTACTAGGGATGGTCAATGGGATGCAAAGATTCCAAATTAATGCAGGAATATGCAACATGAAAATGGACCAATCGCATTCTGCCGAGGTGACTTTTTTTATATTTTCAAGATGCATAAATGTGTATATAAATTTGCATAAGCTTGCATGAACTCGGAATTAGTTGCAGCTCATTGACCATTTCTATTTACTACATCTCTTCGTAGTGAATTTTCATTACCATGCCATTTACTTCAGTAATCGGATGTGCTGGTACTGTCTGTTCAGCTGCCAATGTGTGGCCAGCAATCGGCTATTGTTGGACACCTTAATTATGTGGGCAATGGGCCATTTGTGTATAATAATATACCCAAAAGGTCTATACCTTAAATTGTCCCTTTATTTTTGGATTATATATTATAAGGGGTAGATGTAAGGCTATATACCCTGAACAGTAGGTGTTTCTCTTTAAAAAAAAAAAATCAAAAAATGTATGAATGTGATGGGTAAGGTTAATTTTACTGATAATTATTAATACTTTTTTTGTATCTGCGTTTTTTATCTGTGTATTCACACATATGTCTCTTTAAATTATGAGAATACATTTTAGGACATATCCTTATGCTTCTACTAAGGGAAATATACAGATTTTGTTGTATATTCGTGAAAAACAAAGTTGATGTATATTTACTATATTCACAGGTTTGAAACATTTGAGATAAACAGCTTTGAACAATTCTGTATCAACTATGCCAATGAGAAGTTACAGCAGCAGTTTAATCTGGTGAGTAGTTAGTGGCCTTCTCTGCTTGTTTTGAAGTTTGTCTAGTGGCCCGTTCATACTAAAGAGAAAAACGCTACATTTACATGAATGCAAGTAAATGTGTCCAATGTTATTAATAAGATGCGTTTACACAGTCAAAGGAACGCAAATGCACAACGCAATCGCCGAACTGCAAATGCAAAGTCCTGACCTACAGCATTTTTCCACAGCCAGAACGCAACGCAAATGCCGCAAATAATTTCAACTAGGATTCCTGATGCACGAAAAACACTTACCTGTCCCGGTGGCATTTGATGCTGCCCTCCCTGCTCGTCCTGTAGACCAGGAAGCATAGGGCATTCCTGTTAGTTTGCAAAAGAACCAATGGGAATCCTCCTGCAACAGAGAAAATTCTCATTGGTTCATGTAGACCAATGAGAATTCTCCCTCTTACTAGGTAGGATTTACATTATTATTTTTTTTTTTTTTTTACAAACCAACAGGAAGCCCCATGCTTCCTGGTCTCCCGGAAAGTATGGGCAACGAGAAAACCAGTGGAAGTACCAGCGGAGGGGTGGTGATGCAGATGCAGCGGCCAATGTGCTCACATCCTGAACAGATGCGCTTACCGTACCATTTACACATTTGCTGAGTTTGTGAACCTACCCTTATTACTGTCAGGTCATTTTTTTGTATGTGTTTTATACTGTGTCTTTCTGTACTAAATCTTGGTATTAAAGGTGGTGATATGTGTTGGGCCACAGCCCATAGTGTACACATATCCTGCCTGATTTCTGCTAGATTTGCTGGTGCTTCAGGAATGAGACTCTTCTTGCTGGGTGGGGAGAGGTCATAGAGAGGTTTGTGAATTTCTGTATAAGCTATAGCTTCTGAAAATGCTTATATATTTAGTACAAATCCAGTGTCACAATTGTTGCAAATACAGGTAACATTTCCAATAGAGAGAATACTGACTAATCATCTTCTTTATTCAGTGCTTTGCTCTGCCATACTCTTAGGGCCCGTTCAGACTGCACGCGTTTCCAGCCGCGTTTTGGAAACGCGTGCAGGAGGCAGACACGCACGACATCAGACAGTGCATAGAGTGCACTGTCTGATGTTCACACTGCATGCGTTCCGGACCTGTGCGGTCCGGGAACGCATGCTGCACGCAGATTTTGTCAAAACGCGCGGCTGTCCCATTCACTTTTCAGTGATGGGATCAGCCACGCAATGCACACAAACGCGGATGGCGTGCGTTTGTACGCGTTGCGTTCCGCACGCATGGCCATCTGCATTTGTGATCTGAACGGGCCCTAAAGTCAGTTCCTGGGAACGGACCACAACAGAGGAATGGACATAACGGTGGATTAAGCATAGGATCTGTTCAAACACGTTCCACTCTGTCCGATGCAGTGATGGAACGCAAAGTCCCAACCTGCACAGACTTTTATGGCCACCGGACAGAAGTCTTACAAAGGGCCGGTTCAAGGAAGGATGGGGCCCTGGGGCAAAGGTAACCTGGGCCGCCCCAAAGTCTCCCGTCGCCTTGTGCTCCCCAGAACCCCTGGAGGCTTATAGCGCACCTGTTTCAGCACACTCCTGTGTCCATGCTCCCCGTCTTCATCCCCAGCGCTTGCTGCCTCTTCTCAGTGACCCATCACATGACTTGCATGTCATAACGCAAACGTGCGCCAGCCGGCAGGTCACTGAAGAGAGGCAGGCAGCGGTGGAGATGAATACGGGAAGCACAGACACAGCAGTTCCCCCGGGGACAGGTGAGTTATATTCCTGGCTGTAGGGCCCCAGGGAGCACAAGGCGGCAGGAGACCTTGTTGGAAGAAAATCAGAATAATTTCTTTTGCCAAGTACAAACGGGGGTTGTACCTGGAATTGGTTTTGGCTCATACAGGATCTGAAAGGATGTGGGGGGAAGTCATTTAAAAATGGTGGGCTTCTGAGAGAAACTGATGGTGAGGTGAGTATGTAGTATTAATTTGCAGGTACATCATGTGTTTAGCTTAAATAATTGTATGCAGTTCACTTTAAAGTATATTACATTATTACACAGCCTCCACTCAGGGGCCTGACAATAGCCCCACAACCACTTGGGGGAACCCAGGCCACTCCCTGTATGTAATGCTGATCAGCAGCGATAGCATTACCTGTTGACAGCATGATAGGTCCTCTTCAATCCTCTTCAGTGTAGTTCATCACCGTGCTGTGCATCCAGCCCCCTTGCGACTCCAGTCTCTGCATGTCATGTGACAGGGACAGAAGACGCATGGTGACTGTCTGCATGGCGAAGCGGTGAGCTGCACTGATGAGGACATTCATCAACTTCACTTTTCACTACAGTCTGTTTTCTTTAACAGTCTTGCCTAACTTAAGTCTTCTATTGCTGGTATTTTAAATCATGCCGGTCGTATGTCATAACTTCTGTGCATTTTACCTGAGGGCTCATGCAGGCTTTTTAAAGGTTTTACATTCCTTTAAACTTATTTTTGTCTTGTGTGCAGCATGTGTTTAAGTTGGAGCAAGAGGAGTACATGAAAGAACAAATCCCATGGACTTTAATTGACTTTTATGACAATCAGCCCTGCATCAATCTCATAGAAGCCAAAATGGGTATCCTGGACCTGCTTGATGAAGAATGTAAGGTGAGAGGGCCATCTCTTTCAGCGTTCTATAATATGCCACAAACGGCTCAAAAAATGACATGTCAGGTAGTGCTTCATATTGGTACCTCGACCACAGGATTAGTACAGGTCAGCCTCCCAGATATGAGATGACTGAAGTAAACTGTGGCCTATAATGTTTGTATTAGGAAATAACAGTCAATGGACAGTATTTCCCCCTACTTGCAGATATCCTGTGGATGATAGATTGCAGGTAAATAACTCCTAAGCTTACACTTATACAATGTGTGGTAGATTAGCTAAATTACAGTTTTCTATCCAATATTGATTGTTTACCTGGTCTGCCACCTTGGACAAGTAGATATTACATAAGATTTCAGCAGAAATAAATTGATTGCACCACTGCAGCCGCTTAATTGTTACTTTTGCACTGTTCCCAAAGAAGTCTCTACCCTCCCCGGTGCCCTTAAACCGTACACTATCCAGCCTAGAGCACAGCCAATCACAATATTGATTAAATATTGATCATACATGCCCACTCTTCAGATGATGGGCGCTGGCAAGAGTGCAGGAGGAGGTCCAAGGTGGCAGACTCTGACTTGTTCAGAGATGTTATGTAGGTAATTGCTAGTTATTGTGGATCTCTTCTCATAAATGTGATGGTTGGGGAAATCTGTTGTGCTCCTTCCCATGTATTCCAATAGAGCTTATAACTGCAGAGCTGCTATGTCTCAGGGATGTGGCTGCAGCAGCCCACCATTTAGTTTTCCTCATCACTATTGCTGACCACAGAAGTAATGTTTTTATTATTTTTCATGTAACAAGTCATACTAAAGTAAATTTGTCTTGCAGATGCCTAAAGGTACAGATAACACATGGGCACAGAAGTTGTACAATACCCAGCTGAAGACCTGTCCCTTGTTTGAAAAGCCACGTCTGTCCAATGTGGCCTTTATCATAAAGCACTTTGCAGACAAGGTAACACTTTGTTCATCTATGTCAGTGATGGCTAACCTAGGCACTCCAGCTGTGAAAAAACTACAAATCCCATCATGCCTCTGCCTCCCTGAGTTGTGCTTGGAGCTGTCAGTATTGCAATGCCTCATGGGAGTTGTAATTCCACCACAGCTGGAGTGCCAAGGTTAGCCATCACTGATCTATGAGGAGTAACTAGCGGATTTTATAGTCAGTTTGTGTTTTAATATGCACTGTGTATTGTTTTGCTCTCTAGCATGCTTGCCTAGTTCCAGGGTGTGATTGTGATCTGTTTAGTAGAGATTGGTGTCATGATTTGATGAACCATTTAATCCTATCCTTGTAGTACAGGGCAATTAAGTTGCCTAACAAGCGATTTACTCCTTGGGGACAAGTTATCAAAAAGCAGATATGCAGTGAAGACTTGTGAAGTTTCACTGGTTTAGCTTGAGGCAGGGGCCACACTTGAGCCCATGGAAAAAGGGGCAGCATTTTTCCGTGGACAAATCTGCAGTGAACCCTGACAGCCAGCTGAGTAAGTGCTGATTATTGCCCGATAGGTGTGAGCCTGCCAAAATGCATCAACCTTTTATCTGGCACACTCCGTTGGGATATGCAGACACTTCAATTGCGAATTGTATCCAGCTTTGGCACAATCAAATGTACTTTATGATTTTAATTGGTCGAGTTCCATGTTACTTACAATTTGCATGATATTGTTAGAATCTCATTGGCGTCTCTGCTTAGTAACTGATAGAGTTGGACCTCAGAACCATCCTTTCTTTCTCAGCTAAAGTCATGCTGCACAGCAGTTCCATGTTCAAAACCTCACATTTTTTGTGAGGATTATGGAGGTAGTATTGTTTTGGGGAGAAAAAACAGTGCAGCATTGTTTTATTATGTGGATAAAAAACTTCAGTAGCCAGCATTTCCTGGTCTCTTCAGTTTTTTTTATACTTTCCCAATAGCCAGAAACCTGCTGTCCCTTCCTTATCTCTCATGGCCTTCATAAATCAGCATACTCTTAAGGCCTGTTTCCACTACACGCAGAATGGATGCAGAATGGACGCCGAAAAACTGACTCCAATAAATGCCTATGGGAAAATCTGCATCAGAAAAGTTGCGTTTAGTGGAAACGGGCCCATAGACATTCATTGGAGTCAGTTTTTCTACGTCCATTCTGCATCCAATCTGCGTGTAGTGGAAACAGGCCCTAACACTAACCTGAATCCCTTTATCACGGTCACCCATTAAATGACTTCCCTGCCACATACCTCACACTGACCCTGGCCCATCATCCAAGCTTTTTCAGTAGTGCCTTTTTTTCCAATAAATTGTTAACATGAGTTAACATGTATATTAATGCATAACTCTAGCCAACCAGCCTAACCTGACCTTAAATCAAAACTTTATTTAAACCTGACCTGACGCAAAGCTACCTTAAGTAAATGCAGAAGTATGGGTTGCAAAAAAAAATGGGATTATAGAAATAATTTATATTATTGGTCTCCCTCTACACCCAGCCAACTTTAGTTCATACCAAAATTTATATATAAAAAAAAAAAATTACGGCAAAAAACTTCTTTACTTATTGGTGCAAATTTTCAGGCAATAAAAGTATTTCTTTCTTAAATTAAAAATAAATAAATAAATAAACAGTTAACTTAAAGTGGATCCGAGATGAACTTTTATGTATTGCATAATTGTGTTCCTTACATATAGTTTATAGGGCATTCCTCGAGCCAAATACTTTTTTTTTTTTAATACTTTAATTCCCTATAAACTAAACAAGCCTCGCCCACAGCTTCTCTAAAATGTCAAGGCACTCAGACCCATGTAGCAAGGGCTTATGGGAGCTCAGTCTGGGCACGAGGAGGAGGAGGTTACTAGCCAGAGATTTCAGAGGCAGAGGAAAGTGAATTTTTCACAGGCTGAGGGGTGAAGATGCAGTTGCAGATTACCTGTGTAATGATGACAAATAGAACATGGCTGCTCTCATTGTATCACAGGAATACATCATCATAAACCGTTGAAGCTGTATGCAGCCAGATTTGCTGTGTAAACTATCTAAACTTTAGATAAGATATATAGACAAGTTACTTGTTATGGTTAGTTTTTCATCTCGGATCCGCTTTAAACCAAATAGTGCTTTCACAGATACATGTACATTCCACTTTAATAAGGCAAACCCGAGCCATCTGATTCCTCGAAGTATAACATACTACCTGACCTGGGGGGCTAGCTGGATCAGGAAGAGTCCCCTACTGCTGCTCCTGCATCGTTATATCTGTTAGTTTCTATTTTTTTTTTTTAAATGGCTGCGACCTCGGGGTCACAAGGCTGCAGGCTCGGTTCTGTGCTTCTCATCCCAGAGCTCAGAGAGGAGGGAATGGGGCGAGGGAGAGCCGGTGAAGGGGCAGAGAGTGGCGGAGAAGGGGCAGTCCTAATGCCAGAGGGGGCATTTGGCAGGAGAGCCTTTCCTGCAAAGGACGCCCCTTTCCCTCTTAGGCTGCCAAAAAGCGTGTGTGTGTGTGTGTGTGTGTGTGTGTGTGTGTGTGTTAGCAGAGAGAAGGGGAAGCAGAAAGCAGTACCACGTGGACATAGAGGCTTATCATTAAAAAGCAGGCAATAGGGGTGGCAAGAATATCACAGTGGTATGCAGGCCTCTTATATTCTTTAGTAACCATCACCCAAAGGAATAAAAGGGTCTTACCAGCTCCAAACAACCCACATTATAAGGTTGTATATATCGTTTTCAATGGTAGAAGGGCCACAGTCCACCGTGGATCCACACGACCTCCAGTCCCTCAATCCAAGCGGATATAGTATGCAGAAGCTTAATGTGAAAAACAGCAAATGGGAGCTCTAAGTGTAACTTGTTTATTAAAAAAAACATATATGTAAACCATAAAAATATAAAAGAAGATACTATGTATATTATATGTTACTTTAGCACTACCGCTGTTGCTTCTTTACTGATGTTTTAATAGCATATTTGCTGCTGTTGTACTTTTCATGTTGATATATGTTTAATGTTTTTCCTATGTCTTTTTTTTTTCTTCTGAAAATTAGAAGAAAAAAAAAAAAGATAAAAGAATAAAAACTTACATAGGGGGCCCAAGACTTTGGGAACCCCGAAATGAATTTGCGCGTATGTGCTGGTCAACAGCTAAAAGGCAATAAAAGGTGCCTCCTGTCTCCTTCCCGACTGGTATCGCAATCTTGCATCATCAAGGGACCCTCATCAGGCGAGGAGTAGCCTCACCTGAATTGGTGGCTGATAGGCCCGTACGGGGTTCCCAGCAGTATAGCTTTGTCCCTCTGCACTTTTTTTTCCTTGTCGCTCCTATTGTCAGATTATCCCACCCACCACCAGAGTGGACCACAGAGTAGCACCAACTTCACACCCTACCCATAGACAACCTACTATGAAACGCTCCTTTTTCTATCCTGCAAAAGTCGCACATCCTTCTACTCCACTGATATCATAAAGAAGGGAACATGCCTCTGTGTCCCATTTTAGCAATTCAAATCCACTTGGGGAACTTTAAGACAACTGTCGTAGGCCTTGCTTGAAACTTCTGTACAATATTGTAATTTTGGCAACAAAGCCAGCTTGACTCTTAAACAACTCTTCTTCGGGCGTTTAACAGTAGAAAATCTGAGGACGATCTGAAATATCTCATGGAGCAAACTCTACTACAAGAAATAAACATGGAGGTAACACATATAACCATCCCGGCTGTCTAGACTCTATCGTGCAGGGTGGTGGAGTCAAGGAGTCAAATTATTTTTGGGTACCTGGAGTCAAAGTCAGTAGTTTCATAAACTGAGGAGTCGGATGATCTTTGTACCAACTTCACAGCCATGGTAAGTATTCAACTGACGAGTCTGTGCAATTTTGGGTACCTGGAGTCGGATTTCGGTGGTTTCATAATGGTTCAGATGGTTTTTGTACCGACTCCACAGCTCTCCTATCCAGGCATCTCTGAACCCAGGAAACCCATCCCAAGGCACAGCTACCTAAGCCACGCACAAAAGTATGTTCATGCTGAGCCCCAAAATCGTGCCTTGAAAAATTTGACTTTATACGAAAGTCAAATTTTCAGACCGGAAGAGGCAAGCTTATTGCGATGTTCCCTTCTAACAACTTCCCATTCCCTCCTTTTCCCTGCCCCAATCACTCCCCTTAAAAGACAACTGTAACCTTTAAAAAAAATAAAAGTTAGATACTCGCCTAAGAGAGTTCCTTAGAACCTTCCCATTCCTCTCTGCATCCCCTTGTTCCACTCCTGGGCTCCCCATTCCAGTCTTTGACTTTAATGTTGAAGAGGCCGTTGGGTCTCCTTGGAAAGCCACAGAAGAACTTCTGAGGGCTCTTACACACCAGAGCCCTTTTTGTGCGTTTCAACGCAAAGGCAATTCTTTGCGTTAACCGAGGTAAAATGAAAGTCCATAAACTGTGTACCCTTCACACCTGACACTGCGTTTAGGTGTGTTGCAGTTCGACGCACCCGGGAGCGTCTATTAAAAAGTTGTTTGTGAACGGACTGCATTCATTTTATTATTTTTAGTCTGAACATTTTTAAGTGTGTTTTGTTCACAAAAACGATTTTTTTTTTTAAATCCCTGTAAATGGGGCCAGTGTGCATGTGAATAATATTTAGAATTATCTTGTTTTTCATTTTAGGTTATTGCATATAATATACAAGTTATTTTGTGTTTATTTCATGCAGGTTGAGTATCAGTGTGAAGGATTCCTTGAAAAGAACAAAGATACAGTATTTGAAGAGCAAGTTAAAGTCTTAAAGGCCAGCAAGGTAGGTAAAACATTATGAGGCACTTAACGATTTCCATGTATGTATGATCTATGTTCATCCATACATTTTTTTTGTATTTGTCAGTGTCCATTGGAGCAAGCACTTTGTGTTTTGACGAAGGACAGCAAGGGAGGCCTTATTGGGGAGGGCTCGGGGGGGGGGGGGGGGGGGGGATTTGATATTTTTGACATGTCTGTTCTCTTTTGAAAGTACTAGTGGGAACAGTTGTAATCAGATTCTATAGATCAGGGGTCCTCAATGCTGGTATGTTTTGCGCCTGGCCTCGGCTACCTCTCCTGCCTCTGCTCATTACACTGTAATGATTACAGTGTTACCTTCGCCGCCCAAGCCGGAAACCCGCCCCTTCCATCTTCATTAGCCGCAAGTGCACATGGCTACAATGCAGTGTGCATCTAATGTAATCGTGGATCTTCACAGTTTTTACTACCGCCCTCCACATGCCCCAGGCTATCAGGGGGGAGGGGCATCAACTATGGCAGCAATAATGTGATGTCACGCTGCATCACTGGGGCAGCCAGTTGGAAGGTCAGTTACAGAACATTACAGCATGGTAAGAGTGGATGGAGCTGGACAGATGCCGAGCTGCCACACTGCTGCTGTGTCCTGGTAACTATGTCATCTGGCTGTTCTGCTTTCGGTAAATTAATGTAGGAAGTGCTGCCTCTCTCCAATACCTCAGTGTTCAGCCTGCAGCACACACGTGGTAAGCTGCTCTCTGCTGAGGTCTCTCAGCCTCTGTCAGTAAAAAAAGGTCTCTTTGCCTCTACAAAAAAAAACTATATGCATGTACAGTATTTCAGAGCTGCAGGGATGAGCAGCCCATTACTTGTGCTGAATGTGTACCGGTATATATATTTCTTGTTGAGTCCCCAAGCCCACTCCCCCCTCCCCTCCTTCCTGCCGGGCCGCGGAAGGACCGTGTAAGCGATCCTTGGATCTAAAAAAGGTTGGGGACCCCTGCTAGATCATGTGTTCCACCATCACAATGGATACATTGAAAATGGACATATCTGAATGGATCCTATAGATGACACAGAGTGTCCATATGTCTGTTTTCTAGTGTGAACTTAGTCTTATTACAGTTTAAAGAAAACCTGATACGGGGGATAGAAAAAAGTGTATACTTACCTGGGGCTTCCTACAGCCCACTCTGGCCTGATTGCTCCCACACTGCCGTCCTCCTCTGCCTGCAGCCTCCGCAACTGTACTGTGCAGGTACAGAACACTCCCGGATCTCGGGAGCATGCCAGGGGAGTGTGCACAGCCTGACTGTGTCTGCGCCGACTGGCCCCAACTGGACTACTTACAGGGGCCAGATGCGGAGGCTGCAGGCAGTGGAGGATGTCGGGAGGGAGCGATCAGGCCAGAGAGGGCTGTAGGAAGCCCCAGGTATGTATACATTTTTATAACCCCCGTCTCAGGTACACTTTGGCCAAAGGCACACATCCAAATATCGTGATTGAGTGGAAATTTGGGCGCCAATAAATATTGGGCACTGGGACCAGCGGTAATGCAAAGTACAGCTAAAAATAGCAGGCACTTGAATTTCCAATAAATCACAATATTTGAATAAGCGCCTATGGCGACACACAAAACATTGTGGGGGGTTTTATGCCAATTGGCAGGGGACAGTACACTACACTATATAGCGCGTTCCGAGTGCTGTACACATTTTACATGCTCCTATCTGTGACCGAATGCAGCCATATTGCTAAGTGAAATTAGCACATTATGATCATCACTAGGCCAGGAGGAGGCACAAGGGGACAATCTGAGGCGGTGCAGAGGTGACACAGACTGTGGGCAGAGGTGGCTCAGGTGGGGACACTTAAGGCACAGGGCAACAGAGGTAGCACATTGGAGGCACAGGAGGGCATAGAGGAGATGTAGGGGACAGGTATGGCACAGTGTTTTAATTTATGGACAGATACAGGTTAAGAACATACCTACTGTTCCTATCTAGTTCGTTAACCGGGGACTACCTGTATATGTGGGCTAGAAGCATGCAGCTTTGTGACACTCTGGTGTGAAGAAGTACCAAAATGCTTGCAGTCCTTGACTGTGGAACACGTTATACATTTTGAATACGGCCCATTACAGTATGTTTGTGAATGTCTTTCTGGATTATTGTTGAGCTGTCATCTGATTCCATTGTGTTTTCTCCCTTTTTCATTCCATGTGTTTCATACACATTCATCAGAAGGTAAACTTTCATCAAACGTCCTGGATTAATAACTGATAATGCTATTGCTGTAGTCTGCTTTACTTATTTCTGCTTGGGGGTCAGGTGGCTGGGGGCAGCAGAGTATGAAAAGACAATTGCTGGGGGCATGTGACACCCCAGGTGTATTTATAGCTATACATCAGACCTACTCCGTTTCACTATCCTGCTGAGATCAGGAGACAATTTTAGATGCAGTTGCATTTTGAACAGGGGATCCCTGCAATTGTCTTTTTTTATATGGGTAATTAACTGACTATAATTTACCTCATTGTATATACTCAACCCTAGAATGAACATCATTATAACTAAACCATTTTTGCTAACATATCTTTTAGGCTTGTATGCCACGTACTGTAAATGATGTTTAGATTTTATATTTTAATCATTATTACTTTAGTGTGTGATTGTTTTTCTCTGGACCACTAACTTAACTAACTAGTGAACTCCTAATATTTGCAATATTTTAGACACAGAGTAATGGACACATGTGCAATATATATGACTGTATTTGCTGGTCTCTTCATGCAGAAGTTTTCTGCTCTTTCTTAAAGATCAGTTAGTTGATGGTTACAGATTGCCCAGCAAGCTCATGGTGAACTAGAACTCCTAGGAGTTGAGTAAGAGGCTAAAAAACACCAAAGCCCTCTTATTAAAAACACTATGCAAAATAGAAAGGTGCATTCTTTAAACAGAAGGTATTTGCAGTTATTCAGATTGAAATGGGCATATGAGGTGTCCCACAATGCATCACTGCTGAATATGCACAATTTTTGTTGTCCCTGAAAGCAAAACAGGTGTGACCATTTGCATATTCAGCAGTGATGCATTATGGGATACCTCAAATGCTTAGTTGATGGCGTGAGTGTTGTTATATTTCAGCTCTTAAATAAACACTTTAACCACTTGCCGACCGCGCACTCATAACGCGCGTCGGCAAAGTGGCAGCTGCAGGACCAGCGACGCAGTATTGGGTCGCCAGCTGCAGGCTGATTAATCAGGAAGCAGCCGCTCGTGCAAGCGGCTGCTTCCTGTCAATTCACGGCGGGGGGCTCCGTGAATAGCCTGCGGGCCGCCGATGGCGGCTCGCAGGCTAAATGTAAACACAAGCGGAAATAATCCGCTTTGTTTACATTTGTACGGAGCTGCTGCGCAGCAGCGCCGTAAGGCAGATCGGCGATCCCCGGCCAATCAGCTGCCGGGGATCGCCGCCATGTGACAGGGGACGTCCCATCACTGGCTGCACAGGGCGGATAGCGTCCTGTGCAGCCCGGATCTCTCCAGGGGGGGCCAGGTAGGAGAGGGAGGGGGAGGATTTCGCCGCGGAGGGGGGCTTTGAGGTGCCCCCCCCCCCCCACAACACCCGCAGGCAGGAGCGATCAGACCCCCCCAGCACATCATCCCCCTAGTGGGGAAAAAAGGGGGGCGATCTGGTCGCTCTGCCTGCACGCTGATCTGTGCTGGGGGCTGCAGAGCCCACCCAGCACAGATCACAGAATACAGCGCTGGTCGTTAAGGGGGGGTAAAGGGTGGGTCCTCAAGTGGTTAATTCACGTTTCTGTAATCCTTATTACCAAAAAAAAAAAAAAAAAACATTATTATATAGTTGTTTGGGTTGAAAAAATACATACGTCCATTGAATTCAACCAGAAAATAAGGTACAGCACACTAGCCTGCACCCTCACTTACCCCTATTAATCCACAGAAAGGCGAAAAATCCCTTAAAAAGCATGATCCAATTATCCCCAAAAGGAAAAAAAATCCTTCCCGACCCCAGATGGCAAACCAGTAAAGAAAATAAGATACAACACTAGCCTGCACCCTCACATATTCCTGTTGATCCACAGTAAGGTAGAAAAAAAACCTTTCCAAAGCATGGTCCAATTAGCCCCAAATAGGAAAAAAATCCTTTCCGGCCCCAGGTGGCAATCCAGTATAATTCCTGGATCAACACCACCGGGAATAACATAGTAACAAAAGCATCTAAGTGTCCTTTAAGGGCTGGTGCACACCAAAACCCGCTAGCAGATCCGCAAAATGCTAGCAGATTTTTAAACGCTTTTTTTTATTTTTATGAGGCGTTTTGCTAGCGTTTTGCGGATTGCTGCTGCGGTTTTCAGTATAGTAGACTTCATATATTGTTACAGTAAAGCTGTTACTGAACAGCTTCTGTAACAAAACCGCCTGGCAAACCGCTCTGAAGTGCCGTTTTTCAGAGCGGTTTGCGTTTTTCCTATACTTAACATTGAGGCAGAAACGCATCCGCAATCCAAAAAATGCCTCACCCAGGCATTTTTCGTTTCTGCAAAACGCCTCCCGCTCTGGTGTGCACCACCCCATTGAGATACATTGACCAAGCAGATCCGCAGCCGCAAGCGGATCTGAAAACGCCCAAAAAGCCGCTCGGTGTGCACCAGCCCTACATGCAGATTTAGAATTTGCCATAACTACTCCCTGTGGTAATATATTCCACATTTTGATTACTCTTACTGTAAAGAACCCTTCCCTAAATAAATGACCAAAACTTTTTTACTCCATGCACAGATCATGTCCCCTAGTCCTTTGCACAAGTCCAGGAACAAAAGACAAATCTGCCAAGCTTTGATATTGCCCTCTGATGTATTTATACATGTTAATTAGAGCTCATAAAAGCTGAGCATGTTATTCAAACAAGAGCTGTCCTTATTAAGTCAATGCTGAGAAATAACATGATTCTCTGCTGTCTTGTTAAGCATCTCTTAGGAACCTCTCAAATAGTTTTCCCACAACTGATGTTAAGCTTACAGGTCTTACAGAGCTCTGTTGCTTGTGCAACTTTTTCTGCCACATTTTTTTCCTCTACTCCATTAGTATGCTTTGGTACAGCACTCTGTGAACTCATCTTCTTTATCAATTACATTTCCTAATGGAGGGTGTCAATGACTGTCTTCTGGACTTCTGTCAAGTTAGTAGTCTTCCACATGATTGTGTGGCCTACTGACCCGGACAGAGGTAATTTAAAGGCTCAGGAAACCATTGCAGATATTTTTTTGTTAAACCGTGTGTAATCTATTATTCTATCACATTTTGTCGTCTGTGAGGTAAGCCACCTTCTCCTTTTTTCTTTTTATTGGCCTTAACCCAGTTTTATTTATCTCATTGGTGCCTCTTTCTCCACCTACATATTAACTTATAAGGTTGTATAAATAGAGGCTGATGTAAGCTAGGATTTTTAATTTTGAGACCCTGGACTTTATCTTTAAAGCACAACTATCACTATTCTAATGCAATTAAAGTAAAAGTAGGGTAATTTGATAGTAGAGATAAGCCGACCAGTGATCTTAGTTTCTTGAAAATCTGTGCTTTCATTCCTGGTATTCCTGGACATTATTATGGTTAAAATCAATGTTCTATCTTAGTAATGTCACCATGGCCTTGTCAGGTTAACTGTAGGTTCAGCTCTTCTAATAAAAACCTTGGCTCCTACTTTAATTGATCTATTTATTGACTGGTGTATTTTAAAATAACTGTAGCTGTTTTTCAGGGCCAAAATGCTAGCTAAAGGAGCTTTTCCATCTTAGCGTCCAAGTTATGGTTAGAATTGGGAAAGGCCAGAACCCAGACCGTTTGGTACTTCTGTCTGTCCCTTGTTTAGAAAGAATTCCTCATTTCTTGTCCCTGTAATACCAAAGGTTCTTATTTGAGCTCATGGTGTTACCAGGAAACAAAGTAAGAGACTCATAAAAAACCTGGAAAAGAAAGTTCTACCACTTGCCTGCTTTACACGGTTTTTCCTATCTGTTTTGTTTAACTTCATGAATGGATAGAAAGTAAAGACAGTACAGTACTCCATAGTGGACACACCGACAGCAAGGAAAACCTGAAGTGTTGTAACCCCTTTTTTACTGTATCCAAAAATAAGCCAAATTTTGGGTAGAGCTGTTCCTTTTAAGAAAAAGGCCAACAAAGGCATGGACATGGTTTTGGAATTAGAGTGCCTACAACAAAATGCTTTCTGACCAGGAAATGCCTTCAAAGCACACGTCATTTGTTGAACTTAATGTGACCCCCCCTTGCAGTCAGATCTATACAAGCTTTTTAAAATACCCCTGACCTGGTCCCTGATGCTTTTAATATATTTTTTTCCTGGTGCTGTGTGACTAGCACACAGCACCATCCTACCACCTCCAGCGCCACCTGTGGCCCCGTTCTGACCACAAATTTGTGCGGGAAGGACATAGTAGCTCTTCCTCCACTCTGCCCATCCTCAACGCCGCTCTCTCCACTCGCCGCTATAGTTCTCCTTATAATACACTGCACACAGCAAGCAGGGGAGCTGCGCTATGTTCGGTCTTGTGTTAATTGAGGTCAGAAGGATATACGACCTCAAATACCACAAGATCTCACACAGCGCAGCTCCCCTGCACGCTGTGTGCAGAGAATAATAAGGGGAACTATAGCGGCAAGTGGAGGGGGATGAATTGTGGACAGGCAGAGGGGAGGAAAAACTGCTACTTCCTCCCCGCCCATATGCGAAGTTTTCCCTCAGTTGAAGATTACGACTGAGCAGAACGGGATCTACATGGGGGCACAGGAGGGGGGAGGATGGTGCTGTGTGCTAGTTACACCAGGTCAGGGGTACTTTAAAGCTTTGTTCCCACTTGAGCTGAAAACAGACATTTGACTGTTTGCTCCATTCATCGCAAAACTGACGGTGAACGGCTCCTATTTTACATCTAGGAGACGTTCACATTTGTAAGTCTGCAATGAATTTATTGGAACCATTGTGGTAAGTGTGCCGCACTTCTGTGTAGTCTGCGTTTGTTCAGGGCAGGCAGATTTATTCCCCATATAACCTATGGAGGTAATGCATTTGCCCCAGGCTACAACCAGACCACAGTGGACCATCGGAGAGGATACTACACTGTCTGCTCCTGCTGGCCACATGTGGTCCGACGGCAGATGGGAACCAAGCCTGGGGGTAGACTCACTGCAGAGTGCCTTTTGATCCGGTGCTCCCATTGACTTGCATTAAAATTGTAGCAAAATTGCAGTAATTTAGATTTTATTTATTTATTTTGAAAAATCTTGATCGTGGCTACTTTACCACAATTTTAAGGCAAGTCAATGGGAGTGTGAAACAAAAATGAAATCAAAAAGCGCTCTGCAGTGTGTCTCTGCCCTGAATCAGCATAAGCCTGTGTGGGATTTATTGGCTTTCTTTGCTGTCAAGGCTGCCAGGGGAGACTGTAGTCTGCTGATTCCTAGAAGATCCTATGACTGCATATTATTTCTACCATTTGTAATAATAGTAACTGTGCAGTGCGGTGATAATGTGAACTTGAAGACAGGCTTTTTGTAGCGGTATGTCTAAATGGGAGTGTGGCTGAGTACAGCTGTGCGGGGCCCACCCCTCTTAAGACTAACTAAGCACTGAGAACTGATTTGATTAGTAAATGTAGTAAAATAACTCCAATAGTGAGATACAATATAATACAATACAATAACATTTGTAAAGCGCTTTTCTCCCATAGGACTCAAAGCGCATAGCTGTGTCTCAGATTAATACAGGGTTTCAGGCTGGGTTGTGTTACAGAGGAGATAGTCAGATGTTCATGAATGCCAGACTGAAGAGGTAGGTTTTCAGTTTAGACTTAAATGTTTCCAGGGATGGGGCTGTCCTGATTGGGTGTGGCAGGGAGTTCCAAAGTGTAGGGGCAGCATGACAAAAGGCTCTGTCTCCAAAGGTTTTGAGGTGGACTCTGGGGGTGACCAAGGTGTTACGTCCTTTTGATCTAAGGTTGTGGGGGGTGTGATGTAGTTGCAACAAGTCCTTCAGGTATCCAGGGCCCAGATTGTGCAAGGATTTGAATGTCAGTAAGCCAATCTTAAACAGAATTCTCCATTTTATCGGTAGCCAGTGGAGTGAGCTCAGGGTTGGTGTTATGTGGCAATGGCGGGGTTGGCTCGTTAACAGCCTTGCGGCGGCATTCTGTACTAATTGCAGGCGGCGTAAGTCTTTCTTATGCAGGCCTGTGTAGAGGACGTTGCAGTAGTCTAACCTTGATGTGACGAAGGCATGAACTAGGGTTGGAAGATCCTCTGAAGGAATTAGGTGTTTAATCCTTGCAATATTCCTTAGGTGAAAGAAGGAATGTTTCACAACAGCTGAGATTTGATTCCTGAAGCTTAATTTCCCATCAATCAGTACTCCCAGGCTGCGCACACAGTCTGAGTTGTTCAGGTCTGAGCTCCCTATCCTTAGCGGTGTTGGTTGAGACTGGAGCTGCTTTGCTGTTGAGCCCTGGCCCTCGATAACAAGAACCTCAGTTTTGTCAGCATTAAGTTTTAGCCAATTATTATTCATCCACTCCTGAAGCTCAGCTAAGCATGCGTTTATTTGTGGAGTAGGGTCTGTGACGTCAGGTTTGAATGACAAATATAGCTGGGTGTCATCAGCAGAGCAATGATATGTCAGGCCATGTTTTTGTATGATTTCTCCAAGTGGCAGCATGTATATGGTGAACAGTAAAGGGGATAATATTGCGCCCTGAGGTACACCGTATTTTAGTGGTACAGGGTTGGAGAGGAAGGGCCCTAAGGCTACCCTTTGTGTTCTGCCAGCCAGGAAGGAGATGAACCACCGGAGAACAATGCCATCTATGCCACAGTACTCTTGTAGCCTGTTGAGTAAGATTTCATGATCGACTGTGTCAAAAGCCGCTGAGAGGTCGAGCAAAATCAGGATGGAACATTGACCCTTGTCTCTTGCAATGAGCAGATCATTGCAAATCTGGGTGAGGGCTGTTTCACAGCTGTGATATTTCCTGAAACCAGATTGAAGAGGGTCAAGGATGTTGTTTCTGGAGAGCCTGGCTATAAGTTGGAGGTAGACAGCCTTTTCAATAACTTTTCCCAGAAAGGGGAGGTTTGAGACAGGTCTGTAGCTGTTTAGAGCATCTCGGTCTAAGGATGGTTTCTTGAGTAGAGGCCTGACGATTGCTTCTTTCAGAGTAGAGGGAAACCACCCTTCTTGTAAGGAGCCGTTGACTATTTTGTGGAATGCCGATGTAAATAGTTCAGGGCATTTCAACATGAACTTAGTGGGGCCAGGGTCCAGATCGCAGGTAGTCTGACGAAGGTTTGAGAGGATATCCAAGATGTCTTTTTCAGTGATTACCTTAAAATCAGACCATGGTGGTAGGCTATTTTTGCACCTGTTATATGGCTCTGCATGGGTTTCTGGGGCTGTGAATTGAATGGCAGATCGTATGGAGGAGACTTTGTCTGAGAAGAAGTGGGCAAATTTCTCGCACAGTTCCTGTGAAGGTCTGATGCTGGATTTCCTGCAAGATGGATTGCAGAGACTGTCAACCGTGCGGAAGAGTTGGGCAGGTCTGTTGGCTGCATTTGCAATTTCGTGAGACAGGAATAAGGACTTCTTTTTGTTAATCATCGTTTGATATTTTTTCAGGTGAGCAATTAGGGAAAGTTTGTCATCAGGAGACTGATGTTTGCGCCACCTTCGTTCCAGTCTGCGTCCCTGTTTCTTTAGATGCTTCAAAGATGGAGGTTATTTCCACTTTATGTTGCCAACCTACTCTTTTCTCTGTTGAATGCTTCAGAAGCACGTAAAGAACACTTGAAGTGAGAGGGATATGGAGGCTGACATATTTATTTCCTTTTAAACAATACAAATTGCCTGGCAGTCCTTCTGATCTTCTGTCTCTAAAGCTGGGAGCACACTTGGCTGTGCAGAAAACCACAAGTTTTCTGAATTGTGCATTTTTGCGTTTTTCTGTGCGTTTGCAATTGCGTTTTTGGTTACGTTTGAATTTTTTCAATATTATATCCAAAACTCATTTAAAAGCGCAGTAAAATGCACATCTTCTGCGTCTCTATTGAAACACATTATGTGCATTACAGAAGAGGTTCACAGAAATATGCAGCAAGTTGTGCGATTTGAAAAACACACATTGGAAAATGCTGAGAGATTTTTTTTTTTTTTTTATGTGGGCCATAGACTTTCATTATATCCAAAAACATTTTCTGCAAAGCGGGCAATTCTGCTTAGTGTGTTCCTAGCCTAAAACTTTTGGCCATAGCCACTGAACAAGCATGCAGATCACAGGTTTGACTGACGTCTGACCAGATTTGCTACATGCTTGTTTCAGGTGCCGTCAAATAGATCAGCTGGGCTGCCAGGCAACTGGTATTGTTGAAAAGCAACCAAATATGGCAGCCTCCATATACAGCTCTCACTTCAGGTTACCTTCAACTTGTGGGCCAGCCGTTATTATGATTTTGTATTTGTATAGTACTGTTATCTTCCACACCACACTGAGTCCATAGTCATGTCACTGACTGTCCCTCAGAGTAGCTCACGTTCATATCCATACCATAGCCATTGTGCAATGTCCCTGCTATAGTCGAAGACAAATTATTTTGACGTACCAGTAACCTATCAGTATTTGGTTCTCCCCCACAAAAATTGTCCTCTTCTTGCACACACTAGATGGTTCCCAGTCTGGGCCATCTCTGCTGACAGCAGCTCCTACCCTCCCTGATGCATCATCTAAAGATCCAGAGTGCCAGGCCATCTCTCCCAGGGGTAGGCCGAGCCCATTGTTCTCCTTCATACCCCTCCTGCTCCATCATGCACTGTGCTGTTGTTCCTTTCACCACCTACCTCAATAGCAGTAGAACATGTCATGAGGCTATAGCCTTGCAAAGCTTCTGTACAGCACTCTGCCCCATACTGTGGCTTAAGGGATCATGTCCTAATCCCTGCTGGCAACATTCATGCGAGTATCTTTACCTTTACGTACCTCATAAGGTGCTCAGTTTTCCTATTGATTTCCAGCAGATTTTATCACTTGATTGACCCTTTCATGCTAAAACCTATTAAAAATCTTTGTGCTGTGTGTGGGAGGATTCGATCAGATTGATCCCTCTCTGATCACATTCTGATCTGGGAGGGATCTATTATCTGGCCACATTGAGTGGCCATCTGTAACTGTATGGCTAGCTTAAAGGATATCCGAGGGGAAAAATACATTTTAAGCTTTACTTACCTGGGGCTTCTTCCAGCCCCTAGAAGTCAATCAAGTCCAGCAGTGCAGCTCTGTTGTCCTCCAGGGGGCCGCTGTCACCTCCGTAACAAACACTGAGCCCAAGCCAGGTTGCGGGCTTTTGCACATGCGCGAGCTTGCCGTGACCCTCTCATGATCGCACTCCTATGGGAGGGAGCATTCTGCACTTGCGCAGTTCTTGGATATGGATATCCTTGGATACTTGGATATCCTTCGATTGTGATAGAGATATCAGACGGACTATCGTTACTGTACATAAATAAATGTAGTAGAACATTACACTGTTCAAATATGTAAAATTTATTAACCCTCAAGGTGTCTGATTCAAAGTGATTTTTTGGGGGGCTTTGCTTTTATAACTGCATGCGGTTATGCTTCTTATATACTTTTTTATTTTATGTTCTTATAGGGTTTATCTGAAGACAACTATCTCAAAATGGTCAAATCTTGTAAACTCAGTAGTAGTGAGTCATCTAAGAACAACAAAGTATACTCCTAATCTGTGTAGAAAAATTGCTTGGAAATAATACTTGTAATACCTAATTGCTATCTAGTATGCCAGCATCCCAAAGTATTAAGTAAATACCCTTTTGATGTCAGTGGAGAATAACCTTCCAGCCTAACAGGTGCAAGAGTCAGAGTATAACTGAAGGGCATATAAATCATTGATAGTAACAGCAAAACCTGTCACAATTGGCTCTATTCATAAAAAAATTTGTGGCGAAAAAACTCCTGCAGGGACAATACCGCCGCTGTATTTTAGACTTCTGGGTGGTCATTCCAAAAAATTTTGCCAGCTGCGATGCAAGTGCGGAGATCTCCCGCTGAAGGCTGGCGGTAAGCTGTCGGAAGGCATGCGGAAACACTTCAGCCGGCAGAGTCCCTCCGTGCACTGCTCTCTCTGGGAGGTCTATCCCATTCACTTCAATTCAATTCACTTTATTGTCATTGTGTAACACAACGAAATTACTTTTCATGACAACCCCACGGTGCATATAGGGAACATAGTGATCGTAACAAGGAAGAGAAGAAATTATACCTGGCCTTGTATGTAATCCGCAAAATCAGAGGAAGCGGTATTTCCCGTCCACATACCGCTTCCTCTAAACTTTATGAATGGCCATTTTGTTACTTTTTTCTAGATAAATCTAGAAAAACACTGAAGAAGGCGGAATTTTTTCACTCTGCTGGGGGATTGTAGATTTTCATGCGGGAACAGCTTTTATGAATGCCCACTTTGCTAAATGGACGGGAAAATCAGCTGTTTTGAGCGGAAAACTTGCGGTAACCTTTTATGAATAGAGCCCAATGTTACCACTCTGCAGTCAGGAATTGAAAACTTTCATTTCTGAGCAACTTTTCTTTATGGATTATATTTAGGATTTCACCGTCGCCGTTTCATGAACTCAGTATGTGGAGTTACAAAATCTAATCCTTTTGCTATAGTTGTCTTTCAAACCTTAACAGCAAAAATGCTAGTCTGTTTATTTTAGTTTTGGTGTACAACAGTGTGCTTTTAAAATCACTTAAAACAGAGCTCTGATCAATAATGCAATGTACTTGCATTGTATATTTTCCTCCACATTTAGCATATAGTCTTGTCAGTCCAGGGATGTGTAGTAAAAGATGTACTTACAGTAGCAAAGTTCTGTTCTGACCTCCGCTATCCCTACTGCTTCTGCAGGGGTAAATTGGTCTGTGAACTTATTAACATGTCTGTCCAAGTGCTGTTAAAACCTGAGAACACTGGTTGGGAGTGTATTCCTGCTACTGCCCTGTTATTGTAAAGATGTCAGCAATGGGTTTTTATTTTAGAGCAAAAACAAAATCAGTAATAAAGTGCCTTGTATTGTTCAGAGCCTCATTTAAGTTCTTTTAAGCACACGTGATTGAAGTAAACTAACATTTCAAAGGTTGACTAAACTGTTAGAGGCTGAGGTAAACAAATAACAACTAATGAATCCGATGGCATGATAAACCGTATTGAATTCCTTGCTTTTATTTTGGGATACTCATTTTTAGTTTTGCAATTTCTAGTTTAAGTTGCTGACTGAACTGTTCCAAGATGATGAGCAGACCACAAGCCCCACCTCCACCACGTCCAGCGGACGCACCCTGTTATCTCGCACCGGCCTGCGCAAGCCAAAGCCTGACCAAGCCAGCAAGGAGCACAAGAAGACAGTTGGAACTCAGGTATAATGGAAAGATCATTATGAACAAACAGTGTCTCTATAGTAGCTGGCTTTATTCACGGTGGATGGTCAATGAGATTTTCAACTTGCATGCAAATTAAAGTGGACCCAAATTAAAAATACAAGATTTCAGAAATAAAATCTATTTTCTAAATTATAATAATTAATAGCAGCCTTTTTTCAGCTGCATGATGACAAATATAAAATATTTTACATTTATTGGAGAAACACCTCCCTTCCTTTCAAATTGCCGGGACAGGATCCTGCAAACTGGTGGAGTAGATGGTGTCCAGCAAAGGAGGAATTGCTAATGGCTGCCACCTGTATAACACTAGTTGTGAAAAGAGAAGGGTGAAAAGCAGTCACTGAAATGCTCATAGGCTTGAAGGAGTGTTTATGTATCTTTGTATTTGTCAGTGGTTCAACTAAATATTTTGAATTAAAAAAAAATGTTTGGTTTGGGTCCGCTTTAAATAAAGTATTGTTTGCAGCTTGGGGGTGGCCAAAACACCTATGACTACCCCATTCAGCAATAGTATACCTGACCAAGTAATAGAAGGGACTGTAATTATGTAGTGCAACATATCAGATTAAATTAACCTTCTATCTCTATCATGTTTTAGCTAACTACCTGTGTATAAAAGCAGGGACTTAAAGACATGGATGACCTAATTACTTCTGGATATTGAAGAAAAACTTGGCAGTCTATTGCTCTTGATATCTCCTAGCTTGATTATTTTTTTTGTATTAATTACCGTAGTTCTGCTTGCTTGCACTAGTAATGTTGTAAGATGTGTTTTGACTCTTTCCCTTCTGTGATGTTATTGTTGTATTCCAGTTTAGGAACTCTCTGCACCTCCTGATGGAGACCCTGAATGCTACAACTCCACACTACGTGCGCTGCATCAAGCCTAATGACTTCAAGTACCCGTTCACGTATGTAACTCATAGCATTGTATCATAGTATTGTATGAAACAGGCCAAAAGTTGCTTGGTCTGGGAGGTCGCCACTGCCTATTTATTACCCTATTATTTTACTCCCTTGAGTTATCTGTTATCTGGGAAAGGGATGACTCTAATATGTAATAGGATATAGCAGTAAAGTCATAATGGTTATTGATGCAACAGTAGTCCCTGCAAGCCCCTCACAGGGAAAGGGGGTGTGAACTACAGACTTGCTGCTCCTCCCACCTGGCAGAGAAGTGCAGGGAGCACTGTAATGTTTACCTAGTTTATGCTGCCTCAGGTCTCCACCCCCTGGCAGCTGCATGCTCTATGCTACCTCTGTCTCCAGGTACATGTAATGTGATTGGGAGCTGGAGGATGGCAGCATAGATAGAGCGAGTGGTTGCCAAAAAGAAGAGACCTGATGCAGCGTGGACCAGGTAAACATTACAGCGCTCCCTGTACTACTTTGCTAAGGGAAGAGGGGTGGAATTACTGGCCACTACAGTCAGGGGGCTGCAGGGATCCCCATGATAATTTTGCTTGGGGGGGGGGGGGGTCATTGTTATGCCCCCGGCCATGCATCATTTTTTTGTGCTGTTTTCTTGTCACATTTTGCATTTTCAACTCTGCACAGGTTTTAGCTTAGTTTAAAAATGTGCACATTTATAGAATTTTTGGTCATAAACATAGTCAGAATTTTTTAATAAAGATCCACATTACCCCAATAGTTTGTTTTGCTATTTTCATGAAATCTGTACTTTTTATGGAATCTATGCAGTCTATAGCGCTTTGATTCCTATGGGAGAAAAGCGCTTTACAAATATTATTGTATTCTTTGCACACAGATTGTAAAGCACTCAGCAGAATGTCTAAAAATGCCCCTGTGGTAAAAGGCAGTGTACTTTCTCTGAATTCTTTATGGACATAAGTAATCTTCCTTTGCGCTCAGAAAATCAGTATTACTTCTGTGTAGAAAGTATCGGCAGTCAGCATCCATTATTGATCCACTTGTAACATATGAGATGCGTGAGTGATGGTTGCCTGTAACTTATAAATATAGTTTATGATTATTTGTCTTTTTGAAAAGGCTAATTAATAGCTCTTGATTGTGGTTTTCCACCTGTATTTAGAAAACAGAAGAAACCGAATACAGACCTGTGTTCACAGTGCTTGGAAAAGCATGTTATAAAATGAAAAGTTTTTTTGTATAGCACGTTTCTCCTGTCAGACTCCAAGCACTGCCAAAGACAATCTTAGTAGGCCACCCTGGTGCATTAAGGGAGACTTGCCCAAGGACTCATTAGATGTCAGATACTGATTCAGGCCAGGATTCAAAGCTTAGTCTCTTGTGGATTAGTCAGCTCATGTCCGTTCTAGGCATTGCTCTGCCCATATACTTTTACCTCAAGCTGTGACTGTTCTGGTTAATTTTTTAGGTTTGACTCTAAGAGGGCTGTGCAACAACTTCGGGCTTGTGGCGTTTTAGAAACCATACGGATTAGTGCTGCTGGATTTCCATCTAGGTAAGACGTCTGATTTGTGTGGAAATCTCAGTTCTACAGAGAAGCTTGTGGACAAAACCATAATATCTCCTCTCCCATCATAGGTGGACATATCAAGAGTTTTTCAGCCGATACCGGGTTCTGATGAAACAGAAAGACGTTCTTAGTGACCGACGTCAAACCTGCAAGAATGTTCTGGAGAAGCTCATTCTGGTGTGTTTATTTTCATTTTGTTAATCTGGATACCGAAGTATGTATGGGTTTTTATCACTTCAAAGAAAACAACGTGTTTGGCTCTTTAATATGTGGTTATATCAATTGCGCTCCTCTCTCACCACCCCCCTCTCTATATAAACGGGCTTGCTGCAACTCAAAATTGATGCCACATGTACACCTTGATAGTTAAAACAATGTTTCTGGAGTGCGCTACCCCCTCCCACTGTCCACAAATACAAACAGTTCTGTTTAGTGCGTCCTTTACTGTCCACCGTCCTCTTTCTGGTGCTCCAGGGGATTCTCCCGTTGTTGGCGCAATTCATATACAGAAAAAAAGGAACAAAAAACGAGACATCATAGTGCGATCCGTTTGAATTAGAAACGTATGGGGACCTTCACCCTATGGGGTCCGACTGTGTATCCTCTATATTAGGGGTCACCTCTATATGTGTGACTAACGGCCAACAGGTGGCACGCTCACCTTGCTGCAAGGCTGCCCAGCCCTACAGACAGCAACTGCGCTTAAGGGGTCAAACCAACTTCTTTTTCCACCGATCAATGGTAAGTCCAATCTCAAACAAAGCAGTGAGACAATATCATAGTGCAATCAAGCTTCCACAAAATCTCCATACATCAGATCAAAAGCACCTATAAATCTCCTGCTCACCCTTTCCTGCTGCTGTCCACACTCACAGACAGCTGTCCACGCTTTGGGTGTGCAGTGTTATCCTCAATGCTCTGAATTACAATCCACTTCCACAGTGTGATAGCAGGATACCAGGCCTGACAGGCATATATCTATAAACTAAAAAGACTCCCAATAGTGTAAAATCCACGGTTTATTCCATAAAACTGAAGAGTAATACTCACAAACATCAATGTAAAAAGCGCTTTGTATGATTAAAACACCCAGAGGACGTCTCCTCCTGCTGCTGGTCACTTCCCTTCCAGGCTCCGCCCTACGCGTTACGTCATACGACTCATCAGGGGCTATTGGTTGGGAAGCGACCCAGCAGTCTCTTATATTCCCATATCTCATTTGCATACACATGTCATAAAACCTCATAACCCACCTGTCCTTGCTCAATTCTTACTTGTATGGGATCCGCTCTCCATACCTTCCATTAAGCGTAATTCTTGTGTTCATATATACCTAGTTCTGCCCTGTTAGAAGTCTCTCCCTTGGACTACCATCCTCCGCACCAACCCAAAACTACATTACCCACAATACCCAAATCTCGCTGTCTCGCGAGACCTTGGCCCCAATGTGCTCTGCGGAGGGACTGCACTTACCACAATCTCTGCGTCCCGCACTCCCGCGAGACCTCGGCCGCCATATTACACATCCATAAGACCTGTTTATCCAAACTACATTACCCACACTCCCCCATCCTCGCGAGATTCTGACACTACTATCGGCCGGATTGCGATTATCCCAATGCGCACAATACGGCTATACCCAGTCTAAATCACGATCTCTCCGTTGGACCACCCCTCATATTCAAATCCTCACCGCCCATTACACATACTTCCACCCACCCTCATGTACTCTATACATGCCCATATCCCACTCTATTATTATCCCCCAAATTGTTACAGTGATCACATATCCATAAGTAATCACCATCCCCAAGTGTAAATACTATTTTAAACCTCTCTAGAGCAAACCATATAGCTCAAAACACCAATACCAGTGTGCATATATGCATATTCCAGTAAAATGTCCCACCATTATATAAACTAACTGTTAAACTTCCTCTATACGGTCTATACTAACTGACCTTAAAGTGAACCTCAATCAACCATTGTAAACGTGTTCTGTTTTTATTAATCACTCCCAACTACAACCAGTGCACCCATTTACCCATACTCTGGAATATGCCACATATTATGCATATTCTATCTATCAATGTGAATAATTCCGTGTATATATTCTTAATGCCTATAAATCTATACTTTTGGTGTGTACTCATATTGTAAACCAGGCCCCAAAGTCATGAACCAACCCATCTGTTCTAATCATCAGAGATGAAACAATTTAGGTCCATCTCCACGTTTAGACCGTTCGGTGTCATTGTCTTCATCTCGAATATCCACTTTGTCTCCAATTTAGAGATTTCCCTTGTCTTGTGACACCCTCTCCAGTTACCTGACAGTTTTTCAATTGCGCAGAACTTCATATGACTCGGATCTTTCTGGTGACACAGCTTAAAATGTTTTGAAACGCTGTGCCCTTCAAATCCACGTTCAATGTTGTATACATGTTCAGATATCCGTTTCCTCAAAAGTCTAGTTGTCCTCCTATATTCCACCGGATTGGCGGTGGAATATAGGAGAAGACCCTGGAACAAGAAGAAAGAGAGGAATAGACGGGGATGCAGGGGAGGGGATGGGAAAAATAAGAAGAAAGGAGTGATTGGGCAGGGGATCTTTAACATTAGTGGCACTAATTTGACATCAGATGAAGTGAGGGTATTGGACAAAGGGTTGAAGTATGCCCCTAAAAAAGGGCTTAACAAATTTGACACATATATTAATGTGAATAAGTATGCGAGGACACTAAATATTAAGAAGTACTTTTTGAGTAAACCGGGTCCCAAGGTGGGGAATGATACTAAAAATGATCACTTTGTTCATACTGGACTCAAAAATAAGTCTAGATTCAATCCAGTGGATCAAGGTAAAGGCAATACGGTGGACGCGTTCAAAAATCAGGTCATTAGGGATCTTGAGAAATGTGAGAATTCAAGAAAAGATCGGGATAACAAGATCATTGAGGGCCTGAGAAAGAGGGAAGATATTGAAATTCGACCGGCAGATAAGGGGGGAGGGGTGGTGGTGCTGAGTAGGGCACAATATAGGCAAGAAATGGATCGCATAGTAGGGGATGAAAATACATATGAGAAATTAAGAGGAAACCCCACCCAGCAATACAGGAAGGAATTATGCCACATTTTGAGACAAGGATTAGAGGATGGGATTCTACTTGATAGGGAATTTAAATATTTACTACCGGATGCTCCCAGGATCCCTGTCCTATATCAAAATCCGAAGATCCACAAGGATGCACAATGCCCACCTGGTAGGCCGATCGTGAGCGGAATAGGCGGCCTGAATCAACGCATAGGAGAGTATATAGATACATACCTGCAGCCAATAGTTGTAAAACTACCACATCTAATTAGAGATACGAAACAAATGCTACAAATATTAAGGGAAAGTGAAGTGGATGAAAAGTGCCTGTTGGTTACAGCAGATGTATCTTCCCTGTACACCATAATCCCACATGAAGAAGGAGTGGAGGCAGTGAGGGAGAGTTTGGTGCAGGAGGGGAAATTGAACTTCCAACAAATCGATTTCCTTATACAACTATTGGTGTATACATTAAAGCACAACTATTTTTGGTATGCAGGGGAGTATTATAGACAAAAGGTGGGATGTGCAATGGGGGCGAAGTATGCCCCCAGTCTTGCCAATATTTTCATGGATAAATGGGAAAGACAGGTCATCGGAGATGGAAAAAGTACACAGGTACAACAATGGTGGCGTTATATTGACGACCTATTAATAGTGTGGAAGAATGGAGAGATGAGCATAGATGAATATATCGATTGGCTCAATCAGAACAATTTGGGGATTGTACTTTCAGCAACAAGCAGTGATACTGGGATACATTTTCTGGATCTGGAATTGAAAAAAGTAGGGAAGAGAATTATGACCAAAACATTCTTCAAGAAAACAGACAGGAATGGATACATTCCGAGGAATAGCTGCCATCATGAAAAATGGTTAAACATTCCGAAAGGACAGTTCTGCCGGATAAAGAGGAACTGTACTAATGAGGAGGACTTCAGGGAGCAGAGTGGAATCCTGATCCAAAGGTTTGAGGAAAAGGGATATGATAGGAGCATGTTGTGGGAAGAATTCAGTAAGGTGGAAAAAATGGATAGGGAGTTGTTGTTGAGGGATAAGGAAGATGGGGTGGAACATAACCAGGAATTTGCCATACTCCTGGATTATAATAGCCAGTATAGGGAGATTGAGAGTATCATCCGAAGACACTGGAATATACTTAAAAGCGATCATATATTAGGACAGCACTTACCACCCCAACCTAAGTTTATATACAGAAAGGCCCGGAATTTACAAAGTATTCTGGTACCCTCTTTTGTGGATGGTCCCCAGCGGAGAAAAGGGGACATGTTGGGCAGGAAAGGGTTCTTCCCGTGTAGGAAGTGTGGACCATGCGAAATAACCCGCTCAGAAAGAAAATATGAGTACATGTCAGAAGTGACGGGCCGATCATATAAAATGAGGGATTGTATCACATGTAACTCCACACATGTGGTGTACCTACTATGGTGCGCATGTGGATACCAATATATTGGGAGGACAACTAGACTTTTGAGGAAACGGATATCTGAACATGTATACAACATTGAACGTGGATTTGAAGGGCACAGCGTTTCAAAACATTTTAAGCTGTGTCACCAGAAAGATCCGAGTCATATGAAGTTCTGCGCAATTGAAAAACTGTCAGGTAACTGGAGAGGGTGTCACAAGACAAGGGAAATCTCTAAATTGGAGACAAAGTGGATATTCGAGATGAAGACAATGACACCGAACGGTCTAAACGTGGAGATGGACCTAAATTGTTTCATCTCTGATGATTAGAACAGATGGGTTGGTTCATGACTTTGGGGCCTGGTTTACAATATGAGTACACACCAAAAGTATAGATTTATAGGCATTAAGAATATATACACGGAATTATTCACATTGATAGATAGAATATGCATAATATGTGGCATATTCCAGAGTATGGGTAAATGGGTGCACTGGTTGTAGTTGGGAGTGATTAATAAAAACAGAACACGTTTACAATGGTTGATTGAGGTTCACTTTAAGGTCAGTTAGTATAGACCGTATAGAGGAAGTTTAACAGTTAGTTTATATAATGGTGGGACATTTTACTGGAATATGCATATATGCACACTGGTATTGGTGTTTTGAGCTATATGGTTTGCTCTAGAGAGGTTTAAAATAGTATTTACACTTGGGGATGGTGATTACTTATGGATATGTGATCACTGTAACAATTTGGGGGATAATAATAGAGTGGGATATGGGCATGTATAGAGTACATGAGGGTGGGTGGAAGTATGTGTAATGGGTGGTGAGGATTTGAATATGAGGGGTGGTCCAACGGAGAGATCGTGATTTAGACTGGGTATAGCCGTATTGTGCGCATTGGGATAATCGCAATCCGGCCGATAGTAGTGTCAGAATCTCGCGAGGATGGGGGAGTGTGGGTAATGTAGTTTGGATAAACAGGTCTTATGGATGTGTAATATGGCGGCCGAGGTCTCGCGGGAGTGCGGGACGCAGAGATTGTGGTAAGTGCAGTCCCTCCGCAGAGCACATTGGGGCCAAGGTCTCGCGAGACAGCGAGATTTGGGTATTGTGGGTAATGTAGTTTTGGGTTGGTGCGGAGGATGGTAGTCCAAGGGAGAGACTTCTAACAGGGCAGAACTAGGTATATATGAACACAAGAATTACGCTTAATGGAAGGTATGGAGAGCG
Source organism: Hyperolius riggenbachi (assembly GCF_040937935.1). NCBI lineage: Eukaryota > Metazoa > Chordata > Amphibia > Anura > Hyperoliidae > Hyperolius > Hyperolius riggenbachi. Next base: position 189,979,872 of record NC_090648.1, on the reverse strand, counting down.
GATCCCATACAAGTAAGAATTGAGCAAGGACAGGTGGGTTATGAGGTTTTATGACATGTGTATGCAAATGAGATATGGGAATATAAGAGACTGCTGGGTCGCTTCCCAACCAATAGCCCCTGATGAGTCGTATGACGTAACGCGTAGGGCGGAGCCTGGAAGGGAAGTGACCAGCAGCAGGAGGAGACGTCCTCTGGGTGTTTTAATCATACAAAGCGCTTTTTACATTGATGTTTGTGAGTATTACTCTTCAGTTTTATGGAATAAACCGTGGATTTTACACTATTGGGAGTCTTTTTAGTTTATAGATATATGCCTGTCAGGCCTGGTATCCTGCTATCACACTGTGGAAGTGGATTGTAATTCAGAGCATTGAGGCTAACACTGCACACCCAAAGCGTGGACAGCTGTCTGTGAGTGTGGACAGCAGCAGGAAAGGGTGAGCAGGAGATTTATAGGTGCTTTTGATCTGATGTATGGAGATTTTGTGGAAGCTTGATTGCACTATGATATTGTCTCACTGCTTTGTTTGAGATTGGACTTACCATTGATCGGTGGAAAAAGAAGTTGGTTTGACCCCTTAAGCGCAGTTGCTGTCTGTAGGGCTGGGCAGCCTTGCAGCAAGGTGAGCGTGCCACCTGTTGGCCGTTAGTCACACATATAGAGGTGACCCCTAATATAGAGGATACACAGTCGGACCCCATAGGGTGAAGGTCCCCATACGTTTCTAATTCAAACGGATCGCACTATGATGTCTCGTTTTTTGTTCCTTTTTTTCTGTATATGAATTGCGCCAACAACGGGAGAATCCCCTGGAGCACCAGAAAGAGGACGGTGGACAGTAAAGGACGCACTAAACAGAACTGTTTGTATTTGTGGACAGTGGGAGGGGGTAGCGCACTCCAGAAACAGTGTTTGGCTCTTTGTTTGAGCAGTGTGTGTGTTACATTTGCAGCGCTCTGGGGCTGTAGGTTAGGCGACATCAATAATGTAGGGCTCTTCTGCTGTCCATGCTATGGGCACTTGTAATGGGGTTCACTCACATCAAAAATTTAGATAGCTTTTCTCCAAAAATCTACTGAAATTGTGAATGATTTTAAATGTTGGGTTTATCTCCGACTCTATCACAGTGAAAATTGGTGAATGCAATTGCTACCTTTAGAGATGTACAAATCAGCACTGAAACCAGGCAAGTAGCATTTTCAAAAGGGAGTCCGTAATTGTCACATCCATGTTACTCCTAGTTAAGATTATAATTTGAAGCAAATCTCCAGGATTTTTTTTTAAACTATTATTCCTCTCCCCTCAAAAAGAAGCTAACCCTCTGTACACAAAACTCCTCCTAATTATTAATTGTGATGCTGCTCATCAGACTTATTACCCCTTCATGAGTTTTTATAGCAGCTGTGAAGTATTTTTTTTTATTATTATTTTAGCTGAACCACTACATAATAGGCTAGTGTTTGTTTTTTGAAGAGCTAATGAAATGAAAAAAATGTATACGTTACAGAGCCATGTTATACATGGGCCAAACTTATTAATAGCATTAGGCTAGGTCAACACTAGGCACGGTTGCAGGACGGACGCTGCAGTCCGGGATCAGGAGAAGTACCACCAGACCGCAAACTGATCCGTTTTCATAAAAAGTGCATCAGTTTTGCATCAGTTTCCGTTCAGTTTTTTTACCCCAAAAAACGGACAGAAAACGTCTCTATCATTAGGAAGGTAGTGGGAGGATTTTTTGGGCCAATAATAAAGTTCAGGCTATCTGTTTTTTCATCCGTTTTTGGTGCTATTTTGCCTGTGGAGATGGAGTTGCGGTTTCCCATTGCTTTACACTACCCATCCGTGTATCCGTGGTCCGTAAAAATACAGCAATTCCGGACCTTCCGTTCAGGTTTTGAAGACTGGTCCCTGTAAACGCAGACTGATAAGTTTTTTTCTTGGGTAAGGACGGCTGCTATTTTTAACATTAGTATCCGGGACTCCGTTTTTCATCAGGGCTGAAAAACGCAGCCACAGATACGTTTCCGGACCTAGTGTGGACTAGCCCTAAGTGTTCAAACTGGTAAACCTGGATTATGCCGCGCACACTTTAGAACCCTAGCTAGTGGAAAGAGTCCTAGAGAGGTCAATCACTTGAGGTTCACGCCATGCTTCACAAGACTCCTATGTATCCTCCTTATGGCTTGGAAGAAGGTAGTATTAGTTATGTGAATGAACCGTGACCCTTTCCACTAGCTGGGGTACGGGTACTAAAGTTTGGAGTGCAGTGTAAGTCCAAAACTAGGTAATTAGTGCATTATGCATACCAATCATTGTCTGAAAGTTGCATGTTAAATCTTTATCATGTGTATGTGTCAACTAATGTTTTTCACATCATATGTATGTGTGCCTGGTTTTCTTAGTTTTTTCGTGTGTGTGTGTGTGTGCGTGCGTGCGTGCGTGCGTGCGTGCGCGCGCGCGTGTGTGTGTCGAAGACAAGTATTTAACAGAGGAGCCAAATTAGAGTAAAATGTTTTAAAACAGTTTAAATGAAGGAGGGTTGGTGGTTACCACCCTCAAGTATAAAGTGACCAGCCAATGAGTCATTTATATATATAAATAATATAATTATTTTAAAATCTCCAGGCAAACAACGCGTTTCACGGGTCTAGAGCCCGCTTCATCAGGCAATCAATTTTGGAGATACACAAGACTGGGTCGATTAATAGGTCCAGCGCCAACTGTTACTGTGTGACTCACAGTTGGCGCTGGACCTATTAATCGACCCAGTCTTGTGTATCTCCAAAATTGATTGCCTGATGAAGCGGGCTCTAGACCCATGAAACGCTTTGTTTGCCTGGAGATTTTAAAATAAATTATATTATTTATATATATAAATGACTCATTGGCTGGTCACTTTATACTTGAGGGTGGTAACCACCAACCCCCCCCCCCCCCCCCCTCCTTTTAAACTGTTTTTAAACATTTTACTCTAATTTGGCGCCTCTGTTAAATACTTGTCTTCGATTGATCTAGTCCACCCTTGGTGGAGGGGTGTATCCCCATTTTTCCTGTCTACAGAGAGCGACTTCTTAACACCTGAGTGGGGTCAGGTTATAATTCTCCCCACCTGCACTTCCAGTGGTTGCCTTAGTGGTAACCCAGACTTGTGAGTATATTACTTGTTGTGGTTTTGTCATTAATCCATTTTCTGGACGTACTACACTATATTGGGCTCTCGGTCTCAAATCTTTACATTCTCCCAAGTGTGTGTGTGCCTGCGTGTGTGTGTGTGTGGGGGGGGGGGGGGGTGCGCGCGTGTGTACCTGAGTTTGTCTGTGCACAAGTTTTTGTGTGCTTGAGTAAGGGTTTCTTTATCTGCATGTGATTAAAGTTTACTTTAGAATACATTTGGGCCTAGGTCATGTTTTATCATGTTTCTGTTGATCTTTTCAGTCATTATGTTTACAGGTTTATAATGCCAGTATTGTGTTATCTTATATCTTTAAAAAAACAGGACAAAGACAAATACCAATTTGGTAAGACAAAAATTTTCTTCCGGGCTGGGCAAGTGGCCTATCTGGAGAAAATAAGAGCAGACAAGCTGAGGATGGCCTGCATTCGAATCCAAAAGACCATTCGTGGCTGGTTAATGAGGAAGAAGTACTTAAGAATGAGAAAGGCAGCTATAAACATCCAGAGACATGTCAGAGGTTACCAGGCAAGATGGTGAGTGGACAGAAAAGTCATTACAAGTCATTACAGCCATTACAGCTATTGTATTTAATTCCATCCATATGAGATACATTTCTGTGCCCCCATATCTAGTCATCATTTATGATCTTTACATAGCCTTGCCAAGTTCCTGCGTCGGACCAGAGCAGCAATCATTATCCAGAAGTACCAGAGGATGTTTGTGGTCAGGCAGAGGTATCGTCACATGCAGTCGATTACTCTGGCTCTTCAGACAAGACTTCGGGGTTATGCGGCCAGGAAAAGGTTTCAACAGGTAGGAAGAGGAAGCTATGATGTTTGAATATATCATATGAGACAACTATCCTTTCAAAATGTGTAGATGCACGCTTCAATTGTTGTGGTTGCTCTGTCTATGTGAGTAGACTTACAGTGAACCCAGGGCAATTAAAAAAAAAAAAGTTAAGATACGTAGGTAGAGGAAAGTCTCTGGATAGTTTAGCGGCTTCCCGTGTCCTTCTCGACCTCACCATTGCTGCGCATGAAACCTCTGAACATATCCAACAAGAGCTTGCCCGGTGATCTGCAAACTTTGCTCTCCAGCTGTTAAGGAACTACAAGTCCCACAATGCATTGCAGGAGTCTGACAGCCACAGTCATCATTCATAAAGGCAAATTCATTGTGAGACTTGTAGGTCCATAACAGCTGGAGAGCCAAGTTTGCAGATCACTAAGCTTGTCGGATATGTTCTCATGGTGTGCTCCCCGCAGTGTATGAGCAAGGCTGTGCTGTGCCTGTGAAAGTATGGCCATGTCTGTGCAGCAAGAACAAGTTGTTGTCCACGAGCAGCTCCAGTGCAGTACTGATGTAGCCATACTGGTGCCAGTGCAGTACATCAATGCTTGTTCATGAAGAGAAGCTTGGCCATGAACTTGCAGAGGATCTTAAGGAGGGCTGGGAAGCCTATGGAGGATCCAGAGGCTTACTTCTTCATAGGCAAATATCAAACTTTTATATGTGCAGTTCAGGTCTTGGTGTTCTACTGCATTAGGATATACTAGCAAGCAAGTAAATTAATATAAAAATGGTATAAAAGGTTACAGTAGGTATAGAGTCTAAAGCTGAGAATCATAATATTGGTCTCAATTGACTGAAATCACGCTGGTGATAGTAAGGCAAGTGAAAACGTATCACTACACATCGATTGGCATTTTAAATGTTAATTCAATCAAGAAGCTTGCCTTAGTAAGGTGTAGGGATACGTTTTCATAGTGAAAGTGTGGTCTTATCACTTTAGTCCTTAAAGAGAGTCTGAAGCGAGAATAAATCTCGCTTCAGACCGCATAGATAGCAGGGGCATGTGTGCCCCTGCTAAACCGCCGCTATCGCGCCGCTAAACGGGGGTCCCTTCACCCCCAAATCCCCTCGGTGCAGCTTCCTGGTTGGGGCAGGGCTAACCGCCGCAGCCCTGCCCCACGCGCGTCTGTCAGCGCGTATCTCCGACTCTCCCCCGCCCCTCTCAGTCTTCCTTCACTGAGAGGGGCGGGGGAGAGGCGGCGATGCGCCGCTGATAGACGCGACTGGAGGCAGGGCTGCAGCCGTTAGCCCTGCCTCCAGGAGCGACCAAGTCTGCGACCAAGTGTTGCAGTGGGGGGTTTGGGGGTGAAGGGACCCCCGTTTAGCGTCGCGATGGCGTCGGTTTAGCAGGGGCACACATGCCCCTGCTAACTATGAGCTCTGAAGCGAGATTTATTCTCGCTTCAGAGTCTCTTTAAAGAGACACTGAAGCGGGAAAAAAAATATGATATAGTGAATTGGTTGTGTACTATGAATAATTACTAGAAGATTAGCAGCAAAGAAAATATTCTCATATTTTTATTTTCAGGTATATAGTGTTTTTTCTAACATTGCATCATGCTATAATATGTGCAGATTACACAACATTCAGCATTCAAAATGAGTCTTTCAGAGCAGTCTGTGCACTAATGACCTCTCCTCTAGCAGAGGAAAAGAAAACAGTTGAGATAATAAAAGTCAGATATCAGCCCTCTCCACCACTAAACTTAGTTGGAGAGTTAATGGCTTGTTTGCATAGAGATAACAACTGGAGTTTCTTAACTCTTCCTGTACTGGAAACAATTAGACTGATGTATCTGATCTTAATGTTTTATTTCTTAGCTGTACTACACATACAAATCATAATATCATAAAAAATTTTTTCGCTTCAGTGTCTCTTTAAATTATCACCTCTGTAGTTATTTTCACATGCAGTAGATAGGGATGGGAAGAGAACATACAGGCAGGATGTAGCCCCCCCCCCCCCTTTACTGCCAGGAGGATTACAGCTAGTCTGGGTAGGACAGTCAGGAGAGAGAGAGGGGGATGTGTGTGTGTCTGTGTGTGTATATATGCTTGGTGTCTCTCTCCCTCCCTCTCTGTGTGCCTGTTGTGTATATTTTTTCTATACAGAGTCACCTTCTGCACAAACTAGTGAAAAATAAAGAAGACCGCTCAGAATGCTTCACTTCACATTGCAGTCTGTAGTAAGACTCCACTTAACCACAGCTGAAGCCAGATGATAACTTCTCACACACTTAACACTTGCATTTCTCTCTGTGAATTAACATCCTGTCTTTAACTTTTGAATTCTGTCATTATTTTCAGGATTAAAACCTTTACTTTAAATCTCTCTTAGGTTTGCCTGAGGTAAATTGTTTAATGAATACTACGTGCTTTATCACCATGGTGATAACCCTAAAAACAGCCCAGAAACATTATTAAAGACAGGAGGTGAGCTTAGTGAATTGTGGCCATTGTGTTAGCAACTTATTACTTTTCTCATCATCAGATGCTCAGGATACACAAGGCTACCATCATTCAGAAGCATGTGCGTGGCTGGCTTGCTCGTCTCTTTTACAAGAAGAGCTTGGAGGCCATAGTCTACCTCCAGTGCTGCTACCGCAGGATGATGGCCAAGAGGGAGCTGAAGAAGCTGAAAATCGAGGCCCGCTCTGTCGAGCATTACAAGAAGCTCAATGTGGGCATGGAGAACAAAATCATGCAACTGCAGCGTAAAGTTGATGAACAGGTACAGCATTAAGTCTTACTCAGTTTTGATTTATGTGTTTTAACTGATTTCACTACCTCTATGACAACTTATCTTGCATTTTACATCGATATAGCTTGCTTACTGGTGTACATCTTAAATATGAATTCTCTTTTTTTCTTTTTTTTTTTTTTTTTACAGACTAAGGATAACAAATCCTTGCTGGAAAGGCTGACCCACCTGGAAATCACCTACAACCATGAGAAAGATAAGTTGCGCAGTGATGTGGACCGCCTGAAACAGTTTGAAGAAGAGGCAAAGAATTCTGCAAACCGATTGCTCACACTTGAAGATGAGCTTGCCCGACTTAGGAAAGAGCTGCAACAGACCCAGAGTGAAAAGGAAATCATTGAAGAAAATGCAGATAAATACAGGACAGACACTGAGCAAGTAGGTTCCAGTCATAATCTGCATGCATATGAGGTATCTAATAGACTGAAGCTCTTTTTATTGTATTTTGTGACAGTTTAAAATGAGTAATTTCTATGTACAAAACACACACTGACTGAGGCTTCCTGTCAAAAAACACACACCTACACACACCTCTACACACCTACACACCTACACACACACACACACACCTACACACACACACCTACACACACACACACCTACACACACACACACCTACACACACACACACCTACACACACCTGCACACACACACACACACACACACACACACACACCTACAGACACCTACACACACACCTACACACACACACCTACAGACACACACACACACCTACAGACACACACACACACCTACACACACACACCTACAAACACACACCTACACACACCTACACACACACACCTACACACACACACCTACACACACACACCTACACACACACACCTACACACACACACACACACACACACACACACCTACACACACACACACACACACACACCTACACACACACACCTACAGACACACACACACACCTGCATTATAGTCACTTTGAGTTGCTCCTCCTTTTGCAGTACAGCAAAGTCCTGGCCAAGAAAAGCCATTGTATTTGGAGTTGGAGTCCACATGTTCTCATCTATTCATACATGAATTTGCCCAATATAAAGTTTCCGATCATAAGTAATAAACTTGTAAAAATAGAAACATGAGAACTGCAATTGTGAAATTTGCTTTAAAGGGGTGAATAATAATAATAATAAAAAAGTTAGATTCCCCAACTGCTGCTTGCTGGTACCCTCTCCAGCTTTGCTCCACACTCCCCTCTAAATAAGAGTGCATCTGCACTGCGTATGCACCAGTAGGGTTTGCGCCTGTGCAGTGGCACAGGACCACTCATGCACAAATTAAAAAAGCCACACGTGAGCTGCTCCATGCTACTGCACAGGTGTGGACCATACTTTGTGCCTTCCCAGTGCAGCTTGGCTTGTACATGAAGGGGGAGCACAACCCCAAGCAATATTGACATTAATGTAAATATTTGCAGAGGATCCCAGAGCAGGATCAAAGCAGTGTAAGAAGATCAGGGAAGCCTCTGGACTATTTAGAGGCTTTCCTCTACTGAGGTAAGTATCCGACTTTTTTCGGTTCAGACTTGCGTTAATATTAAAAGTCTTAAAGAGAACCTGAGGTGGTTCTTGGGGGGTGGGGGGGGGGGGGGAGGCAGATGGGACACAGGGAGGTGGCAGAGCTTACCAAAGTAGGCTGCATCTGAATGACTACCAGAATAGGTGTTCAGAGCCTAATTATAGACAGGGTACACCCTTCTATCTTGCATTCAAAAAAGATGCACCAAATTAAAAATAAAGGAGGATGTTTGCTTCCAAAACATTTTGCATGCAAAGTATTCCATACTGGACCCTTCCACCGTGATGAGTCCATCATTTTGGAAGGATGGTGGCCTGCGTTGGTCTATATATAGGCCTCGATTCATAAAGCATTACCTCATGCGGTAATGCTGAAAACAGCAGACTTTACCGACCACTTAGCAAAATGTCAATTCATAAAGGCTGTTACCGCATGAAAAGCTGACATTACCGACCAGGGAGCTAAATTACCGACTTGGCTGCAGTTACCGACAACACATGTCAGTAAATTGTCAGCAAATGTCAATTCATAAAGCCTTCAACATGCGGTAAGCCTGGCGGTAGTTACCGACACCTCTGGTGAGGTCTTAACAAGTTACCGACAGCTCTGACAGCTCTGATTAATGCAAAGTGCAGAGATCCGAAAGTCTGTTTGATTCATCTGTGGAGAGAGCCAGTGGGCCGTCTGTGTGAATCATTTCAGCAGGCAGGGAAAGACTGTGTGACTCATCTGTCTGAGTCATCAGTGGAAAGAGCCGGCTGTGTGAGTAATTTCTACAGGCACGGAAAGACTGTGTGACTCATCTGTCTGAGTCATCAGTGGGAGAGCCAGAGAGAGCCGTCTGTGTGATTCATTTCTGCAGGGCAAAGAGGGAATCGGGACACTGCTCTACTCTACCGCTCAATGGGCTGCGGTAATTTACCGACCTCCAAGGGCAGCTGGGGAAATCTTTATGAATTAGCACACAGACCGGGAAAATACCGAGTGCGGTATTTTCCCGACAAGATTTTGTTTATCGCACTGCTGTTTATGAATCGAGGCCATAGTCTTCATTGTGCTTCACAATGTAGTATATCTTAGTGGACTATCACAGGTAAAGTATTTGGAGAAAAAAATAATAAAAGACTGGTACAATCCACAGTTGCTACACAGAGTATTACACAATACTTTTATTGAATAAAAAAAGACTACCAAATTTATCGCTCCATTACCACAATAAATTTAAAAACATCTAAAAAACATAACTTAGCAGATCAGGGGTTGAGCTCCTGCATCTATCATCATTACTATTTACCTGCGTATCATACATACATGGTCATATCAAACACATTACAAAAGTGCAGCTGCTTAAAAAACAATCCCATTAAAGACTTCAGTGTCTTTGCCTGCAAAAACTATGCACATATATCAATAGGACAAGGAAACCATGGACTTTTCATCAGTAATTAGAGCCAGATCATAATACATCCAAGATAATTGGAGAAGTAGCATACACATAGTGCGTATATGGTCCAATGGTGTATTACACTTAATAGGAGGCATAATGTCATTAAATATCTACACTGTTAGAATCGTAATCATTATTATTCGCCAAAAACGACGAGTGTTGTACCTGTAATTATTTGTAGTTCACATGGCAACGGCAGTAGAGCAAGACAGTTGAGCAGGTAACATACTGTACATAAAGTTGATAGCGAGGGAGATAAATAAACATAATGAGAACGGCAAAAATAAACTATACGACCATACATTAGAGTCTAGAGCAGGCTAAGCCTCCAAGCTAGCTTAAAGAGAAACTCCAACCAAGAATTGAACTTTTTCCCAATCAGTAGCTGATACCCCATTTTACATGAGAAAGACAATGATTTTCACAAACAGACCATCAGGGGGCGCTGTGTGACTGATTTTGTGCTGAAACCCCTCCCACAAGAGGCTCTGAATACCGCGGTACTGCTGGCAAACTGCCACAATGTAACAATGTTCAGAGACAGGAAATAGCTGTTATTAGCTGTCTAACAGACAGAGCAGCTAGAAACGGCTAAATAACCTGCCCACAGTAACAATGTCACCATGTAATAAATGTCAGAATGTGAATCTGGGAGAGGAAAGATTTTACAATGAGCAAACACTGACTAAATCATTTATACATAATTATGGTAAAAAATGAAGCACTTTTTTTACTACATTATTTTCACTGGAGTTCCTCTTTAAGCTAGGCAGCTAGAATAATGTTTAGCTGCCATTGTGCTGGAGTGCTGCCGAAGGTCATGTCCTGCAGGAGGACTGGAGTTTAACAGGAGGACCACTTCGGGGAAGAAGGTGCTCCTGGAATGGGAGGAGCCTGAAAAAGCAGCTGCCTGGGTGGTAGGGGTCCTAGGAGATTCTGGTGGCCCTCGTTTTCATTCTATAACAGAATGGAGGAGGTCTAGAGGCACCAGAGGCAAGCCAATGATCCTTTCCGCTGCACTGATAACTCTTGGAAGTTTATACTTGTCGCTAGCGGTAGCCCCTGTGTGCAAGACAATAATGGCGGAGGAAAGGATGGATTCAAAAGTAGCACTGTAAAAGTTGATCAGCAGCTCCCGTGGCATCCCAAATCTTTTCAGCTGGTGCAGAAAGAATAACCTCTGCTGTGCCTTTTTATGAATTTTGGATGTGTTGTCTCCCCATTTTAGGTCATTAGTTAGGATTGTGCCTAGGAACCGAACACTTGGTACCTTGGCAACTTCAGTCCTGCCAATAAGGACAAAGTGGAGGGGTGCTCCTTGACGTCCACGATAAGTTTGACAGTCTTGGCTGCATTGGGCTCTATTCACAAAACTTCTCATAAATGACTTATTTATCACCGAATTGATAAAAATAACCTTACAGCACATTTACAAGCAAAATAATCACTCCAAGTAAGTTTTTCCTGATTAACTTAATTTCAATATTACTTTTTTACCCTAATTATATTATATTTTTGCTCTTTGGGAGATTAAAAAAGTAACCTAGATAAGGTGAACACAGCAGGAAACAGGTGAAAAGGCTTTGTGAATCGTGTCCATTGAGGACAAGGTTGTTTTTCTTGCACCAGCTGCAGATTCTCTCAATCTCTCTGCGATAGTCTTGCTCTCCATTGCTGCTGATGGGAGAAGCGAACATCAGGGAGCTCTGTATTGAGGAGATGATCACTCATGCGAAGTTTAGAGTGGCTAGGCTTTCCACCAAGTTGGCTAATTGCCTCAGTTGTCACACAGTCACTTCAATATTCTCCCCACACTAGAGTTATTTTAATCCACACATTACGTAATTGGAGTGACAATGCTTACCACTGTTTTAGGTGGCCACACAGATAGCATAAATGTCACTGGCATGTTTCCCCATTGTGTCGAGATGCCAGTTAAGGTGCTGCACTGGCTCACGTTAGGTGAAGGTATCAATACTCAGATGTGCCTGCAATCTTCCTTGCTTCCGATACTTGCTCCCGCCAGGGATCAGCGCAGGCTATGGAGGATCACGCCATCATGCCGCTCAATTGCTAGTCTCTCTCTCTTTCTTTTTTTTTTTTTTTTTTAATTCAGTTAAGTTGTTGCACCAGCCTAATGGTTTGGTAGGCCTCTATTTCAGACACAGCTGGCCCACCCTTACTATCCATAAGGACTTTGATAGGGAGGTATGTGTGGACACCCCCTGGTAGCGCTAATAGGACGCAAAGTACCATGAAAGACAAAGCCGTTTCATTGTGGTCTTATAAAACGCGAAATATAACTTTTGTTTTCTTTTGCTTACAGCTAGTTTCTGAGCTCAAAGAACAGAATACACTACTGAAAACCGAGAAGGAAAAGCTGAACCTCCTTATTCAGGAGCAGGCCAAGAGGATGACTGGTGAGTATTATTCTCCCTCCATCATTCTCTTTATTTGGTAGCTGGGGAAGAGTTAGAAGGTAGGACCAACCAGTTTCTACCTGTGAGTACAGATTACATGACCCCACTCACCTCCTCCCTTTGCAGGTGAGAAACTATTTATGATCACGAGTACCACAACTCATCAGCGCTTTTCCTCTCTGTTACTGCTCAGTGTGTATAAGCACATCTTAGCAGGAAGATGAGAATCTGCTGAACTATAGTACTAGCCAAAAATAGTTAATCGCTTAGCAGCAGAGGGCGGAGCAGAGGGATCAGGTGATTGCCTTGTGCTGGGAATGAGTGTACTAGCTGAGGAATTCCCACTACCCTGCTTTTTTCCTGAATGGATCCCTGGATCATGTGACCGACTCTTCCAAAGATAATTTCTGTGGAATTGTTGCATCAAGTGTGGGTATTGTATGAGTAATGATATAGCCCACTATTCACCTGTACTAACTAAAAAAAAATCTGTGAGGGAGAGGAAGGGTTTTAATTTGTTTTTGTTTGCCTGTTTGTGTGATAGAGGAAATGGAAAAAAGACTACTGGAAGAAACAAGAGAGCTGGAAATTGAGCTTAATGACGAGAGGCAGAGGTATCAGAACCTGCTCAATGAATTCAGTCGCTTGGAGGAGCGATACGATGACATAAAGGAGGAAATGAGCACCATGGTGGGTTTTACTATAAAGAAAGTTTAGAACTGTAATATGGATGTCTGCCTATGTGTTGGTCTAATACAATTGATTTTGCAGACATTAACAAAACCGGGACATAAGAGGACTGACTCCACCCATAGCAGTAATGAATCAGAGTACACCTTCAGTTCAGAGTTGGCAGAATCAGAAGACCTTCCATACCGGAATGAGGTAGGACTAAAATTAGTCATGTAGGGTGAAACAAGCCATTTGCTGGGGTAATGAAACTTTCCTCATTTAGAGGCCATGGCAGTATTATTGTTTCTGTCTTCAAGTATGATTCATTGAGGCATTTCTCTATAATGCAAAATTCTTTCTTACAGATCATAAAAAAATTCATGGTTTTGATACAAGACAGTATAACATTGATCCAAAAAAAAAAAAAAAAAAAATCTACCATATATCCATAGCCTTATACACTGCATATTTCATAATTTATGTTCCTGTTTCTGACTGTTTTTCTGCTTGACCCTCAGGAACCGGTTGACAAGAAAGCTCCTCTGGACATGTCCTTATTCCTTAAGCTGCAGAAACGTGTGAAGGAGCTGGAACAGGAAAAGCAAATTTTGCAAGATGACTTGGACAAAAAGGAAGAACAACTCATTAAAGTAAAAAGTCAGGTATGTACAATCATTGAACATTGGCTCACTCTTAATTCATGGCAAACTGGTTCACTGAGAAGGGATGAGGCTTGATGTATGTGAGCAGTGAGAACTGGACTTCATTGTATTGCAATGATTTACTACTTAGTAGGCCACATATGTGATCGTGTTACTTGAACTTGAGAAATTTGATACATTACACTTTATGCTGGGAATACACAATGATTTTTTTTGGCATATTTACTGGCCAATCAATTTCCCGATCGTTGTTCCGATCGATTTCCATTCACTTCTATGAGAAAATCGATCAGAAAAAGATTGCAATCAGATCCAACATGTCGGAAATTATCTATCGAGTCATCTATCTGCCAAAAAAAAAACCCCCATGGTGTATTCCCAGCATTAGTTATACTCCTCTACTACAGCCAAGTACTGTAGTACTATTAGGAACTACAGTGGGATGCGAAAGTTTGGGCAACCTTGTTAATCGTCAGGATTTTCCTGTACAAATCGTTGGTTGTTACAATAAAAAATGTCAGGTAAATATATCATATAGGAGACTCACACAGTGATATTTGAGAAGTGAAATGAAGTTTATTGGATTTACAGAAAGTTTGCAATAAGTGTTTAAACATAATTGGGCAGATGCATAAATTTGGGAACCACAAAAAAGAAATGAAATCAATATTTAGTAGATCCTCCTTTTGCAGAAATTACAGCCTCTAAACGCTTCCTGTAGGTTCCAATGAGAGTCTGGATTCTGGTTGAAGGTATTTTGGACCATTCCTCTTTACAAAACATCTCTAGTTTATTCAGGTTTGATGGCTTCCAAGCATTGACAGCTCTCTTTAACCCACACAACAGATTTTAAATTATATTCAGATCTGGGAACTGAGATGGCCATTCCAGAACGTTGTACTTGCTCCTCTGCATGAATGCCTTAGTGGATTTTGAGTGGTGTTTAGGGTCGTTGTCTTGTTGAAAGATCCAGCCCCGACACAGCTTTAGCTTTGTCACTGATTCCTGGGCATTGGTCTCCAGAATCTGCTGATACTGAGTGGAATCCATGCGTCCCTCAACTTTGACAAGATTCCCAGTCCCTGCACTGGCCACACAGCATGGTTGAACCACCACCATATTTTACTGTATGTAGCAGGTGTTTTTCTTGGAATGCGGTCTTCTTTTTCCTTCATGTATAACGCCCCTTGTTATGCCCAAAAAATTAAATTTGAGTTTCATCAGTCCACAGCACCTTATTCCAAAATGAAGCTGGCTTGTCCAAATGTGCTGTAGCATACCTCAATCAGCTCTGTTTGAGCTGTGGGTGGAGAAAAGGCTTCCTCTGTATCACTCTCGCGTACAGCATCTCCTTGTATAAAATGCTCTGAATGGTTGACTGATGCACAGTGACTCCATCTGCAGCAAGATGATGTTGTAGGACTTTGGTGCTGGTCTGTGGGTTGACTCTGACTGTTCTCACCATTTGTCGCTCCTGTCCGAGATTTTTCTTGGTCTGCCACTTCGAGCTTTAACTTGAACTGAGTCTGTCATCTTCCATTTCCTCAATAATGTTCCTAACTGTGGAAACAGATGGCGGAAATCTCTGAGACAGCTTTCTGTATCCTTTCCCTAAACCATGATGATGAAGAGTCTGTCTTTAGGTCATTTGAGAGTTGTTTTGAGACCCCCATGTTGCTATTCTTAGAGAAAATTAAAAGAGGAGGGAATGTTACAACTGACCCCCTTAACCCTCCTGGCGGTTTGCAAAAAAATCGCCAGGGGGCAGCAAATCTTTTTTTTTTTAAATTTTTTTTTTGTTTTTTCATGTAGCGAGACAAAGTCTCGCTACATGATAGCCGCTGCTCAGCGGCATCCCCCCAGCCCCTCCGATCGCCTCCGGCGATCAGGAGATCCCGTTCAAAGAACGGGATCTCCTGGAGGGCTTCCCCCGTCGCCACGGCAGGATGACGTCATCGACGTCGTGACGTCAAAGGGGATTCCGATCCACCCCATAGAGCTGCCTGGCACTGATTGGCCAGGCAGCGCACGGGGTCTGGGGGGGGGGGCGGCTGCGGTGCGACGGATAGCGGCGGATCGGCGGGTAGCGGCGGCGATCGGGCACTGCACGCAGCTAGCAAAGTGCTAGCTGCGTGCAGCAAAAAAAAAATTATGCAAATCGGCCCAGCGGGGCCTGAGCGGTGCCTTCCGGCGGCATGGCCCGAGCTCAGCTCGGGCTTACCGCCAGGAAGGTTAAATACTCTTTCTCATAATTGGATTCACCTGTGTATATGTAGGTCAGAGGTCACTGAGCTTACCAAGCCAATTTGAGTTCCAATAATTAGTTCTAAAGGTTCTGGAATCAATACAATGACATGCACCTGCCTAATTTTATTTAAACAATTATTGCGCACTTTCTGTAAATCCAATAAACTTCATTTCTCTTCCCAAATGTCACTGAAGATATATTTAACTCACATTTTTTTATTGTAACAATCAACGATTTATACAGAAAAATGACAATTAACAAGGTTGCCCAAACTTTCGCATCCCTACTGTATGAGTGGAGATTCTCTGATGGCTCCAGTAACTTGTATATAATATAGCATGTGAAACTCATCACATAGATAAAAGAATACTTTGTCTTCTATATGCTTATAGTGTAATCTGGAAGTCCTGAAATTCCAATTATTAACACTTAATTGTCCAGTTTATGGAGAATGGACCTGGAGAGTCCTTGGGATAATAGTACCCCAAAAAAGGTGCAGTGCAGTTTTGGAAATACAAATCGACTACTTTGGCACCTTTTTTGAGGCTTTAATAACCTGAGGAAGTGGGGAAAGTTGTCTGAGCCGATTTCTGAGTAATAAACTTTTTGAATTCTACTGAGTTGAACTGGCTTCTATATACTGCTGGAGAGGTAAACCAACCACTGCCTATCCATTTAATACTGTTTTTAATTATTTTATTACTTTTGGGCACCTCCACCCACTAGTTTTCCAGTACATCTTACACAAAGAATCAATCCAAACATAGTGATTCCAGTAAGCTGTGCTTGAATCCCACAGGTCTATCTCATCGACAGCCTACACTTTTAAACAGAATAGTCCCAGATGATTTCTTTTCTGTTTTGTTTCTGCAGGAAGAGGCTAGATCACCCGTTCGAAGTACAGAATTGGAGTATGAATCTCTCAAGGTAAGAGGATGATGATATTTCAAGCCAGATAATAATTATGTGACCCTTTTATGGCTTTCCTCTCACTGATCCTTTCTCATGAGGAGGTTTAGAAAAAGATATAGAAACAGGCGAAAATATAATGGTTTATATACAATATAAAATGCATGTTGGACAAAGCATTACAGAGCTTATAGAGCTATTTGTATTCCTCCATGGCCCTGATATCACACTGCGAGAGGGATTTCAACTAAATATCAGCCATACAGATGTCCCTTATTATCTATTTGAGGCAAAGTAAAGTTTTCTTGTGGGAAAGGGGGTATCAACTACTGACTGGGATGAAGTTCAATCCTTGGTTTAAGTTTAAGGCCTGAGATACACTGCAGAGCACTTTTTGATCCATTAGTGCTGCTTTTGCGTCTTTTTTTTTTTTTTTTTTAAAGCTCCCATTGGCTTGTATTAAAATTGTGGGAAGAATAGTGGCACAATTGCCACAATCGCATTGATATTACCATGATTTTAATGCAAGTCAGTGGAGGTATTTTTTTTTAAACCACAAAGGACCACAAAGTGCTCTGCAGTGTATCTCAGGCCTAATGCTGGGAATACACGGTTCGTTTTTGCCTTCGTTTTAGCCTTCGATTCGTTCAGTAAACGAATCGAGTGTTGAAAACGTATGTGAAAATAGTCATAATCTCATTATAGTTTCGATTAATAGACCCCAAAAACGAACGACTAGTGATCGAACATGTTTGATATTATCTCTCTTTATCCATCTAATCGAGCCATTGGTAGGCTTGATGGCTGTTCAGATCGATTATATGTTCGTTTATGTTAGTCCGTCCCTGTAAAAAGGGATTTTCGTTTCGTTTCTTTGCAGCCTTCGATTATTGGAAAAACGAAACCATCAGAATCGGAAAAAAAAAACGAAACCGTGGGTGGTGATATTAACCGTACGTTTGATTATTTCGGGAACGAAAAGCACAAAAGGCACAATCGAAACGAAGGCTAAAACGAAGGCAAAAACGAAACGTGTATTCCCAGCATTAGACTTCTGTTTGATATACATCTAGGTGGTTATAGAATTGCTTGAATTATGGTAAGAGGCTTATCAATATTGAAGAACACCACAAAATCTCTGTATAGTGGTTTTTGTGAGGTTTAAACCCAAGAGCCTAGAGCTACAAAGCAAGAGTGCTGACCACTTTGCCTCCATGCTGCCAGCATCTTGTTTTATCAGTATGAAAGTAATGGATCGCTTTTACTGTATTTTTATCTAATTAAAGGGACACTATCGATTGACATTTTATTTTCAATTGAGTTAGGAAATGTTTAGGAAGTGTTGCGAAGTGTTGGGGTATACATCTGAATTCTTATCTCTCTTACTGTTATCTAATCCCTTTCACACTTTTCTGACGCCAGTTCTGAGGGCAGACTCAGCCATGAGGGGAGGGGTGTTTCCATTCACAGTGCATCATTAACTCTATGTGAGCAGAGAGCTCAGGCAGAGACAGGCAGAGCTTTCTCTCACAAAGAGCAAGGGAAATGTATCTTATGTGCAACATAAACATCTGTAAGGCCCAGTGCACACCGAGCGGTTTTTGGAGCGATCCGCCGTCCGCATCCGCCTATAAAAACGCTTGTCTAATGTATTGCAATGGGATGGTGCACACCGGCGGTTTGCGGTTTTTGCCAAGCCGCAAACGCGCCTCCTGCTGCGCGTTTGCGGATTTCGGAAGCGTTTCGTCCTCAATGTAAAGTATAGGAAAAACGCAAACCGCTCTGAAAAACGCTACTTCAGAGCGGTTTGCCAGGCATTTTTGTTACAGTAGCTGTTCAGTAACAGCTTTTACTGTAACAATATGTGTAATCTGCTACACAAAAACGCACCCAAAACCGCTAGGTATGTTTAGAAAACCTCTCTAAACATACCTAGAATCGCTCTGAAATCAGCTCCCAAAACCGCTAGCGTATTGCGGATCTGCTAGCGGTTTTGGTGTGCACTGGGCCTAATTGTGTGTGTGAAACCTGATATATGAAAACAAAAGCCTGTCAGGTAATCTGCTTCAATATTGCACTGTTCTTAGCATGTCAGGTTGCAGAGATTATACCTCTGCAAATGGGACATTCTAAATGTAGCTAAAAGCTACACACAATGAATTAAAGCTTTTGAGCTTTTGCCTCTGATATTTAACATGAAAAGTAGGAAAATGTTAACACAGCTACTTAGACATTATTTGTACATTGTCATTTTAGAACTCATGGTTTGATAGAATTCCTTTAAATATTGAGTCCTGTTATTTCTCAGCGTCAAGAGCTGGAGTCTGAGAACAAGAAGCTGAAGAATGAGTTGAACGAGCTCCGGAGGGCGATCACAGACAAGATTTCCCCAGATCCTTCAGGCCCTGGAGGACCTGTCTATAAGGTGCTATTGGAACAGATGACTTCAGTCAGTGAAGAGCTGGAAGTGAGAAAAGAAGAAGTTCTTATTCTTAGATCGCAGCTTGTGAGCCAAATGGAAGCCATTCCACATAAGGTGAGATGCAAATGCGTGAATTCTTGGTTTAATCTAGGTAGAACAGTTTAGCTTGACTTAAAGCTTACCATGCATTTGATTGGTTGTGTTATTGAATCATTATTTAACATTTTACTACAGTAGTCAAGTCAGTACTTGTTTCCTTAGTTTTAATTTGGTATGGTCAATAAAAGGCAAATAATGCCAAGTTGATGCCAGGATTATGTAAATTGTGTATGCAAATGTATGCAGCCTTTTATGATTGTTATTGAACTTTATTTATAAAGCGCTAACACCTTACACTGTACAGATCATGGGGGAGACATTACAGCACGATACAATGTTACACAAGGACATTATAGCATTCCACAATGGTACACAAAATAGTGATGTAACACTGTAGGGATAAGTATAGCAGATGAGTTGCTGAGTCCATATGGTGATGTGGTGTGAAGTGCACCCAGAAAGGAAGGCCCTGCCAAATAGGCTTACATGGACTAGTTCAAACCCGCCAAGATGGTTTTCGATTAGTCAGTTTTCAAGCTGCATAAATTTGCATAATCCTGCAATGACTTAAACAATTTGCATCTCGTTGAGCTTCCTTCGAATAACATGGGCGAGTGATGGTGATTTCTGCCTCTTGTAAGCAGTTGTAACCATCTTAGTCATACAGCCCATGGGAGAGATTGATCAAACCTGTAACATATTAATCATAAAAATCAGCAAATGCCAGTGTCTGCTTGGTTTGCACTGATCAGTGCGAGATGGTGCAGCCTCACTTTAGAAATTTCCCCCACAGAGTTGATATAACGCTACCAGCTGTGGCTGTGTGATCATACAGGGTGCTAGCATGAGGCAGTTACTATAGTAATAGGTGAACAGTATACCCGTATATTGTTTCTCAGGAAGAGGAGTACAAGAATAGGACATGATGCAATGTTCCTGCTTAGAAGGCATGACTGATCAATGTTTTGTTTTTTTTTTTTCTTTTTATTTGCTGAACAATTATGTGATAATGAAGGATGATAAGGTAACAAATAATACTGGTTATAGCTTGGCTTTCTGCATGCTGTGCAATAACCTTTAGTGTGTTTATTGAACCACAAGCCTAGGCAGATTTAACAAGTTCAGAATTGCTGCCATTGATCCTGTACTGAGTATACATAAATTAATAACACCATTGCTATGTTTATATGCTGCTATGCTTTGTACGCATGTGTAATAATAACTATAGCTGCTACCATTCATGTCATCCACCTCTACTACAGATCCATACTACTCCACAGCTTCTAGGTTGTGCAGAGTCTATGTCACCAGGGAGATGTATGGTCAGTCACCAGTCAGGAGTGCATTCACCAATAATATAATACCTGTAAAAAGATCCCTTTTTTGTGCCAATGAGAACACTGGTGATTTTTTTTTTGGGGGGGGGGGGCAGATTAATTTGTCTCCACATAAAATTTGGAGCCTTCTGCTTCTCTTTCTCTTTCCATGAGACAGTATATGCAGTTTAGCTAAACTACTGTAGGTTGAGCAAAACCATCCCAATCGTTCCCACATCTAAAGTATGCTATCGGAAATAACCCGTGGCAGTGACTGTAGACCTTAGATCACATGAGTCACAAACACAGCAATCATTAATGGCCACCTATTTTGTTTTCACTAATTTTAACTCGGGTTTTGTGTTCAAATTTTAGGACAAGATCGACAAGCTGCATTAGTTAACATTATAATGTATAAATGAAAAGTCATCTCCTGTGTATGTGATATAGATTTTAAAGTGTTTTTTATATTCTTTATTTTTTTGTTAGCTCTCTAGTTGACTAAAATAAGAAAAGAGTAAGTTATTTCCTCATAACTTGCTGCTACCCAGTAATCTTAGACCTCACGTATGGCTTCTCCCTTTCTAACATACAAAGAGGCATTTGGCCTATGTGTGTTGTAATATGTTTTTAGACTTCCTACTAAGTAGCTATTGCTGTCTTTGTCGCCTTTACAGTAAGCAACCTTTCTTAGGGTCTAATCCTTCCTCACTACAGGGAAAAATATTTTTCATTGCTGTTCATGTTTAATAGGCAAATTAAGGAAAATTCTTATACAGTATGCAGAAGAATACAGACATAAGAAACGTCTATGATAGTAAAATGAGGTTTCTCAGGCGCTAGGCTTTAAAACAAAAAGTGAGACAACCATGGAAGCAGCTATTGCTGACCCACTTTTGAAAACGCTATTGTTTGACTAGCATAAGGATACATTCTGAATCTGACCCAGAATGAGTATGCAGATCTAGTGTCTGGGTCCCAAGTGCTACATGCTGGTTTCAGGTGTGTGACTCAGAAACTACTGATGACAAAGTACCAGCATGACTGCTAAACCCTTATATTTGTATTAAGAGATTGACAGGCTCTCACTTTATTAGAGGGAAGGGTAATAGCATCTTTCAAATGAAGATCTCATTGAGAGATAAATGTATAATGTAGATATTACTATATTTTAGGATACTATGACAGAAACCTTGCCTATCTCAGAAGACATTCAGAAGATGAAGGATCGAAGGGAAATTGCTCAGGCTTATTCAGGCATGAAAGAGACCAACAGGTATGTTCTTCCCACACTGTTTGGTGTCACCTGGAGACTTGCACCAAGCTAGTGCCTGCCAACAGCTGCAGAGGCAGTTTCTGCCTATCACACAAGGCATGGATGTTGTACCCACAATGCTGCAAGGACATGTATATCTCATGTTACTAGAGATTGGGATTGCAGCCTCCATACCTCCAGTCTTTGTGTACTTTTCAAAGGATCTGAAAGGTGCTTTCCTTATTTAGGACTAGCTGTAGATTTGTTGTTCCATTACCAGAGAACACTCGGTTTCCAAGCAAATAATGTTGGTTGGCTGCTGGAGCTACCACCTTGTTAGTGCCTTATGGGGTAAGTAAGTGCCAACAAGAGACTAAATTCATTTTATGTCGAGTTGTTCTTCTAGCCGCCTCCTGATGTTAATAGGAGAATAGAATGGGGCTGATTTATTAACCTTCCCAGCGTTCAATTTCCCCAGGATTTCTGTGCAAACAGTGATAAAATTTATTTTTAAAACTTTTTTTTTCCCTGTAACTTGCCAAAATGTGTCAAGCAAGGGTCTAGTATACAGTGCAGGAGAGTATTGATGTGTATGCATGTTTATACTGTTCACAGCATGTTTTTTTGAACGGACATTTCTGTCCATACCGCTAGGGAGGTTAAGACAGTTCAAAGAAAAATGGAGCCAAAATTTCCCAGGGCAACCAGTCAGGTATAAGTGGATAATTTAGAAAAGAATGATTGGCTGTTCGAGACAACTGCTTCACACTTGCTGTAGGCTTATTGGAAGCAGGAAATGTGGACACCTATTATTGGCAGAAATTTGGACCCTCCATAGATGCCCATATAAATTATCATTTACTGTGTAAAATTCACACAATGGCTCCGGCACCTGCTAAATAATGGCATCCATAGTTATTGTTTTTGCAATTTTGATAATGATTATTGGGAGGGGGGAGTTGCGCTGGGGAAAAAGTGGGGTTTGGAGGTTGTTTTTAAGTTTAGGCTTGGGTGGTGTTTTTAATGTTAGGCGTGGGTGGGGGCATCTTTAAGGTTAGGCTTGGGGGGGGGGGTCATGTTTTTAAGGTTATGCTTGGGTAGGGTTACATATGGGTAGAGGGAGGGTATTGTGTGAGAATAGGTTTAGTAGTAGTAAAATATCTGTATTATTTACAGATACTTTACTATCGTAAAGTTTTCAAAATTTACTTTCAAAATGTAGAATATCGGTTAATTTACCAATATTCTATTTACCAAAATTCAGCACCCAAATTTTTCCATGCCTCTTTTTTTATGTACGTGATTTATTTACATCTGTATTGACAAATCTGCCACCTTGTGTTTGTATGTTTTCCATGTATGGGTCTGTCTGTGTTGCAGTTATTGTGCATCTCCTGTTTTAGTGTCTGTTTTTATGTCGCATCTCATTCTATAGCTGGTATATGTCATCCATGTATTCTCTGTAACTTAATACTGTAGTGCTCAAAAATATATTTAGTTCTTTCAAGATAGAAGCTGTAATGGCAATATTTCAAATAACTTTTAGGCTGGAAGCACACTTGTCTGTACAGAAAACCATGCGGTTTCTGGTTTATGCATTTTTTTTCCTGCGTTTGCATTTTTTTTTTTTGTTACACGTTTGCAATTCAAATAAGTGTGCTCCCTGCCTTAGCCATTGTTCTCAGGTTTATTGCACAATTTCCTTTGTACATTATCACACTGCATATTTTGTTTTATTTGTCTGTTTGTACTATGTCTTATTTTTGTTTCGTGTTTATGCATGTTTATTCTCACCACTTTTCATCAATCCATTTTTCAGTTGTACTCTTTCTGTTTGTCCCTGTTTTTTCTTTTACACTTGAAAGTACTCAACCGCAAGACTTCCATGTTCTGAATGAGGACGGAGAGCTCTGGCTGGTGTATGAAGGGTTAAAACAGGCCAACAGGTTATCAAATTTATCACCCTGGGAATTTGTGATCTGCATTTTGCATATTACTAACAGTGCCCAGAGCTTAAACCATGCACTTACTGATTCTAAATGTGGACTAAGCGGTCAGAGTGGATGAAACTTAAAGGAAATGGTTTGCTTAGTTATTTTTTTCATGAGACTTTTAAATAGGTGTATAGTATACAGTCATGAGAAAAAGAAAATGCAACCCTATCAATGTCCTGTATTAGGACACAATAGAATTTAAATCCTTTTAGAACTTTCTAAGGTCCAGATGATTTTGTAACCCTAGTTGTAAAACCACATACAACTGATTCCATTTTGTCATTCATTGAAAAAAAGAACCAAAACAAGAAGCTATGTAAGTATAGCCCATGATTCAGTAGTGTGTAGAACCATCTTTAGTAGCAGTAGCTTAAAGTTATAATTTTCTGTATAACTATCAGTCTCTCTCATTGGTGGAGACATTTTGGCCCACTCTTTTTTTTTTTTTTTTTTTTTTTACATGATTGCTTCAGTTCATGTAGGCAAGGTTCTCTTAATGTGCTGCCACAGCATTTCATTTGGGTTTGGTGATTGATGCGCGCTGCCTGTGCTTTTGTAGTTCTTCAAAGTTAGTATGAGATGTTTGTGCAGATTTACAGTGTTTCCATGGGCATCGGGCATGGCCAATCACCTCTACTTTGGTCTTGTCTGTCTGAAGACATTTTTCCAGAAGTTTTGTGGTTCGTTTAGATGCAACTTTGCAAACCTAAGCAAAACTACCATGCTTTTTTAAAGTACAGGTAGTCCCAGGTTAACGAACGAGATAGGGACTGTAGGTTCGTTCTTAAACTGAATCTGTTCTTAAGTCAGAACATTGTGCTATCTCTGTCCCCTGTACCTCCTCTGTGCCGCCAGTGTCACCTCTGCCCTCTGTGCCTGCTTATACAAGTTTAAAAGCCATTTTTTCTTTGAATTTTTTTAAATCGATTTTCTCAAAAAACTACAAGTCCAATTTGAAAAAAAAAAAAATTGGGGCTTGTTCCCATGGAAACACTGAATCCATGCCGTTCGTATCGGCGGGTCGTTCGTAAGTGCATTTAGTTGTCAGCACCTGGCTTTTACTTAGCCTCTTAATTCCTATGGCAGTAGTAAGGATGTTCTTTATTTTTTACACAGTGCTTCTGCATTTGGATCCCATCCGTATTAAGTAGTGTCACAGTGTAATGCTGTATGTCATTTTTTGTTGTTCTTCATCTAAAGGTAATGTTTACCTAATTTAAAGACCTGCTGAGGACTAGATAATTTTATAATGCGTGGAACCTTAGATTTGGAAAAGGGTATACTTTATTTTTCTCGTGACTGTATATGCAAGTTAAAGAGACACTGAAGCGAGAGAAAAAAATTATGATAGAATGATTTGTGTGGTACTATATGATATAATGATGTGTAGTACAGCTAAGAAATAAAACATTAGGAGCAGAGACCTAATGCTTCATACACACTTGAGATAAAAGTCTTTGGAAAAGGCAAGATCACAGACCAATTTTACCCCCTTCCATGTAGTATGAGAGCGATACCTACACAGTCTATTCTATGGAGCTGAACTCCCCATCAGATAAAATCTTTGCAAGATGCTGCACACAAAGATGCCCGTACACACTCAAAAGATCATTATCTGCAAAAGATCTGTTCCTGCAAAAGATCCATTCCTGCAAAATGCATTCATAGTCTATGAGATCTGCAGATCATCATACACACCTTGTTTGACAGACTTCATCTGCATATCTGGCAATCATCTGCAGATCTGAAAATCCATCCTGGTGGATCTGATCTGCAGATGATCTGCAGATGATTGTCTGTTAAACCAAGTGTGTATGAGGATCTGCAGATATCATAGACTATGAATGCATTTTGCAGGAATGGATCTTTTGCAGGAACAGATCTTTTGCAGATAATGATCTTTTGAGTGTGTACGGGCATCTTTGTGTGCAGCATCCTGCAAAGATTTTATTTGATGGGGAGTGCAGCTCCATAGAATAGACTGTGTAGAGTATGGCTCTCATACTACATGGAATGGGGTAAAATTGGTCTGTGATCTTTCATTTTCCAAAGACTTTTATCACATGTGTGTATGAAGCATAAGTCTAATATTGTTTCCAGTACAGGAAGAGTTAAGAAACTCCAGTTATCTATGCAAAAGATGGATTAAGCTCCACGACTTTCAAAGTGCAGAGAGCTCTGTCTTTTGAAGCTTGTTATCTCAACTGTCAGTCACTGTATTTTCTTTTTCTCTCCAGAGGACAGTTTTAAAAGTTCACTGGCCTGCTCTGTAAAAGAATTTAGAATGCTGAGTAGTGTGTAGACTGCAAATATTAGATAATGATGCAATGGTATAAAAAACACTATATAACTGAAAATAAAAATATGAGAATATTTTCTTTGCTACTAATGTTCTAGTACGGTAATTATCTGTACTACACAACCAATTCATTATATCATAATTTATTTTTTTGCTTCAGTGTCTCTTTAATGCTGAGCTCTAGGCAAATGGCTAAGACTTAATTTAAAATTTGTACAGTTGTTTATTTAACCTTCCTGTCCATTCAGCCCGAATAGCTCACCTGTAGCACATTGTTAGGCAAGCAATCCATTTGTTTTTCACTTTAGGTTTTCGGTACTGTTTGATCATTAACCCCACTCAGAATCTGCTGACTGGATATTGAATAAGAGCGAACACAGTGAGTTCATCAGTGCAGTAGAGTCTGGTTCGCTGACCCTCCCTTTCTTAGTCCTTCTGCCCTGCAGGTGACAGGACATAAATACAAGAACTGGCTCAAAGATTTTGTGGATTTTTAATTAATTTATATTTAAATTATATAGTGTTTGCTAGTTGTTCATAGATCATAAGCGTAGTCCTACCATAGTGCTTCCACTGAGGAAGAAAAAAAAGAGCTCTAACGTACTTACCTGGGGTTTCCTCCAGCCCCTGGCAGCCTATCTGTCCCTCGCTCCAGCTCCGGTGTTCCACGGTCCTCTCTGTTGCAGATGCCGACCTTGCCAGGTCAGTATCGTCTGCGCGAGAGCACAGGCACAGAAGATGCTGACCTGGCGAGGGTGGCATCTGCAACAGAGGGGACACCGAAGCTGCGGCATGGGACAGATAGGCTGCTGGGAGCTGGAGGAAGCCCCAGGTTAAGTAGATTTTTTTTTCTCCTTGGATGTGTCCCTTAAGCTATTACTGCTTGGGTAGGCGTGTCTCTCTTTTAAATGGCATGTAGGTGTTCAAGCCAAATGCACCAACAGAGCCAATGTTTGATGGATAAAACCTCAATTTATTGGTCCCCTTTAAAAAACATACTGCATTTTTAATAAGTGGATAAAACAATATATGACCTCAGTGGATGGTATATAAGTCAAAGACAGAAAAAGAAGGTGCCAAGTTAATGTTTTGCAACACATAAGGACTTTTTCAAGACCTGTTTAGAGCCAGATCATCCACAAGGCAACCCTAGGCAGTTGCCCAGGGCCTTGAGAAAGTCTAGGGGCCTACTGTATGCTACCCTCCACCAAATCTTATTAAAGAAAAACTAGGTGACCATCTGCTGCGGGCAAAAACTGCTATCTTGCCTAGGGCCTTATTTCATCTTAAACCTTTTCTGCCTGTTAGGCACCTTTCCTTAGCAAATATAGCACATAGTACATTGCACCAGCACCATAAATAATCCTCCTAGATGATGGCTCCTAGCTGCTTACTAGGAGAAAGGTCCCTCCAGATAATGTTAGCCCAGTAATACAAGGGAACACATACTGAATATTCAGCAATTGTAAGATTGTAAGATCCCCCAGATCATTGAGTTCATTCACTTGTCCCAGCATCCCTACTGACACATTCTATTTTCTCTATGCTCTGTGACAATATGATTTGCCTCACATCACATGACTGTTCCAGTCTTTGGAACTCAATGAAATAACTAAGCTGTATATATCAAGGCTCACTATCCCCATCTGGTGGATATCTGGGGAATTGCTGATTAATCTGTCAATAGGGAAAAGATGCATGTGAGCATTATAGGTCTTTTATTTTTCAGTCCCAGGAATGTGAACATTCTATGAACAATATAGTAAACCATGGTTCTTTTCTACATTTGCCTGGAGTTCAGCTTCAATGAGTGACCTAAACCTATTGTTGATATTGCTTTTATTATATTGGATACCATTTCCTGGCAGTTCTCAACTTCTCATGTTGATTTGTGTTCCTGACCAAGATGCGGGTTAGTTAAAAGAAAATGTTGTAACAGGACACATTAATAAAACCTATTAATAAAGGGGTGCAGGTTTAACAGTCCACTGTGGTGCCTCTTTTCAGTGCTTAAAGTACAGGTCTGCTTTTACCTTTTAATCATGTTAATGGAATGCAAGATACAGTCTGTATAACCCGTACTATCTTACTGGCCTTACTTACAAAATCTAGCTAGTCGCACCAAGCAGGTAGAAAGCTAATGAGATCTGTGAAACTGTAACTGTTATGCTGCTCATGAATCTGGGGAGTTAAAAAACAAGAGCCTTATTCCAAACCCACACTTATTATTATTATTATTATTATTATTATTATTTATATAGCGCTAACATCTTCCACAGAGCTGTTCAGTCTTGTCACTAACCGTCCTTAAGAGGGGCTCACAATCTAATCCCTACCATTGTCCTATGTGCATCATAGTTTAGGGGGAAGCCAATTAACTTATCTGTATGTTTCTGGAATGTGGGAGGAAACTGGAGTGCCCAGGGAAACCCAGACACGCAGAACACACAAACTTCCTGCAGATACTGCCCTGGCTGGGATTAGAACTGGGGACCCATTGCTGCAAGGTGATAGTGCTATCCACTACGCCACCGTGCTGCCCACAAGTATGTATGCTAGGAGTAACCTTTTGGGTCTCTAATATAAAATCAGTATAACAATGATGATCAAATGCCAAAAGATAATTTTTATTCTGATTTCCATATGACCGCGTTAAATTACATCTATAATGTGCAGTCTTCCAGGTAAGATCAGAAGATGGATGCAGAGTAGAAATAGCCTTTTGTGACACCAGGGCTGCTGGCATCTGTGTATCACTATTTCTTACTTTAATTCAGTTAGGTTTTAGACTGTGAGGCAGATCCTCTATGCAGAGTGAGTGAGAATTTAGACCTACAGGACCTTTTATTCTTCAATACTGTAATTGCTTTATTTAAAAAAATGTAAAGAAATAAACCAGACTTGCACCTTAAGCTTGTGGTGGAGTTTTCTTGCGATAATGTTTCCTGTCCCTTTAGATCTTTATCTTTGCTGGTGTCACACTGAACTTTCAGATGCATGTTCTTTCTCCACCTCCACTCCTACTCTTCTTACTAGCGGGATAAGGGATATTGGGATCCTCTTACATCTGTCTCCAGCTTTGGCATTTAGCACATGGACAGGGCTAAAACTTTACTGAGATCAGAATGAAATGTGAAAGTATTACCTGTAGTAACCAATCAAATGCTGACTTTGTTGCTTTGAGCAGCAGATTGGCAAACCTGCTCATCCGCAGGTTTGCCAATCTGTGTGGAAGCTCTAGAAACGTCATTGATGCTGCAGCTGTGTGCTGGAAGTAATACAAAGGGTTAGAATCATTTGGCTGTGTTTTTGCTATCCCATCTATATACAGAATCTTATCATAGTCCGCCACGGTTTATATTGAAGTTCTGACGAATTCCTAGGAAGGTCTCTCAGGTGCCGTGATTTAATATTTTCCGATTCCTACAGTACAGTCAGGCTCCCTCCCTTGTGCAAACCAAGAGTTATTTGAGTATTAGAATTTCATATCTATACCGTACAATAGTAAGTACATCCTCGCATCTGTTTTTCGCAACACCGCTTTCATGGTCGGCAGGTTTATATGCTGACTGCTGTATCTTTATTGTAGCTTCCGCCATCTTCTTGTTAGGCAGTTTGTACAATATGAGATTGTCAGCTATACTGTTCCCATCTATATTATAATAAATTAAAAAAAATTGAATAATTTATCTTTTACATTTTGACATTTTCATTAACTCCTCTTTTAATTATCTTTTATGTAAATCACAGCACTGTGTTCCATTATGTATATATGTCAAATTCTGGACGTCTGTGCAGATCACTGCAGGAGCTTACTCTAGCGTCCATACACTAGTCCCACCATCATAGGCCACACCAGATCAAACCCCAGCCAGATCTATAATAAAAGGATGAGACCCAGAGTAGTAAACACTAACTTACTGCTGTCATGGTTGTGTGTACAAGCATATGCACTGGTGTGGTCATTATCCTAGATAGCAAGTGCTAGAGGTTTGTTTCTAAATTGTAACTACTTGCTGCATGCATTTTCTGGGTTTAACGTGCTGGATGCTTTGGTGAAGGGAGATGGTTTTTGATGGGTGCCTAACTCTTGTGAGGTGTAACCTCTTCCTGATATGCTAATAATATCGGCTCTGTATATTGCATTTCAGAGTTCTGGAGGTGCAGCTGCAGTCTCAGAAGAAGAGTTATGAGAACGAGGTGGAATCCCTAAAAGGCGAGATTCAGGGTCTGAAGGAAGAAAACAACCGCCAGCAGCAGCTACTTGCCCAGAACTTGCAGCTGCCCCCTGAGGCCCGCATTGAGGCTAGCTTACAGCATGAGATCACTCGGCTTACTAACGAGAACCTGGTATGTAGGTCACCCATGGTAATATATTCATATGTGTCATACAAGATTTGGGGAGGGAGCACACTTACCACTACGGAAAACAAGTGCCATTTTCCACAATTTTTATGGCACTATGCACATTTTATATGCCCCTAACCATGCATGTTATTTCACAGTAGCCATTACTTGCCAGCCAATAAAAAAATCATACATGGTGTGTATTAACGGATGTCTGTTTTTTTCCTGCATTCAAAAATTGCATTTAAGTTTGAGGAGTCAAATTGACTTGCATTGTGATGCAACATCACATTTGCGAAAAACACGTGATTTGGACAGTTGTGCTCCCTGCCATATTCTAGGATATTGGTGCACTGTTAGTACAGGACTAGGCTTGAAAGCCAGTACCTAAATAAATAAATGCAATATATACTATGTATACAGAATGTATATAATAGGATCAAACCAACCAAACATAAACAATAAGGCACGCCTATAAATCGATACCAGCTATTGAATTTAAGGCGGGGGAAAGTATAAGTTGTCCATAGTTTAACCACTTATTGAACATATCCCCTACTTTGACCCTTTTGTTAGCACTGAGACCAATCTCATTGTAGATTCCCCATGATAAGATTGAATGCTTTTGTGTCCTATGCCTGGAACACACCATGCAACTTCCTGTCAAATCGATAAATTCTGCGAAGGTCCAATCTGATTTCTGATTGTTTTTTTGATCACTCCTGTTCAAAATCGATCGGAAAAACTAATTGGAAATCAGATCGGACCCATCAGAAATTATTCACCCACCGATCTGACAGGAAATTGCATGGTGTGTACCAGGCACTACACATACAATAGGTACATTACCAACGGGGCACAGAGATGAGATTTAACAGTAAACTTACACAGAGAGCAGTCAGAACCCTTGAGCCGTCCTAGCTGCAGCTCATAGTCATTGCGGGTGAGACGGAAAAGGCCTCCTATGTTGACACACCCAGGATTGCCTCCTTATGCAGTATGTTCTTGGAAGCCAGATTCTGTTTAAACATTTAAGCATTCATGTAATTGGTTTCTTACTTATCTAAAGCAAAGTACACCATAGTAGATGCCTTATGCTGCATTTTCTGCCTGCTCTGGTTCCATGCTTGGACTGCCCATAGATGATTGGCTGCGGTATTCCTCTGTGAAGATGACAGTCCAACCTTAGAATGGAGTAGCTGACTTTATTCTGTTCATTTCACATAGTTATACAGTGCTTTACAGAGAACATTGAACCAGTCATATTGCTTACTTTAATAGTCATGATTCTAAAATGAATCATAATCATTTTGCCTCAGGTCCACTTAATCTTTTTTTTTTTTTTTTAGACTCCATAGACATTGAATGGAAAATGTTTTTCTAAAAGATTGCTTTATAAAATATAATGAATTTTGTTATAATTAGAGATGATCTGTGTCTCCTACATAATTTCTCCCATAGGGGAACTCATGGACAACCAGATCACGATGATGTAACTAATTTGTGACTCGACATTTCTGTATTGGCTAAAACAAATCAGAAAGGACAATTAATTATTATCAGCCAATTGCTTATCAGAAAACTACAAATTGATCAAATTTTTCCATGAATTCTCCTGCAGCAGTGCCTTATGTAGGAGATCTTATTTTCAGTTGTTGATATGGTTTGTTGCAAATTGTCATTTTATATTCCATAGTTTAAACACACTGTCCAGTGTTTGATTAGTGCTGGAATCTGATTGACATATAGGTGTAAGGTGGGCTAGCAATCACTATTACCTGACTTTCTAGTCAGGGTGATATTGGTTGATCAGGTAAACACTGCATAGTGTATTTCAACTCTAGTCATGACTGGGATAATTCAAGTAACATTGAATATTGATTTTTAATTTATGATATGTCTTCCCTATTAAAGACCCTTCATTTAGCTGTACTTCCCTTATCGATCGACTTCTCTAAAGGTGTAATTTTGTACATTTTATAACTACTGTTCTGCCTTGTTTGACCTCATCTGCTGACACTGAACAGTGTGTACCCAGCTCGGACATATAATATATTCCTCTCAGTATTTACTTGCCTGAATATTGATGTTCTTGTAGAAGACTAGTTATGATGTGTCCATTTTAATGTCCTGTTTGAAAGCAATAGAGTACATCCATTCTGCCTGTTTTTTCAGTATTTTGAGGAGTTATATGCTGATGATCCCATGAAGTATCAGTCATACCGGATTTCACTTTACAGACGGATCATTGTATGTAAATCATGCATTTGCCTGTTGTCCTAGCTGTGTCCTAGAGAACTAACCGAGACTGGCCTGAGCGGCTTCCTGATGCTGTTGCTGTGACACAGCTGCATTGTGTTCCTTACCTCACAGCTTCATTGTCATTGTGTCCCGTCTTCATGTTCACCGTGAGTGCACCCTACTAACCGCATTTGTAGGCAGAATAATACTACCCAAAACCCAATTCAACAGTCTGAAGAAAATTCATCCACATTTTACCACCTCGGTGTACAATTTCACATTTGTTTTATCACTAGTATGAGGATTCCCTAACTCATTCTTGTGTTAATATGGATACCCTTCCTAGCCTTTATTTGTTATGAATTTTCATTTAGCCTTCATCAATATCATTCATTATCCCCTCATGTGCCATTGTAGTTCCAAACACACAGGAGGATCGTCTCTGTATTCCCTAATTGTGGTGATTCCGTATAGATGTTCTCCTCATATGACTCGGTCCATGTAAATACATGTTGCTGGCCTTGCTGATGCCAAAAGTACAGGGCCTTAACTCATTAAGTTTCCATTGACCATTTATGACACTAAATTTTTCAATAGAGTAGTAGACCTCAACGATGGAACCACCAAGGTGAGTAAGGGCCATGGCAATTGTGATTATCCAGTCAGTGAGACAATCGCCAGCAATGAGAGTGTAGCTTCTCCACTGCTAGATAATCTGCTTCTTTCAGGATTCCAGCTAGCCATGAAGCAACACTGCACTTCTCATTAGCGATAACAAACTTGTAAAAAAAAAGAGACAATGGCTTCCATTCACAAAGACACGTTCAGTAAAAAAAATAAAGGGTCGGTAAAATACCGCTTTTGGTGGTATAGACATTTACCTGCCACATTTAATGGGATTTTCACACATGTACTTATAGTTCGGTAATTTACCAAAAAACAGTCTCCAATGTTCTACAGAAGCCATTGTAAAGCAAGAGCTGTAAAACAATAAATTTAAATTCTTGCTGAAGATTCTTTGCTAAACCAGGCAAGCACATTATTAGTAAATAATCACACCAGTCTGATACTGTGTGAGCCATTAAATAAAGTGAAATCCTAAGAGATTATCATTTATAGGCTGGAAATTTGAAAACTATAAATAAGTTGGAAAAATCCTTTACACTTCTATTGCTCACCAGCCTGGTTTCATAGTGCAGGAAATAATGAGGTTTTCTGTTCTGACATTTTGTTAGGGTGAAATGATTTGCACGTTTCCCTTAGAGTTGCTTACTTTCTATTTGCTTTTTATGTTTTTAAAACTGTAACTCACTGTTTCCTGTTTACTGGGCAGAATTCACAAGCACACCCTTTATATCGCCTAAGAGATTTTACCACATGGCACAAAAGCTTAAGCTAGCCACATAGAGCACAGCCCGATCATTCATCAAATTGATCTGTGCAGCATCAAAAGAATTATTTGGGTGATCAGACTGACTTAAAAAAGTTTGGCCTTCACATTTCAATTATTATTTTCTGGTCCAAATAATTGTTTGAGGGATAAGTATCTGGATTTTAATTAAATTGGATCCAACTGAACAAAGATCATTGGAGAATCATTCAAATGAAGTTCTATTTGACTTTTGAGAAACCTGTCTTCAATTTAAAAATCTATTCAAAATGCCACTTGTTATGGCAATCATCAATTCAAAGGTAGTTTTCTTTGGAAAAAAAAAATCAGTAACATGGTTTGTACATGTTGCACCTTGGTCAAGTGCACTCTCACACAGTTTAAACCATTTCTCCATCTCTGGAAATCAATAGCTGACTGCAAAACCGATAATAGGTCTCGTGCCTTTTTTTTTTTTTTCTACTTCGTGAATTCTGCCTAGATCAAAGCTGAGCCACTTCTGTACAACCTAGCACAGACAGGTGGTGCTGTTACATAGCTGTTTGGTCAAGTTACACACTAACCCAGAAAGCCCTGTGTAAAAGCTGACGTTATTTGAAAAGGGTGTTTTTATGAAGATATTGTTAATATATGCAGGATCTGATGGAGCAACTTGAGAAGCAAGATAAGACTGTCAGGAAGCTGAAAAAGCAGCTGAAAGTATTTGCAAAGAAAATCGGGGAACTTGAAGGTAATTGAAATTCTGAACCTGCTTCTCTATCACTTCTACAGTCCAGTTTACAAGCCCGTAATTAGAGCATAATTCTTGTGCTGAAGTGTGTTGCATTCCACTGAAATCTATGCTTCATTGTTCTGTGAATTTTTACCGATGAACAGCATTTTTTTGTGTGACGAGTGATTGTTATCTGCAATCTCACAACATGGGTTCAGGCGCTTAATCACGCGAACGACACAGAAACAATGACCCTCACATCAGATCTTTAAGATCCCCGACGACCCCGCACAAGGTAGCGCAATCGTTTGACTTCTCGTTCGTGCCTGTTGTGTGACATTGCATGTACCCGGCAGTCGGAAGATGGACCATGGATCGCTCATTGTCAGGGGATATCACTGGATCCATCTTCCTCTGTTGGTGGTGAGTATTCAGCTGCTGAAGCAACTGGCAGAGATAGATTAAGATGAAATGGGACCCTAGGCAAGGTAGCAACTGTGGCTCCACCTTATTGTCCTTTTTGTAATCTGGGGTAGGGAGGGGTCAGAGAAAGATGGCAAATGGACCCCTAGACACCCTCTCCGCCCCAAGCACTTGCCTAGGTTGCCTGGTGGATGATCCTGCTCTACCTGCTCAACATGACAGCAAGATAGTTGCTGTTTGTTATCAAAGCAACGAAGATGAAGACTTGCCTTTTTTTTTTTTTTTTAATCAATCGCCTAATGAGAAATATCTGTTTATAGTGTTTCCTCACACAGTTTGTAAGGTGTCATTCATGATGACTCATTGGCTAGTTCCCTCTCTATTATAAAAGTGACAATGTAATGTATCAGCTACTTTGCCAACTCAAATATTTTATTTTGAGGTGTTAAAAATGTCCAAGTCTATTTAAATGCAGTCTTACCTTAGATATGGGCTATTTTGCATCTCAGTGTTCAGAGACTGGACAATACAATTTCATACTGGTTCTTTTGATGAAGCACATTTTGATTCAGAATGTCAGACTATATTGCATTCTGTGTAAAATCAGTTATATATACTAGTGCTAACAGCACTGACGTTTAAGGGGCAATTTTCTTATCTACAGTCCTGCAGGCAACTTAAGTAATGTATTACTGAATTGTAAGACAAACCTGTATACACCAAAGAGTGGCATTTGGTGTGTAAATGTAGGTATACCAACATACTTAAAGGACATCCAAGGTGAAAATAAACAGATGAGAAAAACAATTGTATCTATCCTCCTTCTCCTAAAAATGACTTTTTTTTTAAGATATCCCACAGTTTTATTGTATATTTAAATTTAGTTTTTTTAGGTCTTCACGGTTTCATTGTTTCGCTTAAAGGATACCCGAACTGAAATTTGACATAATGAGATAGACCTGTGTATGTACAGTGCCTAGCACACAAATAACTATGCTGTGCTCCTTTTTTCTTTCTCTGCCTGAAAGAGTTAAATATCAGGTATGTAAGTGGCTGACTCAGTCCTAACTCAGACAGGAAGTGACTGCAGTGTGACCCACACTGATAAGAACTTCCCCTTTTTTTTAACCTCTTTCTTGCTCTCGGAAGCCATTTTCTGCTAGGAAAGTGTTTTATAGTTGGAATTTCTTATCAGTGAGGGTCACGCTGTAGTCACTTCCTGTCTGAGTCAGGACTGAGTCTGCCATTTGCATACCTTATATTAAACTCTTTCAGGCAGAGAAAGAAAAGAAGGAACACAGCATAGTTATTTGTGTGCTAGGCACTGTACATACACATGTCTATCTCATTATGTTAAATTTCAGTTTGGGTATCCTTTAATGACACAGTCATTGAAGTATGCTAGAGCTCAAATCTATGAATTATTGATCCCTTTTATCTCTTTCCAGCCCTCAGAAGCCATTTACTAACAGGAAAGAGTTTTCTTGCTGTAATTACTTATCAGTGAGGGTTATGCTGTAGTCTGACCCAGTCCTACCCGGTCCTGACCTAGACAGAAACTGTCACTTGCATACCTGATGTTTAACTCTTCCAGGCAGAGAAAGAAAAAAGGAACACAGCATAGTCATTTGTGTGCTTGGCACTGTACATACACATGTCTATCTCATCATGTCACGTCACCTCGGTTGTCCTTTAAATGGAAGAAGATTATTATTTAGTATCTATGTAGCACAGATATCTTCTGCAGCACTGTACAGAGTAATCCTGTCACTAACTGTCCCTCAGAGGGGCTCACAATCTAACTCCTGCAATATTCCATCGTAGTCTAGGGCCTGTTTTAAGGGGAAGCCAATTAACTTATCTGTATGTTTTTGGCATGTGGGAGGAAACTGGAGCGCCTGGAAGAAAACTACACAATCACGGTGAGAACATACAAACTCCGTGCAGATAGTGCCCTGGCTGGGATTCAAACTGGGGACCCAGTGCTGCAAAGCGAAAATGGTCTCTACTATTCCACAGTCCATTTGAATAAACATTATATTACAGAAAATCATTAAATATTTTTCCTGATATATTGCATTATGGCAGATAATGTATGTTTATAACGTTATGCGTCAGTCAGACATCACAATCTCACAGGGTTTACAGAATACTAAGTTAAACCTGTTTACAGGTTATATCCTTGCTAGTTTTCTGGCTAAGATTTTTAAATTCTATACTCCTGGGGCATTTGACAAATCAGTCAATTTTAATTGGAGGATGAGTTTGAATAATATGTTTACTTAGAGATTTGCTGAGACAGTCCTCCACCCACTGGATGTTTAGAAGATGACATGAGGCATATGATCCTCCTCTTGAGTAAGAGTTTGAGAAAGGCTTGATATGCATGTTCGAAGTTATACAGACTCCTAGTGTTTACACAATTATGTTGTCGTTTTTATTATAGTTGGTCAAATGGAGAACGTGTCGCCTGGTCAAATAGTGGATGAGCCGATTCGTCCGCTTAACATACCGCGGAAAGAGAAAGATTTCCAGGGAATGTTGGAATACAAGAGGGAGGATGAACCGAAGCTGATCAAAAACCTTATACTGGGTAAGAACTTGCAAGTATTATAAACATGAGCATGGATCAGCAGGTCAGAGTTCATATGACTAGTGTGAGCAAACTTTTGTCACCACTTGCATTGGTTGGAAATCGGCATGAAATCCTAGCAACTTGCAATTACTGATGCAACTGTTTGTGGACTAAAGTCAATCTGAAATCAGATTTAGATTTGAAGAGGAATATGGTAAAACCTTGGATTGAGAGTAACTTCGAGTAACTTGTAAGATTTGCAATACAAGCAAAAATGTTTGTGAAATTTTTACTTGATATACAAGCAGCGTCTTGATATACAAGCAAAAAAAAGTATACATGTGTCACGTCATCACAACTGAGGCGATAGTTATTCTCCCTGTGGCGCTGCAGGATTTTACTTGACTGTACTTAATCTGAGTGTGAAGACTGTGCAAAGTCACAATAGTGAAAGTCTTGTTTACATCTTTATTTTATACTATTTTATTATAACTTTTTTTTGCATTGTGGAACGAATCAACTGGGTTTCCATTCATTATTATGTGAAAATTTGCTTTGATAAAGGAGTGCTTTGGTTTACAAGCATGTGTCCGGAATGAATTATGCTCGAAAACCAAGGTTCCACTGTACGTTAAAACACACCTGAATTGGAGCAAAAAAGTCTTTTGGTGTCCTCCGGGTTCCCTCCATTGTGCTGCTGCCCCCTCTGAAAGATCTGCGACTGAAACTCCAGCTGCAGTTAGTTACTGCTTGCACAGTGCCGGCCACGTGCCTCCTTGATCATGCACTCGTAGCCGGGAGCATTCTGCGCATGCACTCTTCATGCAGACTTGTAACTGCACATTCAGAGAACACAATTGAGAAGGATGTGCAGACCAGGACCGCACATGCACAGTAGCCGCGACTTTGGAGTGGGAAGTGGCATAAAGGTAGAGACCTGAAAGACTACAGGGGCCTGGAAGAAGTCCCGGGTGAGTAAAAATCTACTTTTTTGTTCCTATTCAGGTGTGATTTAACCTGAGTACATTAGCCCATAGAGAAAACTTAAACTGTACTCGTTTGTTGTTTCTAATTCCACTCCTGCTGTGGTGAACATATCTAACATAGGAGGAGCAAAGTTTAATTTTATCCTTCTCCCTAATTCTGGAAAAAAAATGCTTGATGTTTGTCATCAGGGCTGTCCGGCCATGGTTCTTTCTTCTTATCCAGCTAGGGAGTAAAGAGAGTATTAGCCATCAGTTCTGTAGCCTAACCAGGTATCCCATATGTGGGCCTTTAGTTCTGTAGACTCATTTGACTTGATGTGTGAAAGCCAACAGTTCCAGCTTGTCAGTAAAGGCTTAATTCAGCCTCTGCAAGCTTCATTACAGAGGATTGTTTGTTAGGCACTTTCTCTATGCAGTACAGCACTTAGGCTTGGTTCACATGGGCGACTGCCAGCTTTTGGGGACACTCATTACCTCCGGGATCGACTGACACCCGCATTAAGAAGAATGGGAGCATTCATCGCAATGCATTTACCACCTTGCCTGCAATTGCGCAAACTTTGCCGTTGGTTGCATTTTTTTTAGACGCTGCATGTAGCATCCTTCTGCGGTTACGTTTGGGGATACCAAGCCACCTGTAGGGCTCTAAACATGACGATGAAGTGGCAGGAACCAATCCTATACTCTAACATCTGATAAACACACCGGCCACATAAGCCATTGTTAACCGGTTTCTCCAGTAGTTTGGATGGTGCAGCTTACGGACTCAATACATCTGTAGCAGAACATGTCACGTGACCATGCTACTAAAGTGAAGGTTTTTATTCATTTTGTTTTTTACTTGGGATGCTTACACACATCCAATTTTGATTAGCCAATCACTGACCAATTTTACAACCTCCGTGTAGTATGAGGGCCCACAGACTTTAAATATTAAAACAGATTGTGTTGGTAAACGCTCATACTACATGAAGTGGTGAAATTGACAAATCCAGATGAAGTGTGTGTACCAGGCTTTAGTTACAGTAAATGACTGTTGGGTGGGGGTCAGAGGCGCATATCTGTAATAATAAGGGAACCTGAACTGGGGCTTTACAAGATACATTTCCTGTTACGAAGCATGATACAAATGTTGTGAACACACGAGACCACTTCCTCCATCAGTAACATTGTGACTTCTGTATCTTTATTCCCCAGATCTGAAGCCTCGAGGTGTAGCTGTGAACCTCATTCCTGGCTTGCCTGCATATATACTGTTTATGTGTGTGCGCCATGCTGATTACCTGAATGATGACCAGAAAGTTCGCTCCCTGCTAACATCAACTATTAATGGTATTAAAAAGATCCTAAAGGTGAGTTGGGGGGAAGGATACATAAAAACTAGACATTTTTATTAAAAGAAAAACAATAAACTTAATTTAAAAAAAAATGTAAATCGCAGAAGCAATCAAATGCCACCAACAGAAAGCTCTGTTGGTGGCAAGAAAAGGAGGCAAGATTCATTTGTGTGCTAAGTTGTATAGTTAAAGCTGCAGAGTGCTGAATTGTAAAAAATGGCCTGGTCACTAGGGGAGTGTAAGCCTGTGGTCCTCTACAAGATAAGATGCACGTAGGTTTTGAGGGCAAAAACCAAGGGAAAAAAAATACTAAACCTGGCGCGTCCATGGTCCAGGAGCATCTTGAAGAGGTTGTACCCCAATTATTCTGTCCCTCTGTGTCCCTTTCGGTCCCACTTTTGCTCCCCCTGTGTGCCCCCTTCTGTAACCCTGTGTCCTCCTTTTGCTCCTCCTGTGTGTCCCCCTGTGTTCTCCTTTGCCCTTGTGTGTCCCCTTGTGTCCTCTTTGGTCCCCGTGTGCATCCTCCTTTGTCCCCTTGCATCCTCCTTTATCGTCTTCTTTTTTCCTTTGTCCCCTTCTGTCCCCCGTGTCGTCCTCCACCCCTATGTCTCCTCTGGCCCCCCATGTGTAAATACAATTAGCGGCAGCGCAGCTCACCTAATCCACAGTTCCAGTGGCGATCACAGACCTCTCCTTTCCCGTGCGGCTCCCCTAGTGACAGCTTCTTCTGATTGCATCATCAACAGAAGCCATAACTGCCTGTGCAAGTGTGACCAGTGTTGGAGGCTGGATACTGTTTTACTACAGTTGAAGCCCAGTTCCACAAATTCATTTTTATTGGTTCTAGTCTGGACACCAGGTCATGCCTTCTTTCATAAGAAAACAATGGAGGGAGGTTGACTAGCAGGCTAACTACGCCAAACTCCACAGGAATTAGCAGGGGGGGTGTTTGGATGATGTAGCCACATCCCCTTGGAAAGGGGGGAGGGTGAGTGTCTTTAACAGCCATATTCCTCTCCTCCAGTATGTGAGGCTTGGCCATTGCTTCTTGAGAAGACCCAAGTGACTAGGCCAGAAGAAATGGAATATCTTCACCACAGTATGCGATTACCTCACCTGGGACTGAGAGTGAGTTTCTTTTTCTTGAGAGGTAGAATAGCTGGTAGTGAAAAATTCCTGACCACCTGTTCCAAAAGCTTTCTGTACTCAGTACTGATTTAGTAATTTGTAGCTGAAAGCTTGTGGATGTTACCAGAGAAACGTTCTTTACAGTAGGTGGCTACAATAGGACTGCACTAACAAAACAGTTACAGATAAGACTGTTTTGTAAATGTGTGTTGTACTGGCTATGTAAAACCCCATGAAGAGTTAATAAACTGACATTGCATAAAGGGCAATTAATCCGTGTGATATTTAAGTGCTCACTAAACTGGAATAAAAGTCATATCCTGCGCTGATGATTTACCATGTTACTTGCTGTGAATGTTTCTTCCTGCATGACCTGTTGGTTGTCAGCAGGTCTAATCATGTGACTGGGGATCAAAGCAGCTGTCTCGTGTGTTTGATTTATGTTTGTGTGGAGCTTTAGCGACGGTGCCTGGCTGCAACTACTGATGCAGGACACTCATAGAGTAGCTGAAATCAGAAGAGAAGTAGTTGCAAGAAGTGGGGCGATCAGGCAGCAGCTGAGAGCTGGGCTTTTACCGTCTCTTGGAGGAATCAGATGTTCTGCATCATGGCCTCTTTCCAGGGCTGAACAATGGGCATGGTTACACAGTACACACCTGACATTACTCATTTGTGTTTAACCCTTGCACTGACAAAAATGCAGATGACAGTCATATTTTATGTGCTGAAGGCGGTTATTCCAATCGCAGATGTTTTCCCTAGCCTGTTTGTGGTCAGTTACAGAGCTGGTTTCTACCTGTGTATAATCTTTCACCACCTGAGGGTAGATCACATTCCCTCAGCCCCTCCACAGCCTCTTCTTAATCTAGACATACACTCTGCAATTATTTTAATTAAATCAATTTAATAAAAACAAATAATCGAACACCAGTTAAAGATTCACCGGTCTTTCAAAATATTACATCACCTAACGTTCTTGTCATTCATTTGATGATGCAGGTCAATGGCCGCATTGCTTTCTACAGCATTCAGTGGTATAGAGCTGTTGGTGGAGGAGTTTCCGTTAATAATTGAAATGATTTCTGATTAAACACATTTGTAGTAAAACAATAGACGATGCTTAGTTTTCAGTTATAGTGAGTCCAGCCATTTGCTGGATTGCATGAATGTTTTATCGTTTATGATGTTTTAACAGCACAGACTTCCTATGTTGTAGGTAGTGATCATTTTAGAGAATTCAGTCTGTGCCCCGCCCCTATCCGAATAATAAAGAGCCAAGCAGCGGCTTTGCTAGAAATACTGTTGTTAAATGCATCAACTATGCTGCTTCAGGTCATGTGACTAAGACTAGAAGCCTTGATTCACCTAAAATGGTAACATCTGAGCACTGTTGTACAAAGCTGTCAAATGCTATATTGAGATCTATACCTGAAAATGGTCTGTAATATTGAACTACAACTCCAGCTAGAATCAAGGCTGTTTCTTCAGAACTATCATTTTCTAGATTTTCTCTACTTTGTGTTCTCAGTAGTTACTGAAGAAGGGAGTGAAGGAACCTCCTAAAAATGTTGTCTGGAAATTTTGATCCCAGAAGCAGAGGCTGTGTTCCCACTTAAAGCGGAATATAACCCTACATTTCAACTTTTCTCTAAAACATTATTTATAGCATATTATATGCAACCAGCATTTTTTTTTTACTAGACCAGCATTGGAAGGGTTACACACAGAGCTTTAAAGTTCCAGAGAAATGCTGCCGCATCTGAAGTTTAGATAGATACATTTAAGTAAACACAATGTAACAAGTGAGGAATGTGACTCACTCTCTCTGACTGTGCAGGAGCTGGAGGACAGCTAGAGAGTGTGTAACGTTCACCACTTGTTACATTGTGTTTACTTAAATGTATCTATCTAAACTTCGGCTGCTGCAGCTTTTCTCTCCATGGAACTGTAAAGCTCTGTGTGTAACCCTTCCAATGCTGGTCTAGTAAAAAAAAATGCTGGTTGCATATAATATGCTGTAAATAATGTTTTAGAGCAAAGTGGAAATACAGGGTTATATTCCGCTTTAAGCTGAGAACAGACATCTTTGGTCATTCTCCGCTTATCACAAAACTGAAAGTGAATGAATCCTATTTTATAATTAGGAGTTGTTCACACTTGTCAGCCTGCAGCCGCTGTATTGGTTCGGATGAGGTAAGCAGGCAGCACCTCTGTGCCATCTGCGATAATCCCGGGCAGGTAGATGTGCTTCCCATATAGTCTATGGAGATAACGTATCTTCCCCCGGGCTGCAGCCGGACCACAGTGGACAATCAGAGCGGACATCACACTGTCCGCTCCCGCTGGTGGAATGTGTTCCGATAGCAGATGGGACCCGAGCCTCACAGTGTTGCACATAAATGTAGATTCAAAGTGTTTGTGTGAATAAAAATAAGGTAAAAGCAATGAAAGGGCATCTGATAACATGCCTACAGACAGACACAATGGTTAGAATGGTTCTCAATTTCATATGATGTATCCGTGTCTGTTGTATCTTCTCCACAGAAAAGAGGAGATGACTTTGAAACTGTTTCCTTCTGGCTTTCCAACACCTGCCGATTCCTGCATTGTCTGAAGCAGTACAGTGGGGAAGACGTAAGTTTCTTTCTAATTATTTGTTTTGACTTTTTGTAGCAACTAGTAAAAGTTCTGTTGCCAATACATGCTGGCTGTTGACAGACTTTACAATTCTAATACTGCAACCCCTTTCCGTTCCAATTTCTAGATCGCCCACATTTTCTGTAATGTTTATGATCATTGTTGTTTTTCTGATGTTATCTACAGGCATTTATGAAGCATAACACTCCTCGGCAGAATGAGCACTGCCTTACAAACTTTGATCTTGCTGAATACAGACAAGTGCTGAGTGACTTGGCCATTCAGATATACCAGCAGCTGGTCAGAGTACTGGAAAACATTCTGCAGCCAATGAT
Source organism: Hyperolius riggenbachi (assembly GCF_040937935.1). Classification (NCBI taxonomy): domain Eukaryota; kingdom Metazoa; phylum Chordata; class Amphibia; order Anura; family Hyperoliidae; genus Hyperolius; species Hyperolius riggenbachi. Next base: position 189,935,672 of record NC_090648.1, on the reverse strand, counting down.
CGGTGAGTGGAGATGGAATTAGTAGTCTGTTCTCTCAAGTAGTAAAGTAGGAGATACGGAAGTCTCTCACACACTGTGTTGTGTCCATATGATGTTGGGTCGCTAGGTAAAAAGTAGGAGGATGACGCCACCTAATGTCTTTAAATCCTTGAGGAAATACCATCTCCTTAAAGTGAACCTAAACTAAACAAAAGAAAAAGAGTTTCACTTACCTGGGGCTTCTACCAGCCCCCTGCAGCCGTCCTGTGCCCGCACCGTCTCTGAATGGTCCTCTGGTCCCCCAGCACAGTTAAGTTTCATCTCTGCCGACTGATCAGTCGACAGGTCACTGCATCCTCATATGTGCTCACGTCAGTCGAGCGTCTTGCGTAGTAAAAGAGAACCGCGTACTGCAGTGGCCCACGAAACTGAGCCGCGATGGGGGATCGGTTTGTGTATAAAAGCAAAAGTCCAAATAGGCACTTACTTTTGGGCCCTTGTGTCAGAATTTACTTAGTAGAATTAGAGGTTTGTTTTTTTGTTTGCTGTAGCGCGCACACTCACACCACACACACCACACACACACACAATAATAAATTACTTGGTGGAAAGAGTCTTGTAGTTGTATTCTTGTAGGACAGTACACCCTTCTTCAGTGAATAATGTGATGACTGCTCTTTGTTTCTGCTTCACAGATTTGCACCTAGAAATACAGAAATGTCAGTCATGCAGTTACCCCCTCTGGTGGTAAAAGAGCATCACTGCTGGGCTAATAGTTTTGGAGAAAATTGCATTACTTTGGTGGTCACTGGAAAGTTGGGCCTTACCATGAGAAGGCACCACAAAGCTCCAATGCCATGCCAAGTCTAGCAGCCTTTGCATCTACAGTTTCACAATGGCATTAGAAACTTCTTACTTGATGGTGCACAGAGTACAAAATCATGATAGAGTATTTTGGTGTCACAGAATTTGACCTTGATAATTAAGATGACCTTCCAAAAAGATCTAGCTCATTTTTAGTGCAGTCTCTGCTTGTATAAATCATATTATACCAAGGAAGAATCTCATGTATGTCGGGCATTGTGCACAATTATCTTGTATAGGTTGTGTCTCTTTGGTATCATATAAGTGATCATTAGAATACATTTGGGGAGAAAACTCTCCAGCATATTGGTAAGAATGTGCTATATTTAATTCCTGAAGGGTTGTACTTCCCTCCAGACAACACTTACTGCATTGTGAATCTGACAGTTGTGTGTATTTCTCCACAGTTTAGTGGAACAGATGAATAGATCTGAAAAGTGACGAACCATCTTGTTTGCTTATGATTTCCATAATAAGTTTCTTAGTTCTGCTTCCACGACATTTGCTAGTTGAATATTATTTACCAGCAGTGTTATTTATTTCAAATGTTTGTCCTCCAGTTTCAGGAATGCTGGAGCATGAAACCATCCAGGGGGTCTCAGGGGTAAAGCCCACCGGCCTGCGGAAAAGGACATCTAGTATAGCTGATGAAGGGACGTATACCTTAGACTCCATAGTCAGACAGCTGAACACCTTCCATTCCATAATGTGTCAGCATGGCACGGATCCAGAGCTCATCAAGCAGGTGGTCAGGCAGATGTTCTACATTATTGGTGCGGTCACACTAAACAACCTGCTACTCAGAAAGGACATGTGTTCGTGGAGCAAAGGCATGCAGATCAGGTGAGTGATCCAAATTAGTCACACCATTCTAAAATTAAACATATTTTTTATTCCACTTACATCATGGGAATACCTGATGATCCTGATGTACAGGCATATTTATATGTAAACTCTTTTTTCTTGCCCAAAAAGTTTTATATTCTGTCAAAACCTCTTGTTATTTATATACTCCTCCATCCTGCACAAGTTAGTGAGTGATCTCACCATTTGGGCTAAGTTCACACAAGGGCCGTCACATTCTCTGTAAAGCAAAATCGCAACACAACAGAGGGGAAAGCTGCTCTATTTGTCAGGCATGTGATGCAATGCTTACAGTGAAGCATGGAGTCCATTAAAGGTATGCTTCAATGTGCACATTGTCTGATACCACACAGCTTGTCTCGCATTATGCACTGCACCACTAATGAGTCGATGTAAAGGTTAAATTGTAATACAGTTGCATAGCCATGGATAATGGAGAAAGCAAGGGAATGCCAGAATTTATACTTTCTTTGACTATTCAAAAACTTTTGACTGTGTAGATCATGATAGACCTATTCTCATGGAAATGAGGATACCAGACCATCTCCTTTGCCTTTTGAGGAATCTATATGCAAACCAAGAAGCAACAGTTAGAGTTGAGTATGGAATAACAGGCAGGTTCACAATTGGTAAAGTAGTGCAACAAGATTGCATATTGTCTCCTTATTTATTTAACTTTTATGCTGAGTATGCAATGCGGAAACCTTGTTTGGATCACATTGTGGAATTATAAAAAGCTGTCCGGAATCTTAACAATCTGAGATAGGCCAATGTTAGCACTCTGATAACTGAAACTGATAAAGGACTGTAGAGCCTAATCATGTCAAACAAAGTGCCAAAGCTGGTCTACTGCTTAACATCAAGAAAACTAGTCATGACATTTGGTCCAATGAACTAATATATAGTATAAATAGATTGAAAATAACTAGAATTTGTAACGGATTTAATCTTCCTGGCAGCGGCGTAACTAGGCCCCACTGGGCCCCCCTGCAGAATTTCAGAGCGCCCCCCTCCCCTGGGGCCCGCTCGTGGCCGTTTTGTGGGGGCTGGAGGGGTGGCAACATGGAAGTGACGTCAGCCGCTAGAGCGAGAAGTCTGCGATGGAACGCACGGAAGAAGGTATGTATCTGCCCGCCGCTGCCCACACACTAACTAGCTGGAGGAGAGCGCAGAGGGGAGAGCCCCGAGGTGAGGGAGAGGGGGGGAACTTCCCCCGCCGACTGTGGCCAAGGCTTTCCCCTCATGCTGCCACCCCTCCAGCCCCCACAAAACGGCCCCGAGTGGGCCCCAGGGGGGGGACGAGCCCTCCTCCCGCGGGCGCATGGCCTGCAGGGCCTATTGTTACGCCACTGCTTCATGGAATGAAAGATCTCTGCAGATGGCGACTGCAGCCATGAGAGTGAGGTGCTTGTCACTTGGGAGGAAAGCTATGGCAAATTTGGACAGGATACTAAAGGATAGAGATGCC